>NC_135236.1:521579650-522210365 GCF_051348905.1 Ranitomeya variabilis | reverse complement strand
GGAGTTTTTTGCCTGATTCCCCTGGGGTTCTTGAGCCGGTTGGTATTCTGAAGGAGGGGGTGATTCTTTCTGCCATCTCCTCTGATTTGCGACGGGTTCTTCAGGAGTTTCAGGCTGATAAACCTGATCGCTGTCCAGCGGGGAAACTGTTTGTTCCTGACAGATGGACTAGTAAAGTGATTTCTGAGGTTCACTGTTCTGTGTTGGCTGGCCATCCTGGGATTTTTGGTACCAGAGATTTGGTTAGTAGGTCCTTTTGGTGGCCTTCTTTGTCACGGGATGTGCGTTCTTTTGTGCAGTCCTGTGGGACTTGTGCGCGGGCCAAACCTTGCTGCTCCCGCGCCAGTGGGTTGCTTTTGCCTTTGCCGGTCCCTGAGAGGCCTTGGATGCATATTTCTATGGATTTTATTTTGGATCTTCCTGTTTCCCAGAGGATGTCGGTTATCTGGGTGGTCTGTGACCGGTTTTCTAAGATGGTTCATTTGGTACCTTTGCCTAAATTGCCTTCCTCTTCTGAGTTGGTTCCGTTGTTTTTTCAGCATGTGGTTCGTTTGCATGGCATTCCGGAGAATATTGTGTCCGATAGAGGTTCCCAGTTTGTTTCTAGGTTTTGGCGGTCCTTTTGTGCTAAGCTGGGCATTGATTTGTCTTTTTCTTCCGCATTTCATCCTCAGACAAACGGCCAAACCGAGCGAACTAACCAGACTTTGGAAACTTATTTGAGATGCTTTGTGTCTGCCAATCAGGATGATTGGGTGGCTTTCTTGCCATTGGCCGAGTTTGCCCTTAATAATCAGGCTAGTTCTGCTACATTGGTTTCACCATTCTTTTGTAATTCTGGGTTTCATCCTCGTTTTTCTTCAGGGCAGGTTGAGTCTTCTGATTGTCCTGGGGTGGACTCTGTGGTTGACAGGTTGCAGCAAATTTGGGCTCATGTTGTGGACAATTTGGTGTTGTCTCAGGAGGAGGCTCAGCGTTTTGCCAACCGTCGTCGGCGTGTGGGTTCCCGACTTCGGGTTGGGGATTTGGTCTGGTTGTCTTCTCGTCATGTTCCTATGAAGGTTTCTTCCCCGAAGTTCAAGCCTCGGTTTATTGGTCCTTATAGGATTTCTGAGATTATCAATCCAGTGTCTTTTCGTTTGGCCCTTCCAGCCTCTTTTTCCATCCATAATGTTTTTCATAGATCTTTGTTGCAGAAATATGTGGTGCCCGTGGTTCCCTCTGTTGATCCTCCTGCCCCGGTGTTGATTGATGGGGAGTTGGAGTATGTTGTGGAGAAGATCTTGGATTCTCGTTTTTCAAGACGGAGGCTTCAGTATCTTGTCAAGTGGAAGGGTTATGGCCAGGAGGATAATTCTTGGGTTGTTGCCTCCGATGTTCATGCTGACGATTTGGTTCGTGCCTTCCATTTGGCTCGTCCTGATCGTCCTGGGGGCTCTGGCGAGGGTTCGGTGACCCCTCCTCAAGGGGGGGTACTGTTGTGAATTCTGTTGTGGGTTCGGCTCTTGGGCTCCCTCCGGTGGTTATAAGTGATAGTGCTGCTGTTTGTCCTTCACAGCAGTCATCAGGTGCGTCCACTTCGGACGGGGCTATTTAGTCTGGCTTCACCCTTTAGTGAGTGCCAGTTGTTCATTGTTTCTGGAGGATTCACATCCCTTCCTGGTCGCTCCTGCTTGCAGTTCATTTCTACAAGATAAGTTCTGCTTGTTTTTCTGCCCACATGTTGTGGGCCTCATTGTTCAGTGCATTGCATGTTTTTTCTTGTCCAGCTTTATCTGTGTAAGGATTTATGCAGCCAAGCTGGAATCTCTGGAGAGGCAGATTTACCCTCCATGTCTTTAGTTAGATGTGGAGTTTTTGTATTATCTGTGGTGGACATTTCATAGTATTTTAATACTGACCGCATAGTTCTCTGTCCTATCTTTTCTATCTAGCTAGATTGGCCTCCTTTGCTAAATTCTGTTTTCAGCCTGTGTATGTTTTTTCCTCTCCTCTCACAGTCAATATTTGTGGGGGGCTGCCTATCCTTTGGGAATTTTCTCTGAGGCAAGATAGTTTTCCCTTTTCTATCTATAGGGTTAATTAGTCCTCCGGCTGTGTCGAGGTGTCTAGGATTGGTAGGTACATCCCACGGCTACTTCTAGTTGCGGTGTTAAGTCCAGGGTCTGCGGTCAGTACAGTTACCACATTCTCCAGAGTACGTCTCATGCCGCTCCTAGGCCACCAGATCATAACAAGCATGGACATCAGTGGCAAAAAACCCAAGAATTATCCTCCTGGCCATAACCCTTCCATTTGACAAGGTACTGAAGCCTCCGCCTCGAAAAGCGAGAATCCAAAATCTTCTCAACCACATACTCCAACTCCCCATCAACCAACACCGGGGCCGGAGGATCAACAGAGGGAACAACGGGCACCACATATTTCCGCAATAAAGATCTATGGAAGACATTAAGGATAGCAAAAGAGGCCGGAAGCGCCAATCGAAAAGACACTGGATTAATAATCTCAGAAATCCTATAAGGACCAATAAACCGAGGCTTAAACTTAGGGGAAGAAACCTTCATAGGAACATGACGGGAAGACAACCAGACCAGATCCCCAACCCGAAGCCGGGAACCAACACACCGACGACGGTTAGCAAAACGTTGAGCCTCCTCCTGAGACAACACCAAATTGTCCACCACATGAGGCCAAATCTGCTGCAACCTGTCAACCACAGAATCCACACCGGGACAGTCAGAAGGCTCAACCTGCCCTGAAGAAAAACGAAGATGAAAACCAAAATTACAAAAGAAGGGCGAAAGTAGCCGAACTAGCCCGATTATTAAGGGCAAACTCGGCCAATGGCAAGAAAGCCACCCAATCATCCTGATCAGGAGACACAAAGCATCTCAAATAAGTCTCCAGGGTCTGATTAGTTCGCTCGGTTTGGCCATTTGTCTGAGGATGAAATGCGGAAGAAAAAGACAAATCAATGCTCAGCCTAGCACAAAAGGCCCGCCAAAACCTAGAAACAAACTGGGAACCTCTGTCGGACACAATATTCTCCGGAATACCATGCAAACGAACTACATGCTGAAAAAACAACGGAACCAAATCTGAAGAGGAAGGCAATTTAGGCAAAGGCACCAAATGAACCATCTTAGAGAACCGGTCACAAACTACCCAGATAACCGACATCCTCTGGGAAACCGGAAGATCAGAAATAAAATCCATAGAAATATGCACCCAGGGCCTCTCAGGGACCGGCAATGGCAAAAGCAACCCACTAGCACGGGAACAACAAGGCTTGGCCCATGCACACGTCCCACAGGACTGCACAAAAGAACGCACATCACGTGACAAAGAAGGCCACCAAAATGACCTACCAACCAAATCTCTAGTACCAAAAATACCAGGATGGCCAGCCAACACAGAACAATGAACCTCAGAAATCACTCTACTAGTCCATCTGTCAGGAACAAACAGTTTCCCCACCGGACAGCGGTCAGGTTTGTCAGCCTGAAATTCCTGAAGAACCCGTCATAAATCAGGGGAAATGGCAGAGAGGACCACCCCTTCTTTCAGAATGCCGACCGGTTCAAGGACCTCAGGAGAATCAGGCAAAAAACTCCTAGAGAGGGCATCAGCCTTAATATTCTTAGAACCCGGAAGATACGAGACCACGAAATCAAAACGGGAAAAAAACAAGGACCATCGAGCCTGTCTAGGATTCAGCCGTCTGGCAGACTCGAGGTAAATCAGATTCTTATGATCGGTCAAGACCACAATACGGTGCTTAGCTCCCTCAAGCCAATGTCGCCACTCCTCTAACGCCCACTTCATAGCCAACAATTCCCGATTGCCGACATCATAATTGCGTTCGGCAGGCGAAAACTTATGGGAAAAGAAGGCACATGGTTTCATCAAGGAACCAACAGGATCCCTCTGGGACAAAACGGCCCCTGCGCCAATCTCAGAAGCGTCAACCTCAACCTGAAACAGAAGAGAATCATCCGGTTGACGCAACACCGGGGCAGAACTAAATCGGCGTTTAAGCTCCTGAAAGGCAGATACAGCTGCAGAGGACCAATTGGCCACATCAGCGCCTTTCTTCGTCAAATCGGTCAAGGGTTTAACCATGCTGGAGAAGTTAGCAATGAAACGGCGATAAAAATTAGTGAAGCCCAAAAATTTCTGAAGGCTCTTCACGGATGTGGGTTGAATCCAATCATGAATGGCCTGTACCTTAACCGGATCCATCTCGATAGATGAGGGAGAAAAAATGAAGCCCAAAAAAGAAACCTTCTGCACTCCAAAGAGACACTTAGACCCCTTCACAAACAAAGCATTATCACGAAGGATCTGAAATACCATCCTGACCTGCTTCACATGAGACTCCCAATCATCGGAAAAGATCAAAATGTCATCCAAATATATAATCAAGAATTTATCAAGATAAGTCCGGAAGATATCATGCATGTAAGACTGAAAAACAGATGGAGCATTAGAGAGCCCGAATGGCATTACAAGGTATTCAAAATGGCCTTCGGGCGTATTAAACGCAGTTTTCCATTCGTCACCCTGCTTAATACGAACAAGATTATATGCCCCCGGAAGGTCAATTTTAGTAAACCAACTAGCCCCCTTAATACTAGCAAACAATTCGGAAAGCAGAGGTAAAGGGTATTGAAACTTGACCGTGATCTTATTCAAGAGGCGATAATCAATACAGGGTCTCAAGGAGCCATCCTTCTTAGCAACAAAAAAAAATCCCGCTCCCAATGGTGAAGAAGATGCCCGAATATGCCCTTTCTCCAAAGACTCCTTAACATAACTCCGCATAACGGTATGTTTCGGCACAGACAGGTTGAAAAGTCGGCCCTTAGGAAACTTACAGCCTGGAATCAAGTCAATAGCACAATCACAGTCCCTATGCGGTGGAAGGGAACTGGACTTGGGCTCATTGAATACATCCTGAAAATCAGACAAAAACTCTGGAATTTCAGAAGAGGAAGAAGAGGAGATTGACATCAAAGGAACGTCATTGTGAACCCCCTGACAACCCCAACTAGTCACAGACATAGACTTCCAATCCAACACAGGATTATGTACCTGCAACCACGGAAAACCCAGCACAATAACATCATGCAAATTATGCAACACCAGAAATCGACAATCTTCCTGATGGGCTGGCGCCATGTGCATGGTCACCTGTGTCCAAAACTGAGGCTTATTTTTAGCCAAAGGTGTAGCATCAATCCCCCTTAAAGGAATAGGATTCTTCAAAGGCTGCAAGGGAAAACCACAATGCCTGGCAAACTCAAGGTCCATTAAGTTCAAGGCAGCACCTGTATCCACAAACGCCATGACAGAAAATGAAGACAATGAGCAGATCAAGGACACAGATAACAGAAATTTAGGTTGTACAGTACTGATGGTAAATGAACTAGCGATCCTCTTTGTACGCTGTCATGATCTCCATGGCCAGAGAACTAGCATAAGCCTCTATAGGAACAAGCTCTTGGAAGATGTAACTATACTGACCATGAACTAAACCTACCGCATCATCTAGAAGTAGCCAGGTAGCATGTCCTACTTTTTATCCCTATATGCCCAGCGCCGGCCGGAGAACTAAATAATGCTAGCAGAGGGAAATATAAGACCTGACTCACCTCTAGAGAAATGCCCAAAAAAAGGAGACAGAAGCCCCCCACATATATTGGCGGTGATATGAGATGAAACAACAAACGCAGCAGGAAAATAGTTTTAGCAAATTTGAGGTCCGCTTTCTAGATAGCAGAAGACAGAAAGCATACTTTCATGGTCAGTAGAAAACCCTAACAAAACACATCCAGAAATTACTTTAGGACTCTGGCATTAACTCATAATACCAGAGTGGCAATTCCTGATCAACAAGAGCTTTCCAGACACAGTAACGAAACTGCAGCTGTGAACTGGAACCAAAATACAAAAACAAAACATGGACGAATGTCCAACTTATCTAGTAGATGTCTGGGAGCAGGAACAAGCACAGAGAGGCTTCTGATAACATTGTTGACCGGCAAGCATCTAACAGAGAAGCCAGGTTATATAGCGACACCCAGATCTAATCAGAACAGGTGAACAGGGAAGATGATGTCACAAGTTCAATTCCACCAGTAGCCACCGGGGGAGCCCAGAATCCAAATTCACAACAGTACCCCCCCCTCAAGGAGGGGGCACCGAACCCTCACCAGAACCACCAGGGCGATCAGGATGGGCCCTATGAAAGGCACGAACCAGATCAGAGGCATGAACATCAGATGCAGTGACCCAAGAATTATCCTCCTGGCCATATCCCTTCCACTTGACCAGATACTGGAGTCTCCGTCTGGAAACACGGGAGTCTAGGATTTTTTCCACAACGTACTCCAACTCACCCTCAACCAACACCGGAGCAGGAGGCTCAACGGAAGGCACAACCGGTGCCTCATACCTGCGCAATAACGACCGATGAAAAACGTTATGAATAGAAAAGGATGCAGGGAGGTCCAAACGGAAGGAAACAGGGTTAAGAATCTCCAATATTTTATACGGACCGATGAACCGAGGCTTAAACTTAGGAGATGAGACCCTCATAGGGACAAAACGAGAAGACAACCACACCAAATCTCCAACACAAAGCCGAGGACCAACACGACGGTGACGGTTGGCAAAAAGCTGAGTCTTCTCCTGGGACAACTTTAAATTGTCCATCACCTGCCCCCAGATATGATGCAATCTCTCCACCACCGCATCCACTCCAGGACAATCCGAGGATTCCATCTGACCGGAGGAAAATCGAGGATGGAACCCCGAATTACAGAAAAACGGGGAAACCAAGGTGGCAGAGCTGGCCCGATTATTGAGGGCGAACTCCGCCAATGGCAAAAAAGCAACCCAATCATCCTGGTCAGCAGACACAAAACACCTCAGATATGTCTCCAGGGTCTGATTAGTCCGCTCGGTCTGGCCATTAGTCTGAGGGTGAAAAGCAGACGAAAAAGACAAATCTATGCCCATCCTAGCACAAAATGCCCGCCAAAATCTAGACACAAATTGGGTTCCTCTGTCAGAAACGATATTCTCAGGAATACCATGCAAACGAACAACATTTTGAAAAAACAGGGGCACCAACTCAGAAGAAGAAGGCAATTTGGGCAGGGGAACCAAATGAACCATCTTAGAAAAACGGTCACACACCACCCAGATGACAGACATCTTCTGAGAAACAGGCAGATCTGAAATAAAATCCATCGAGATGTGTGTCCAAGGCCTCTTAGGAATAGGCAAGGGCAACAATAATCCACTAGCCCGAGAACAACAAGGCTTGGCCCGAGCACAAACGTCACAAGACTGCACAAAGCCTCGCACATCTCGTGACAGGGAAGGCCACCAGAAGGATCTTGCCACCAAATCCCTGGTACCAAAAATTCCAGGATGACCTGCCAACGCAGAAGAATGCACCTCAGAGATGACTTTACTGGTCCAATCATCAGGAACAAACAGCCTATCAGGCGGACAACGATCCGGTCTATCCGCCTGAAACTCCTGCAAGGCCCGCCGCAGGTCTGGAGAAACGGCTGACAAGATAACTCCCTCCTTAAGAATACCTGTGGGGTCAGAGTTGCCAGGTGAATCAGGCTCAAAACTCCTAGAAAGGGCATCCGCCTTAACATTCTTAGAACCTGGTAGGTACGATACCACAAAATTAAACCGAGAAAAAAATAATGACCAGCGCGCCTGTCTAGGATTCAGGCGCCTGGCGGTCTCAAGATAAATCAAATTTTTGTGGTCAGTCAATACCACCACCTGATGTCTGGCCCCCTCGAGCCAATGGCGCCACTCCTCAAACGCCCACTTCATGGCCAAAAGCTCCCGATTCCCAACATCATAATTCCGCTCAGCGGGCGAAAATTTACGGGAAAAGAAGGCACAAGGCCTCATCACGGCGCAGTCAGAACTTTTCTGCGACAACACTGCCCCAGCTCCGATCTCAGAAGCGTCGACCTCAACCTGAAAAGGAAGAGTCACATCAGGCTGACGCAACACAGGGGCAGAAGAAAAACAGCGCTTAAGCTCCTGAAAGGCCTCCACAGCATCAGGGGACCAATTAGCAACATCAGCACCCTGTCTAGTCAAATCGGTCAATGGCTTAACGACATCCGAAAAACCAGAAATAAATCGACGATAAAAGTTGGCAAAGCCCAAAAATTTCTGAAGACTTTTAAGAGAAGAGGGCTGCGTCCAATCACAAATAGCTTGAACCTTGACAGGATCCATCTCAATGGAAGAGGGAGAAAAAATATATCCCAAAAAGGAAATTCTCTGAACCCCAAAAACGCACTTAGAACCCTTGACACACAGAGAATTAGACCGCAAAACCTGAAAAACCCTCTTAACTTGCCGGACATGAGAGTCCCAGTCATCCGAAAAAATCAGAATATCATCCAGATACACTATCATAAATTTATCCAAAAAATCGCGGAAAATATCATGCATAAAGGACTGGAAGACTGAAGGGGCATTAGAAAGACCAAAAGGCATCACCAAATACTCAAAGTGGCCCTCGGGCGTATTAAATGCGGTTTTCCACTCATCCCCCTGCCTGATCCGCACCAAATTATACGCCCCACGGAGATCAATCTTAGAGAACCACTTGGCCCCCTTTATGCGAGCAAACAAATCAGTCAGCAACGGCAATGGGTATTGATATTTAACCGTGATTTTACTCAAAAGCCGATAATCAATACATGGTCTCAAAGAGCCGTCTTTTTTTGACACAAAGAAAAAACCGGCTCCTAAGGGAGATGACGATGGACGAATATGTCCCTTTTCCAAGGACTCCTTTATATATTCTCGCATAGCAGTATGTTCAGGCACAGACAGATTAAATAAACGACCCTTTGGGTATTTACTACCCGGAATTAAATCTATAGCACAATCGCACTCACGGTGCGGAGGTAGTGAACCAAGCTTGGGTTCTTCAAAGACGTCACGATAGTCAGACAGGAACTCAGGGATTTCAGAGGGGATAGATGATGAAATGGACACCAAAGGTACGTCCCCATGAGTCCCCTTACATCCCCAGCTCAACACAGACATAGCTCTCCAGTCAAGGACTGGGTTGTGAGACTGCAGCCATGGCAATCCCAGCACCAAATCCTCATGTAGATTATACAGCACTAGAAAACGAATAGTCTCCTGGTGATCCGGATTAATACACATAGTCACTTGTGTCCAGTATTGTGGTTTATTATTAGCCAATGGGGTGGAGTCAATCCCCTTCAGAGGAATAAGAGTTTCCAAAGGCTCTAAATCATACCCACAACGATTGGCAAAGGACCAATCCATAAGACTCAAAGCGGCGCCAGAGTCGATATAGGCGTCAGTAGTAATAGATGACAAAGAGCAAATCAGGGTCACAGACAAAATAAATTTAGACTGTAAAGTGCCAATGGAAACAGATTTATCAAGTTTTTTAGTACGCTTAGAGCATGCTGATATAACATGAGTAGAATCCCCACAATAGAAACACAACCCATTTTTCCGTCTAAAATTCTGCCGCTCGCTTCTGGACAGAATTCTATCACACTGCATGCTTTCTGGCGTCTTCTCAGTGGACACCGCCAGATGGTGCACTGGTTTGCGCTCCCGCAGACGCCTATCGATCTGAATGGCCATTGTCATGGACTCATTCAGACCCGCAGGCACAGGGAACCCCACCATAACATCCTTAATGGCATCAGAGAGACCCTCTCTGAAAGTAGCCGCCAAGGCACACTCATTCCACTGAGTAAGCACAGACCATTTACGGAATCTTTGGCAGTAAATTTCAGCTTCATCTTGCCCCTGCGATAGGGACATCAAAGTTTTTTCTGCCTGAAGTTCCAAATGAGGTTCCTCATACAGCAAGCCCAAGGCCAAAAAAAACGCATCCACATTGCGCAACGCAGGATCCCCTGGTGCCAATGCAAAAGCCCAGTCTTGAGGGTCGCCGCGGAGCAAGGAAATCACAATCCCAACCTGCTGTGCAGGGTCTCCAGCAGAACGAGATTTCAGGGACAAAAATAGCTTACAATTATTTCTAAAATTCTGAAAGCTAGATCTATTCCCTGAGAAGAATTCCGGCAAAGGAATTCTCGGCTCAGATACCGGAGCATGAATAATAAAATCTTGCAAATTTTGTACTTTCGTGGTGAGATTATTCAAACCTGCAGTTACACTCTGAAGATCCATTATTAACAGGTGAACACAAAGCCATTCAAAGATTATAAGGAGAGAGAAAAAAAAGAAAGACTGCAGCATAGACAGACTGGCAAGTGATCCAATTAAGAGCACAGAAAAAAAAAAAAAAAAAAAAAAAAAAAACTCTCAGCAGACTTCTTATTTCTCTCCTTTCTCAGCCAAGGATTTTAACCCTTTAGTGGGCCGGTCAAACTGTCATGATCTCCATGGCCAGAGAACTAGCATAAGCCTCTATAGGAACAAGCTCTTGGAAGATGTAACTATACTGACCATGAACTAAACCTACCGCATCATCTAGAAGTAGCCAGGTAGCATGTCCTACTTTTTATCCCTATATGCCCAGCGCCGGCCGGAGAACTAAATAATGCTAGCAGAGGGAAATATAAGACCTGACTCACCTCTAGAGAAATGCCCAAAAAAAGGAGACAGAAGCCCCCCACATATATTGGCGGTGATATGAGATGAAACAACAAACGCAGCAGGAAAATAGTTTTAGCAAATTTGAGGTCCGCTTTCTAGATAGCAGAAGACAGAAAGCATACTTTCATGGTCAGTAGAAAACCCTAACAAAACACATCCAGAAATTACTTTAGGACTCTGGCATTAACTCATAATACCAGAGTGGCAATTCCTGATCAACAAGAGCTTTCCAGACACAGTAACGAAACTGCAGCTGTGAACTGGAACCAAAATACAAAAACAAAACATGGACGAATGTCCAACTTATCTAGTAGATGTCTGGGAGCAGGAACAAGCACAGAGAGGCTTCTGATAACATTGTTGACCGGCAAGCATCTAACAGAGAAGCCAGGTTATATAGCGACACCCAGATCTAATCAGAACAGGTGAACAGGGAAGATGATGTCACAAGTTCAATTCCACCAGTAGCCACCGGGGGAGCCCAGAATCCAAATTCACAACAGTACGCTTAGGGCAGACTGAAATGACATGAGAAGCATCGCCACAATAAAAACACAACCTATTCTGACGTCTGAATCCTTGTTGTTCCGTTCTAGACAGAATCCTATCACATTGCATTGGCTCAGGCATCTGCTCTGAGGACAACGCCACAGCGCGCACAGTTCTGCGCTCTCGCAAACGCCGATCAATCTGAATGGCCAGAGACATAGAATCACTCAGACCGGAAGGCGTGGGAAACCCCACCATAACATCTGTAACGGATTCAGAAAGACCCTTTCTGAAAATTGCCGCCAAAGCATCATCATTCCATTTAGTCAACACAGACCATTTTCTAAATTTCTGACAATACAATTCTGCCGCTTCTTGACCCTGAGACAGGGCCAACAAGGTCTTCTCTGCTTGATCCACAGAGTTTGGTTCATCATATAATAATCCTAAAGCCTGAAAGAAGGCGTCTACATTAAGCAAGGCCGGATTCCCAGATTCCAGGGAAAATGCCCAATCCTGAGGATCGCCACGCAGCAGGGAGATGACAATTTTAACCTGCTGAATGGAATCACCAGAGGATAGAGGTATCAGAGCAAAAAACAATTTACAGTTATTTTTAAAACTCAGAAATTTGGACCTGTCACCAAAAAACAAATCAGGAATAGGAATCTTAGGCTCTAAAACCGGAGTCTGAACAATATAATCAGAAATACCCTGTACCCTAGCAGCAAGCTGGTCTACACGAGAAGCTAATCCCTGAATATCCATGCTAGCACCAGACTCCTCAGCCACCCAGAGAAAAAGAGGGAAGAAAAGACAAAGCAGGCTACAGAAAAAAAAAATGGCTCAACACCTTTCTTCCCTTCTTCTGAGATGCATTTAACTCATTGTGGGCCAGTTGTACTGTTGTGATCCGGTGACCTTGGAGCCACATGAGACTTTCTCAGGAGTAGGTGGAACCTATACTGACCTCAATCCCTAAACTGACACCGCAACTAGAATTAGCCATGGGATGTACCTAACAATCCTAGACACCTCGACACAGCCGGAGGACTAAATACCCCTATAGATGGAAAATGGAATCCTATCTTGCCTCAGAGCAGAACCCCAAAGGATAGACAGCACCCCACAAATATTGACTGTGAGTATTAGAGGAAAGACACACGCAGGCAGAAAACAGGGTTTAGCAAAAGAGGCCACTCTAGCTAAATAGGAAAGTATAGGACAGAATGCTAAGCGGTCAGTAATAAAACCCTGAAAATATCCACAGCAGATAATACAAAAATTCCACCATCTAACTAAAGACATGGAACGTATATAATAATAATAATAATAATAATCTTTATTTTTATATAGCGCTAACATATTACGCAGCGCTTTACAGTTTGCACACATTATCATCGCTGTCCCCGATGGGGCTCACAATCTAAATTCCCTATCAGTATGTCTTTGTATATCTGCATCTCCTGAGAATCCAACTTGACTGGAAAAATCCTGGCACAGTCTAACCTGGACAAGAAAAAACAATGAATAGCACTGATCTGTAAAGCACACAGCACGTGTGCTGCAGAAACAAAAACCAGACACTTATCTTTGCTGAATTGGCAGCAGGGCAGGAGGAACCAGACTGAGATCCAAACCTTCCAAGAACAATGGACAACTGGCAAGGACCAATGAATCCTGCAACCTTAAATACCCCAGTCAGCACTGCAATCAGCAGGGACACCTGCCCAGGATTGCAACCCAGGGACAACTGTATTACCACCAACAACCACCGGAGGGAACCCAAGAGCAGAATTCACAACATATCGATCCTGTTTATGTCAGGCTTTGTGTACCTTGTGGTGCAGGACTCAGGGCACAAGAGATCACTGAATGACAGAAGGGCTTTAGTTTTCTTTTCCTTTACTTGATAGTTGATAGTACAGACTGGGGTACTGGTAACAGATCATAATGGAGAGCCGGGCAGCCTGGAAGCAATTTTTGGATACACCTGGCCAGGTAGGTACGGAGGCCTTGCTTCTGTGCTGTCCTCCTTTTTTTTCTTGCTGCCTAACAGCTCACCCTCCTGCTATAACTGTCTCTCTGTTTTTAAAAACTAAATATTCCCGCATGGCAGGCATCTTGAGCCTATCACAGGTGCCGCTCCTTTGTGTCAGCTCCAGGCTCTGGTATGCTGCTGTGCCGCCGGGTATTAGATCTGGCGAGGAGACCTGCAGTCCCCTGCCCTCCGGATTTAGCTGCTGGGACTTCAGTACCCATGCAAACACGGACTCCAGTATCTGGTTCCACTCCCTAGGTTCTGTTCTACTTCTCTCCTACTGACATCTGGTAAGGGGACCCCTCCTTGCTTCCAGGCATGACAGTACTCCCTGTGAGGGTGGCAATGCCACTGTGGCAACCGGACTACTAGGGTGCCATACATGGATAATCAAATAATGTCCAAAAAAGAAGAAAAAAGGTGGCCCTCACCATCCAAATTAAAACAGTTCTTTATTCAATCCATTAAAACAGGTACAGCAGAGAAAAGGTGGATGCCTTCTGTGGACGACGGCCGCATCGCGCTAACTGCACTTCAACGGGTCCCCCGCTGTGCCCGTTTTAATGGACTGAATAAAGGACTGTTTAATTTGAATGGTGAGGGCCACTTTTTTTTTTCTTTTTTGGACATCCTTTGTAAACCATGGTGGAAACAGTGTGATAGCAATGGCATACACAGGTTCCAATGGCACTGGGTCATTAGTGTTTACTGACGTGACTGAAGACAGAAGCTGCAGGATGAATTCTGAAGGGCTATAATTTCTGTTCAGATTCAACCAAGTGCATCAAGGTTGATTGGACGGCGCTTCACAGTACAGATGGATAATGGCCCAAAGCATACTGCGAAAGGAGTTTTTTAAGTCAAAGACATGGAGTATTCTACAATGGCGGAGTCAATCACCACATCTCAACCCAATTGAGCATGCATTTTTCCCAGCTTCCAAATGTCAGTCAGTCATTGCCTGGAAAGGATTCTCTACAAAATATTAAAAACGAACATTATTTTTATGGTGAAGTTAATTTAGCAGACAACATTTGACAAGCCCCAAGTTTTTTAGAAATAAGCACACAGCTGGTGTTGTAGAGTGTAAATTGAAAATATGACAGCATAATGCTCATTACACTCTGCCCAACTTGTGTTTAAATTGGTAAGTCGGTTCTTCTTCTTATAGTAGTGCAATACATGTGAACTATGACTGCAGTTTAGGCACATGGTGAGGCTCAGCAGGGGCAAGACAAGCAAGGAGTTCCAGAGCACGAGAAACACATTCTAATCACTTAGAGTAGAAAAGGTAAAAGTGCGGCCTACAGGCCATATGTGGCCCTTTGGCTTTTGTAGTGTGGCACACGGACCAGAACAGCTAAGGGGCTGGCTACACTGTTGTCCTGCACCACATGGCAGCCCCCAGCCTGATGTTTCACTTTCGTAAGTATCTGTATCCTCGTGATGCAGACACTGTTGAAAATAATGATGGAACAGGGAGCTGTTAGCTTCCTCTTCCATCATTTAGCTTGCATGTCTGAGAGCACAGCAGGCATGATAACGTCACTGTATCGCTTTAGTTGTGCATCAGTAAACTATGCAGACTAGAGCAGTGGAGTAATTAGGTGAGAAGAGCAGCTTTATTTTTATTTTAATTAACAGTACTTTGTGGGAAACTGTGGGGACACAATTTTGTGTAGGGGAGCTGTGTGGAGCTGTAATACTGTGCAAGGAGGATGTGTGGAGACATCAATCTGCGTCAGGATGAGCGAACAGTTTGTCAAGCATATCCGAACCCCCAAAACCAAATGCATAGACAACACCTTCGGGGCCAAAAACAGCTCAAATTAGGGGCAGATACAGGGGAAAGAGGCATCAATTTCCAAAAATTATTGCCACACACCACTAAAGTGGCATCAATTTCCCTAGAGTAGAAATAATATAATTGCCCAGCATTTTGACAACTACTGTTACTGGATGAACTACTCAACTCCGTTTCTTTGGCAGCCCCACAGGGGTATTATTATTATTGTTTATTGTTACAGCGCCGTTTATTCCATGGCGCTTTACATGTGACAATGGGTATACATAATAAAACCAAGTACAATAATCTTAAACAATACAAGTCACAGACTGGTAGAGGAGGAGAGAGGACCCTGCCCATGTGGGCTCACAGGGATGGGTGAGGATACAGTAGTAACTTCTTTACTGGCTTTATTACACAGCACGTACATAGTGGTCACTAGGGTTGAGCGAAACGGGTCGGCAATTTTCAGAAGTCGCCGACTTTTGGCAAAGTCGGGTTTCATGAAACCCGACCCCTGTGTGGGGTCGGCCATGAAGTCGGCGATCTTCTGAATCTGGAATCGGAATTCTGATACCGATTCCCGATATGTTTAAGATATCGGGAATTGGTATCGGAATTCAGATTTAAGTGTAAAATAAAGAATTAAAATAAAAAATATCGCTATACTTACCCACTGACGGGCCCTGGTACTAACCGGGAACCTTCCTTCCTTAGAATCAGCCTTCCAGGACCTTGCGGTGACGTCGCGGTGACGTCGCGGCTTGTGATTGGTCGTGCGGCCGCCCATGTGACCGCTCGCGCGACCAATCACAAGCCACGACGTCACCGTGACGTCACCGAAGGTCCTGGAAGGGCTGATTCTTAGGAAGGAAGGCTGCCGGAACGAAGCCGAGGGTGAGTATATTCCTATTAGGTATACACTCACCCTCGGACACGCCCTGCTTCTTTCCGGCAGCCTTCCTTCCTAAGAATCAGCCCTTCCAGGACCTTCGGTGACGTCACGGTGACGTCGCGGCTTGTGATTGGTCGCGCGAGCGGTCACATGGGCGGCCGCGTGACCAATCACAAGCCGCGACGTCACCGCGACATCACCGCAAGGTCCTGGAAGGCTGATTCTAAGGAAGGAAGGTTCCCGGTTAGTACCAGGGCCCGTCAGAGGGTAAGTATAGCGATATTTTTTATTTTAATTCTTTATTTTACACTTAAATATGGATCCCAGGGCCTGAAGGAGAGTTTCCGCTCCTTCAGACCCTGGGAACCATTGGAAACCCAATGCACTGCATTGGGTTTCGAGTTTCGGCCGACCCCGACTTTTTTATAGGATCGGCCGATTTCACTTGACCCGACTTTTGAAAAAGTCGGGTTTCGTGAAACCTGACCCGATCCTATAAAAGTAAAGGTCGCTCAACCCTAGTGGTCACATCATCAACAGCAGTTTTCACAGTACACTCTCTTTTTTCCTTTTCTACACTCTCTTCGCTATTACACATCTCGTCCCTGGTATGGACCGCCTCACTCGGTTCCTCAGAGTCCTCCCTGTTCAGCTCTGCTACGTTTTGGCGTACTCCCGTCTGCTTCGCTTCAGACCTAGAGTCTTCTGCCCCTGCAGTCAGCTGCCATGAGGTGAGTGACCTGCCCGACTGTACTGTCCCTTGTAGTAACACAGCATTCTCCTCTTTACTACTCATTGCACATGGGGTCAATCCCATCCATTTCATCCCAGACCTGAAGATGTGGGCCCATGTCACGAGCTGATATCAGTCACATACATAGTTAGTGTGGTGCTTGTGTAGCTTACTGTACATATCTCTATATATATTTACATATCTCTCTCTATATATATATATGTGTGTATTGAAGAATATTTCCTTGAAAAATGTGTAAATGACATAAAGAATTACTTTATGTAAAAGCTCATGTTAGAATCGCAATACAATTGGATAAACATCGCATGGCATTTAGATATCAATCAGATGCAAGGTGTAAAAAATCAGATTGTACTTGCATGAAAATCACATGGCATTCCATGACACTAGTTCTACTTTTCTGGACCAAAATTTGAACTTTTTTTTCACGGTGATGGGTATGAACCCTTAGTGAAGATGCAGGAGTAAAAGAGCAAATGGAGGAGGTCAAGGATGAAGAGGTGATGGGTGCGCAACAGTCATAAGATGAAGAGTTTAATGATCCCCTCTCTGTTGTCTGTGGTTGGTGGGAGGGGATGGAGAAAGCAAGTTTGAATATTACCCTGCCATCAACACACCATGGACTTGGACCTCTTGAAGCGCCCGACACACGAACACCTTGTTGTTGCACTATCTGCAACATGATGCCTGTATTGTTAGGATTAGAAATATTGCTGACTACTGGGTTGTCACTCTGTTAGATCCACGGTACAAGAGTACATTTTGCCAGATGCTTCCCTCCCTGGAAAGGAACGTGTGCATGCTGGAGTATCCAAACACGCTTGTAGACGATCTTAGGAGTGGTTTCCCCCAAGACAACAGTGAGGCACACAGTGTGCATTGCAGTTATAGAACCCTGGGAATGTGGAGTTGCCAATGTAAAAACATTAGCAGCAGCAGCAGTGTAAGTGCCAGAAGCAATTTCTGAGTCGTTTCACACATTTTTTAGACCAGCCCATGCACCATCAGAACAGAGTAACAAATTTCTGATGAACATTATAGGTGGTAACAAATTGTATTAAAGAGATCACTGTATTAAGTATATTAATCAACCACTTTAATGTGGATATAATGTGGACAACTGTAGAAAAAGTACTATTATACACAAAGAGAAACAAGCAGTCATGAAATCCAAAAGTATCATCTCCTTATATATAGTATAAAAGATCATCCAGGCAAATGGACATATAGGGCTCAAAGATGGTAACATGATGATACCAGCATCAAAGAAATGCTCAAGGTTGGGTATGTCACTGGAACAAAGGTATATTAACTCATAGAGGACATAGCGTCCACATAAGTAATTGCATATCACCATGTGGTGAAATTAACAAAACAAGTCCGTTCATAATATCCAAACAAATTACATACCAGTGTGCAGACAATACCTTATATATGATGATGAACCGGTTTCCAGGACATACCCACCCACCCCGACTCACGTTTCGGCAGTAGTACATTCCTCAAGGGGTGTGTGGCTAAGACTGGGCACTTGGTTTAAATATCTAAGACCCTGAAGTTAAGTACAGCGTCATGTTGCCATGTATCCCATCATATTCGCTGAGCCGCACACAGTCAGGCAGCCGAAAGCCGGAAACACGTGGGGCCCCACGTGATCCGAGAAACAGCGTAACGCTGAGTCGGATAGAGGCAGACAGAACGAACGGGACCACAGCGCATGCACACTGTAGCAAATAATCAGGGGAAAGCCATACTCAATGCTGGCCAATTGTGGGCATAAATCTATTTCAAAGCAAATGATCCCTAGAAACACAATAATATAGCCCAAATCAGCTCAGTTATGTATCCCATAGAAACTCAAGTGAGTTTAAATGTGGTCACATATAGAGAGCACAAAGCAATAGAATATACACAGAACTGTAACTTGATTATCCAAATGTATAATAATACATACAGATGTATCTGGATCCTATGCGTACATATCCAGACATAAGGGTCACAAACAAGGAAAACAAAAACAATAGAATACATATAATTGCAACATGATTATACAGGAATATAATGATAATATTGACAAATATATTTGGGTCCTATATATAAACATATACACATAATAGTCATAAGTACAACGACATGAAGACATATATATTAGAAATAATACATGCATAAACCCAAGAAAACATATTATAAATAAACACATATATGTCTTCCCAAAGGAATTATACGAAATTACCTATAAATATTTCTTACTAGCATATCTACAAGATACCAACATACACATACCTCATATTCTAAAATCCCCAGAATATCTAAATGTGCATATCTATATATGTGTATAACTCTCTTCCTCCCCCAGGCCACACCATAAACTCAACAGACATCATTATAAATTAACAATATAGGGATAGTTGTCATCCACTGCATCAATATGAAGGGATCCCAGATGATAGACAGCTCCCAAACCTCTGTAGCATCATAACAATACACCTAAACAAAAAAAGAAAGAATTATTAAAATCCAAACAAAATAAAAAAAGGATGTGGGAATACATCAATGCACAGTGAATAGGTGACTATAAGAACAGAGTACAGAGTCATAGTGAACGACTGGAGAGGATGGTGCAGGAGTATCTCAAACTCAATATCAATACCATCATGGGGGGGTTGGACCCTTTTGCATTTTGGTCTTAAAAAATGGAAGAGTGGCCTTAGCTCGCCTGTCACTCCTTTGAGGTTTTGTCATGCCCAGCAGCCAGCGTTCTCTCAGAAAGTGTCTTCAGCGCTGCTGGTGGTGTCTTAACGGAAAGCACATCTTTCTGGCCCCGGAAAGTGTAGACTGCCTAACTTTCATCAAGATGAACAAGTCATGGATCTTCAATGACATTTGGACCACAGTCATAGACTGGGCAGACTAAGCGATGGTGTAGTTTATAGTGTGCTGCATTGATCTTGTGTTATAGCAGTCTGTAACAACTTTGTCATAGTTTGTGTACCTGATGTTGCTACTGCTGCTGATATTACTGCTGCTGATATTACTAACAATTTTTTGAAATGTGGAGACTCCAAGTTGTGTCTCCATCTGGTCGGTTGCCTGTAGTGGAAGGGGTGTCAAATCTCCATTATACTATTTCCACTCTGTGGAAATTGAAGCCACAGTAGTGGTACCTGGCCTTAATTTTAGAAAATATTTGGACTCCAAGTTGGGTCTCCTTAATGTGTGTTGCCTGAAGCAGTAGGGCACCAACACCAGCAGGCCTGCACTTACTTTCAGTCAACTACCTGTCAACTACCTTCAATTTTTAAAACAATAGTAGTCTATGAATCTGATATTTGTGCCACCTGAGTTTGGCTGAGCAGAAGAGCAATTTGAGCTGTTGCATCAGGTATCAGGGCTCCTAGCACAGTATGCTTACACCGGTCCTTCACCCACCTCTTATTTTGAATTTAAATTCAAAGCTGTAAATGCTGGCCCAGATTCTGGCTCATAAATGACCCATGCCTGACTGCTGCTGGGTCATTATAGAATTTCTACTGTGGGTTAATTGATGCCACTTTTCCTGGTTTCTGCCTCTAATTTTTGGAAATGTTTGGACTCGAGAAGTTGAGTCCCCTTCATATGTGTTGCCTGAATTTGGCAGGGCTCTCAGAGCACCAGGCCTACACCTGTAACTCATCCACCTGTTACTGATCAATGTTTAGCTAGAAATGCTGGTCCAAGCCCTGTCCCATGCTGTCCCATCCATGCTGAGCAATTATACTATTTTTACTCTTGGTCAGTTCGGTAGTTGGAGAGTTGTAATGTGGGGGGAAGCAAAGGTAATTGGGGTACTACTACCCTAGCCAAAGTCCTAACAAAAGCATTAGTGGAAACTCGATCATTTACCAAACTTTGGCAGAATTTTGACGATTTTGAAGAAAATGCTTAGGAATCCGAATGTGCAACATTCGTGCCAAATTTGAGATTGGCAAATATTTTCCAATATATCTCTAGTCTGCATGTGGGCTTGTGTGGGGATATAATATGTAAGGGGGATGTGAGGAGACAAACTGTTCAAAGTGGCTGTGTGGAGACATAATACTGTGTAGGGAGGCTGTGTGGGATATCCTACTCCATGTGGGGCTCTGTGGTGATATACTGTGTGAGTGAACATACTGTATGAGAGGCTTTGTCAGGGGGACTTTGAGGGGACATTATAATGTGAGGCGGGTTGTATAGGGATATAATGTGTAAGGTAGTTTTGTGTAGTCAATAATACTGTGTGGGGCTGTGTGGGAAACATCATACTATATAAATGGACTGTGTGGGGCTTCACACTGTGTAGGGGGCTCTATGGTGACATATGGTGTGAAGCGACATCATACTGTTTGAGAGGCTGTGTGGGGAAATTATACTGTGGGGGCATCATATTGTGTTGAGAGCTTTTGATGAAGGTACAATGGCTGAATAACAGGAGCAGTATGATTTCCTGTTTTTTATAAACTTTAAAAAGTAGTAAATTACATTTTTTTATTTTCTGCTACAGGTAAGAATACATGTTACAATAAGCCCTATTGTAACATTTATTAACAGTGACATCAAGTAAACAGACTTAATTCTGCTCAAGATTAAGTGAAAAAAAAATGAATATAAAACAAAAATAATGAGCAGAATTAAATTTGGTGATTTGGTTTGGCTCTCCACAACAGTGACAGTATTTCTTGTGGCCCTTCAGAAAATTAATTGCCCACTCCTGGCTTAGAGGAAACAATGCTGATAGGTTTAAGTCCCATCTCTGGAACTTACCTATGAGAAAAACTTGGGTCTCCTGACACCCATTCTGATAGGCTTGGCTTTTTCGGCAACTTTCTCCATATCCGACTGGAGGCTTGTAGTAATTTTCTGCCTAACATATATTCCCATGTCAAAAGAAAAAGTCCAATGTGTGTAACTGTATCCAAATGATTGCAATGTTCACTGTGCACAATGGAAAGATGATCTTATGTATTGACATCATCTGTCAATCAGTTGAAGGGTTTTACAAAATATGGGAACATAATTTCCACAAATATCTCCAGTTTTGCTTTTGAACATGATAATTAATCACAATGAGTATATCTTCATAATTGTCATGAGTTTTTTCAGGCATTAAATAATTCCTAATACATTGGCTGGGGTGTAACTCACAGATTACTGTGACCCTTAGTGATACTGAAAAAGGGGCAATGGAATCCGTGAACAGGGCTCTGCTGTCCTATCTTAAATTAAATAAAAGTGCACATGCCCTACCCTTGCTCTACTCATTGTCAGTGAGACTTCAGCAGTCACATAGAAAATGAATGGAGCAGAATCTAAACATGTGCACTTCCGTTCCATTTAAGAACAGTTCCAAAGCTTCATTCTCAGGTGGTCAGTTTGATTGGGTATGGGATAACTTTTTTTTAAATAACCCTTTAAGAAATAAGATAGCTGTGAATTGAAGTTTTTTTTTTACAGTGTAGTTTATGAAGCCTGTCAGTTGCCCAAGATGTAAAACAATATCTTTATTTGCTACAGGAAAGATATATATCTTTGTATCGTGTTAGCCAGATGCATCATTGTCAGAAGCTCACTGTCCTCTCAAACAGCTTTCCTTGCAACCAGAAAAAATGTAAAACCTGTCCATTTATAATGACCACAGACAAGATAACGATCCCCAATTCACATCAGGACTACAAGATCCCAGGTACTTTCAGCTGCATCACATCTAATGTGGTGTACCTAATTATTTGTACTAAATTTCCAACTGAGGGTCTGTATGTAGGAGAGTCAGGGCAAAAACTGAGAACAAGTATGAACTCTCATCACCACACAATAAGAGAAAAAAGAATGGATCTACCGGTGGCAAAACATTTTTGTATCCCAGATCACAGCATCATGGACATGAGATTACTTGTATTAAAGGGTCATTTCAAATCTCAGAGAGACAGAAGAGTCTGGGAGTATAAACTTAAGACGACCTTTCACACTCTCAGTACAGGAATGAACGTGTTGCATGGATTTATGTCTTTTTACATCAATTAGGGAATTTGCTCCTCAGACCTTGTGGGGGCATCACATCACAGAACCAGACCTCAAACGGAGGACAATAAAACATTCACACTCCTTATCTATGAACTGCTCCAATATTTATGGACATAACTGTTTTATCTCTCTCCCATAAAGGTAGTTTTGTTTCACGTCACCTGTCTTATCTATGACATTATTTCTGTGCTGTGTTGTGCATAAATAAGTGATTCTTCAGAATTTGTATTAGTCTATGCCTGATGAATGGACCTGAGTAGTCTCGAAAGCTTGCAATTTGTTACCATCTTATCAGTTAGCCATTAAAAGGTATCAACCACTGAGGACTCTCAATCCTAAATATTTTTCTATCTTTATTTGTGAAATTGATCAAAATTTGTAGTTTTACATTTCCAGATGTTCATTAAAGAAAAATATTTTTGCCTAATCTAAACCATAATGAGCTGGATGCATTGACAAACAATGTACAGTCCCCCTGGAAGAGGCTCTGCGTCTTTTCACAGTAATCAGTTCTAATGCATTGATTTTACATAAACTAAATGCAGGTGGGGTGAGGACCCTCGATTCAGGTTTAAGGTTGTGTTGTACGCACGAAGATGCAGATTGCATTAAGTAAAGCATATGTTCATTATAAACACAGAATCACTTATTAAATTATAATGTAAGAGAATGAAAATGAAATTTACTTATCACTACGAAAAAGAAAAAAAAATAGGGTTGTAAATTAATATTAAAGTTTGTCCAATCAGTAATTAAGTCTAACTCAGCAATTCTAGAAATCACATATTTTCTCACTTGACGTCTGCTCAGTTAGTAGCTAGGAATGAGCAGACTCGTGGATGTCTGGGTTCGTTGGGTTTGGCCGAGCTGTAGTAGTTGGTTCAGGCATCATAACTTGATTCTGACCCAGAACCCAGGGGAAGTCAATGGGGACCTGAACTTTGGTGCTGTAAAATGGTCACAGTAAGGACTAGGGAGCTGCAAAGGAACAAACGGTGGTGGAGTAGAAGGCTATGTGTCCATGATCAGGAATTGCAGCGTTTTGGACACTGCATACTTTTGCTACTTCCAAAATGCTGCGTTTAATCACGCAGTTATATCTGCATGCTCTTAGTAAACAATACGGATTTAACGCATCTAATGACTGGCTATGGGGGAAATTACTGTACCCTGCGGCTCATAAGCCCGCACCATGAGTGAGTTTATGCAGAGTTAAATAGAAGCACAGTGGGTATGGCATTTCTAAAACTGGTGGCTTTTAGTAATTTTGTGCCTAAAATACTATGTACTTTATGTATTCTATGTATGCTTTTAACGGTATGTGCACACGATCAGTAATTGCTGCGGTTTTGACGCTATGTATTTATGCAGCGTGAAACACGCAGCGGCCAGATGTTACAGCATAGTGGATAGGATTTCAAGAAATCCCATATCCACTATGCATCCACAGACATCTGCAGTTCACACGCGTATTCGGACATGCGGAGCATCTTTCCAGAGAAATTTCACCAATAGAATGTATTGGACACAGTGAATCCGCACAGTTCAGTGAACACATGCGAATTCACCTGCATTCAATAGACGGCAGCGCTTTGGACGCTGCGGACATGCGCGGTCTCCAAATTGCTGCTACTTCCGGATTGCATGCACCCGGCCTTGGAGGTATTCCTCTGGATACTCTGCTTTCTTCCCACACTCCCAAGACTGTTATGAAATTTAGATTTAGTGATGATAATGTCTGTAAAGCGCTGCGGAACATGTTGGTGCTATATAAATAAGCTATATAGATAGGCATAATAATAAGTAATAGCCTTTGTGGTGTTTTCTGGCATTTTTCAGGTTATGTCTGTGAATTCACTGCATTTTGACCCTATTTTTCTGACCCTGCTTTAATCTGATTATCTGTGAACAAACATTTGGTTTAACCTCCTGATCCTGACCCTTTCTCTTGCAACAAATACTTGATGCCAGCTGTATGTTACCAACCAGGATCCATTTCAACATTTTTGGGGCCAAGATTGCTACCTACAACATGACTATCAATTGGGAATCATTTTGTAAACTGCAACCAGACTACTTAAAAGTTAAAGTCCTGCCAGGTTTCTTCCATATTCTCACACATCTGATTTGGAGATGCTTCTTCTATATACAGTTCTTTTCTTCATTACTAAACTAATTACCACTTGTCATCTAGCCTGTGACTGAGATGAGTAGGCTTGTAGCAAAAAGTCTAATAGAGAAAATGACGTTATCATTCATGTGAAGGCAGTTATGCAGGCCTATGTGTCTCCAAGGTAATGGACAACAAACGGACAGTCAAATTCTATTCTATTTGTTCTCTACTTCTTCATAAAATTAGCATACAATGAGGTAGAGATGCAAGGGAGTATGATTAATAATTATAATTTAGGGCTTGTGTCTGTTATGATGAAGGCTCATTGATCTGCATAGAAGCTGTGGACAGAAGATGGTAGGAAATGTTCCGTAAAGTTACTTCATATTAGTTGCATTATAGAAATTAAATAAATGGTTATAAAACTGGAAATGCAAAATTACCTGCATGACTTGTTCATACCATAATTATTTATGGCATTGTAATTCTGAGGCCAGAGCTAAACGGAGACTTATGGTAGCTAGTGGGGAGCAAATAGTGAAATATTCAGTTTCGGGAAAATCGGCACAAATATCTGTGTATTCGTACTGAATAACGAATCCAATGCAAGTCAATGGGAAAGCCGAATATTTTTCAGCTGGACCCAACAAACAGATCTGGGGCATGAGAAAAAAGCTGAAACGGATGGGATAGAGCTAAAACTAAATGGGAACAGCATGGAGAAGATGTTCGCATGAGTTTCTGACTCACATATGGTATCTGGGAATAATGTTCTCAGACTATTGCGCCAGTTTTATAGATTTTTAAAAAGACCTATAAAATCAAACCCAAATTTTTTGAAAGGGAAAAATGCTAAGAAACATTATTTCCTTCATAATTCCATGTATAAAACACAAAAAAAAGTAAAAAAATTATATCTCCCCTTTTGCTCACACGGAGTGTTTTGGCTTTAGCTTTTCCTATAACATTTGTGAAGACCCTCACTCCTACATTTGGGAGGTCCCTCCCTCATGGCAAATAGTTATTATTGTTATTATTATTTATTTATATAGCACCATTAATTCCATGGTGCTGTACAGGAGAAATGGGTTACATACAGAGTTATAGATATTGTTTACAGTAAACAAATTTACAATGCCAGACTAGTACAGAGGGGAGAAGACCTTGCAGACTTACATTCTACGGGATAATGGCGAAGAGACAGAAGGTCGGGGGTGCAGAAGCTCTGGTGGTGGTGAGGCGGCAGCTCTGGTGGTCAGGCGGCAGCTCAAGTGGTGGTGAGTTGGCAGCTCAGGTGGTGGTGAGGTGTCAGCTCAGATGGTGGTGAGGTGGCAGCTAGGGTTGTGGTGAGGCGGCAGCTCGAGTGGTGTTGAGGCAGCAGAATGGTTATTGCAGGCTGTAGGCTTTCCTGAATAGATGGGTTTTCAGGTTCTGTCTGAAGAACCCGAGGGTGGTGGATAATCGGACGTGTTGAGGTGTGGAATTCCAGAGGATGGGGGATATTCAGGAGAAATCATTGAGGCGGTTGTGTGAGGAATGAATAAGTGTGGAGGAGAGTAGGAGGTCTTGGGAGGATCGAAGATTACGTGAGGGAAGATATTGGGAGATTAGTTCAGAGATATAGGGAGGGGACAGGTTGTGGATGGCTTTGTAGATCAGTGTTAGTAGTTTGAACTGGATTTGTTGGGGAATTGGGAGACACTGAAGGGATTTGCAGAGGGGAGAAACAGGAGAGTAGCGAGGAGAGAGGTGGATTAGCCGGGCAGCAGAGTTGAGGACAGACTGGAGTAGTGCAAGAGTGTCAGCAGGGAGGCCACAGGGGAGGGTGTTGCAGTAGTCGAGGCTGGAGATGATGAGGGCATGCACAAGAGTTTTAGTAAATTGTGGGCTGAGGAAGGGAAGGATTCTGGCAATATTTTTGAGTTGGAGGCCACAGGAGGTGGAAAGAGTTTGGACATGGTGTTTGAAGCACAGGGCAGAGTCGAGAGTTACCCCGAAGCAGCGGATTTCAGGTGCAGGAGAGAGCATGATGCCGTTTACCTTAATAAATAGATCAGGTAGGGGGGATACGCGAGATGGGGAAAGATGATGAGTTTGGTTTTGTCTACATTGAGTTTTAGGAAGCGAGAGGTGATGGAGGATATGGCTGATTGACACTCCGGGATTCTGGACAGAAGAGAGGTGACATCTGGGCCAGAGAGGTAGATCTGAGTGTCGTCCGCATACAGGTGGTACTGGAAGCCATTGGACTTTATGAGTTTTCCTAGGCCAAGGGTATAGATGGAAAAAAGTAGGGACCCCAGGACAGAACCTTGAGGGACTCCAACAGAGAGAGGGCAGGATGAGGAGGTAGTGTGGAAGTGGGAAATGCTAAATGTGCAGTTGGAAAGGTATGAGGCAATCCAGGAAAGGGCAAGGTCTTTGATGCCAAGGGAAGAAAGAATTTGCAGCAGTAGGCAGCGGTCGACTGTGTCGAAGGCAGAGGACAGGTTGAGAAGGAGGAGGATGTAGAACTGTCTGTTAGCTTTGGCTGTGAGTAAATCATTAGTAATTCTGGTCAGGGCAGTTTCGGTGGAGTAGTGGGGGCGGAAGCCAGCTTGGAGGTTGTCAAGGGAAGAGTAAGATGAGAGGTGGGAGGAAAGTTGAGAATGGACATGCTGCTCAAGGAGTTTTGAAGCAAACATGGGCAGTGATATGGGGCAATAGCTGGGCATAGCAGTTGGGTCAAGGTTAGTTTTTTTGAGGATGTGAGTGATGATGGCATGTTTGAAGGCAGAGGGGAAGGTACCAGAAGATAGCTATAGGTTGAAGAGATTGGTTAGGGCTGGAATGAGCATGTTAGAGAGGTTGGGGAGCAGGTGGGAAGGGATGGGGTCAAGTGCACAGGTGGTGAGGTATGATTTGGAAAGGAGGTGAGTAAGCTCTCCTTCAGTGATGTTGGAGAGGGAGGTTATTTGGGAAGGGCAGAGGTCTGGTATATGGAGTGGTTGGGGTGGTGGAACAGTAAAGGTTTGCCTTTGTTGGTCGATCTTGTTTTTGAAGTAGGTGGCAGAGTCCTCGCAAGAGAGGAGGGGAGTTGGAGGTGGCAGTGGTGCGTGGAGGAGAGAGTTAAATGTGCCAAACAGTTGTGTTGGGTTGTAGGATAATGATGATACAAGGTTTGTGAAATAGGTCTGTTTAGCAGAGGTTAGGGCTAATTTGAAGGCAAGTGTAGCTTGTTTGAAAGCAGTGAAGTCATCTGGCAAGCGTGTTTTCTTCCAACGCTGCTCCATGACCCTGGATGCTTGTTGAAGTTTTTTGGTGAGATTGTTGTGCCAGTGTTGCCTATTGATTTGTCGCACTTTGCCATGCTTGAGAGGGGCGACTGAGTCTATGGCTGATGTGAGGGTGGAGTTATAGAAAGCGGTGGTGCTGTCCATGTCGTGGAGTGAAGATATGGAGGACAGGGGTAGAAGAGAGTCTGAGAGTCTGTGAATGTCTAGGTGTGCGAGGTTTCTGGGAGGATGTGGTAGTGGTTGGACATGGGGGGTGGGTGAGGAGAACAAGGATGAGAAAGTGAGTAGATGGTGGTCAGATAGGGGGAAGGGAGAGGTTGTGAGATTAGATAGGGAACAGAGGTGGGTGAAGATGAGGTCTAGTGTATGTCCGTCTGTGGGCGTGGCAGTGGAGGACCACTGAGTAAGTCCAAAGGATGAGGTAAGGGCCAGGAGCTTGGAGGCTGCTGGTTGGCGGGTGTCAGTAGGGATATTAAAGTCAGCCATTATGATGATGGGGATGTTAGCAGAGAGAAAGTGAAGAAGCCAGGTGGAGAATTGGTCAATGAAGGCAGTGACTGAGCCCGGTGGTCGGTATATGATTAGCCATTTGGAGATTAGAAGGAGAGTAGATACGGACAGAGTGAACCTCGAAAGAAGGGAGGATAAGGGAGGGTGGGGGTTGGATAGAGTTGAAAGAGCAGTTTTTAGAAAGAAGGAAACCCACCCCTCCGCCATGTCTGTCGCCAGAGCAAGGAGTGTGGGTAAATTGGAGGCCATCATAACTCAGTGCAGCACGGGAGGCCGTGTCATCAGGCATCAGCCAGGTCTCAGTAAGGGCCAGGAAGGAAAGGTTGCAGGAAGTAAAGAGATCGTGGATCACGTGGAGCTTGTTGCAGGCGGAGCGGGTATTCCAGAGTGCTCCAGAGAGAAGAAGCAGGGGGGTTGGGGTCAGTGGCACAGATTTTAAGCATGAAGGATTGCAGTAGTTTATTTTAGTGTGAGAAGGATAGAGGTGAGGATTAGTGGGATGTATGAGGTGGGGGGGGGGCAGGATTGGGGGATATGTCGCCAGCAGTGAAGACGAGCAGAGTACGGGAAAGCAGATGGGTGAAGGAGAGTGATGGGTTTATATTATATTTTGGTAGGAGAGGTCTGAGGTTAAAGAGCAGGTCTGCAGATGAAGTGAAGTAGGGGGTAAGAGAGAGGGGGAGATAGTTATGTGATTTGAGGGTGCAGGGGTTTGGAGATAGCGAAGGAGAGTGAGGATTAGTGGAGCAAAAGCGGTGAGGTCAAATGTGAGCATGGTTAAAGAGCAGAGGAAGAAAAGAAAGGCAAGTAAAATTAAAAGACAGTGATTAGTCTTACCATCTGGCCAATTTCTGGACTATTTCTGGTATATTTCTGATGCTACACTTAAAAGATGTCACATTTCAAATGATGTCACATCTGACCAAGGTCATATCTGGCAGGCTCCATTCAACTTATACCATTTGAGTGTCCACGAAATGAAGCCAGGTGAGGAGGAAGGGGCTGGAGGACAGTTCACAGCAGGGAACAATTAACAGATTTCAGTTAAAATAACATTTGACTACCATAAAAGCTGAAGAAAGAGACAGAGTGAGGTGGAATGATAGTGCTAGGTGTGAAGAGCATGGATATATCAATATGCATTCAGTAAATCTGAAGTATGATACATGGAATTAAAATCAGGGAAAGAGCAGCAGCGTACCAGTTAAAACAGAGGAAGAGGAGTACATGGGGTTCTGGGGTTCAGTGGGTATTCCAGATTAGGAGATAGTTCAGACGTACCAGTTAAAACAGAGGAAGAGGAGTATATGGGGTTCTGGTGTGCAGTGGGTATTCTAGATTAGGAGATAGTTCAGACGTACCAGTTAAAACAGAGGAAGAGGCATACATGGGGTTCTGGTGTGCAGTGGATATTCTAGATAAGGAGAGAGTTCAGACGTGCCAGTTAAAACAGAGGAAGGGGAGTACATGGTGTTCTGGGGTGCAGTTGGTATTCCAGATTAGGAGATAGTTCAGATGTACCAGTTAAAACAGAGGAAGAGGAGTACATGGGGTTCTGGGGTGCAGTGGGTATTCCAGATTAGGAGATAGTTCAGACGTACCAGTTAAAACAGAGGAAGAGGAGTATATGGGGTTCTGGTGTGCAGTGGGTATTCTAGATTAGGAGATAGTTCAGACGTACCAGTTAAAACAGAGGAAGAGGCATACATGGGGTTCTGGTGTGCAGTGGATATTCTAGATAAGGAGAGAGTTCAGACGTGCCAGTTAAAACAGAGGAAGGGGAGTACATGGTGTTCTGGGGTGCAGTTGGTATTCCAGATTAGGAGATAGTTCAGATGTACCAGTTAAAACAGAGGAAGAGGAGTACATGGGGTTCTGGGGTGCAGTGGGTATTCCAGATTAGGAGATAGTTTAGACGTACCTGTGGATGAAAGCAGATGGATCAGGGCATGACAGCATGAAGGAGAATATACCATGGGTTACCATTCTGGTATATTTATGATGTTACACTTAAAAGATGTCACACTTCAAATGATGTCACATCTGACCAAGGTCATATCTGACCAGCTCAAGATAGTGGAATACATATTGCCCATCCCTTTACAATGCCATTTCAAACATGTCCATTTGAATTTTGGGTTTCACCTGCCACCACCACCATGTCCACCGCTATGTCATTATGCGGCCCTCGCTTCCAATTTGCAGTCTGCCAGCAGGTGCCGTGAAACCTGAGCTTGGTAAGGGCCCTCAGGTGGCCCTGTATCATACATTTGGGAGAGCTCTCACCCCTACATTTGGGAGGTCCTTCCCTCATGCCAAATAGTTAGCAAAATAGTGGAATAGATATTCCCTATCCCTTTACAATGCCATTTCAAACATGCCCATTTGAATTTTGGGAATCTCCCGCCACCATCACCATGTCCACCGCCATGTCATTTTGTGGCCCTCACTTACACTTTTCAGAGCACCAGCAGGTGCTGTGAAACCTGCGTTTTGTAAGTTACATAGTTCATTTTTGCCACCCTATGCCAATGGAACAACTGTTATAGCAGGAGAAGCCACTGTAAGGTGAATATAATACAGGAGCTAGGGGAGCTGTATGATCAATGTCAGTAAATTGGATTCTACCAGACAACAAAAAATTAAAAGAATTAAATTCTGAATACAGTGTATGCAAGTGAGGGCCTGTATTGTGGTTAGTCTGTCAGGACTGAAATTCACGTAAGGAACATGTACAAGCCTCACTTTGCGTGGAAGCAGCCTCCTCAAGGGAAAGAGACAAGAGAGCCATTGACCAATCTGAAAAAGCTTATGCACTTCTGCTGGAAACTACCCAACCAAGGAGAATGTATCTTTTGCATGGTTTGAGCAACAATGGAGTAATTACAGGATATGTCCCAGAGAGTGTCGAAGTCTATGGAGCATTTTACTCAGGTGACAGGCAGTGCTACAAAGCTCAGGTAAAGGCCTCAGCATGGCAATGACCATGTTCCAATATGTGTAAGGTTGTAAGTTTTGAAGAATCTCACATATGTCAGCGATCCACACCCACTCAGCAGTTGTTATGTGTGGGTACTGAGTGTTACTCTGACGGGCATTGAGAAGCTGGAATTCAAACACTGCCCTCTGCTGATCACTAAGCCTTGCCAACATATGAAAGGTTGAATTTCTGCATGTGGGCAGGTCACAAATCAGTTGCTGACAAGGCAAATTAAAGCGCTGCTGCAGGGAAGCAAGACCAGTGAAAGACTGAGATGACTTTCGGAAATGTGCGCTGACACGGTGTACCTTGGCAAGTAGGTCCGGCAAGTCAGGGTATATTTTTAAAAACCACTGTACAACCAAGTTCAGAACGTGGGCCATGCATGGAATGTGTCAGCTTGCCGAGCTTTAAAGCCGCCACCAAGTTACGCCCATTATCACACACAACCAGACTTAGTTGGAGGTTCAGTGGTGAGAGCCACTGATTGGTCTGGTCTTTTATCCCTTTCAACAGCTTGGCTGCGATGTGAGCATATCACCCAAACAGATGAGCTTCAGCAGAGTGTGCTGTCACTTCGCCAAGGCAGTGCTGCAGACTTCCCAGCTGGGGCATGATGGGGAGGCTAGTTCCGCTGAGGATGAGGAGAAGGAGAAGAAGACACAGGAACTGGAATGCTAGGAGACTGAAATCCTTATGTAAGTTCTTGGTGTGGGTAAGATGTGTGATGTCCCAGCCTCTGAATTTGTCCCAGACTCCACCAGGTTAACAAAGGGAAATGTACCATTTCTGTCCTCAAGAACTTGTCCACGTGTCTGTGGTTAAGTGGACCTTCCCTGTGACTGTGTTGGCCAGAGCATGGCTGATATTGTGTAATATGTACTTATATAACGCAGGGACGACACACCAGGAAAAATGTTGGCGGCTGGGAATCGAGTAACATGGGGCTGCCACCTCACAAGTGGCAACATTTCCAGGGCTAGCAATCTGGCAATGTGGGTGTTTAGCGTTTGGTCCTGTGGGTGGGTCGCTGGATATTTCTGCTTTCTGATAAAAGTCTGGGGCAGGGGCAACTGAACGCTGCACTGGGACAATGAACTGGATGTGGTTGCTGACTGTTTTGTGTGTGCAACTGCTGTTGTGGGCAGGAGGCATCAGCACCTGCTTCATGGTCAGCATATTGGGAAGGCCATAACACAGGAGAAGGGGCAGTGGTTTCACCATCAGACACAGATTTTGTACCCAGCCTTTCCGCCCACCTACTGGGGTGCTTGGCTGCCATGTGCTTTTGCATACTGGTGCTGCTCAGGTTGGCAGTGTTATTGCCTCTTCTTAGCTTGGTTTTGCAGATGCTGCAAATTACAGTTGATTTGTCTGAAGGAATTTCAGAAAAAAACTGCCATACAGGGGAACAACGCACCCTTGGCCTATCTTTCTGTGTGGGGGACTCTATGGAACAGTTGACCAAGTTCTCCCTCTTCTTGCCTGTTTTCGTGCTACCGATCCATCCCTCTCTGCATTGATGTGGTTGCCAGGTGTGTGATCAGTGGCCTCATCATCGTTCACGTCATCTTCCAGTTCCTCAATCTGATCCTCGTTCTGAGTTGCGATTTGAGGCTGACCTGTTGACAACTGTGCCTCATGATTGTCTTCCACCTCTTCAGACATGAATTGACCTTCTCCTGGGCGTGGGTGCTCAAATGTTTGGGCATCACTGCACTCCACCTTCTCATGACCCTGTTTAATGGTGCACATTGAGAGGCCTGACAAATTACAAGTTCCTCAGAGTGGCCAGCACTGGGGTCATATGTCTCCTGGGACTCTTGGCAGGAGAAAAGAGGACCAGGTTGAGGATTCAGAGGCCCAGCCTCTTGGTTACTGAGTCTGGACAGTGTGAAAGACATCATGGTGCTGCTTGTCAACACACTGGAGCCTTTGTTTGCCAGCCAACCCACAAGATACTTGCACTTGTCTTGATTTGTTAGTGGTGTAGCGCGCTGATCAAATTTTGACAGGAAGCTAGAACGAGATACAGTCACCTTCGGACCTGTCACACAGTCTTGGTTGGCGGGCACCACCACATCCACGTCCCTTAATGTCACCTTTTCTCATATTGAATGTGTTATGCTTATGAAAAGAAATACTGGCTTTATTTTTCACAAGTACGCTCACAAAGTTCTTATGTACAAATTCACTGTATCTTGCAATGTGTGGCTATTTTTTTTGCTGACACATTCCAGCAGCGGAGTTATGAAAATTATTGCCACTTCTAAATTGTCACATTTGATTACCTCTATCCGGATTGCGGCAGTCACACAACTGCTAGATAAGGATACACTATTTATTAAACCAATAGAAAATTATGAAATTTTTTTTAGATTGCCTTGCTGACACACTTGCTTGGCACACCGCCACAGTAGCGCTGTAACACGCGCTTCCAACGCATTTAGCGCTGAAATACGCGCTCCTAGACACAGCATTTTTATGCTCCAGCATCTAAATTGCACAGCATGTCAGTCTAAATCAACATTAGCGTCGTTTGAAAAAGACCATTCAAGGGGACGAAACGTCACAAACGCTTTTTTGATTCTGTGCCTTCCACACCGAAAATCAATTGTTCTATGGTGTTGATTTGGTTCTGATTTTTTAAAATAAAAATTCCTTGCAATTATTTTGTGAGTGCAGCTGTTTGACTTTATTCTATATTGTGACTATCTGGTTCAGCCTGCACCTCATCCTCCTCTCAAGTTGTGTGCACCTCCTTATTTTTTCTACACTCCAATAGTGGACTAATGAAAATTATTTCCACTGCTAAATTTTCGTATTTGATTATCTCTGCACGGATTACAGCAGTTGCACAAGTGCTAGATAAAGATTAACTTTTTTAACAAATAGATTTTTTTTGGATGTTTCTACATCGCGTTTATGAGACACACCAACAACAGACTTGGGGAAATTAATGGTAAATAGTGACGTTTCTGTAGTTGAACAGATTTTGCACCATTACCACAACAATATTATTTTATGGGAAAAAAAAACTTTTATAGGCTGCAACACAGGAATATTATACAGCTCCAAAGAAATGGTTTTGTATATGTTTGTACTACTTAATATTATTTGCCTCTAAAAATACTGATTTGTATATTTTCGTAACGGATTAAACCCTCCCTATTTCACCCTTATCCCACAGTCTGCTCCTAATACTAACTACTATACAACACAGTGCCCTTAAAAGAGCGTTTTGAAATGAATAGTGTTCCCTATAAGCTCCTATCACTCTCCCTATGCTTACACTATACTCTCCCTATGCTATTTTCGGCTGCAATGTGTGCAAGATGGTGCCGGCAGCCTTTAAATATCTGCTATGACTCTGTAAGGCCAGCCAATCACAAGCCAGCCCAGCATGTTCATTGGCTGCAAATAAAGTGCCAAACATGCTGGGTGGGTTACTCGAATATACAGAGGCAAATACCAAATTACTCACTGAGTAACGAATAGCCCGAATACAGTACTATTTGTGCGATTAATGAATAGTACCAAATGTATTCGCTCATCACTAATGGTAGTGTAAGGGGTACCCTGCTAGCCTTACACCTGCTTCTATATCCCTAAAATGAAAGTGCTGGTACTCCTCATATGCTTGATAAATACTAAATGTTCTATTATGAACTGTATGCCTGATATATATATATATACACTCACCGGCCACTTTATTAGGTACACCTGTCCAACTTCTTGTTAACACTTAATTTCTAATCAGCCAATCACATGGCAGCAACTCAGTGCATTTAGGCATGTAGACATGGTCAAGACAATCTCCTGCAGTTCAAACCGAGCATCAGTATGGGGAAGAAAGGTGATTTGAGTGCCTTTGAACGTGGCATGGTTGTTGGTGCCAGAAGGGCTGGTCTGAGTATTTCAGAAACTGCTGATCTACTGGGATTTTCACGCACAACCATCTCTAGGGTTTACAGAGAATGGTCCGAAAAAGAAAAAAAATCCAGTGAGCGGCAGTTCTGTGGGCGGAAATGCCTTGTTGATGCCAGAGGTCAGAGGAGAATGGGCAGACTGGTTCGAGCTGATAGAAAGGCAACAGTGACTCAAATCGCCACCCGTTACAACCAAGGTAGGCCTAAGAGCATCTCTGAAGGCACAGTGCGTCGAACTTTGAGACAGATGGGCTACAGCAGCAGAAGACCACACCGGGTACCACTCCTTTCAGCTAAGAACAGGAAACTGAGGCTACAATTTGTACAAGCTCATCGAAATTGGACAGTAGAAGATTGGAAAAACGTTGCTTGGTCTGATGAGTCTCGATTTCTGCTGCGACATTCGGATGGTAGGGTCAGAAATTGGCGTAAACAACATGAAAGCATGGATCCATCCTGCCTTGTATGGAGCATCTTTGGGATGTGCAGCCGACAAATCTGCGGCAACTGTGTGATGCCATCATGTCAATATGGACCAAAATCTCTGAGGAATGCTTCCAGCACCTTGTTGAATCTATGCCTCGAAGAATTGAGGCAGTTCTGAAGGCAAAAGGGGGTCCAACCCGTTACTAGCATGGTGTACCTAATAAAGTGGCCGGTGAGTGTATATATATACACAGTATATATATATATATATATATATATATATATATATATATATATATAAAATGAAGTCATATAATTCCTTTAATGCTGCTATAATGCAATGTATATATGTTCCTGTGATTGTAGGGAAAGTATAGGATTCAGTGAGTTGTAGAATCTAGATTAGCCCACTAGAGGGGGGCACAATAGAAGCAAGTTAGTTATGAGGGACCAACTGCATAAAATGTAGAGAGCTTCCTGCATTCGGTCAGAAGGGCCTTAGAGCCCTTGCAGGACAGTTGAGCCACGTAACGTTCTACAAGCAAAGGAGCTCAACTCGTCCAGGGCCTAAGAGTAACGTTTGCCGGTGAGGCAGAGGAATACAGGACAGCTGTGTCATGATGGCGGTCAGCTACTTAGGAAGACGCCTGCGTGTCTGGGGTGAAACGGACCGGGAACTCCTACAGTTAGTCAGACTGGTCAGACCAAATGCTGCAGTAGCGGGACAATGGTGTGACCCGGAGGTATTCCTAAAGAAGAGAGGGACGGCACAGGGACAGAAAATGTTGTGTCTTGTGAAGTAATTTGTGCTGTACCTAAATGTGAACTGGACGAGCTGAGAAAGGAACTAAGTAAAATCATTTGTTTAAAGTTGGCACTTGACTCTGTCTCTCTTTATCTGGAATCTAAAGAAAGAAACCCCCAGCGAATCAGAGAGGATCCAGATGGACAGGAAAGTGGACAAAAAGGTACGCTACCGCTTGGACATTGTGTGTGTGACGGAGGGCCAGGGTGTGCTAAAGTAGCCACCATTGAAAGCCACGACTACAGCCCTGGCCCCTGTTACAGTAGTGCTATTAACTGATTTGAACTATTTAGCTAAAGCTGCAGTTATAAGCAATCCTATGGGCCGGATTCATCAAAGTTTTCAAGCCAGAATTCTGGTGTAAAAGCTTTGAAATGTTGCAAAGAGTTTGAGTTCCACCTAAATTTTGCAACTTTTACCATCTTCACACCAGATTTCGAAGCTCTGCTGCAATGGGAGGGGCAGGATGAGCCACCATGGGGCTGGTACACCACAGCACATCTGATTCATGGCAAGCCGTGGTGTTCCCTATTTCAGTGTTCTCACTTTAATACCTGCCTGGTGTGAGATTTCTTGCATAGCGCATAAAAGCCCATGCCACTCATCATAGTACCCCTCTTCTTGCACCTCTTCATGAATCAGGAGCATCTGAATGCCCCTTCATCAAGACTGGCATGAACAACGCCAGTGTTGATGAATCATTCCCACTGACTGAGTTTTGTGCTACCGAGTGGACTACAACTGCCACTTAACAGATAATCGCTACAAAAGTCACAGTGTAGCCTAGGCCTGAGTATAAAAGTATCTTGAAAAATCAACATTTAATATCATTCTCTTAATCCCCTTTTGATTTTTAACAGGAGAGACTTTCTTATTTTGTCGTATTGTTAGTGAATGTTCTTTTTTCTCAATATTGTCATTTTGTATGTTTACCACTCTCCTGAAAGTAAACCCCTATAAAGCTAAATAAATAACAATCTGATAAGTTCACAATGGTGACCAGGCTTCTTTTTCAAATTGTTGGAGAGGGTACATGTCACCCTCACACTAAACATATAGAATTACTTTTAACTGGGGAAGTGAGAAAAAGCTGACACTTTAACCTCCATTGAAGTAGGACATCCTGCAGTAAACACGTAATTACAACATGGGATCTTCTGAAAGCCAACCATGATGTCTAAGATTCATATACTCACAGTTGGAGAAGTACAATTCCTGAGGCAAGAACTTCCTCTGTTCAAAGGAATTATCTCAGACACTCTGGAGCCAGTGGTCAGTGATGAATATTGGGATTTGCATTGAGCCAATATTTATGGGAGATATATTTTCAACTTCACGGCGAAGTGAGGAACATAATGCATTCACTCATATCACCGTAAGTCTTGCCTAACACATCCAACTTAATATCGGTCATTTTCCTAAAAGGAATTCTTCCTTAGTGGTGGGAAGCACTCCTTTTAGGAAAATGGACAGAACCACAGCAAGCTGTGTGTTCCAGGACTGATAAATGACAAAAACCTAAACTCTGATTTTTATTAGAAACAGTATACGCCCACATACCTACACTTAGTGAGATCATATGGCGGGCTGGTTGTGGTACAGTATGTGCTAGGTCTTTACAAGATTTTTAAATCCCCAAATTTCAGGATATGTTTGCCCCGTAGGTCCCAGTTGGGAAGAAATATTGTTTCCATGTTTCCTATAATGATTTTATCTTTCTACCAAGATGAAACATGGCGTAGATAGCAACATCCATATGTTCAATATTAATTTGGAGGTCATAGGCCAGCCTTACGGTGATGTGAGTGAATGCATTATGTAGGTTACTTTGCCACAAAGCGGAAAATATATCTCGCATAAATATCGGATTAATGCAAACTCCAATATTCATCACTGACCACTGGTTCCAGAGTGTCTCAGATAATTTCTTTGAACAGAGGAAGCTCTTGCCTTAGGAATTGTACTTTTCCGCCTGAGTATACGAATTCTAGACTTGGTGACTTTGTAATGCTAGTCACTAATCATGGACAATCCATGAGGCTGGGTAGCCAAGAGGTCTGAGGTCAAAAGCCAGGAGGATACGTCATATACAGAGGGGTGACACAATGGCATAGTTAGGTAACAGTTCAAGGTCAGAATTCCAAGAAGATAGGGGATAATGACCTAAGGAATAGGCAAATGGATGATCAATGCAAATCCAAGGTTGAACATCAAACATCAGAATACAAAACTAGGAGCAAAGAGCAAACATACACACGTGGTCAAAAATGTTGGTACCCCTCGTTTAATTACAGAAAACCCCACAATGGTCACAGAAATAACTTGAATATGACAAAAGTAATGATAAACAAAAAATCTATGAAAATGAACAAATGAAAGTCATACATCGCTTTTCAACCATGCTTCCACGGAATTTAAAAAAAAAAAAAAACAAACTCATGAAATTGGCCTGGACAGAAATGATGGTACCCTTAACTTAATATTTTGTTGCACAAGCTTTTGAGGCAATCACTGCAAATCAAACAGTTCCTTTAACTGTGAGGGTATGTGCACACGTCCGGATTTCTTGCAGAAATTTCCTGAAGAAAACCGGAAATTTTCTGCAAGAAATCCGCATATTTTTTTTTGCGTTTTTTTCCCGTTTTTTTCGCGTTTTTTTTAGCATTCTGCAAGAGTAATTAGCTTGCAGAATGCTAAAGTTTTCCAAGCGATCTGTAGCATCGCTTGGAAAACTGACTGACAGGTTGGTCACACTTGTCAAACATACTGTTTGACAAGTGTGACCAACTTTTTACTATAGATGCTGCTTATGCAGCATCTATAGTAAAAGATAGAATGTTTAAAAATAATAAAAAAAATAAAAAAAAAGGTTATACTCACCCTCTGCAGCCTCCGTTCCTATAGATGCCGGTGTGGTTCAGGACCTTCGGTGACGTCACGGCTTGTGATTGGTCGCGAGTCGTCACATGAGCGGTCACGCGACCAATCACAAGACAGTGATGTCATCGCAGGTCCTGAACCACACCATTTATAGAAACAGAAGCGGCAGCATGCAGCGGTGAGAGGCGGGAACACTCCGGGGACATCGAAGGTGAGTATATGACTATTTTTTATTTTAATTCTTTTTTTTTTGACTAATTATATGGTGCCCAGTCCGTGGAGGAGAGTCTCCTCTCCTCCACCCTGGGTACCAACCGCACATAATCTGCTTACTTCCTGCATGGTGTGCACAGCCCCGTGCGGGAAGTAAGCAGATCAATGCACTCCTAGGTGTGCGGAATCCCCGCAATTCCGCATTTTTAATGAACATGTTGCTTTTTTTTCCGCGATGCGATTTTTTCGCGGACAAAATCGCAACATTTGCACAAAAAATGCGGAATACACTGTAAATAATAGGAGGCATAGGTTAGCGTTTTTTTTGCGTTTTTATCACGTTTTTATAGCGAAAAAATGCTAAAAAACGCAAAAAATCCTGAACGTGTGCACATGGCCTGAATGAGACTTTTGCACCTCTTGACCAGTATTTTGGCCCACTCCTCAAGAGCAAACTGCTCCAATTGTCTCGTGTTTGAAGATTTCCTTTTCCAGATGGCATGTTTCAGTTCTTTCCAAATATGCTCAATAGGATTTAGGTCAGGGCTCATAGAAGGCCACTTCAGAATAGTCCAATGCTTTCCTCTTAGCCATTCTTGGGTGGTTTTAGTTGTAAGTTTTGGGTCATTATACTGTTGCAAGACCCATGACCTGTGACTGAGACCAAGCTTTCTGACACTGGGCAGCACATTTCTCTCTATAAACCCTTGATGGTCTTGAGATTTTATTGTACCCTGCACAGACTCCAGACACCCTGTGCCCAATGCAGCAAAGCAGCCCCAGAACATAACAGATACTCCTCCATGTTTCACAGTAGGGACAGTGTTCTTTTCTTGATATGCTTCATTTTTTCCATCTGTGAACATAGAGCTGATGTGCCTTGCCAAAAAGTTCAATTTTTGTCTCATCTGTCCATAGGACATTCTCCCAAAAGCTTTGTGGCTTGTCAACATGTAGTTTGGCAAATTCCAGTCTGGCCTTTTTATGATTTTTTTCAACAATGGTGTCCTCATTGGTTGTCTCCCATGAAGTTCGCTTTGGCTCATACACCGACAGATGGTGCGATCTGACACTGATGTTCCTTGAGCTTGAAGTTCACCTTTAATTTGTTTAGAAGTTTTTCTGGGCTCTTTTGCTACCATTCATATTATCCGTCTCTTTGATTTGCCATCAATGTTACTCCTGCGGCCACATCCAAGGATGTTGGCAACAGTCCCATGGATCTTAAATTTCTGAATAATATGTGCAACTGTAGTCACAGGATCATCAAGCTGCTTGGAGATGGTCTTATAACTTTTACCTTTATCATGTTTGTCAATAATTGTTTTTCTAATCTCCTATGACAACTCTTTCCTTCGCTTCCTCTGGTCCATGTTGAGTGTGATACACACCATGTCACCAAACAGCACAGTGAATATCTTTGGCCTATATACAGGCCCACTCACTGATTCCAAGATTGTAGACACCTGTGATACTAGTTAGTGGACACACCTTGATTTAACATGTCCCTTTTGTCACATTGCTTTCAGGGGTACCATCATTTCTGTCAGGCCTATTTCATGAGTTTTATTTTTTTGTATTCTTTTGTCAGATTCAACCCCATTGTGGGTTTTTCTGTCATTAAATGAGGGGTAGCTATGCTACAATCTAAGGCAAACAGCTGGTTAAATAGCTAGGCAATTCCTCTGAACAGGAGACACATTGATGAAGCTCCGGCACACTCTGGTCCTCATTGGATGTCTAAACAGTCACACAAGATACTGACAAGTAAGCACGCCCCAGCAACTGATTGGATGGCTGAGCTGTTAATCACCATATTGACTGCTCCGCAAGGAACCCACCTTGAGGAAGAACTCCTCAGAAACAAACTTAATAACATTTTGAGCCAACGGTGTCTTATCAATGGCAATAATATGGATGGGAGTCCCTAGCCTAACTGTCCCTAACTTTAACTTGGACACCAGACTAGAGTCAATGAAGTTCATGGAAGATCCACAGTCCACAAAAGCTGACATAGATGTGTAACTACCTCCATAACACAGTTCCATTTCAAACAAAACTTTTTGAAATTATGAAAATGGTACCTGAGAGGGTGACCTCCTCTACAATCACCCAGACTCGGAAGCTTGTTAATCGATGGACAAGAGGGGCAGTCCTCTTGCAATGTCCCAGATCTCCACAATAAAAACATAATTTCCGATCACGTCATCGCTTCCTCTCCTTGTCTTTGAAGTTGGTGGCACCAACCTCCATTGTCTCCGTAAATGGCATCATCTCAGACTTAGCAGACAATACAGGAAGCTCTCACTAGATAATTCCTCTTTCCCGTAATTTTCCGTCCATGTGAATGGCCTGGGTCATGGCCTCCTCCAGGGAACTGGGTGGTGGATGGAGGGCCAGAGCATCGTTGAGATGATCCGAAAGTCCCCTCCTGAACTGGCATCTCAAAGCAGAGTCATCCCAAGACACCTCAGCCGAGCACCATCTAAACTCAGAACAATACCGTTCAGTAGTGAGTTTACTCTGGGAGAGACCCATGATCATGTCCTCTGCCATCCTGACCCGGTCTAGTTCATCATAAATCAGTCCTAAAGTCTCAAAGAACTTATCCACAGATGTTTGTTCAGGGGCACTAGCAGGTAAAGAAAAAGCTCAGGTTAGAGGACCCTCCTGAAGCAACAAAATAATTATCACTACCAGTTGACTCTCATCTCCTGAGGATCTAGGTCTAAGGGAAAACAATAGCTTACAACCCACTCTGAATTTAAGAAACCTCTCCTTCTCTCCGGAGAAAGTATCAGGGAGCCTGACCGTAGGTTCAGGAGAGTGTAAGGAAATATCAATGGGGTTAGATTGCTTAACAGCTGATTTTGTCATGGAACCCTGAAAAGATTTTACAGTTCCAGTAAGCTCCCGCTGGAGTTGGTTGTGAAAGGAAGCAAGAGCCCTATGTTCCACTGACAAATTCTGCATCATTTGGGTCAGATTTGACATCTGACCTGCAAGAGTGTGTAGCGGATCAATAAGGAGCAGAGCAAAGAAAAAAAACCTGTCAGTGGTCAGCTATAATGTCACGCCGCAGCTATGCAGGTTGATGCACGCTCCACTAGATGGCAGTAGAGTGAAGGGAAGATTGCAACACTTGCCAGAGCAGACCTGCAGTGCTGCAGAGAGGTCACCACCAGGTGGCAATAGGGTAGTCAAACAAGCCACATCAAAACCAAGAGAGTAACGTAGTACAATGGGGAAAATCAATTCAGAGTCAGAGACGCTCCAGAGGGTCAATACCTTATGGAAGCAGAAGCGCCAGGAGTAAAAGACAGAGTCAGGTCAGAGACAAAGCCAAATCAAGTAGCACAGAGTCCAAACACAAAGGAAAAACACTGAGTCAGAAAGGCGGAAGGGGAATAGACAGACACGGGAACAGTCAGGAATCACAGCAGGACAAATCAGGATATAACCAGAGTCAGCTGCTCACGCCGTAGGCAGAAGCTATAACTGACACCGCCTGCAGGATGCAACAGAGCTAAATAGCAAACCTAAACCCAGAATGAGGCAAAGCAAAGTTAACCCTTGACATGATCAGCCCAGGAAAAGGGAAGACAGGACTAAAACCTGGACCAGATCATGACAGTGTATGTGGCAGACTGCAGTGCATATAGCAAGAGGGCCTATTCCAGTTCTGTCTGCTGCTGCTGCTGCTGCTTTTATAGATATTTCTAGACATAGCCCCAGGTATCAGGGTCCAGGAATAATTTTTTTGGGGATCTTAATCCTGATTATTTGATTAAAAAGCAATCCAGAGAACACAATTTTTCTGCTCCATTTGCTTGTTAGCACTACAGAATACAGCCAGATCCTTTCCACATTACAGTGCTAAAAATCCATCTATTTAAAACTGTGGTTTGTCTGTCACACGTATCACATATAAGTGCGCTCAAATTCTGCCATTTCTGTCCTCCATTTAAATTTTGTTGCAGTTTGTTAGCGAAGTTATTGACACCAGTTTGCTGTTAAAAATAGTTACCTACAGGCAGCTTTTTAAAACTGTGGTTTGTCAGTCACATGGATCACATATAAGTGCACTCAAAATTCTGCCATTTCTGGCTTCCATTTAAATTTTGTTGCAGTGTATTAGTGAAGTTATTGACACCAGTTTGTTGTTAAAAATAATTACCTACAGGCCAGCTATTTAAAACCATTGTTGAAATGCACCCTGGCAGAGATAGAATTTTTCAGGCAATGGGTGATGTTGTCTGCGACTTGCTGGTGCAGTGCAGGCACATCTTTCATAGAGAAGTAATGGTGAGTGGGCAACTGGTACTGGGGGACTGCGATGGCCATCAGCTTTTGGAAACTGTCTCTATCCAGAAGGCGGAAAACTTGCATTTCCGTGGCCGACAGTTTGGAATGACCATGCAATAATCACAGAGATTACAGGCCATGAGACATGCAGAAACAACCGCTTTCAGGGAAGGATTGGGCATTTTTTATTAAAAGGTCAGTCATGACTAGTGTTGAGCAATACCTTCCGATATGCATTGGTATCGGTATCGGATAGTATCGGCTATTGGATCTCGCCGATACCGATACCTGATACCAATGCATTTCAATGGGACGCAAAGTATCGGAATGGTTCCCAGGGTCTGAAGGAGAGGAAACTTCTGATTGGTCGCGTGACCGCTCATGTGACCACTCACGCGACCAATCACAAGCCGCGACGTCATCGCAGGTCCTTCACGGGCTCATTCTTAGGAACGGAGGCTCCCGGTTACAGCGGTAAGGTCCAGGGGCCGCCAGAGAGGTGAGTATATCCATATTTTTTATTTAAATTCTTTATTTTACACATGAATATGGTTCCGATACCGATTCCCGATACTACAAAAGTATCGGAACTCAGTATCGGAATTCCGATACCGCAAGTATCGGCCGATACCCGATATTTGCGGTATCAGAATGCTCAACACTAGTCATGACACAAGCAAATGGGGCTTCTGCTCAGTGCCTAGAGATGTAGAAACAAACAAGACAGTAACAGATTAGTAATTTTTAAATGAAGTATACCAAACTGTATTTTTTTATTCATATAGACATTTAAATTAGCTCACAAATCTATCTTGAAATTATCTAAGAACTGAAATAATAAAGCATACTGCTGTTGTAAATGCAAGACTTGACTGCGTTTTCTTTGTAGTCAGCATGGTACCAGAATTGAGATGATCAGACAAGTCACTAACTATCTCATTGCTTGGGATACACAGCCTAGCAACTACAGCAGGGAGCACATCCATCACCAGTCTGTCCAGAGGTACTAAGGTCGAATTACTACTAAACAGTGCAAATAGCCTCTTCAGAAAGGAAAATGACTGGATGTTATGAATGTGTACACACTCTCCTACAGGTAACGTACAAAAGGAAATTCAACCATCGGGAGATGCTGCACCTACACCCAACTAGTCCCTGTGCAGACTAGAAAGGCCCTACCTGCACAAGTAAAAACACCAGCTCAGACCTTACTCCATATAAGGCCATTGAGTGATTTCTTGTACCTCCTAAGGGACCAGAAGGGAGTCTGCAGCACACTGCCAACAAGGGGAGAGGATATTGTGAAGAAAGATACGAAACCCCATGCTGAGAAACTAAGAGATGTTCATGTGGAGCGCCCCCACACCGCCGCAGGTCCGAGGGGTACCCGGAGCCGGGCCTCTGAGTCTCAGTCCTGGGGTTATCACGGTGGCTAGGCCCGGTCCGTGGCCCTGTCTGTCAGTGGGGGACGTCCGATGCAATAAGTGGGGTTAATGGTGGTGTAGCGGTGCAGGTCGCGGCAAATAACGAGGACACCAGGTTGCAGTCTCTTTACCTCTTTACTGGAGATCTCTGAGTCCTCAGTCCAGGATACGGCTCACCAGGCTGCGCAAGTCCGACCGGTCCAATGGCACCTCCAGAGTTCTCCTCACAGGTGGAAATCAGTGCCCTCCTTCTAGCGCTGTGTGTTGTAGTCCTTCCCTGCTGTGCTCACGGAAAGTACCCCACAACGGTTGTGTCTGTTTCTTAAGTTCCCTCACAACTCGATTACTTGATGTTCTTCTCGTATTCCATCCCGCCCTGTTATTCAGGTTGGAACGGCACCCGTTTGTCAGGTAGGCCTGGAGTTCTTCCGGGACCCTAGAGACGCCCCTCTCCCGCAATTGCCCCCCAAGACTTCATAGGTGATATGTGTTAGACAGCCCGCCTTAAACTGACTGCCCTGCCGCTGTTTGGAGTATGGCTTGAAGCTGTATGCTATTCCACTCCCTCGGCGTTCCGGCCACCGGTAGTGCGCCTCAGTAGGATGTTGCTCCGGTCTTACAGCATGACCCCTACTGGTATTCTCCTTTCGCTTGATCTCGTTTCTCACTCAGCACAATCTATCTCGCTTCTAGTCCTTTCTTAGGGCACCGCCGCTATGCTGAGCAGGCACGGTCCCGTTACGTTCTTTCCAATGCCAAGCCTCTGTCAGGATCCCACCCCTGACAGAGGCCCTACTGTCTCTTCCTCCACAACACCCTCTGCCACAAGGTGTTGCTTCGTTCAATCCAGTCAGCTTTCTTCTCTAACTTCCTGCCTGACCCCCAGTTTACCCACTATGGTGGGGAGTGGCCTAATGAATAGAACCCTTAGCTCCCCCCGGAGGCCCAGCTGTGAAACATATTGGTGTCTGTGATACCTGCTCAGAGGAACTCCTTCAGTGCCATCGAACGCACCATGGCTCCCCATAGTGGCGGATCCACAGTACTGCAACGACCAGGACTCTGGGGCGCTGCACTCCCCCCTGGTTAAACACAGTACTCCGGGACTGGGAAGAAAACAACAATACAGGTTAGCAAAAAGACATACAATTTTGTTGAGTGCAAAACAATAAGTATACTTGAACAGGCTTCCCTTTATGGGAGGTGAGGACACTTTTAACGTTACAAACATAATTAAATATCATAGCAACAGGCTCCAATTAACTCTCATTACCCAACCGGGTATTCTACTAAGTGCAAATTTTGTGAACAATAATTTAACATTGCCTTTAAGGATTCACACTCTAAATCCACTAAAGACCTTCCTATAATCACATTATAAGGTATTCTAACTTTTCATTCGCCTTCTTTGGAATCTGCAGGACCGCCTGTCCTATCGGCGCCAGACCTACTGCCTCTCCTTTCTGTTACAGGACCGCCCCGTTCAGCCAGGGCCTACTGCCTTTTCAACTACTATACATAGTATAGAACATAACTTTACTTTCAATTTGAGAACACTGAGCCGGCTCTACTTGGCTCCTATAAGGACTCGCTCCCTAACCCCTACGGGTTCACTCTCTGTCCTTAGTAACGAACTAACTTTCTATGGGGACTCAGGGTTTACCTTCTATCCTCACCTTCGTTATTACTTCCTTTCTTTCAACTATGCAGGACTCTAATTCTTCCCTTACGGGCTCTCTGCATCTTTCCTTTTAAAGAACATTATCTAGGTTTCACATTTCAAACAGATTAAACACACATAACTTTTCTTTATGCATAACAGTTACATTTCTTCCAGAGCATCATCATATTACGGTTCTAAAACAGTATCACTTTCAAGTTTAGGTCACACTTCCCCCTTAAGAGGGGATCAAGTCTTTCTGAGGTAGCTCGTCTTCTCAGCCTACCAGTCTTTGCTCAGCAAAGGTTCCAGAACGGTATCTTCGCAAAGAGTCTTTAAGTAAAACCAGTAGAAAGCGCCTTTAAGAAGGTGCAAACTATTTACACGAAAGTTTGGATCATGCACTGTTCATGATTTCTCAGTTTGTAAAACTTATGCAAAAACTGGTAGGAAAAACAAACAATAGGGATCCCAGGTCAACTAAGGGATCCATAAAGAGTTAACCCTGAACGGGTTTAGCAGCAAACAGTATACAAACAGTTAACGGACAAAACTATTTACATTTTCAGGTTTCCGAGGTTTACTCTTGCTCAGGTGACCGGGGGTCCGGGCCTCCGGCTGCTGTGGCGCCGGTGCCCGTGGCCCGAACGTGAAGGTGAACTCGGCTGGCCAACTCGGTGGCTGCTACCAGGCGCACCGTTGCGATGGTGACAAGGTCGGGTGCTCCTGGGACCAGGTCCGGGGTAGTGAGTGTCGCGGCTCCAGACATACACCGCCGAACGTTCCGTGCATACCACCCGAGCGGGTTCTGGTGACGGTTGTAGGTCACCTGATCCCCCTTTTGCAACGGTTCTCCGCCTCAGCCACAGCAGGGGGTCCTTACGTTACAGTGCGCAACAAAAACATCAGTATCCAATCCCGGCTCATGTATGAGGCCCCATCCCCTTTTTACATGGTAGGCCAACACAGTTCCCCGCCTGACCGCGTCTCGGTCATCCCATGCCGGAGGGGATTGTTGTACTTTCAATGGACCCATCAACTTGACCTCTTTCCGTCCTTCCCAATGTAGGATCAAGCACTGTCTATATTGTTCCCACGTAAGCACCGCAAGAGTGAATCCGTTCTCCCGGGATCCATCTGTCCCAACCCAGGGGTTGTCCCACCGAAGAACTACCCCGTCTGGGCTCACATCCACGGGTTCCCCCATTCTAGTCGGCAGCGGTGGCACCATCCTTCCCAGGGCATCGAGGGGTAATACCATTAACCCCGCCGAGAAGCGTCGACCCTCACTGAGATGGGGGCCGATCGTGGAAGCGGGTTCGTGGGGGGGCGCAGGAGCGCTTTCCGTACCTGCGCCTGATGTGGTTCCATCGATGCCGATCTGGTCCATTAACAAGGGTGCTGGAGTCGGCCGCAGCCCGGACCGCGGCTCCTCCGATGGGGTCCCCGAACGCTGTTCCGCTCGCTGTGGTTCCTCCTCCGCTGACTCCGAGGTCGGGATTGGGTGACTCGGCTCCGCTATCTGTTCCAAAGGCTTCGGATCCGCCGGCTGTAGAGGACACAGGTCCACCTCTGGTGAACGAGGGTAAGCCGGGACTGCTCCTTCCCCGTTCCGGTACTTGCCGTTCATCATCGCGGTCTGATAGTCGGTGGCAGTGCATGCATCTGACTCCGCCATTTCTCCGAGGTCGGGCTTCTCCATCACCCGCTTCCCGCCGTTGCAAATCAGGAGGTTGTCCTCTGCTTTGGGGCAGGTCATCTCCTTGCAGCCAGAAGCGCAGGGGGCGGTATCCATTTCTCGCGCCATTCTGGTAGTCTCCTCCCATAGCACGCCCTCCTTCTTCTCCGAAGTAGCAATGGCGGCGGCTTTTGGCGGGAACTTCTCTTGGTCAATGGTAGCACACAGTCTTTGCAATAAAGTACAGTTCAAGCACAACAAATCACAGTTCCAAGGCACACATGACCTGATTCTTCAGGCTTAAGTAGATCCTGTTCGTGACGCCAAGTTGTGGAGCGCCCCCACACCGCCGCAGGGCCGAGGGGTACCCGGAGCCGGGCCTCTGAGTCTCAGTCCTGGGGTTATCACGGTGGCTAGGCCCGGTCCGTGGCCCTGTCTGTCAGTGGGGGACGTCCGATGCAATAAGTGGGGTTAATGGTGGTGTAGCGGTGCAGGTCGCGGCAAATAACGAGGACACCAGGTTGCAGTCTCTTTACCTCTTTACTGGAGATCTCTGAGTCCTCAGTCCAGGATACGGTTCACCAGGCTGCGCAAGTCCGACCGGTCCAATGGCACCTCCAGAGTTCTCCTCACAGGTGGAAATCAGTGCCCTCCTTCTAGCGCTGTGTGTTGTAGTCCTTCCCTGCTGTGCTCACGGAAAGTACCCCACAACGGTTGTGTCTGTTTCTTAAGTTCCCTCACAACTCGATTACTTGATGTTCTTCTCGTATTCCATCCCGCCCTGTTATTCAGGTTGGAACGGCACCCGTTTGTCAGGTAGGCCTGGAGTTCTTCCGGGACCCTAGAGACGCCCCTCTCCCGCAATTGCCCCCCAAGACTTCATAGGTGATATGTGTTAGACAGCCCGCCTTAAACTGACTGCCCTGCCGCTGTTTGGAGTATGGCTTGAAGCTGTATGCTATTCCACTCCCTCGGCGTTCCGGCCACCGGTAGTGCGCCTCAGTAGGATGTTGCTCCGGTCTTACAGCATGACCCCTACTGGTATTCTCCTTTCGCTTGATCTCGTTTCTCACTCAGCACAATCTATCTCGCTTCTAGTCCTTTCTTAGGGCACCGCCGCTATGCTGAGCAGGCACGGTCCCGTTACGTTCTTTCCAATGCCAAGCCTCTGTCAGGATCCCACCCCTGACAGAGGCCCTACTGTCTCTTCCTCCACAACACCCTCTGCCACAAGGTGTTGCTTCGTTCAATCCAGTCAGCTTTCTTCTCTAACTTCCTGCCTGACCCCCAGTTTACCCACTATGGTGGGGAGTGGCCTAATGAATAGAACCCTTAGCTCCCCCCGGAGGCCCAGCTGTGAAACATATTGGTGTCTGTGATACCTGCTCAGAGGAACTCCTTCAGTGCCATCGAACGCACCATGGCTCCCCATAGTGGCGGATCCACAGTACTGCAACGACCAGGACTCTGGGGCGCTGCATTCATATAGGGTACAGAGGGAAAACTAAGGAGAACCAACAAAAAAGAAGAAACCTCACAAAAACCTAACAATGGTAAAACGAAAAGGTGCTGGGAAGGTAAGCAAACAGATTCGCTTCAAGAATATGACTAGAGTTTACCAAACAAGGTACACCCCTTAGCTGAAGAGCTGGGACTACTAAACACACAGCCAGCAAGGAAGTACAGTGAACGGTAAACATATAATACCCCACTCGGAATGTGATAGGCCAAAGCAAAACGGGAAAATGAGAAACACATGGAGAGGGGCAAACCAAGAGGAGAACACAAAGACAATTGATATCATCAGCATTTGTGTAGGGAAGAAAGGACAATAGCTCAGCAGACAGGGGAACCGTAAATGAAGCAATAAATCACTGGGTCGAATCCCCACACTGAAGGTAACTTCACACTAAGCGACGCTGCAGCGATATCGACAATGATGCCGATCGCTGCAGCGTCGCTGTGTGGTCGCTGGAGAGCTGTCACACAGACAGCTCTCCAGCGACCAACGATGTCGAAGTCCCCGGGTAACCAGGGTAAACATCGGGTTGCTAAGCGCAGGGCCGCGCTTAGTAACCCGATGTTTACCCTGGTTACCAGTGTAAATGTAAAAAAACAAACACTACATACTTACATTCGCATCCCCCGGCGTCCGCTTCCCTGCACTGTGTAAGCGCCGGCAGTAGCAGGGCACAGCGGTGACGTCACCGCTGTGCTTTGCTTTCCGGCCGGCACTGACACATTCAGTGCAGGAAGCTCTGAGCAGCAGCGCGGACGCCGGGGACGTGACAGACATCAGAGGGTGAGTATGTACTGTTTTTTTTTTTACTTTTACAATGGTAACCAGGGTAAATATCGGGTTACTAAGCGCGGCCCTGCGCTTAGTAACCCGATATTTACCCTGGTTACCATTGTAAAACATCGCTGGCATCGTTGCTTTTGCTGTCAAACACAACGATACCCGCCGATCTGACGACCAAATAAAGTTCTGAACCTTCAGCAACGACCAGCGATATCACAGCAGGATCCTGATCGCTGCTGCGTGTCAAACACAACGATATCGCTATCCAGGACGCTGCAACGTCACGGATCGCTGTCGTTATCGCTGCAAAGTCATTTAGTGTGAAGGTACCTTGAGGCATGACAGTGCACCTCTCGTGCCTAAGATATGTGGCAAATTTCATTAAAGGGTTGAAATTGAATTCTAGGGTTACCTCTGCTAGTTGGTACTAGAGGTTCAGTCTTCTTCCTCTCTGAAAAGCTATTTGCATATTTAACTTCCCAGAAGCGCATTGCATGGCCAATAAGTCTGTTTGCTCCGACCAAATAGAAATGTTACATGATAAATATGACTCACTAGGCTCTTGTTGATTTAAACCTTTTAGTTTTTTGACATATCATTATTTAATCATGGAGTTTTTATGAACATAATTTTATGGCAGTGTCCTTCCCATCTAGTTATGACTGTTACTTTTCACTTTTTTCACATTTTTTTGTGTTACTATCCTTTCATTATGTTGGGCAGTACTCTCCCCCTCCCGTTCAGGCAGGCACTTGTCATTTTCCAAGCTCAATTCCACTGTTAAATTATTTAGATCATGCCACCTGTAATTATCCAACCTCTCATTAGTGAATTATTTTGATTGGAGTCATATCCATTTATATATACAGTAGTGTGAAAAAAGTGTTTGCCACCTTCCTAATTTCCTATTGTTTTGCATGTTTGTCACACTTGTTTCAGCTCACCAATCAAATTTAAATATTAGATAAAGATAACAAAAGTAATCACAAAATGCAGTTTTTAAATGAAAGTCTTTATTATTAAGGGAAAAAGAAAACCACAAGTGTTTAGTTGTGTTATCTTTGTCTAATATTTAAATTTGTTTGGTGATCTGAAACATTTAAGTGTGACAAACATGCAAAAGAATAAGAAATCAGGAAGGGGCAAACACTTTTTCAGACAACTGTATACATATATTTTTTCATTACTTTCATAGAAATACATCTTTAAGAATATATTCCTTACCTCCTTGATTCCCTTGATAGGTTTAATTCTACATATGGCCAGCTTGTTATAATGATCAAATTGTGTAATATCAATAGCAACAATTATCATTGAAGTCCATTCGTTATTCTTTCATGGAGGTATTTTAAGGCTTTTCTTATTTTTACATTTCATTACCTCCACTTGCACTATATTAGATGTGTCTGACTACTCTGGCTGCATCCAGCCTCTGCTGTTACCCAAGCAACTCGCTTTTATTTTATTTTTTAATTCATTTTATTTTATCTTATAAATTTATGAATTTGGATGAGAATTTTCACAGTATTCTGTTCTGTGGGTGTTACCACCTCGCTTGATGCATTTTAGACACTATTTAAAGGGATTTTACCAATACTAAAGTTTACTTTAATCAACATTTTAATCAATAGATCTTTCAATAATAATAATTTACACATTTGGATATGTTTACATTTTTTTCCTGTGCTAAGATAATCTTATAAATGTGCTCCTGCTGTGTACTGTGTAATGGCTGTGTCTGACCATGCAGGAACATGGCGTGATTATACCACAGCTCCTAGGCAGGGGAGGAAGCAAAAGAGTATGCAGACAGGACAGCATGAGATCACAGCTGATTCTTACTTTGAGGTAAAACATTACTTTAAACAGGTAGAGAAATGTTTTGCCTCACAAATAGAATCAGCTGCGATCCCAATCTGTAATGTCTGTATGCTGTTTTTGCATCCTCTCTTGCCCAGGAGCTGTAATACCTTCAGGCCATTTCGCTGCAAGGTCAGACACAGCCATTACACAGTACACAGCAGAGGAACATTTATTCTCTCAACACATGAACATTTGTTAACACTTTGTGGATTTTTTTTTTCCAATTGTGGCCTTTTTTTCAGAGAATATGATTGATAACACCAAAACTTTTTCTCCACTCATGGTTAGTGGTTGGGTGAAGCCATTTATTGTCAGACAACTGTGTTTTCTCTTTTTAAATCAGAATGACAACCCAAAACATCCAAATAGTCCAGATCAAAATTTCATATACTCCATTTCTTAATACCGTGTATTGCCCCTTTTAACATCAATGATAACTTGAAGTATTTTGTGTTAGTTGTAGATGAGGTTCTTTATTTTCTCAGATGAAAAATCTGCCCACTCTTCTTGGCAAAAAGCCTCCAGCTCCTTTAAATTCCTGGGCTGTCTATCATGAACTGCGCCCTTGAGATCCCCCCAGAGTGGCTCAATGATATTGAGGTCAGGAGACTGAGATGGCCACTCCAGAGCATTCACTTTGTTTTGCTGTAGCCAATGACAGGTCGACTTGGCCTTATGTTTTGGATCATTGTCATGTTGGAGCAACCAAGTACGTCCCATGTGCAGCTTCCGGACTGATGAGTGCAAATTTGCTGATATTGTGCTGCATTCATCTTTCCTTCAACTTTGACCAAGTTTCCTGTGCATTTGTAGCACACACATAGCCAAAACATCAGCGATCCACCTCCGTGCTTTACAGTAGGAATGGTGTTCCTTTATTCATAGGCCTTGTTGACCTCTGTCCAAATGTAACGTTTATGGGTTTGGCAAAAAAGTTAAATTTTGGTCTCACCACTCCAAATTACCTTCTTCCAGAAGTTTTGAGGATTGTCTCTGGGCTGTTTGGCGTATTGCAGGTGAGATACTTTGCGGCATTTGCGCAGTAATGTTTTTTTTCTGACGACTCAACCATGCTGCCAATTTTTCTACAAGGGCCTCCTTATTGTGCATCTTAAAACAGCCACACCGCTAGTTTTCAGAGAGTCCTGTATATCAGTTGATGTTATTTATGCATTTTTCTTTGCATCCCAAACAATTGTCCAGACGTCAATTTTGTTGGATGTTACCTTAGTGGCCTTTCAAACCCATTTGTGTCAACTTCTGTGCATGTTATCAGGCCAAAATCACAAGGGTATGTAAACTTTTGATCAGGGTCATTTGGATGTTTTGGGTTGTCGTTATGATTTAAAAAGAGAAAACACAATAGTTTGACAATAAATGGCTTCACCCAACCACTAACCAAAAGTGGAAAAAAGTTTCGGTATTAACATTCATATTCTCTGAAAAAAGGCCAAGAAAGCAAAAATTCTGCCAGGGTATGTAAACTTTTAAGCATAACTGTAAAATAAATTTTTATCTGAATCTTCATCTATTTAGTGCTGTAATTCAAAATAATTTCTCATATGCTTGCATTAAAAATTCTCTACTGTTCCCTAACTACACTATCTAACCGCTTTTGAATTTTTCCCTACTTCCTGTTTGATGATGCTTCATTTAAGAATCCCAGTGCATGCTGGCATATTCAAACGAAGTGTCATAACCGGGCAGAGGCTGCCTGTGCTTTCTTTTGCCGTTCAGATCAGTAGTAATGAGTAGAGACACCTTGATGTTCGGGTCTGGCGGGTTCGACTGAACAATTACAAAATGTTCGGGTTCAGGTACCAGAACAGTACCCAGACCTGAATCCGTACCCCATTCACTTGAATGAGGGGCCCGAACATCCAGTGTTTGCCACGCTGTCATGTGCATGACAGCGTGGCAAAGACCGCTTCTGATCGGCAGTGAAATTATCCCCATCGGTCAGAGAGGCGCGGTTCTCATGCTGACAAAAGATGCACAGCAGTGATAGGGGTATAAAGTTTAACTCCGGTCACTGGTGTCAGTGGATGGGACTACAGCTCCCATCATCCGACACCTGCTGTCGCTAATAACAGCGAGAGCAGGAGCAGCTGATGGGTGTATTCATTAGCCGGCTCCTGCTCTATAATTACATATTTTAAAAAAATGGCATGTGTTCCCCTGTATTTTTGATATCCAGCCAGGCAAAACTCACAGCTTGGGACTGCAACCCTCAGCTGTCAGCTTCAACAAGGCTGGTTATCAAGAATAGAGGGTTCCCCACTCTGCATTTTTTAATTATTTAAATAATTAATTTAAAAAAATGGCATGTGTTCCTCCCTATTTTTGACAACCAGCCTTGCTAAAGCAGACAGCTGGGGGCTGGTATTCTCGGGCTGGTAAGAGGCCATGTATATTGGACCCCCCCAGCCTAAAACTAGCAGCCCGCAGCTTCCCAGAAAAGGTACATCTATGAGATGCGCCAATTCTTGCACTTTGCTCAGTTCTTCCCACTTGCCTTGTAGTGGTGGCAAGTGAGGTTCATATTTGGGGGGTTCATGTCACCTTTGCATTGTCAGGTGACATCAAGCCCACGGCTTAGTAATGGAGAGATGTCTATAAGACACCTCTTCATTACTAATCGTATACTTGTATTGTAATTAAAGACACAGCCAGAATAAAACAAAACACACTTTTCCTTTTTTTTATTTAAAAATAACAAACACAGTTATACTCACCTAACACCTATTTCACTAAAGCCCTTGTTCTCCTGTAATAAACCAAAAATAAAAAACAACAATATCCATCACCTATCCGTTGTTCTGTCCCACACCATAATCCATGTCTGGGGGAAAAACAGTTTTCAACCTGGATGGTGCCGAGATGTGACTGTCCAGGCTGAGAAACACTGGTAAATGAGGTGCTGGTGAGTGCAGACTCAGTGACTGGTGGCGACGTCATCGAGGTTACCTCCAGTCACTGAGGCTGCATTCCCAGTTGGGCTGAACTACCGTGACCTCGGTGAGATCCCCGCTAGCACCGAGAGAAAAACAACCGGTGTTCAGGCAACCGAACCCGAACACTAACACGGATTTCCTGATGAAGTCTGTGTTCAGTGTCCATGCACGAACAGTAGGTGTTCAGTACAGATGCCAAACTTTACTGTTCAGGTTCACCCATTTCTCGTAATGAGCCGTCAACACAGAAGAGAGTCAACTGTTAAAGCACGGGGTCAGGGTATCTGGCATGTAGAACCAATGCCGCCCCAACAAGTGACATAATTTGCAGGGGCGATGCTGTTCTCTGCATGTCGTCGGGTATTCTGACACCGCACTCTGAGAGTCCGCTCACCTACTGATCTAAGCTGGCAACAGAAAGCATGCTGATACTGTACACAGTGCACTTGGACAAAGCAGATACTTTCACCGACACTGAAATGGAAGTCACTGATGACACCTCATTTCAGTGAGGGGGCAGAGGCTTTGGCAATGGCCTCATCCTCTGCCCCTTTATGAAGCTTCTTTTGAGTATCCTAGCATGCACTGGGGATTCTTAACCAAAGCATCATCACACAGGAAGTTGTGAAAAAAAAAAAATAGCAGATAATGTAGTTATGGAGTAGGGAATTTTAATGCAAGTATATTACCAATTTGTTTAGATTATGACACCAACTAGATAGGGATTTAGATGAATATTTATTTTGCCTTCGGACCACCCCTTTGAGGCAGATCTTCACTTTAGTCCTCATTGACATGTCCGTGTTGCATGTCCAATTAGTCCCCAAATAGAACATGTACTGATTATAGTCTATTGTGCTTCACATGAACATGAGAGTCTTTTTGTAGACCGTGTGTCCGTGCAAAACTCACAGAGACATGTTTTTCCACTATATCAGATGTAATATAGTAACATAGTTAGCAAGGCCAAAAAAAGACATTTGTCCATCCAGTTCAGCCTATATTCAGTCAGAATAAATCCCCAGATCTACGTCCTGCTAAAGAACCTAATAACTGTAAGATACAATATTGTTACGCTCCAGGAAGACATCCAGGCCTCTCTTGAACCCCTCGACTGAGCTCGAGTCGCCATCACCATCTCCTCAGGCAAGGAATTCCAGATTCTGACTGCCCTAACAGTAAATAATCCTCTTCTATGTTGGTGGAAAAACCTTCTCTCCTCCAGACACAGAGAATGCCCCCTTGTGACCATCACTTTCCTTGGAATAAACAGATCCTCGGAGAGATATTTGCATTGTCCTCTTATATAATTAAGGTATCGTCACTAGTGTTGAGCGATACCGTCCGATACTTGAAAGTATCGGTATCGGAAAGTATCGGCCGATACCGGCAAAGTATCGGATCCAATCCGATACCGATACCCGATACCAATACAAGTCAATGGGACTCAAGTATCGGACGGTATTCCTGATGGTTCCCAGGGTCTGAAGGAGAGGAAACTCTCCTTCAGGCCCTGGGATCCATATAAATGTGTAAAAGAAAGAATTAAAATAAAAAATATCGCTATACTCACCCTCCGACGCAGCCTGGACCTCAGCGAGGGAACCGGCAGCGTTGTTTGTTTAAAATTCGCGCTTTTACTTGGTTACGTGAAGTCCCGGCTTGTGATTGGTCAGGGCGGCCATGTTGCCGGGACGCGGACCAATCACAGCAAGCCGTGACGAAATTACGTCACGGCTTGCTGTGATTGGTCCGCGTCCCGGCAACATGGCCGCCATTAACCAATCACAAGCCGTGACGTCACGGGAGGCTGGACACGCGCGCTTTTTAAAATGGGCGCGTGTCCAGCCTCCCGTGACGTCCCGGCTTGTGATTGGTTGCGCCGCGGTCAACCAATCACAAGCCGGGAGGCTGGACACGCGCGCATTTTAAAATTTTAAAATGGGCGCGTGTCCAGCCTCCCGGCTTGTGATTGGTTGACCGCGGCGCAACCAATCACAAGCCGGGACGTCACGGGAGGCTGGACACGCGCCCATTTTAAAATGCGCGCGTGTCCAGCCTCCCGTGACGTCACGGCTTGTGATTGGTTGCGTCTCCCATGTGACTGCGACGCAACCAATCACAAAGCCGGGACGTAATTTTAAAATCCTTAAGGACCTGAAATTACGTCACGGCTTGCTGTGATTGGTTGCGTCTCCCATGTGACTGCGACGCAACCAATCACAACGCCGGAACGTAATTTTAAAATCCTGAAGGACCTGAAATTACGTCACGGCTTGCTGTGATTGGTTGCGTGCCGGTCACATGGGCGGCACGCAACCAATCACAAGCCGGGACTCACGTAAAGGAAAGAAAAGCGCGAATTTTAAACAAAGAACGCTGCCGCTTCCCTCGGTAAGGTGCAGGCTGCGTCGGAGAGGTGAGTATAGCAATATTTTTTATTTTAATTCTCTCTTTTACACATTTTTACATTAATGTTGTTTCGATACCGATACCCGATATCACAAAAATATCGGATCTCGGTATCGGAATTCCGATACAGCAAGTATCGGCCGATACCCGATACTTGCAGTATCGGAATGCTCAACACTAATCGTCACATTAAGCGACGCTGCAGCGATATAAACAACGAGCCGATCGCTGCAGCGTCGCTGTTTAGGTCGCTGAGAGACGTCAGACACCGGCAACAGCAGAACGATGCAGGAGCGATCCAGTGACGTACTTATCGTTCTCGCTGGTTGTTCGCTCCAGTTCGCTCCATGAAGAAACATTGCAGGCATCGTTGCTTTTGCTGTCAAACACGACGATACAGGCCGATCTGACGACCAAATAATGTTCTGGACTTCTAGCTCCGACCAGCAATATCACAGCGGGATCCAGATCGCTGCTGCGTGTCAAACACAACGAGATCGCTATCCAGGACGCTGCAATGTCACGGATCGTTGTCGTTCTCGTTGGAAAGTTGTTTAGTGTGAAGGTACCTTTATACATGGCTAATTGAGTACCCCTCAGTCATCTTTTTTCTAGACTAAATAATCCTAATTTTGCTAATCTCTCTGGGTATTGTAGTTCCCCCATCCTCTTTTTTTAATTTTGTTGCTCTCCTTTGTACTTGCTCTAGTTCCATTATATCCTTCCTGAGCACCGGTGCCCAATACTGTACACAGTACTCCATGTGCAGTCTAACCAGAGATTTGTACAGAGGCAGTATAATGCTCTCATCTTGTGCATCCAGACCTCTTTTAATGCACCCATGATCCTGTTTGCCTTGGCAGCCGCTGCCTGGCACTGGCTGCTCCAGGTAAGTTTATCATTAGCTAGGATCCCCAAGTCCTTCTCCATGTCAGATTTACCCAGTGCTTTCCCATTCAGTAAGAAAGAATCTCAATGAACAATTAAGCAGCATTTTACGAAAAATTATTTTTTTAGTCAAGGGTCAAAAAAAGAGACCATCAATCTTTCCATTTTAGTAGCCGCAAAAGAGCTGGACATATAACAGGCCAAATAGCAACAAACATTAAACAAATAGCTAGAGAACAAAAAAGCAATCAAAAGGAGGCCAAAATAGTAAAAAGTAGAAAAAACTTTATAATACAAACAATTAGCAGGAAATAACAGTGGGTACTCCCACAGGACAAATGTGCAATCTAACAAGAGAAAACGCGGGACATAGACTGGTGACGGCAAAAACGTCGTAATGCATATATAACTGAAGACCAATATTGTACATATCACCCCTCGTCATAATAATTATAATAATTGTGGCATAGTCCTAAATATACATACATTCATAGCATTACTGGTAGCCCAAGAGATCACCCAGGACCATGTAAGGAACCTGGGAACTATATAGCAATATATCAAATAGAAAGTCTATGAGTCATAAAGACGCTAGTAGTTTAAGAAGATCTCATACCTATATAGCTAGACAGAGGCCACCAGGGTAATAGATGGGGGAGCCATCCACACAGTCCATGTCACCCTGACGCGCGTTTCGGCAAAGCCTTCGTCAGGGGGCATGGCTGGAACTAGTAGTACACGTTTAAATAGGAAGCCGGAAGTATTACCCCGTCACCATAGTAACCCAATGCTGTCAATGGGCAGCCGCTAATACGCTGGTAATGTGGCGTAGCTTATCGCAAAATGTAAAGCCCATCTAAGGTGCAGCATGCAACATTAGAATGCAAAGTTTGGTGAAGATGAAGTGTCACACTGCTACCTTAATGACGCATGCGCTGCCGAAAGCCGGGCCCTGTCAGCCGGCGTCCACGTCACAGGGAGGCGGAGCCAGGACACAGCATGTGACCTGACCCACGTGACCCCACAGACGCCGAGAGCCGGGAGACACAGCCCGGCACAGCTCGCATGCATACGGAGCGATGTACACAAATACGGGATCTCCGAGGGACCAAGACAAGAAGGCAGATGTAAATATAACGTCAGGTAGCCATGACAAGGATAAATCAACTACATTTAAATATTAGCAATAGATAATACGATAATCACAATACAGATGCAGTCAAAAATATTACAAATATTATATAATACAGTACATGTAGTCTATATCTATTCATATTATAGGTAAGATAATATTAGAATCCTTCCATGGACCAGTTGTAGTAATTTCAGACGAACGAAAGATGCGTCTGCCTCATTTATCTTGAACCAGGGAGTATGGTAAGTGGAAAAACACCAGGAACACAACAAGGTTTAGAGCAATCCTAGAATTTAAAATGAAATTAAAAACAAAAATAAAATTAGATAGACATAGCCAGATGGAACAGAGACTATCAGACACCAGCTTAAAGGAAAGTAGCAAAGCTAATCTGTTCGTTCAGACCATTAGGATGAAGTGTATTTAAGGACCAAATCCAGCATGATTCCATTTGGGCGAGTTTTGGGGATATTGATTCCTTCTTCCCATGTGTATAACCTTAGATTTATCATTGTTAAACCGCATCCGCCACCTTTCGGCCCAAATTTCCAACTTATCCAGATCCAGCTATGGCGGAATACTATCTCTTGTATTGACTGCTTTACACAGTTTTGTATCATCTGCAAATATCGATATTTTACTGTGTAAACCTTCTACCAGATCGTTAATAAATATGTTGAAGAGAATCGGTCCCAACAATGACCCCTGCGGCTCCCCACTGGTCACAGCAACCCAGTTAGACAATATACCATTTATAACCAAACTCTGCTTTCTATCACTAAGCCAGTTACTTACCCATTTACACACATTTTTCCCCAGACCCAGGATTCTCATTTTGTGTACCAGCCTCTTGTGTGGCACAGTATCAAATGCTTTGAAAAAAATCAAGATATACCACGTCCAATGACTCACCTTGGTCCAGTCTATAGTTTACCTCTTCATAAAAAATGATTAGATTGGTTTGACAGGAGCGATTCCTCATAAACCCATGCTGATATGGAGTTAAACAGTTATTCTCATTTATAGAGGTTAGATTTATCGGCCTATAATTTTTAGGTTCACTTTCAGAGCCCTGTTTGAATATTCGTACCGCATATGCTATGCGCCAGTCCTGTTGAACAAACCCCGTCGCTATAGAGTCCCTAAATATAAGTAATAATGGTTTGTCTATTACATTACTTAGTTCTCTTAGTACTTGTGGGTGTACACCATCCGGACCAGGAGATTTATCTATTTTAATCTTATTTAGCCGGTTTCGTACCTCTTTTGGGTTAGATTGGTGACCCTTAATATAGGGTGTTCTTTGACTCCCGGCATTTCACCTAGCATTTTATTTTCCACCGTGAATACCGTGGAGATGAAGGTGTTTAATATATTAGCTTTTCCTCGTCATCTACAAACATTCTTTCCTGACAATGAAAAATAAAAGTCTTTGGGTGTTTGAAAATCATGTACAACACATGGATGGCTTCAGTGTACATTGTGTGTGCTGTCCGTGTTTAACCCTTTTCTGACATCCGACATACTGTCCCGTCCATGTGGGCTTGGCCTGTAGGCCTGTATGATCATGGACGGGATAGTACGTCAAAGCCGATCGGCCGCGCACACTGGTGGTGTGTGACCGATCGGGGCCGGGTGTCAGCTGATTCTCATAGCTGACAGCCAGCACTAATTGCCAGGAGCGGTCACGGACTGCTCCCGGCACTTTAACCCCAAACAAGATCGCAGCGTTCCGGTGGCATAGGGAAGCATGCAATGTGATCGCGTTGTTCTGAGGTCTCCCTGCCTGCAGACCCCCAGATCCAAGATGGCCGCAAGGTCCTTCCGGGTCCTGCAGGGAGGTGGCTTGTCAGTGCCTGCTGAGACCAGGACCTGAGAATCCCCCTTCACTGCCTGTCAGATTGCTTATCTGACACAGTGCTGTGCAAAGTGTCAGATCAGCAATCTGACTTTATATAGTGATGTCCCATCCTGGGACAATGTAAAAAAGTAAAAAAAAAAAAAGGATTATACTGTCTAAAAATATCTTTAAAAAATTCCTAAATACAGAAAAAAAAAATATAAATATTGTTCCAACAAATACATTTCTTTATGTAAATAAAAAAAACAATAAAAGTACACATATTTAGTGTCGCCGCATCCGTAACGACCCGACCTATAAAACTGTCCCATTAGTTAACCCCTTCAGTGTACACTGTACAAAAAAAAAATAAAAAAAGAGGCAAAAAACAATGCTTTATCATCATACTGCCGAACAAAAAGTGGAAAAACACACGATCAAAAAGACAGATATAAATAAGCATGGTACCGCTGAAAATGTCATCTTGTCCTGCAAAAACAAGCCGCCATACTGCGTTAGGCTACTTTCACACTAGCGTCGGGCTCGGCCCGTCGCAGTGCGTCAGGCCGAGGTCACCGACGCTAGCGTTGTCTCCACCGCACAACGGGGGCAGCGGATGCATTTTTCCAGCGCATCCGCTGCCCCATTGTGAGGTGTGGGGAAGTGCGGGGAGGTGGGGGCGGAGTTCCAGGTTGATGAAGAAGAGCTTAGTCTCTTCAAAACGCGTTGGTTAGACCTCCTTCTCCCCTTTCTTTGGAGCGCTACGGCGATCCGTACTGTTGGTGACGTCACTAGTAGGCGGGGCCTACCAGCCACTCTGCTTTCACTTTCGCTCCATTCCTCATGGTATCCAGGAAGCGCTACCGGCCGGAGCGCTCCTGGTTCCACAGTGTGCCCCTCCATCTGGCACAGCGTGCGGCATACACCACGGACAACTCCCTTTATCCACATAGGGCTCCACCGCACACTGCGGATGTAACCGGGAGCCCAAGGACCTACAACTAGCACACCGCAAGCAATATTTCCACATAGATAAGCGTATCAGCTTCAGCTGTACTCCTTGGGTGACACCGTTGTAGGGTTGGCTATTAGCAGGGGGGTATAACACTGCGACAGATATCCTCAGGACGAGTAGCGGTGTTGTCTGTTTTTGAGTACTGCATGTGTGGTCCGTTTCAGCACTACTAATTCTCTCCTTTAAGCGCGGTTTCTAGTCTATTTGTCTCTTTTATATAAAATAGTTTTTATTGTATGAAAGTGCCAATACATAAAAAAAGATATAAATGAGGTATCACTGTCATCATACTGACCCGAAGAATATAACTGCCTTATTAATTTTACCACACGCGGAACGGTATAAACTCCCCACCCAAAAAGAAATTCATGAATTGCTGGTTTTTGTTCATTCTGCCTCCCAAAAATCATAATAAAGAGTGATTAAAAAATGTCATGTGCCCGAAAATAGTACCAATAACGTCAACTCGTCCCGCAAAAAACAAGACCTCACATGACTCTGTGGGCCAAAATATGGAAAAATTATAGCTCTCCAAATGTGGTGATGCAAAAACTATTCTTTGCAATAAAAGGCAAAAGGCATCTTTTAGTGTGTAACAGCTGCCAAACATAAAAACCCGATATATAAACCCACTATAAATAGTAAATTAAACCACCCTTTATCACCCCCTTAGTTAGGGAAAAATAAAATAAAAAATGTATTTATCTCGATTTTCCCATTAGGGTTAGGGTTAAGGTTAGTGCTAAAGTTATTGCTATGGTTGGGGCTAAAGTTAGGGTTAGGGATGGGGCTAAAGTTAGTGTTAGGGTTGGGGCTAAAGTTAGGATTAGGGTTGGGATTACGTTTACGGTTGGGATTAGGGTTAGGGTTGGGATTAGGGTTAGGGGTGTGGTTAGGGTTATGGTTAGGGTTGGGATTAGGGTTATGGGTGTGTTGGGGTTAGGGGTGTGTTGGGCTTAGGGTTGTGATTAGGGTTAGGGGTGTGTTCTGGTTAGGAGTGTGGTTAGGGTTATGGTAAGGGTTGGGATTAGGGCTAGGGGTGTGTTGGGCTTAGGGTTGGAGTTAGAATTGGGGGGTTCCACTTTTTAGGCACATTAGGGGCTCTCCAAACGCGACATGGCATCTGATCTCAATTCCAGCCAATTCTGTGTTGAAAAAGTCAAACGGAGCTCCTTCCCTTCCGAGCTCTGCCGTGCGCCCAAACAGTGGTTTACCCCACATATGGGTTATCTCCGTACTCAGGACAAATTGTACAACAACTTTTGCTGTCCAATTTCTCCTGTTACCCTTTTGAAAATAAAAATTTGGGGGCTAAAAAATAATTTTTGTGGGGAAAAAATGATTTTTTATTTTCACGGCTCTGCATTATTAGCTTTAGTGAAACACTTGGGGGTTTAAAGTTCTCACAACACATCTAGATAAGTTCCTTGGGGGTTCTAGTTTCCAAAATGATGTCACTTGTGGGGGTTCCTATTGTTTAAGCACATCAGTGGCTCTGCAAACGCAACATGATGCCCGCAGACCATTCCATAAAAGTCTGCATTCCAAAACGTCACTACTTCCCTTCCGAGCCCCAATGTGTGCCCAAACGGTAGTTTTCTCCCACATATGGGGTACAAATTGGACAAACATCTTTTGGGGTCCAATTTCTCCTGTTACCCTTGGGAAAATAAAAAATTGGGGACGAAAAGATTATTTTTGTGAAAAAAATATGATTTTTTATTTTTAGGTCTCTACATTATAAACTGCTGTGAAGTACTTGGGGGTTCAAAGTCCTCACCACACATCTAGATAAGTTCCTTAGGGGGGTCTACTTTCCAAAATGGGGTCAACTGTGGGTGATTTCCACTGTTTAGGCACATCAGGGGCTCTCCAAACGCGACATGGCGTCATATCTCAATTCCAGCCAATTATGCATTGAAAAGTCAAACTGCGCTCCTTCCCTTCCAATCTCTACCATGCACCCAAACAGTGGTTTACCCCCACATATGGGGTATCAGCGTACTCAGGACAAATTGCAAAACAACCTTTGCGGTCCAATTTCTCCTGTTACCCTTGGTAAAATAAAACAAATTGGATCTGAAGTAAATTTTTTGTGAAAAAAAGTTAAATGTTCATTTTTTTTTAAACATTCCAAAAATTCCTGTGAAGCACCTGAAGAGTTAATAAACTTCTTGAATGTGGTTTTGAGCACCTTGAGGCGTGTAGTTCTAAGAATGGTGTCACTTTTGGGTATTTTCTATCATATACAGGTCCTTCTCAAAAAATTAGCATATAGTGTTAAATTTCATTATTTACCATAATGTAATGATTACAATTAAACTTTCATATACTATAGATTCATTATCCACCAACTGAAATTTGTCAGGTCTTTTATTGTTTTAATACTGATGATTTTGGCATACAACTCCTGATAACCCAAAAAACCTGTCTCAATAAATTAGCATATCAAGAAAAGGTTCTCTAAATGACCTATTACCCTAATCTTCTGAATCAACTAATTAACTCTAAACACATGCAAAAGATACCTGAGGCTTTTAAAAACTCCCTGCCTGGTTCATTACTCAAAACCCCCATCATGGGTAAGACTAGCGACCTGACAGATGTCAAGAAGGCCATCATTGACACCCTCAAGCAAGAGGGTAAGACCCAGAAAGAAATTTCTCAACAAATAGGCTGTTCCCAGAGTGCTGTATCAAGGCACCTCAATGGTAAGTCTGTTGGAAGGAAACAATGTGGCAGAAAACGCTGTACAACGAGAAGAGGTGACCGGAACCTGAGGAAGCAGTGGACTGAGTCTGGTGTGGAAACATCCAGAGCCACCGTGCACAGGCGTGTGCAGGAAATGGGCTACAGGTGCCGCATTCCCCAGGTAAAGCCACTTTTGAACCATAAACAGCGGCAGAAGCGCCTGACCTGGGCTACAGAGAAGCAGCACTGGACTGTTGCTAAGTGGTCCCAAGTACTTTTTTCTGATGAAAGCAAATTTTGCATGTCATTCGGAAATCAAGGTGCCAGAGTCTGGAGGAAGACTGGGGAGAAGGAAATGCCAAAATGCCTGAAGTCCAGTGTCAAGTACCCACAGTCAGTGATGGTGTGGGGTGCCATGTCAGCTGCTGGTGTTGGTCCACTGTGTTTCATCAAGGGCAGGGTCAATGCAGCTAGCTATCAGGAGATTTTGGAGCACTTCATGCTTCCATCGGCTGAAATGCTTTATGGAGATGAAGATTTCATTTTTCAGCACGACCTGGCACCTGCTCACAGTGCCAAAACCACTGGTAAATGGTTTACTGACCATGGTATTACTGTGCTCAATTGGCCTGCCAACTCTCCTGACCTGAACCCCATAGAGAATCTGTGGGATATTGTGAAGAGAAAGTTGAGAGACGCAAGACCCAACACTCTGGATGAGCTTAAGGCCGCTATTGAAGCATCCTGGGCCTCCATAACATCTCAGCAGTGTCACAGGCTGATTGCCTCCATGCCACGCCGCATTGAAGCAGTCATTTCTGCCAAAGGATTCCCGACCAAGTATTGAGTGCATAACTGAACATTATTATTTGATGTTTTTTTTGTTTGGTATTAAAAAACACTTTTATTTGATTGGTCGGGTGAAATATGCTAATTTATTGAGACAGGTTTTTTGGGTTATCAGGAGTTGTATGCCAAAATCATCAGTATTAAAACAATAAAAGACCTGACAAATTTCAGTTGGTGGATAATGAATCTATAGTATATGAAAGTTTAATTGTAATCATTACATTATGGTAAATAATGAAATTTAACACTATATGCTAATTTTTTGAGAAGGACCTGTAGACCCTTCAAAGTGACTTCAAATGTGTTGCGGTCCCTAAAAAAAATTATGTTGTAAAAATGAAAAATCGCTGATCAACTTTTAACCATTATAACTTCCTAACAAAAAAAATTTTGGTTCCGAAATTGTGCTGATGTAAAGTAGACATGTGGGAAATTTTACTTATTAAGTATTTTGTGTGACATATCTCTGTGATTTAAGGGCATGAAAATTCAAAGTTGGAAAATTGCAAAATTTTCAAAATTTTTGCCAAATTTCTGTTTTTTCACAAATAAGTGCAAGTCATATCAAATTTTTTTTACCACTATCATGAAGTACTGTATGTCACAAGAAAACAATGTTAGAATCACCAGGATCCATTGAAGCATTCCAGATTTATAACCTCATAAAAAGACAGTGGTCAGAATTGTAAAAATTGTCCTGGTCATTAAGATTGCAAAGGATAGTAGTAGGTTTGTCATTTATTGTGTTATTTATCCTTCCTTGCAAAAACCCTGAAGACACAGAGATGGTGAAAATGGACACACGGACACTGATGACACACTGATCCAAAACAGTGATGCCTCCTGTACCATTTTTGCTCATGTTCATGTATGAATGAGGTCTTATGCTGTATACATAAATGATTTAGGCCAAAGAATCTTGATTGTGGAATTTGGGTTACATGAAACCCGACCCGACCCCTGTGTGGGGTCGGCCATGAGGTCGGCGTTCTTCTGAATCTGGTATCGGAATTCCGATACCGAGTTCCGATATGTTTGCGATATCGGAAATCGGTATCAGAATCCACATTTAAGTGTAAAATAAAGAATTAAAATAAAAAATATTGATATACTCACCTCTCCGGAGGCCCCTGGACATCGCCGCTGGTAACCGGCAGCCTTCTTTGCTTAAAATGAGCGCGTTTATGGCCTTCCATGACGTCACGGCTTCTGATTGGTCGCGGGCCGCTCATGTGACCGCCGCGCGACCAATCACAAACCGTGACGTAATTCTCAGGTCCTAAATTCCTCATTCTAGGAATTTAGGACCTGAGAATTACGTCACGGCTTGTGATTGGTCGCGCGAGCGGTCACATGGGCGGCCGCGACCAATCACAAGCCGTGACGTCATCTAAGGCCCTTCACGTGCTCATTCTTAAGAAGGAAGGCTGCCGGAAAGAAGCAGAGCGCGTCCGAGGGTGAGTATATACCTAATAGGAATATACTCACCCTCGGCTTCTTTCCGGCAGCCTTCCTTCCTAAGAATGAGCGCGTTCAGGGCCTTAGATGACGTCACGGCTTGTGATTGGTCGCGGCCGCCCATGTGACCGCCACGCGACCAATCACAAGCCGTGACGTAATTCTCAGGTCCTAAATTCCTAGAATTAGGAATTTAGGACCTGAGAATTACGTCACGGCTTGTGATTGGTCGCGTGGCGGTCACATGAGCGGCACGCGACCAATCAGAAGCCGTGACGTCATGGAAGGCCCTGAACGCGCTCATTTTAAGCAAAGAAGGCTGCCGGTTACCAGCGGTGATGTCCAGGGGCCTCCGGACGGGTGAGTATATCAATATTTTTTATTTTAATTCTTTATTTTACACATTAATATGGATCCCAGGGCCTGAAGGAGAGTTTCCTCTCCTTCAGACCCTGGGAACCATAGTATCCCATTGCACTGCATTGGGTTTCGTGTTTCGGCCGACCCCGACCCCGACTTTTTTATAGGATCGGCCGATTTCGCTCGACCCGACTTTTGAGAAAGTCGGGTTTCGTGAAACCCAACCCGATCCTATAAAAATAAAAGTCGCTCAACCCTAGTGACCACCATCACTGCTAATGACATGCACTATAAATCCCAGCATTGTTTACACTATTTAGTAAATCTAAGCACATGCAAGACATAGATGGATGAATAAACAGCCAATTACATGTAATGACAGCGCATGCTGTTTTTCATTTGTCCATTTAGGTAATGGTTTACAAAAACTGTGTTATTTGAGAATCCAAATTTCAAGTTTTGATGCTAGCTTTTGGTACTAGCTATTAGCCACTTCTAGTGGTCATGGTGTCTCCACATCCAGATAAAAGTTCATATTACTCCTTGTTTTGCAATGTGCATACAATGCTGTAAAGGTTGTGATGAAACATGAGCCAGATCAGATAATTGGGATCCTGCTATCCTTTAGCAATAGGATGAGTAAATTGCTTGATTTTCCTGGAACTGTCCTCATAAACAGCACAGATAGCTAACAGCTGAACCAGGGAAAAACTGCTAAGCTCTGCATGTCAATACACCTTATGTAAATGCTGGTGCAATAACGGAATGCAGCGTTTATTGTGTATTACATCCTCGTCGTCCCTGATTTGGACGAAAAAAGATAACAGGATCCAAGAATGGAAGATATGCCTGCTGGAGACATCCAAGGACCATAAGGAAACAGGAAATGGACTTCGGTAAAAATTTCAGTGAAGATGAATTTACAGATCCTGTAATTTGAGCCTTCACTTCCTTCCTTTTTGAAAACAACATGTCGTGTTACTAGCATGGGAGCCATGATGCCTGGACATTCAAGTGACAAGAAATTGCATTTGTTGAACCATTAAAGATACACTCATCAAGCCATATTTGTAGCAAGAAAATCAGACTATAACTGTCAGTAAAAATTTCTGCTACTGAATTTTTCATATAATTTTTTTAAATTCATTTATGTTATTATTTCTTTGTATTATTTGACTGAAAAGTCACTTTTTATGTACTGTAGACAGCTGCTATGCTGACTTATGTGTTTGCATGGATACAGACTGCAAACAAATTGTGTGTGTTTTGTGATTCTCTAATCATGTGTCAATCTCATCTGTCCCCTCTTCTGTAGGCTAAAAGCCCCGTCTCACTTAGCAAGATCGCTAGCGAGATCGCTGCTGAGTCACAAGTTTTGTGACGCAACAGCGACCTCAGTAGCGATCTCGCTATGTGTGACACGTAGCAGCGACCAGGCCCCTGCTGCGAGATCGCTGGTCGTGTCGGAATGGCCTGGGCCGTTTTTTGATCGTTGAGGTCCCGCTGACATCGCTGAATCGGTGTGTGTGACACCGATCCAGCGATGTCTTCACTGGTAACCAGGGTAAACATCGGGTTACTAAGCGCAGGGCCGCGCTTAGTAACCCGATGTTTACCCTGGTTACCATCGTAAATGTAAAAAAAAAACAAACAGTACATACTCACCATCTGATGTCCGTCAGGTCCCTTGCCGTCTGCTTCCTGCTCTGACTGAGCGCCGCAAAGTGAAAGTGAAAGTACAGCACAGCGGTGACGTCACCGCTGCGCTCTGCTCTCACTGTACGGCGGCACTCAGTCAGAGCAGGAAGCAGACGGCAAGGGACCTGACGGACATCAGATGGTGAGTATGTACTGTTTGTTTTTTTTTACATTTACGATGGTAACCAGGGTAAACATCGGGTTACTAAGCGCGGCCCTGCGCTTAGTAACCCGATGTTTACTCTGGTTACCCGGGTGCTGCAGGGGGACTTCGGCATCGTTGAAGACAGTTTCAACGATGCCGAAGTCGTTCCCCTGATCGTTGGTCGCTGGAGAGAGCTGTCTGTGTGACAGCTCCCCAGCGACCACACAACGACTTACCAACGATCACGGCCAGGTCGTATCGCTGGTCGTGATCGTTGGTAAATCGCTATGTGTGACGGGGCCTTTAGACAAGGGGTCAGGTGTCACGGATTGTAGGATTAGGCTACATGCAGAGATGTGTGGAGTCTAGAAAAATATAAAAAACACTAATTAGAAGAGCTGTAACTTGATTTGCCAAGGAGCTAAATTTTGTATTTTAGACGCAATAAGAAAAAAAATAGTAAAGGTGGACATATCCTTTAATGGGGTATCTTATCTCATAGTGATGGCGTACTACTTGAATATGCCATCAGTTCATGATTGTCAACAGCGGCAGCTGTAGGAGGTTTGCGCTCGGAAATTGTAAGGGCTATTGGCCAGTGGGTCACAACAGTACCAGTCTTACGTACGTGAGGGGCTAATCTTTCTGGTAACTAAGAGATTTCATTAGCTTATGTTTGTTTTATTACAGGGCGGGTTCCACTTCTAACCTGGATTCTAGTCCATTCTTGTGTTCACTGAGGAGCACTACGAGCAGGCAGACGGACTGGCGGGAGACAGCTGGGTTTCAAAAGAAACATGGCCTTAATTAGGTGGTTTGGGTTTAGAGGTTTGGCATGGAGTCAGCTAATTCACGAGTTTCAATGAGCGGTTTGCCGCCATAGAGCACCAGATATTTTAGTCTTACATGTGGGGTGTAATGACCTGGGAGTCCGCTCTGGGAAGGGATTGGTTAGCGACATCAAAAAAGACCTGAGGCAGCTATGGGGTGCGTTCACGCATTTGAAAGTAGTGGGTTTTTATCTTATGCAGGAGGAATTTTGGTTGGCGGATGGAGTGCACTTGAATGCAGTGGGAACGGATTTGTGGAGTTTAAGGTTGCAAGAAAGGATAGAAAGGGCCACAGCATTGCCGGATGGGGGGGTCTTGAGCACTTGAGGTGGTCAAGGTGCTCTCAGTGTGGCATTGGTAGGTCCTTGAAGTTGGTTAAAAATTCGGGATTGGGGATTCTTTAAATACATGGATCCCCTTCATTGGATGGTGATGTGGTGGTGGTCTGGTGAGATTTGGGTGATACCCGGTGATGGAATGTCGGATTCACATTTGGGTGATACTGGGCAATGGAACATTGGGGTCACAGTAACACGAGTTTTGGGTGATACCCGGCGATGGAACGTCGGGTTCACATTAATATGAGAATTGGGTGATACCCGGAGATGGTACATCAAGTTCACATTAATATGAGATTTGGGTGATACTCGGTGATGGAACATCGGGATCACATTGTCACGAGGTCAACCTCTTCCCTTGGTTTCACGGTGCTTTAGAGTCAAAAAAATTGCGGCTAAGAGTAAGGCTGGGAGGGAAGGGGCAATGCCATGGAAAAAACCACCAGACCTTTGTAGCTTCGAGGACCTCACTAAGTGTCTTTTAATTATCAATAAATATCAATAAAGTGGCTGCTGTGGCCGTTATAGACCAAAGAAAATGGTTGTGGCTTGCCCTTTGCTTTCTGGGGGCGAGAGGGTGGGGATGAACCTCTGAAGAGAGGTAGGTTAGGTGTTAAGCGGGAGTTGGTCATGAAAAATTGACCATTCCAGAGTCATGTGTCAATCTCATCTGTCCCCTCTTTTGTAGGCTTAGACAAGGGGTCAGGTGTCACGGATTGTAGGATTAGGCTACATGCCGAGATGTGTGGAGTCTAGAAAAATACAAAAAAACACACTTATTAAAAGAGCTGTAACTTGATTTGCCAAGGAGCTAAATTTTGTATCTTAGACGCAATAAGAAAAAAAATAGTAAAGATGGACATATCCTTTAATGGGTATCTTATCTCATAGTGATGGCGTATTACTTGAATATGTCATCAGTTCATGATTGTCTTTGGTGGGCACTGGTGGGACCTCCTTTCAGATCCCCACTGATCGTAAGAATAAATGACCCTCTTCAAAAGCAGAATCACTCCTAGTCACCTGACAAAATGAGCCACCCAACCATTCATTTATTAGGATTGGTGGGGTTCCCATAGGTTAGACCCCCACTAATCGTAAAGTGATGGCATATCCTACCAATGCACCATGATTTCAAGAGACAGAAAACCTTTTTTACACTATACCATCTATATATATAATTGTCTAAGGGGTACTTCCGTCTTTCTGTCTTTCTGTCGGCAACTTCCGTCATGGAAATCCCGCATCGCTGATTGGTCGCGCCAGCTGCCTGTCATGGCTGCCAAGACCAATCAGTGACGGCCACAGTCCGATTAGTCCCTCCCTACTCCCCTGCAGTCAGTGCCCGGCACCTGCTCCATACTCCCCGTAGTCACCGCTCACACAGGGTTAATGCCAGCGGTAACGGACCGTGTTATGCCGCGGGTAACTCACTCCGTTACCGCCGCTAATAACCCGGTGTGACCAAGTTTTTACTATTGATGCTGCCTATGCGGCATCAATAGTAAAAACATCTAATGTTAAAAATGATAAAAAAAATAAAAAATCATTATATACTCACCTTCTGCCACCTTTCCCGCTCCTCGCGACGTTCCGGTGCCAAGGATGGTATGCCAGAAGGACCTTCCATGACGTCACGGTCATGTGACCGCGACGTCATCACAGGCCCTGCTCACCTGTGCGAGAAGGACTTGCCATGACGTCACGGTCATGTGACGGCGATGTCATCGCAGGCCCTGCGCGCCTGCACGACAAGGACCTGCTGTGATGTCACGGTCATGTGACCGTGACGTCATCGCAGGCCCTGTGCGAGAAGGACCTGCCGTGACATCACGGTCATGTAACCACGACGTTATCACACCCTGGGACCGGAAGCTGCCGCCTGCACCGAACACAGGCAACAGAACTACAAGGGGCCCCTCGGAAGGTGAGTATATGTTTATTTTTTATTTTTTAACCTGTGACATACATGGCTGGGCAATATACTACGTAGCTGTGCAATATACTACGTGGCTCTGTGCTGTATACTATGTGGCTGGGCAATATACTACATGGCTCTGTTCTGCAAAAAGAAGGAGAACCGGGAGCATATAGTAAAGATATATACAAAAAATCTTTATTCATACAAAGCATTAAAATTTGGACAGCAATAAGAGCATGCATTCCAAGACATAACAAGAAAAAAGGGGACACAAATCCCAGACCTCGCCACCCCCTAACTAAAGAGCATGTTTGTGTAAAAAATCTAGGAGCAACAAGCTCCATAAAACCAATAGTAATGGCACGGGAAGCAAAAAAGAGAGAGATTACTGCTGTGCCAGGTAATAGCAAAAAATGGACCATAAGATTACCCGTGCAGTGGGGAGGAGAAGTGTGGGAGTCCCGCCGGTGAGATGGCCCCGACGCGCGTTTCGCAGCGCAAACACGCCGCTTCCTCAAGGGGATATATTTTTTCTTGTGATGTCTTGGAATGCATGCTCTTATTGCTGTCCAAATTTTAATGCTTTGTATGAATAAAGATTTTTTGTATATACCTTTAGCATATGCTCCCGGTTCTCCTTCTTTTTGCATTTAGTTTATGAGCGGTTATAAAATAATCTGGATATTTACTATATATACTGATACTCTCTCCCAGATTTTTTTGATATGATTTTGGAATTTTGGTTATTATTTATGGCTCTGTTCTGTATACTACGTGGCTGGGCAATATACTACGTGGCTCTGTTCTGTATACTACATCGCTAGGCAATATACTACGTGACTGGCCAATATACTAAGTGGCTGGGCAATATACTATGTGGCTCTGTGCTGTATACTACGTTGCTGTGCAATATACTATGTGGCTCTGTGCTGTATACTACTTAACTGGGCAATATACTACGTAACTGGGCAATATACTACGTGGCTGGGCAATATACTGTGAAGAGCGGAACAAAAATGGTTACCTCAATGAACCAAAAAGGAATTTGTGATCAATATTGACCTGTCCATTCAAGGACATTTTAGCTATAGTGTGAAATCCTATTTTTTGTTTGTGAAACTGCCACTTAGGCGAAACTGTACTGTTTTGTTTGTTGTGAAACTATCACATAGCCTAAACTGTTTTTTTTGTCTTCTCTTTTCTCTCTTTGTTTAAACAAGCAAAACTTGTATAACCACTGAAACTACCTGTACAACTATATAAAGAGGGGATAGCACCTTGAAGGCAGGCGTGCTTCAAAGGCTTCCCAGTGATATACTATACGAGACGTGTCTTGTGTATTATTTCTGGTGATTCCCCACTTCCAAAGGCTGCTCCGACTGAGTGTGGTCCCGACATTTCCTGGCGCCTGAACAGGGACCCGAGGTCTGTGTACTCCTTCAAGAACACCGGCAGAATACGAACGAAAAGAGAATCTGGGATAATGGACGGCAGATGAATAAAAACCTGGCCAGGTAAGAGACACTGTTAGATCTCTTATATCTGCCCTGCACTGTCCGTAAGATTTTCTGTGTCGTGTCCTTTAGCGGGTAGTTCTAGTAGAGGAGGATACCTATAGCTCGGGTTCTTGAACTACTTAGGAATTGACCACCTCACGGAGTACGGCATTGAATGAGAGTGAATGTGAATAGAAGGTGTGTGGAAGTTGGGAATAGCCCTATAAGCCGCCCAGGGTGTTGAAACAGAAGAAGTGACTGTCCCACTGGGCAACGTGGTTGCGTCCTTTCGGGGAGACCTCCGCGCCTATGTTCAATCTCTGATCCTGTCTTTGACGAAAACCTGGTGACGGATAAGTGTATGATAGTATGAGCCCAGGACAGATAAATTAGCCTGGGACAAGATACGTTGTATTTTGATCCTCTGTCTGGTTGCATTTGTGTTGTTTGCTATAGGTGTAGGAATCAGGATTTTCTTACATCAACACGGTACGCAGAAGCCGTTAAACATCCTAGCTCCTTAGGAAGAAGGTAACGAGGTATTCTCATACCCAAACGCCACCTAGGGCAAGAAAAGAAAAAAGCTCAGGATAAGAAAATGGGGAATAAGCAAACAAAGTCGGAACCAGAAGAATTAGATATCTATACTATCATAAAGGAGAGAAGTGGTGAAGATGCCACTAAGGGGCTGAGAAAGATTTTTAGTAAGTTTGGAGTTACTAAGGCAGAAGCCTTTAGTAGAAAAAAATGGGAAGGAATTCAGGAAAAAAAAAAAGGCATAATCAGAGACAAGAAATGGATAGATCAGATCCAAGCGTTGATTGATGTCTCTAGGGTAGCAGAAAAAGAGGGATGGACATATAATCAACAGAGTAAAAAGTGGTGTATTAGACCCGCAGGCTATGGAGAAAAACAAAATGTGGAATATAAGAACACCCCACCCCCATACCTTAACCCACATGCCCCATCTTTTCTCCAAACACCACCTCAAAGTTTAGCCGGACCAGGAGGATGGGTATGTCCGCACTGTGGACAACAAAATCCAGACTGGAGAAATGATTGCCTAGCCTGTGGTACACCTAGACATGGCGCTGTACTTGCCCCTGTTAGGGTAGTACCAAGACCCTTTAGGGAACCTGGTGCTGCCGGAGTAATGGGAACTAGATATCACCAAACTCGACAATATTTCCCTTGGTCCCCCGCTGAAGGCATGTCTCTCTTGCATAACGCACCAGATCCCACCCAGTGTCCAGTTAGATTTGCACAATATATACAGCAAATTATGCAGACTCACGCTGGAGTTTGGGCAGATGGAGAAGAATTATGTAGAATGAAAATGACTCCTGGACTCTTCCAGGAGCTATTAGCAAATCTACAGGTACATAGGCCCCAGGCAGGAGATGGTGCCTTACAAACGATAGAATCAGGTACGCAATTTGTAGATCACTTAATGGTTTTCATGAGGGAAAAACAGAGGCAGAGAGGAACAACGGGAGTGGTGGCTCAGAAATCTGGACAATCAGTAGACGAATATTATCTAAGTGTAGAAAATAATTTCAGAGATGAAGGCATGGATCTAACCGCTTCAGGAATGATGAGGTTAGTTACAAAAACCTTTATAGATGGATTGTCTCCAAAAGTGAAGGAAAAGCTTAAGGCCGCAACCCCTGATTGGAGAACCTTGGAAGACCCACACCTGGCTAGACAGAAAGCTGTAGGGATAGAAATGGACTTAAGAGAAAATTCTAAGCCAGTAAGAATTGCACAGGCTAATACTGGCTCTGCTAATCAAAAGTTTACTTGTCATTACTGTAAGAAGCCAGGACATTTCCAAAGGGAATGTAGGAAGAGAAAAGCAGATATACAGTTAGGTCCATATATATTTGGACAGAGACGACATTTTTCTAATTTTGGTTATAGACATTACCACAATGAATTTTAAGCAAAACAATTCAGATGCAGTTGAAGTTCAGACTTTCAGCTTTCATTTGAGGGTATCCACATTAAAATTGGATGAAGGGTTTAGGAGTTTCAGCTCTTTAACAAGTGCCACCCTGTTTTTATAGGGACCAAAAGTAATTGGACAATTGACTCCAAGGCTATTTCATGGACAGGTGTGGGCAGTCCCTTCGTTATGCCATTCTAAATTAAGCAGATAAAAGGCCTGGAGTTGATCTGAGGTGTGGTGCTTGCATTTGGAAGGTTTTGCTGTGAAGTAAACATGCGGTCAAAGGAGCTCTCCATGCAGGTGAAACAAGCCATCCTTAAGCTGCGAAAACAGAAAAAAAAAACATCCGAGAAATTGCTACAATATTAGGAGTGGCAAAATCAACAGTTTGGTGCATCCTGAGAAAGAAAGAAAGCACTGGTGAACTCATCAATGCAAAAAGACCTGAGCGCCCACGTAAGACAACAGTGGGGGATGATCGCAGAATCGTCTCCATGGTGAAGAGAAACCCCTTCACAACAGCCAACCAAGTGAACAACACTCTCCAGGAGGTCGGCGTATCAATATCCAAATCTACTATAAAGAGAAAACTGCATGAAAGTAAATACAGAGGGTTCACTGCACGGTGCAAGCCACTCATAAGCATCAAGAATAAAAAGGCTAGACTGGACTTTGCTAAAAAAAACAACTAAAAAAGCCAGCAGAGTTCTGGAAGAACATTCTTTGGACAGATGAAACCAAGATCATCCTCTACCAGAATGATGGAAAGAGAAAAGTATGGCGAAGGCGTGGTACAGCTCATGATCCAAAGCATACCACATCATCTGTAAAACACGGCAGAGGCAGTGTGATGGCTTGGGCATGCATGGCTGCCAGTGGCACTGGGTCACTAGTGTTTATTGATGATGTGACACAGGACAGAATCAGCCGAATGAATTCTGAGGTATTCAGAGCCATACTGTGTGCTCAGATCCAGCCAAATGCAGCCAAACTGATTGGTCGTCATTTCATACTACAGATGGACAACGACTCAAAACATAAAGCCAAAGCAACCCAGGAGTTTATTAAAGCAAAGAAGTGGAATATTCTTGAATGGCCAAGTCAGTCACCTGATCTCAACCCAATTGAGCAGCATTTCACTTGTTAAAGACTAAACTTCAGACAGAAAGGCCCACAAACAAACAGCAACTGAAAACCACCACAGTGAAGGCCTGGCAGAGCATCAAAAAGGAGGAAACACAGCTTCTGGTGATGTCCATGAGTTTAAGACTTCAGGCAGTCATTGCCAACAAAGGGGTTTCAACCAAGTACTAGAAATGAACATTTTCTTTAAAATTATTTAATCTGTCCAATTACTTTTGGTCCCTTTAAAAACAGGGAGGCACATGTTAAGGAGTTGAAACTCCTACACCTTTCATCCAATTTTAATGTGGATACCCCCAAATGAAAGCTGAAAGTCTGAACTTCAACTGCATCGGAATTGTTTTGTTTAAAATTCATTGTGGTAATGAGGGTTGAGCGAAACGGGTCGATCATTTTCAAAAGTCGCCGACTTTTGGCTAAGTCGGCGTCTCATGAAACCCGATCCGACCCCTGTGCTTGTCGGCCATGCGGTATGCGACTTTCGCGCCAAAGTCGCGTTTCAATGACGCGAAAAGCGCCATTTCTCAGCCAATGAAGGTGAACGCAGAGTGTGGGCAGCGTGATGACATAGATCCTGGTCCCCACCATCTTAGAGAAGGGCATTGCAGTGATTGGCTTGCTGTCTGCGGCGTCACAGGGGCTATAAAGGGGCGTTCCCGCCGACCGCCATCTTACTGCTGCTGATCTGAGCTTAGGGAGAGGTTGCTGCCGCTTTGTCAGAAGCAGGGAGAGCGTTAGGCAGGGTCCACTAACCACCAAACCGCTTGTGCTGTAGCGATTTCCACTGTCCAACACCACCTTCGGTGTGCAGGAACAGTGTAAGCTATTTTTTTTTTTTTTCCTCAGCGCTGTAGCTCATTGGGCTGCCCTAGAAGGCTCCGTGATAGCTGTATTGCTGTGTGTACGCCACTGTGGAAACCAACTGCTTTTTTCAAAGCACATATCCTCTTGTTCCTTTCTGCACAGCTATCTTTTTTGTTTGTCCACACTTTTTATTTAATTTGTGCATCAGTCCACTCCTATTGCTGCCTGCCATACCTGGCTTAGATTACTGCAGGGAGATAGTAATTGTAGGACAGTCCCTGTTTTTTTTTTTTTTTTTTTTTTTTTGTGGGAGATTAAGATTGGCATTTCTGCTACAGTGCCATCCCTGTGTGTGCCATCTCTCACTGAGTGGGCCATAGAAAGCCTATTTATTTTTTCCGTGATTTGTGTTCTAAATTCTACCTCAACACAAAAACACTACATCAATCAGTGGTAGAAAAATATTGGCCTCAGTCAGGGCTTGTGTGCCACTGCTGTGTGTGCTATCTCTCATTCAGTGGGCTATAGAAAGCCTATTTATTTATTTATTTTTTTTCTTATTATTTGGTTTCTAAAGTCTCCCTGAAAAAAAAATAAATAAATAAAAAAACAGTGGGAGAGTAATATTGCCCTTTCAGCTTGTGTGCCAGTCTTGACTCCTGGGTGTGCCACCTCTCTCTCTCATTCAGTGGGCCATAGAAAGCCTTTTTTTTTTTTTTTTTTAAATATTATTGGGTTTCTAAAGTCTCCCTTAAAAAACAAAAAATACATAAAAAAACAGTGGGAGAGTAATATTGCCCTTTCAGCTTGTGTGCCAGTCTTGACTCCTGGGTGTGCCACCTCTCTCTCTCATTCAGTGGGCCATAGAAAGGCTATTTATTTTTTTGGTTTTTTTAATATTATTTGGTTTCTAAAGTCTCCCTGAAAATAAAAAATAAAAAACTTAAAAAAACAGTGGGAGAGTAATATTGCCCTTTCAGCTTGTGCGCCAGTCTTGACTCCTGGGTGTGCCACCTCTCTCTCTCTAATTGTGGGCCATAGAAAGCCTTTTTTTTGTTGTTTTTTTTTTAATATTATTTGGTTTCTAAAGTCTCCCTGAGAAAAAAAAAAAAATAAATTAGGTGGGAGATTAATATTGACATTAGTGCTTGAGTGACAGTCCTGCGTGTGTGTCATCTCTGTGATTTTGTGCCACAGAAAACAGAGTGTGTAACATTGTGCCTGATTTTCCTTGTGGTCTCACCAACCTGTTAAGGGATATTGAAATCATACTGAAGTTATAGCTCACCGTGTAAGTTGTTTGACAGCAACAAATAAAGTTACTTTGGTTAAGATTTTAAAACAATGAGGAAGTCTGGTGCAAGAGGTCGTCGTGGGCGTTCATTGTCAGCTGGTAATGATGGTAGTGGTAGTGGAGCATCAGGTGGTCGTGGGGATAAAAATATTCCACCTAAGTCTGGAGCTGTGGAGCCAGTTTCGTCGTCAGGCTACACAAGGCCTCGAACGCTCTCTTTTCTGGGAGTAGGAAAACCGCTTTTAAAGGCGGAGCAGCAACAGCAAGTTTTGGCTTACATTGCAGACTCAGCCTCTAGCTCTTTTGCCTCCTCTTCCGAAACTGGTAAATGTAAAAGCAGCGCGTCGCTTGTGGATGTTCACGGTCAGGGACAAGTCGCTTCCTTGTCCTCCTCAGCAAAAACTACAACAAGAGAGAAGGATGCAGCAGGCGACACAACGGGTCACTCTATGGAGCTCTTTACACATACCGTCCCTGGCTTAGAAAGTGAAACATTTAACAGGCCATGCCCATTACAAGTAGATTCTGACATGGAGTGCACTGATGCACAGCCACAGCCAGAGTACTATGCTGCTCCTTTGACTCAGACCACCACATTGCCCTCTCAGGGTACAGATCCACAATCAGACCCTGATGAGACTATGTTGCCCCGCCACGAACGCTATACCACCGACCGACACAGTGACACAGACGAAGTTGCACACGAGCTCGAAGAGGAGGTAATAGATGACCCAGTTATTGACCCCGATTGGCAGCCATTGGGTGAACAGGGTGCAGGCGGCAGTAGTTCAGAAGCGGAGGTGGAGGAGGGGCCGCAGCAGGCATCAACATCGCAACAGGTTCCATCTGCCGGGCCCGTATCTGGCCCAAAACGCGTGTCAAAGCCAAAACCTGTTGGAAGACAGCGTGGCCATCCGGTTAAAGCTCAGTCTGCAATCCCTGAAAAGGGATCCGAGTCTAGGAAGAGTGCAGTCTGGCATTTTTTTAAACAACATCCAACTGATCAGCGCAAAGTCATCTGTCAAAAATGTTCAACTAGCTTAAGCAGAGGTCAGAATCTGAAAAGTCTAAATACTAGTTGCATGCATAGACACTTAACCACCATGCATTTTCAAGCCTGGACTAACTACCAAACGTCCCTTAAGGTTGTAGCACCCTCGGCCAATGAAGCTAGTCAGCAACGCAACATCCCTTCCGTCACTGTAAGGCCACCATTTTCCGCACCACCGGCAGTATCTGTGCAGGTTTCTTTGCCAGCCAAAAGCAGTCAGGGTCAGGGAACCACCAGTTTTGTAGGAGGAAATATTGCATCTAGGGCACCGGCGGAAACAATACCGTCTCCAACCGTCTCTCAGTCTGCCATGTACACCGGCACACCCGAAAGTTCCACGATCTCCAGCTCTCCAGTCCAGCTCACCCTACATGAGACTCTGGTTAGAAAAAGGAAGTACTTATCCTCGCATCCGCGTACACAGGGTTTTAACGCCCACATAGCTAGACTAATCTCATTAGAGATGATGCCCTACCGGTTAGTTGAAAGCGAAGCTTTCAAAGCCCTGATGGAGTACGCTGAACCACGATACGAGCTACCCAGTCGACACTTTTTTTCCAGAAAAGCCATCCCAGCCCTGCACCAGCATGTTAAACAGCGCATCGTCCATGCACTCAGGCAATCTGTGAGTACAAAGGTGCACCTGACTACAGATGCATGGACCAGTAGGCATGGCCAGGGACGTTATGTGTCCATCACGGCACACTGGGTGAATGTGGTGGATGCAGGGTCCACAGGCGACATCAATTTAGGGACAGTTGTGCCTAGCCCACGGTCTAGGAAACAGTTGGCTGTAGGCGTTCGCACCCCCTCCTCCTCCTCCTCCTCCTCCTCCTCGTCCTCCTGCAGAAGCTACAGCTCTTCCACAGAACGCAGTCTGCCAACCACTCCATCGGCAGATGACACTGTTGCACACCAGTTGTCCCATTATGGGCCAGCTACTGCCAAGCGTCAGCAGGCTGTATTGGCTATGAAGTGTTTGGGCGACAACAGACACACCGCGGAAGTTCTGTCCGAGTTCTTGCAACAAGAAACGCAGTCGTGGCTGGGCACAGTAGATCTTGAGGCAGGCAAGGTAGTGAGTGATAACAGAAGGAATTTCATGGCTGCCATCTCCCTTTCCCAACTGAAACACATTCCTTGCCTGGCTCACACCTTAAACCTGGTGGTGCAGTGCTTATTGAAAACTTATCCTGGGTTCTCCGACCTGCTCCTCAAAGTGCGTGCACTTTGCTCACATATCCGACGTTCGCCTGTACACGCCAGCCGTATGCAGACCTATCAGCGGTCTTTGAACCTTCCCCAGCATCGCCTCATCATAGACGTTGCAACAAGGTGGAACTCAACACTGCACATGCTTCAGAGACTGTGCGAACAGAGGCGTGCTGTTATTTATTTGTGGGAGGATACACGGGCAGGCAGTAGGATGGCAGACATGGAGTTGTCAGGTGTGCAGTGGTCTAAGATACAAGACATGTGTCAAGTCCTTCAGTGTTTTGAGGAATGTACACGGCTGGTTAGTGCAGACAACGCCGTAATAAGCATGAGCATCCCCCTAATGCGTCTGCTGATGCAAAGTTTGACGCACATAAAGGAGCAGGCGTCTGCACCAGAGGAAGAGGAAAGCCTTGATGACAGTCAGCCATTGTCTGGTCAGGGCAGTGTACAGGACGAGGTAGCGGGCGAAGAGGAGGTGGAGGACGAGGAGGATGATGGGGATGAGTATATTTTTAATGCCGAACCTTTCCCGGGGGCACAGGAAATTGGTTGCGTGTCACGGCCGGGTTCTGGTTTTTTGAGGGACACAAGTGACGTAGATTTGCCTGCAACTGCCCCTCAACCAATCACAACCGGAGATTTGACAACTGGAACTTTGGCCCACATGGCGGATTATGCCTTACGTATCCTAAAAAGGGACACACGCATTACGAAAATGATGAACGATGACGATTACTGGTTGGCCTGCCTCCTTGATCCACGCTATAAAGGCAAATTGCAAAATATTATGCCACATGAGAACTTGGAACTAATATTAGCAACCAAACAATCAACTCTTGTTGACCGTTTGCTTCAGGCATTCCCAGCACACAGCGCACGTGATCGTTCTCACACGAGCTCCAGGGGGCAGCAGACTAGGAGTGTTAGGGGTGCACACATCAGAAGTGGCGTTGGACAGAGGGGTTTTCTGACCAGGTTGTGGAGTGATTTTGCTATGACTAGGGTTGAGCGACTTTCATTTTTTTAAGATCGAGTAGGGTTTTGGGAAACCCGATTTTGTCCAGAGTCGAGTCGAGTGCAGTCGGCCGATTATCGCTAAAAGTCGGGGATCGACCGAAACACGAAACCCAATGCAAGTCAATGGGGAAGCATAGTCGGCAGTGAGTGGAGGCCAGGAAAACACCTACAGTGCCCATTTTAATGCCAAAAACATCCATTCTTGTTTCTGAAGCTTGCCAATCTTAATTAACTGTATAATAATAGTTGGGCATAGGGAATTGGGGGAAAGTTGTGGGGGGAGTAGGGCTGGCTCAAGTTTTTCGTGGGCCCAGGAAATGCGGACTACGTCACGGCGGTGTTGCAGGGAAAGGTAAGTATTTAAACGTTGCAAGTGCTGTGATCCTGAGCAAGCAGGGGGGGGCCCACTCGTTCGCATTGCCACTGGCACAGGGCCCCTCAAAGTACGGCGGTGTGTTTGCATGGCGGGGGCGCCTCCCACCAGCAGCGACACTTTTGCGTACTCTGAGGGGCCCTGTGCCAGTGACGTCGCCAACGAGTATGCCCCCCCACCTGATGAAGGAACCTGCACTTTCATCTGCACCTTCCTCTTTGTCCCTGTGTAAGGTGGTATAACATGCGGGAAGGGGAACCTTACTTTCAGCAGGGTCAGATTCTGGCTGTGTAGAGTACAAGGGGAATGTAGTGGTCTAGGTCAATGTACCAGCAGACTCATTTAGCAGTGGCTGGGCAATGGGCAGGATGAGGAGGAAACAGATATAGGGCCAAAGAATAAAGTAGGCTACATGCAGTTCAAAATTGGTAACAGGACTAAACAGGCGGCATTGCTTTGTTCAGTGGAGTAGCAAACCCAAGAGCAGCAGACACTGTTTCAAGGGCCTAACCACACTAGTAGGCCAAATGCAGTTTAATATCTGATAGTATAGGGCGAAAGCCAGAATGTGGAAGCTCAGCTTTGTTCAGTTGAGGACAACACCAGGGAGGGGCAGACACCTTTAGTAGGCCGGAAAAGCCTATTGCATTTTTTAAAATGGTAATTTGGAGCAGAAGGTTGAAGCTCAGCTTTATTTAGTTGAGGACAACACCAGGCAGGGGCACACAGACAGACACCTTTAGTAGGCCGGAAAAGCCTATTGCATTTTTTAAAATGGTAATTTGGAGCAGAAGGTTGAAGCTCAGCTTTATTTAGTTGAGGGCAACACCAGGCAGGGGCACACAGACAGACACCTTTAGTAGGCCGGAAAAGCCTATTGCATTTTTTAAAATGGTAATTTGGAGCAGAAGGTTGAAGCTCAGCTTTATTTAGTTGAGGGCAACACCAGGGAGGGGCAGAAGCCGTTAGTAGGCCCTAACCACCATTTTTTTTTTTTAAAACCACTTAATGAGAGCCGGAAGGTTGAAGCTCAGCTTTATTTAGTTGAGGACAACACCAGGCAGGGGCACACAGACAGACACCTTTAGTAGGCCGGAAAAGCCTATTGCATTTTTTAAAATGGTAATTTGGAGCAGAAGGTTGAAGCTCAGCTTTATTTAGTTGAGGGCAACACCAGGGAGGGGCAGAAGCCGTTAGTAGGCCCTAACCACCATTTTTTTTTTTTTAAACCACTTAATGAGAGCCGGAAGGTTGAAGCTCAGCTTTATTTAGTTGAGGACAACACCAGGCAGGGGCACACAGACAGACACCTTTAGTAGGCCGGAAAAGCCTATTGCATTTTTTAAAATGGTAATTTGGAGCAGAAGGTTGAAGCTCAGCTTTATTTAGTTGAGGGCAACACCAGGGAGGGGCAGAAGCCGTTAGTAGGCCCTAACCACCATTTTTTTTTTTTAAAACCACTTAATGAGAGCCGGAAGGTTGAAGCTCAGCTTTATTTAGTTGAGGACAACACCAGGCAGGGGCACACAGACAGACACCTTTAGTAGGCCGGAAAAGCCTATTGCATTTTTTAAAATGGTAATTTGGAGCAGAAGGTTGAAGCTCAGCTTTATTTAGTTGAGGACAACACCAGGGAGGGGCAGAAGCCGTTAGTAGGCCCTAACCACCATTTTTTTTTTTTAAAACCACTTAATGAGAGCCGGAAGGTTGAAGCTCAGCTTTATTTAGTTGAGGACAACACCAGGCAGGGGCACACAGACAGACACCTTTAGTAGGCCGGAAAAGCCTATTGCATTTTTTAAAATGGTAATTTGGAGCAGAAGGTTGAAGCTCAGCTTTATTTAGTTGAGGACAACACCAGGCAGGGGCACACAGACAGACACCTTTAGTAGGCCGGAAAAGCCTATTGCATTTTTTAAAATGGTAATTTGGAGCAGAAGGTTGAAGTTCAGCTTTATTTAGTTGAGGGCAACACCAGGGAGGGGCAGAAGCCGTTAGTAGGCCCTAACCACCATTTTTTTTTTTTAAAACCACTTAATGAGAGCCGGAAGGTTGAAGCTCAGCTTTATTTAGTTGAGGACAACACCAGGCAGGGGCACACAGACAGACACCTTTAGTAGGCCGGAAAAGCCTATTGCATTTTTTAAAATGGTAATTTGGAGCAGAAGGTTGAAGCTCAGCTTTATTTAGTTGAGGACAACACCAGGGAGGGGCAGAAGCCGTTAGTAGGCCCTAACCACCATTTTTTTTTTTTTAAACCACTTAATGAGAGCCGGAAGGTTGAAGCTCAGCTTTATTTAGTTGAGGACAACACCAGGCAGGGGCACACAGACAGACACCTTTAGTAGGCCGGAAAAGCCTATTGCATTTTTTAAAATGGTAATTTGGAGCAGAAGGTTGAAGCTCAGCTTTATTTAGTTGAGGACAACACCAGGCAGGGGCACACAGACAGACACCTTTAGTAGGCCGGAAAAGCCTATTGCATTTTTTAAAATGGTAATTTGGAGCAGAAGGTTGAAGCTCAGCTTTATTTAGTTGAGGGCAACACCAGGGAGGGGCAGAAGCCGTTAGTAGGCCCTAACCACCATTTTTTTTTTTTAAAACCACTTAATGAGAGCCGGAAGGTTGAAGCTCAGCTTTATTTAGTTGAGGACAACACCAGGCAGGGGCACACAGACAGACACCTTTAGTAGGCCGGAAAAGCCTATTGCATTTTTTAAAATGGTAATTTGGAGCAGAAGGTTGAAGCTCAGCTTTATTTAGTTGAGGACAACACCAGGGAGGGGCAGAAGCCGTTAGTAGGCCCTAACCACCATTTTTTTTTTTTAAAACCACTTAATGAGAGCCGGAAGGTTGAAGCTCAGCTTTATTTAGTTGAGGACAACACCAGGCAGGGGCACACAGACAGACACCTTTAGTAGGCCGGAAAAGCCTATTGCATTTTTTAAAATGGTAATTTGGAGCAGAAGGTTGAAGCTCAGCTTTATTTAGTTGAGGACAACACCAGGCAGGGGCACACAGACAGACACCTTTAGTAGGCCGGAAAAGCCTATTGCATTTTTTAAAATGGTAATTTGGAGCAGAAGGTTGAAGCTCAGCTTTATTTAGTTGAGGGCAACACCAGGGAGGGGCAGAAGCCGTTAGTAGGCCCTAACCACCATTTTTTTTTTTTAAAACCACTTAATGAGAGCCGGAAGGTTGAAGCTCAGCTTTATTTAGTTGAGGACAACACCAGGCAGGGGCACACAGACAGACACCTTTAGTAGGCCGGAAAAGCCTATTGCATTTTTTAAAATGGTAATTTGGAGCAGAAGGTTGAAGCTCAGCTTTATTTAGTTGAGGACAACACCAGGGAGGGGCAGAAGCCGTTAGTAGGCCCTAACCACCATTTTTTTTTTTTAAAACCACTTAATGAGAGCCGGAAGGTTGAAGCTCAGCTTTATTTAGTTGAGGACAACACCAGGCAGGGGCACACAGACAGACACCTTTAGTAGGCCGGAAAAGCCTATTGCATTTTTTAAAATGGTAATTTGGAGCAGAAGGTTGAAGCTCAGCTTTATTTAGTTGAGGACAACACCAGGCAGGGGCACACAGACAGACACCTTTAGTAGGCCGGAAAAGCCTATTGCATTTTTTAAAATGGTAATTTGGAGCAGAAGGTTGAAGCTCAGCTTTATTTAGTTGAGGACAACACCAGGCAGGGGCACACAGACAGACACCTTTAGTAGGCCGGAAAAGCCTATTGCATTTTTTAAAATGGTAATTTGGAGCAGAAGGTTGAAGCTCAGCTTTATTTAGTTGAGGGCAACACCAGGGAGGGGCAGAAGCCGTTAGTAGGCCCTAACCACCATTTTTTTTTTTTAAAACCACTTAATGAGAGCCGGAAGGTTGAAGCTCAGCTTTATTTAGTTGAGGACAACACCAGGCAGGGGCACACAGACAGACACCTTTAGTAGGCCGGAAAAGCCTATTGCATTTTTTAAAATGGTAATTTGGAGCAGAAGGTTGAAGCTCAGCTTTATTTAGTTGAGGACAACACCAGGCAGGGGCACACAGACAGACACCTTTAGTAGGCCGGAAAAGCCTATTGCATTTTTTAAAATGGTAATTTGGAGCAGAAGGTTGAAGCTCAGCTTTATTTAGTTGAGGGCAACACCAGGGAGGGGCAGAAGCCGTTAGTAGGCCCTAACCACCATTTTTTTTTTTTAAAACCACTTAATGAGAGCCGGAAGGTTGAAGCTCAGCTTTATTTAGTTGAGGACAACACCAGGCAGGGGCACACAGACAGACACCTTTAGTAGGCCGGAAAAGCCTATTGCATTTTTTAAAATGGTAATTTGGAGCAGAAGGTTGAAGCTCAGCTTTATTTAGTTGAGGACAACACCAGGCAGGGGCACACAGACAGACACCTTTAGTAGGCCGGAAAAGCCTATTGCATTTTTTAAAATGGTAATTTGGAGCAGAAGGTTGAAGCTCAGCTTTATTTAGTTGAGGGCAACACCAGGGAGGGGCAGAAGCCGTTAGTAGGCCCTAACCAACGTTGAAGGCCAAATGCAGTTTAATTTCTGATACTATAGGCCGAAAGCCAGAAGGTGGAAGCTCCGATTTAGACAGTGGAGGACAATTTGAATTAGGGACTGCAGACAGACTTAGTAGGCTGTCCCCTGTGGACCATGCATCCACCACATTAACCCATTGCGCCGTAATGGACACGTAATCTTCCGTGGCCATGCCTACAGGTCCATGCGTCTGTTGTCAGGTGCACCTTTGTACTCACAGATTGCCAGAGTGCATGGACAATGCGGTCTTCTACATGCTGGTGGAGGGTTGGGATGGCTTTTCTCGCAAAAGAAGTGTCGACTGGTTAGCTTGTAGCGTGGTACAGCGTAGTCCATCATGGCCTTATTAATAGTAAATAAAATATATAACTAGGCTCTATGAACTTTTAAATAGGTTCCAGGGGTACACGGGCAGCATTGGTGTGGTCAGTGGAGGAGTATTGCAAGTAGGGGCTGCAGACAGGCTATCAAAGGCCTAAAATAACAAACAGTAGGCAGTCATGGCAGTTTTACATCGGTTACATGGATACACAGGCAGGCACTCCAGGCAGCATTGTGGTCAGTGGAGGAGTATTGCAAGTAGGGGCCGCAGACAGGCTATCAAAGGCCTAAAATAACAAACAATAGGCTCATGGCAGTTTTACAGCGGTTACATGGATACACGGGCAGGCAGCTTGGTGGTCAGTGGAGGAGTATTTAAAGTAGGGACCGCAGACAGGCTTCAAAGGCCTAACATAAGAAAATGGGCTGGCTGTAGGCACTTTATAATTGGTTCCAGGGGTACACGGGCAGCAGTGGTCTGGCCAGTGGAGGACTAGTGGAAGGAGGGACCGCAGACAGGCTTCAAAGGCCTAACATAAAAAAATGGGCTGGCTGTAGGCACTTTATAATTGGTTCCAGGGGTACACGGGCAGCAGTGGTCTGGCCAGTGGAGGACTAGTGGAAGGAGGGACCGCAGACAGGCTTCAAAGGCCTAACATAAAAAAATGGGCTGGCTGTAGGCACTTTATAATTGGTTCCAGGGGTACACGGGCAGCAGTGGTCTGGTCAGTGGAGGACTAGTGGAAGGAGGGACCGCAGACAGGCTTCAAAGGCCTAAAATAACAAACAATAGGCTCATGGCAGTTTTACAGCGGTTACATGGATACACGGGCAGGCAGCTTGGTGGTCAGTGGAGGAGTATTTAAAGTAGGGACCGCAGACAGGCTTCAAAGGCCTAACATAAGAAAATGGGCTGGCTGTAGGCACTTTATAATTGGTTCCAGGGGTACACGGGCAGCAGTGGTCTGGCCAGTGGAGGACTAGTGGAAGGAGGGACCGCAGACAGGCTTCAAAGGCCTAACATAAAAAAATGGGCTGGCTGTAGGCACTTTATAATTGGTTCCAGGGGTACACGGGCAGCAGTGGTCTGGTCAGTGGAGGACTAGTGGAAGGAGGGACCGCAGACAGGCTTCAAAGGCCTAACATAAAAAAATGGGCTGGCTGTAGGCACTTTATAATTGGTTCCAGGGGTACACGGGCAGCAGTGGTCTGGTCAGTGGAGGACTAGTGGAAGGAGGGACCGCAGACAGGCTTCAAAGGCCTAACATAAAAAAATGGGCTGGCTGTAGGCACTTTATAATTGGTTCCAGGGGTACACGGGCAGCAGTGGTCTGGTCAGTGGAGGACTAGTGGAAGGAGGGACCGCAGACAGGCTTCAAAGGCCTAAAATAACAAACAATAGGCTCATGGCAGTTTTACAGCGGTTACATGGATACACGGGCAGCTTGGTGGTGAGTGGAGGAGTAGTGCAAGGAGTGTCTGTCCCAGTACTCCCAAAATATAAATAGATGTTAATGTCTCGCAAAACAACCAAAACAAAAAAAAAGGTGGCATACTTAGGTACAGGGATGGGCTCATCTGCTGAGTTTCTGACATAGTAATTTGGCAGTAACTATTTAATGGTGCCAATATAGGACACAGACACAGACTACTTTAAGTTGCATCATAGATGTCTACAAATTTGTATTGTCAGTGCCAGACATTGAATGATGTCAGCGAATAGACTAAAGATTGGTGGAGCTGTGCGACATAATTTTGCATGTGGTAGAGCACATTTTGAGCTGGGGTACGGGGGGAACTCTCTAGAGGCCGGCGGGACCGCCCCAGGGCCCCTCATGTTACAACGGTGTGTCTGACGTTGGGTGCGCACCACCACCGCCAGAGACACTACATTGTACTATGAGGGACCCAGTAGCAATGCCGTCAACCAAAAGCGAGCACACCCACCTCTTCAGACAAACAGCAGTCTCACGGGTGCTTGCGCCAAGTCGCGATACCACGGCCCCGTGTGGGGAGTTTGGCCATTTAGGGAGGTGTAAACATGTCGTATGCTGTACAATCAGCTGCAGCAAATTAGACATTAGAAAAGTAATTCACAGGCAATAGCCTTTCATAGGAAAGCTAGGTGTCGGCCGGGCAAGGTGGGGCAAAAGATTTCGAAATCCAGTTGTGGTTCATTTTAATGAATGTTAGATCGTCAACATTTTGGGTAGCCAGACGAGTCCTTTTTTCGGTTAATATTGAACCTGCAGCACTGAATACTCTTTCTGATAGGACACTTGCTGCCGGGCAAGCAAGCTCCTGCAATGCATATTCTGCCAATTCTGGCCAGGTGTCTAATTTGGAGGCCCAGTAATCAAATGGGAATGACGGTTGAGGGAGAACATCGATAAGGGATGAAAAATAGTTAGTAACCATACTGGACAAATGTTGTCTCCTGTCACTTTCAATTGATGCAGCAGTAACTGTCCTGTCTGCGGTCATAGCAAAATCACTCCACAACCTGGTCAGAAAACCCCTCTGTCCAACGCCACTTCTGATGTGTGCACCCCTAACACTCCTAGTCTGCTGCCCCCTGGAGCTCGTGTGAGAACGATCACGTGCGCTGTGTGCTGGGAATGCCTGAAGCAAACGGTCAACAAGAGTTGATTGTTTGGTTGCTAATATTAGTTCCAAGTTCTCATGTGGCATAATATTTTGCAATTTGCCTTTATAGCGTGGATCAAGGAGGCAGGCCAACCAGTAATCGTCATCGTTCATCATTTTCGTAATGCGTGTGTCCCTTTTTAGGATACGTAAGGCATAATCCGCCATGTGGGCCAAAGTTCCAGTTGTCAAATCTCCGGTTGTGATTGGTTGAGGGGCAGTTGCAGGCAAATCTACGTCACTTGTGTCCCTCAAAAAACCAGAACCCGGCCGTGACACGCAACCAATTTCCTGTGCCCCCGGGAAAGGTTCGGCATTAAAAATATACTCATCCCCATCATCCTCCTCGTCCTCCACCTCCTCTTCGCCCGCTACCTCGTCCTGTACACTGCCCTGACCAGACAATGGCTGACTGTCATCAAGGCTTTCCTCTTCCTCTGGTGCAGACGCCTGCTCCTTTATGTGCGTCAAACTTTGCATCAGCAGACGCATTAGGGGGATGCTCATGCTTATTACGGCGTTGTCTGCACTAACCAGCCGTGTGCATTCCTCAAAACACTGAAGGACTTGACACATGTCTTGTATCTTAGACCACTGCACACCTGACAACTCCATGTCTGCCATCCTACTGCCTGCCCGTGTATCCTCCCACAAATAAATAACAGCACGCCTCTGTTCGCACAGTCTCTGAAGCATGTGCAGTGTTGAGTTCCACCTTGTTGCAACGTCTATGATGAGGCGATGCTGGGGAAGGTTCAAAGACCGCTGATAGGTCTGCATACGGCTGGCGTGTACAGGCGAACGTCGGATATGTGAGCAAAGTGCACGCACTTTGAGGAGCAGGTCGGAGAACCCAGGATAAGTTTTCAATAAGCACTGCACCACCAGGTTTAAGGTGTGAGCCAGGCAAGGAATGTGTTTCAGTTGGGAAAGGGAGATGGCAGCCATGAAATTCCTTCCGTTATCACTCACTACCTTGCCTGCCTCAAGATCTACTGTGCCCAGCCACGACTGCGTTTCTTGTTGCAAGAACTCGGACAGAACTTCCGCGGTGTGTCTGTTGTCGCCCAAGCACTTCATAGCCAATACAGCCTGCTGACGCTTGGCAGTAGCTGGCCCATAATGGGACAACTGGTGTGCAACAGTGTCATCTGCCGATGGAGTGGTTGGCAGACTGCGTTCTGTGGAAGAGCTGTAGCTTCTGCAGGAGGACGAGGAGGAGGAGGAGGAGGGGGTGCGAACGCCTACAGCCAACTGTTTCCTAGACCGTGGGCTAGGCACAACTGTCCCTAAATTGATGTCGCCTGTGGACCCTGCATCCACCACATTCACCCAGTGTGCCGTGATGGACACATAACGTCCCTGGCCATGCCTACTGGTCCATGCATCTGTAGTCAGGTGCACCTTTGTACTCACAGATTGCCTGAGTGCATGGACGATGCGCTGTTTAACATGCTGGTGCAGGGCTGGGATGGCTTTTCTGGAAAAAAAGTGTCGACTGGGTAGCTCGTATCGTGGTTCAGCGTACTCCATCAGGGCTTTGAAAGCTTCGCTTTCAACTAACCGGTAGGGCATCATCTCTAACGAGATTAGTCTAGCTATGTGGGCGTTAAAACACTGTGTACGCGGATGCGAGGATAAGTACTTCCTTTTTCTAACCAGAGTCTCATGTAGGGTGAGCTGGACTGGAGAGCTGGAGATCGTGGAACTTTCGGGTGTGCCGGTGTACATGGCAGACTGAGAGACGGTTGGAGACGGTATTGTTTCCGCCGGTGCCCTAGATGCAATATTTCCTCCTACAAAACTTGTGATTCCCTGACCCTGACTGCTTTTGGCTGGCAAAGAAACCTGCACAGATACTGCCGGTGGTGCGGAAAATGGTGGCCTTACAGTGACGGAAGGGATGTTGCGTTGCTGACTAGCTTCATTGGCCGAGGGTGCTACAACCTTGAGGGACGTTTGGTAGTTAGTCCAGGCTTGAAAATGCATGGTGGTTAAGTGTCTATGCATGCAACTAGTATTTAGACTTTTCAGATTCTGACCTCTGCTTAAGCTAGTTGAACATTTTTGACAGATGACTTTGCGCTGATCAGTTGGATGTTGTTTAAAAAAATGCCAGACTGCACTCTTCCTAGACTCGGATCCCTTTTCAGGGATTGCAGACTGAGCTTTAACCGGATGGCAACGCTGTGCTCCAACAGGTTTTGGCTTTGACACGCGTTTTGGGCCAGATACGGGCCCGGCAGATGGAACCTGTTGCGATGTTGATGCCTGCTGCGGCCCCTCCTCCACCTCCGCTTCTGAACTACTGCCGCCTGCACCCTGTTCCCCCAATGGCTGCCAATCGGGGTCAATAACTGGGTCATCTATTACCTCCTCTTCGAGCTCGTGTGCAACTTCGTCTGTGTCACTGTGTCGGTCGGTGGTATAGCGTTCGTGGCGGGGCAACATAGTCTCATCAGGGTCTGATTGTGGATCTGTACCCTGAGAGGGCAATGTGGTGGTCTGAGTCAAAGGAGCAGCATAGTACTCTGGCTGTGGCTGTGCATCAGTGCACTCCATGTCAGAATCTACTTGTAATGGGCATGGCCTGTTAAATGTTTCACTTTCTAAGCCAGGGACGGTATGTGTAAAGAGCTCCATGGAGTGACCCGTTGTGTTGCCTGCTGCATCCTTCTCTCTTGTTGTAGTTTTTGCTGAGGAGGACAAGGAAGCGACTTGTCCCTGACCGTGAACATCCACAAGCGACGCGCTGCTTTTACATTTACCAGTTTCGGAAGAGGAGGCAAAAGAGCTAGAGGCTGAGTCTGCAATGTAAGCCAAAACTTGCTGTTGCTGCTCCGCCTTTAAAAGCGGTTTTCCTACTCCCAGAAAAGAGAGCGTTCGAGGCCTTGTGTAGCCTGACGACGAAACTGGCTCCACAGCTCCAGACTTAGGTGGAATATTTTTATCCCCACGACCACCTGATGCTCCACTACCACTACCATCATTACCAGCTGACAATGAACGCCCACGACGACCTCTTGCACCAGACTTCCTCATTGTTTTAAAATCTTAACCAAAGTAACTTTATTTGTTGCTGTCAAACAACTTACACGGTGAGCTATAACTTCAGTATGATTTCAATATCCCTTAACAGGTTGGTGAGACCACAAGGAAAATCAGGCACAATGTTACACACTCTGTTTTCTGTGGCACAAAATCACAGAGATGACACACACGCAGGACTGTCACTCAAGCACTAATGTCAATATTAATCTCCCACCTAATTTATTTTTTTTTTTTTCTCAGGGAGACTTTAGAAACCAAATAATATTAAAAAAAAAAAAAAAAAAAAAGGCTTTCTATGGCCCACAATTAGAGAGAGAGAGGTGGCACACCCAGGAGTCAAGACTGGCGCACAAGCTGAAAGGGCAATATTACTCTCCCACTGTTTTTTTAAGTTTTTTTTTTATTTCAGGGAGACTTTAGAAACCAAATAATATTAAAAAAAAAAAAAAAAAAATAGGCTTTCTATAGCCCACTGAATGAGAGAGAGAGGTGGCACACCCAGGAGTCAAGACTGGCACACAAGCTGAAAGGGCAATATTACTCTCCCACTGTTTTTTTATGTTTTTTTTTTTTTTTCAGGGAGACTTTAGAAACCAAATAATAAGAAAAAAAATAAATAAATAAATAGGCTTTCTATAGCCCACTGAATGAGAGATAGCACACACAGCAGTGGCACACAAGCCCTGACTGAGGCCAATATTTTTCTCCCACTGATTGATGTAGTGTTTTTGTGTTGAGGTAGATTTTAGAACACAAATCAAGGAAAAAAAAAAAAAATGCTTTCTATGGCCCACTGAATGAGAGAGAGGTGGCACACCCAGGAGTCAAGACTGGCACACAAGCTGAAAGGGCAATATTACTCTCCCACTGTTTTTTTATGTATTTTTTGTTTTTTAAGGGAGACTTTAGAAACCCAATAATATTTAAAAAAATAAATAAATAGGCTTTCTATGGCCCACTGAATGAGAGGGAGAGAGGTGGCACACCCAGGAGTCAAGCCTGGCACACAAGCTGAAAGGGCAATATTACTCTCCCACTGTTTTTTTATGTATTTTTTGTTTTTTAAGGGAGACTTTAGAAACCCAATAATATTTAAAAAAAAAAATAAATAGGCTTTCTATGGCCCACTGAATGAGAGGGAGAGAGGTGGCACACCCAGGAGTCAAGCCTGGCACACAAGCTGAAAGGGCAATATTACTCTCCCACTGTTTTTTTATGTATTTTTTGTTTTTTAAGGGAGACTTTAGAAACCCAATAATATTTAAAAAAATAAATAAATAGGCTTTCTATGGCCCACTGAATGAGAGGGAGAGAGGTGGCACACCCAGGAGTCAAGACTGGCACACAAGCTGAAAGGGCAATATTACTCTCCCACTGTTTTTTTAGGTATTTTTTTTTTTTTCAGGGAGACTTTAGAAACCAAATAATATTAAAAAAAAAAAAAAAAAAAAATAGGCTTTCTATAGCCCACTGAATGAGAGATAGCACACACAGCAGTGGCACACAAGCCCTGACTGAGGCCAATATTTTTCTCCCACTGATTGATGTAGTGTTTTTGTGTTGAGGTAGAATTTAGAACACAAATCACGGAAAAAATAAATAGGCTTTCTATGGCCCACTCAGTGAGAGATGGCACACACAGGGATGGCACTGTAGCAGAAATGCAAATCTTAATCTCCCACAAAAAAAAAAACAAAAAAAAAAACAGGGACTGTCCTACAATTACTATCTCCCTGCAGTAATCTAAGCCAGGTATGGCAGGCAGCAATAGGAGTGGACTGATGCACAAATTAAATAAAAAGTGTGGACAAACAAAAAAGATAGCTGTGCAGAAAGGAAGGAACAAGAGGATATGTGCTTTGAAAAAAGCAGTTGGTTTCCACAGTGGCGTACACACAGCAATACAGCTATCACGGAGCCTTCTAGGGCAGCCCAATGAGCTACAGCGCTGAGGGGAAAAAAAAAAAAAAATAGCTTCCACAGTCCCTGCACACCGAAGGTGGTGTTGGACAGTGGAAATCGCTGCAGCACAAGCGGTTTGGTGGTTAGTGGACCCTGCCTAACGCTCTCCCTGCTTCTGACGAAGCGGCAGCAACCTGTCCCTAAGCTCAGATCAGCAGCAGTAAGATGGCGGTCGGCGGGAACGCCCCTTTATAGCCCCTGTGACGCCGCAGACAGCAAGCCAATCACTGCAATGCCCTTCTCTAAGATGGTGGGGACCAGGATCTATGTCATCACGCTGCCCACACTCTGCGTTCACCTTCATTGGCTGAGAAATGGCGCTTTTCGCGTCATTGAAACGCGACTTTGGCGCGAAAGTCGCGTACCGCATGGCCGACAAGCACAGGGGTCGGATCGGGTTTCATGAGACGCCGACTTAGCCAAAAGTCGGCGACTTTTGAAAATGATCGACCCGTTTCGCTCAACCCTAGCTATGACCGCAGTCAGGACAGGTACTGCTGCATCAATTGAAAGTGACAGGAGACAACATTTGTCCAGTATGGTTACTAACTATTTTTCATCCCTTATCGATGTTCTCCCTCAACCGTCATTCCCATTTGATTACTGGGCCTCCAAATTAGACACCTGGCCAGAATTGGCAGAATATGCATTGCAGGAGCTTGCTTGCCCGGCAGCAAGTGTCCTATCAGAAAGAGTATTCAGTGCTGCAGGTTCAATATTAACCAAAAAAAGGACTCGTCTGGCTACCCAAAATGTTGACGATCTAACATTCATTAAAATGAACCACAACTGGATTTCGAAATCTTTTGCCCCACCTTGCCCGGCCGACACCTAGCTTTCCTATGAAAAGCTCTTGCCTGTGAATTACTTTTCTAATGTCTAATTTGCTGCAGCTGATTGTACAGCATACGACATGTTTACACCTCCCTAAATGGCAAAACTCCCCACACGGGGCCGTGGTATCGCGACTTGGCGCAAGCACCCGTGAGACTGCTGTTTGTCTGAAGAGGTGGGTGTGCTCGCTTTTGGTTGACGGCATTGCTACTGGGTCCCTCATAGTACAATGTAGTGTCTCTGGCGGTGGCGGTGCGCACCCAACGTCAGACACACCGTTGTAACATGAGGGGCCCTGGGGCGGTCCCGCCGGCCTCAAGAGAGTTCCCCCCTACCCCAGCTCAAAATGTGCTCTACCACGTGCAAAATTATGTCGCACAGCTCCACCAATCTTTAGTCTATTCGCTGACATCATTCAATGTCTGGCACTGACAATACAAATTTGTAGACATCTATGATGCAACTTAAAGTAGTCTGTGTCTGTGTCCTATATTGGCACCATTAAATAGTTACTGCCAAATTACTATGTCAGAAACTCAGTAGATGAGCCCACCCCTGTACCTAAGTATGCCACCTTTTTTTTTGTTTTGGTTGTTTTGCGAGACATTAACATCTATTTATATTTTGGGAGTACTGGGACAGACACTCCTTGCACTACTCCTCCACTCACCACCAAGCTGCCTGTGTATCCATGTAACCGCTGTAAAGCTGCCATGAGCCTATTGTTTGTTATTTTAGGCCTTTGATAGCCTGTCTGCGGTCCCTACTTTAAATACTCCTCCACTCATCACCAGCTGCCTGCCCGTGTATCCATGTAACCGCTGTAAAACTGCCATGAGCCTATTGTTTGTTATTTTAGGCCTTTGATAGCCTGTCTGCGGTCCCTACTTTAAATACTCCTCCACTCATCACCAGCTGCCTGCCCGTGTATCCATGTAACCGCTGTAAAACTGCCATGAGCCTATTGTTTGTTATTTTAGGCCTTTGATAGCCTGTCTCCGGTCCCTACTTTAAATACTCCTCCACTCATCACCAGCTGCCTGCCCGTGTATCCATGTAACCGCTGTAAAACTGCCATGAGCCTATTGTTTGTTATTTTAGGCCTTTGATAGCCTGTCTGCGGTCCCTACTTTAAATACTCCTCCACTCATCACCAGCTGCCTGCCCGTGTATCCATGTAACCGCTGTAAAACTGCCATGAGCCTATTGTTTGTTATTTTAGGCCTTTGATAGCCTGTCTGCGGTCCCTACTTTAAATACTCCTCCACTCATCACCAGCTGCCTGCCCGTGTATCCATGTAACCGCTGTAAAACTGCCATGAGCCTATTGTTTGTTATTTTAGGCCTTTGATAGCCTGTCTGCGGTCCCTACTTTAAATACTCCTCCACTCATCACCAGCTGCCTGCCCGTGTATCCATGTAACCGCTGTAAAACTGCCATGAGCCTATTGTTTGTTATTTTAGGCCTTTGATAGCCTGTCTGCGGTCCCTACTTTAAATACTCCTCCACTCATCACCAGCTGCCTGCCCGTGTATCCATGTAACCGCTGTAAAACTGCCATGAGCCTATTGTTTGTTATTTTAGGCCTTCGAAGCCTGTCTGCGGTCCCTCCTTCCACTAGGCCTCCACTGACCAGACCACTGCTGCCCGTGTACCCCTGGAACCAATTTTAAAGTGCCTACAGCCAGCCCATTTTATTGTGTTAGGCCTTCGAAGCCTGTCTGCGGTCCCTCCTTCCACTAGGCCTCCACTGACCAGACCACTGCTGCCCGTGTACCCCTGGAACCAATTTTAAAGTGCCTACAGCCAGCCCATTTTATTGTGTTAGGCCTTCGAAGCCTGTCTGCGGTCCCTCCTTCCAATAGGCCTACACTGACAAAGGTACACCTGACAACAGACACATGGACCTGTAGGCATGGCCACGGAAGGTTATGTGTCCTTTGTGGCTCAATGGGTTAATGTATTGGATGCATGGTCCACACAGGGGACAGCCTGCTAAGTCTGTATGCAGTCCCTAATTCAAGTTGTCCTCAACTGAATAAAGCTGAGCTTCTACCTTCTGGCTCTCATTAAGTGTTTTTTAAAAAACAAAATGGTGGTTAGGGCCTACTAACGGCTTCTGCCCCTCCCTGGTGTTGCCCTCAACTGAATAAAGCTGAGCTTCTACCTTCCGGCTCTGATTAACTGCTGTTTTTAAACACATTGCTGGTTCCGGCCTACTAACGGTGTCTGCCCCTGCCTGGTGTTGCCCTCAACTGAATAAAGCTGAGCTTCAACCTTCTGGCTCTCATTAAGTGTTTTTTAAAAAACAAAATGGTGGTTAGGGCCTACTAACGGCTTCTGCCCCTCCCTGGTGTTGCCCTCAACTGAATAAAGCTGAGCTTCTACCTTCCGGCTCTGATTAACTGCTGTTTTTAAACACATTGCTGGTTCCGGCCTACTAACGGTGTCTGCCCCTGCCTGGTGTTGCCCTCAACTGAATAAAGCTGAGCTTCAACCTTCTGGCTCTCATTAAGTGTTTTTTAAAAAACAAAATGGTGGTTAGGGCCTATTAACGGCTTCTGCCCCTCCCTGGTGTTGCCCTCAACTGAATAAAGCTGAGCTTCTACCTTCCGGCTCTGATTAACTGCTGTTTTTAAACACATTGCTGGTTCCGGCCTACTAACGGTGTCTGCCCCTGCCTGGTGTTGCCCTCAACTGAATAAAGCTGAGCTTCAACCTTCTGGCTCTCATTAAGTGTTTTTTAAAAAACAAAATGGTGGTTAGGGCCTACTAACGGCTTCTGCCCCTCCCTGGTGTTGCCCTCAACTGAATAAAGCTGAGCTTCTACCTTCCGGCTCTGATTAACTGCTGTTTTTAAACACATTGCTGGTTCCGGCCTACTAACGGTGTCTGCCCCTGCCTGGTGTTGCCCTCAACTGAATAAAGCTGAGCTTCAACCTTCTGGCTCTCATTAAGTGTTTTTTAAAAAACAAAATGGTGGTTAGGGCCTACTAACGGCTTCTGCCCCTCCCTGGTGTTGCCCTCAACTGAATAAAGCTGAGCTTCAACCTTCTGGCTCTCTGTTGTGAAATTGGATTTTGGGCTCCCCCGGTGGCCACTGGTGGAATTGAACTGGTGTGCATCATCCTCTCTGTTCACCTGTTTCCATCAGGATGTGGGAGTCGCTATGTAGCCTTGCTCCTCTGTCACTTCCATGCCGGTCAACATTGTAATCAGAAGCCTTTCTGTGCATGTTCCTGCTGCTAGACAACTCCCAGCTAAGTTGGACTTTAGTCCTTGTTTGTTTTTGCATTTTGTTCCAGTTCACAGCTGTAGTTTCGTTTCTGTGTCTGGAAAGCTCTTGTGATCTGAAATTGCCACTCTGATGTTATGAGTTAATACTAGAGTCTTAAAGTAATTTCAGGATGGTGTTTTGATAGGGTTTTCAGCTGACCATGAAAGTGCCCTTTCTGTCTTCCTGCTATCTAGTAAGCGGACCTCAATTTTGCTAAACCTATTTTCATACTACGTTTGTCATTTCATCTAAAATCATCGCCAATATTTGTGGGGGCCTCTGTCTGCCTTTCGGGGAAATTTCTCTAGAGGTGAGCCAGGACTATATTTTCCTCTGCCAGGATTAGTTAGTCCTCCGGCCGGCGCTGGGCGTCTAGGGATAAAACGCAGGCTACGCTACCCGGCTACTGTTAGTTGTGCGGCAGGTTTAGTTCATGGTCAGTTTAGTTTCCATCCTTCCAAGAGCTAGTTCTTATGTTTGCTCGGCTATGTTCTCTTGCCATTGAGAACCATAACAGTTTGACCGGCCATAAAGGGTTAAATTAATTGACAGAGAAAGGAGAGAAAAGAGAAGTCTGCTGAAGATTTTTTTTTTTTTTTTTTATTTTTTCCTTCAGTTCTGTGTGTGCTTGTAATTGAATCTCTTGCAAGTCTGCCTATATTGCAGCCTTTCTCTCTCTCTCTCCTTCTAATCCTGGAATGGCTCTGTGTTCACCTGTTTAAAATGGATATTCAGAGTTTAGCTGCAGGTTTGAATAATCTCACCACGAAAGTTCAAAATTTACAAGATTTTGTTGTTCATGTTCCTATATCTGAACCTAGAATTCCTTTGCCTGAATTTTTCTCGGGGAATAGATCTTGCTTTCAAAATTTCAAAAATAATTGCAAGTTGTTTTTGTCCCTGAAATCTCGCTCTGCTGGAGATCCTGCTCAGCAGGTCAGGATTGTGATTTCCTTGCTCCGGGGTGACCCTCAGGATTGGGCTTTTGCATTGGCTCCAGGGGATCCTGCGTTGCTCAATGTGGATGCGTTTTTTCTGGCCTTGGGGTTGCTTTATGAGGAACCTCAGTTAGAACTTCAGGCGGAAAAGGCCTTGATGTCCCTATCTCAGGGGCAAGACGAAGCTGAAATATACTGCCAGAAATTCCGTAAATGGGCTGTGCTTACTCAGTGGAATGAGTGCGCCCTGGCGGCGAATTTCAGAGAGGGTCTCTCTGATGCCATTAAGGATGTTATGGTGGGGTTCCCTGTGCCTGCGGGTCTGAATGAGTCCATGACAATGGCTATCCAGATCGATAGGCGTCTGCGGGAGCGCAAACCTGTGCACCATTTGGCGGTGTCTACTGAGAAGACGCCAGAGAATATGCAATGTGATAGAATTCTGTCCAGAAGTGAACGGAAGAATTTTAGACGAAAAAATGGGTTGTGCTTCTATTGCGGTGATTCAACTCATGTTATATCAGCATGCTCTAAGCGTACTAAGAAGCTTGATAAGTCAGTTTCAATTGGCACTTTTCAGTCTAAGTTTATTCTGTCTGTGACCCTGATTTGTTCTTTGTCATCTATTACCGCGGACGCCTATGTCGACTCTGGCGCCGCTTTGAGTCTTATGGATTGGTCCTTTGCCAAACGCTGTGGGTATGATTTGGAGCCTCTTGAAACTCCTATACCCCTGAAGGGGATTGACTCCACCCCATTGGCTAGCAATAAACCACAATACTGGACACAAGTAACTATGCGGATTAATCCGGATCACCAGGAGATTATTCGCTTTCTTGTGCTGTATAACCTACATGATGTGTTGGTGCTTGGATTGCCATGGCTGCAATCTCATAACCCAGTCCTTGACTGGAAAGCTATGTCTGTGTTAAGCTGGGGATGTAAGGGGACGCATGGGGACGTACCTGTGGTTTCCATTTCATCATCTATTCCCTCTGAGATTCCTGAATTTTTGACTGAATATCGTGACGTTTTTGAAGAACCTAAGCTTGGTTCATTACCTCCGCACCGGGAGTGCGATTGTGCCATAGATTTGATTCCGGGTAGTAAATACCCTAAGGGTCGTTTATTTAATCTGTCTGTGCCTGAACATGCTGCTATGCGAGAATATATAAAGGAGTCCTTGGAAAAGGGACATATTCGTCCTTCGTCATCTCCCTTAGGAGCCGGTTTTTTCTTTGTGGCTAAGAAAGATGGCTCTTTGAGGCCGTGCATTGATTATCGGCTTTTGAATAAAATCACGGTTAAATATCAATATCCGTTGCCACTGCTGACTGATTTGTTTGCTCGCATAAAGGGGGCCAAGTGGTTCTCTAAGATAGATCTCCGTGGGGCGTATAATTTGGTGCGAATTAAGCAGGGGGATGAGTGGAAAACCGCATTTAATACGCCCGAGGGCCACTTTGAGTATTTGGTGATGCCTTTTGGTCTTTCAAATGCCCCTTCAGTCTTTCAGTCCTTTATGCATGACATTTTCCGTGATTATTTGGATAAATTTATGATTGTGTATCTGAATGATATTTTGATTTTTTCGGATGACTGGGACTCTCATGTCCAGCAGGTCAGGAGGGTTTTTCAGGTTTTGCGGTCTAATTCCTTGTGTGTGAAGGGTTCTAAGTGCGTTTTTGGGGTTCAAAAGATTTCCTTTTTGGGATATATTTTTTCCCCCTCTTCCATCGAGATGGATCCTGTCAAGGTTCAGGCTATTTGTGATTGGACGCAACCCTCTTCTCTTAAGAGTCTTCAGAAATTTTTGGGCTTTGCTAACTTTTATCGTCGATTTATTGCTGGTTTTTCTGATGTTGTTAAACCATTGACTGATTTGACTAAGAAGGGTGCTGATGTTGCTGATTGGTCCCCTGCTGCTGTGGAGGCCTTTCGGGAGCTTAAGCGCCGCTTTTCTTCCGCCCCTGTGTTGCGTCAGCCTGATGTTGCTCTTCCTTTTCAGGTTGAGGTCGACGCTTCTGAAATCGGAGCTGGGGCGGTTTTGTCGCAGAGAAGTTCCGATTGCTCCGTGATGAGACCTTGTGCTTTTTTCTCGCGTAAATTTTCACCCGCCGAGCGGAATTATGATGTTGGGAATCGGGAGCTTTTGGCCATGAAGTGGGCTTTTGAGGAGTGGCGTCATTGGCTTGAGGGGGCTAGACATCAGGTGGTGGTATTGACTGACCACAAAAATCTAATTTATCTTGAGTCCGCCAGACGCCTGAATCCTAGACAGGCGCGCTGGTCATTGTTTTTCTCTCGGTTTAATTTTGTGGTGTCCTACCTGCCGGGTTCTAAGAATGTTAAGGCGGATGCCCTTTCTAGGAGTTTTGAGCCTGACTCCCCTGGTAATTCTGAACCTACAGGTATCCTTAAGGATGGAGTGATATTGTCTGCCGTTTCTCCAGACCTGCGGCGGGCCTTGCAGGAGTTTCAGGCGGATAGACCTGATCGTTGCCCACCTGGTAGACTGTTTGTTCCTGATGATTGGACCAGTAAAGTCATTTCTGAGGTTCATTCTTCTGCGTTGGCAGGTCATCCTGGAATCTTTGGTACCAGGGATTTGGTGGCAAGGTCCTTCTGGTGGCCTTCCCTGTCTCGAGATGTGCGAGGCTTCGTGCAGTCTTGTGACGTTTGTGCTCGGGCCAAGCCTTGTTGTTCTCGTGCTAGTGGATTGTTGTTGCCCTTGCCTATCCCGAAGAGGCCCTGGACGCACATCTCGATGGATTTTATTTCGGATCTTCCTGTTTCTCAGAAGATGTCCGTCATCTGGGTGGTGTGTGATCGTTTCTCTAAGATGGTCCATTTGGTTCCCCTGCCTAAGTTGCCTTCTTCTTCCGAGTTGGTTCCTCTGTTTTTTCAAAATGTGGTCCGTTTGCATGGTATTCCGGAGAATATCGTTTCTGACAGAGGTACCCAATTCATGTCTAGATTTTGGCGAGCATTCTGTGCTAGGATGGGCATAGATTTGTCTTTCTCGTCTGCTTTCCATCCTCAGACTAATGGCCAGACCGAGCGGACGAATCAGACCTTGGAGACATATTTGAGGTGTTTTGTGTCTGCAGATCAGGATGATTGGGTTGCTTTTTTGCCTTTAGCGGAGTTTGCCCTCAATAATCGGGCCAGCTCTGCCACCTTGGTGTCTCCCTTTTTCTGTAATTCGGGGTTTCATCCTCGATTTTCTTCTGGTCAGGTGGAATCTTCGGATTGTCCTGGAGTGGATGCTGTGGTGGAGAGGTTGCATCAGATTTGGGGGCAGGTAGTGGACAATTTGAAGTTGTCCCAGGAGAAGACTCAGCTTTTTGCCAACCGCCGGCGTCGGGTTGGTCCTCGGCTTTGTGTTGGGGACTTGGTGTGGTTGTCTTCTCGTTTTGTCCCTATGAGGGTTTCTTCTCCCAAGTTTAAGCCTCGGTTCATCGGCCCGTACAAGATATTGGAGATTCTTAACCCTGTGTCCTTCCGTTTGGACCTCCCTGCATCTTTTTCTATTCATAATGTTTTTCATCGGTCATTATTGCGCAGGTATGAGGTACCGGTTGTGCCTTCCGTTGAGCCTCCTGCTCCGGTGTTGGTTGAGGGCGAGTTGGAGTACGTTGTGGAAAAAATCTTGGACTCCCGTGTTTCCAGACGGAAACTCCAGTATCTGGTCAAATGGAAGGGATACGGTCAGGAGGATAATTCTTGGGTGACTGCCTCTGATGTTCATGCCTCCGATTTGGTCCGTGCCTTTCATAGGGCTCATCCTGATCGCCCTGGTGGTTCTGGTGAGGGTTCGGTGCCCCCTCCTTGAGGGGGGGGTACTGTTGTGAAATTGGATTTTGGGCTCCCCCGGTGGCCACTGGTGGAATTGAACTGGTGTGCATCATCCTCTCTGTTCACCTGTTTCCATCAGGATGTGGGAGTCGCTATGTAGCCTTGCTCCTCTGTCACTTCCATGCCGGTCAACATTGTAATCAGAAGCCTTTCTGTGCATGTTCCTGCTGCTAGACAACTCCCAGCTAAGTTGGACTTTAGTCCTTGTTTGTTTTTGCATTTTGTTCCAGTTCACAGCTGTAGTTTCGTTTCTGTGTCTGGAAAGCTCTTGTGATCTGAAATTGCCACTCTGATGTTATGAGTTAATACTAGAGTCTTAAAGTAATTTCAGGATGGTGTTTTGATAGGGTTTTCAGCTGACCATGAAAGTGCCCTTTCTGTCTTCCTGCTATCTAGTAAGCGGACCTCAATTTTGCTAAACCTATTTTCATACTACGTTTGTCATTTCATCTAAAATCATCGCCAATATTTGTGGGGGCCTCTGTCTGCCTTTCGGGGAAATTTCTCTAGAGGTGAGCCAGGACTATATTTTCCTCTGCCAGGATTAGTTAGTCCTCCGGCCGGCGCTGGGCGTCTAGGGATAAAACGCAGGCTACGCTACCCGGCTACTGTTAGTTGTGCGGCAGGTTTAGTTCATGGTCAGTTTAGTTTCCATCCTTCCAAGAGCTAGTTCTTATGTTTGGTCGGCTATGTTCTCTTGCCATTGAGAACCATAACAGCTCTCATTAAGTGTTTTTTAAAAAACAAAATGGTGGTTCCGGCCTACTAACGGTGTCTGCCCCTGCCTGGTGTTGCCCTCAACTGAATAAAGCTGAGCTTCAACCTTCTGGCTCTCATTAAGTGTTTTTTAAAAAACAAAATGGTGGTTAGGGCCTACTAACAGCTTCTGCCCCTCCCTGGTGTTGCCCTCAACTGAATAAAGCTGAGCTTCTACCTTCCGGCTCTGATTAACTGCTGTTTTTAAACACATTGCTGGTTCCGGCCTACTAACGGTGTCTGCCCCTGCCTGGTGTTGCCCTCAACTGAATAAAGCTGAGCTTCAACCTTCTGGCTCTCATTAAGTGTTTTTTAAAAAACAAAATGGTGGTTAGGGCCTACTAACGGCTTCTGCCCCTCCCTGGTGTTGCCCTCAACTGAATAAAGCTGAGCTTCTACCTTCCGGCTCTGATTAACTGCTGTTTTTAAACACATTGCTGGTTCCGGCCTACTAACGGTGTCTGCCCCTGCCTGGTGTTGCCCTCAACTGAATAAAGCTGAGCTTCAACCTTCTGGCTCTCATTAAGTGTTTTTTTAAAAAACAAAATGGTGGTTAGGGCCTACTAACGGCTTCTGCCCCTCCCTGGTGTTGCCCTCAACTGAATAAAGCTGAGCTTCTACCTTCCGGCTCTGATTAACTGCTCTTTTTAAACACATTGCTGGTTCCGGCCTACTAACGGTGTCTGCCCCTGCCTGGTGTTGCCCTCAACTGAATAAAGCTGAGCTTCAACCTTCTGGCTCTCATTAAGTGTTTTTTAAAAAACAAAATGGTGGTTCCGGCCTACTAACGGTGTCTGCCCCTGCCTGGTGTTGCCCTCAACTGAATAAATCTGAGCTTCAACCTTCTGGCTCTCATTAAGTGTTTTTTAAAAAACAAAATGGTGGTTCCGGCCTACTAACGGTGTCTGCCCCTGCCTGGTGTTGCCCTCAACTGAATAAAGCTGAGCTTCAACCTTCTGGCTCTCATTAAGTGTTTTTTAAAAAACAAAATGGTGGTTAGGGCCTACTAACGGTGTCTGCCCCTCCCTGGTGTTGCCCTCAACTGAATAAAGCTGAGCTTCAACCTTCTGGCTCTCATTAAGTGTTTTTTAAAAAACAAAATGGTGGTTAGGGCCTACTAACGGTGTCTGCCCCTCCCTGGTGTTGTCCTCAACTGAACAAAGCTGAGCTTCCACATTCTGGCTTTCGGCCTATACTATCAGATATTAAACTGCATTTGGCCTACTAGTGTGGTTAGGCCCTTGAAACAGTGTCTGCTGCTCTTGGGTTTGCTACTCCACTGAACAAAGCAATGCCGCCTGTTTAGTCCTGTTACCAATTTTGATCTGCATTTAGCCTACTTTATTCTTTGGCCCTATATCTGTTTCCTCATCATCCTGCCCATTGCCCAGCCACTGCTAGATGAGTCTGCTGGTACATTGACCTAGACCACTACATTCCCCTTGTACTCTACACAGCCAGAATCTGACCCTGCTGAAAGTAAGGTTCCCCTTCCCGCATATTATACCACCTTACACAGGGACAAAGAGGAAGGTGCAGATGAAAGTGCAGGTTCCTTCATCAGGTGGGGGGGCATACTCGTTGGCGACGTCACTGGCACAGGGCCACTCAGAGTACGCAAAAGTGTCGCTGCTGGTGGGAGGCGCCCCCGCCATGCAAACACACCGCCGTACTTTGAGGGGCCCTGTGCCAGTGCCAATGCGAACGAGTGGGCCCCCCCTGCTTGCTCAGGATCACAGCACTTGCAACGTTGAAATACTTACCTCTCCCTGCTCCACCGCCATGACGTAGTCCATGTTTCCTGGGCCCACTAAAACCTTGAACCAGCCCTACCCCCACAACTTTTGCCAAATGACCCCCAATTTCCAGTGCCCAACTATTATTATAAAGTTAATTAAGATTGACAAGCTTCAGAAAACAAGAATGGATGTTTTTGGCAGTAAAATGTGCACTGTAGGTGTTTTCCTGGCCTCCACTCACTGCCGGCTATGCTTCCCCATTGACTTGCATTGGGTTTCGTGTTTCGGTCGATCCCCGACTTTTAGCGATAATCGGCCGACTTCACTCGACTCGACTCTGGACTAAATCGGGTTTCACAAAACCAGACTCGATCTTAAAAAAATGAAAGTCGCTCAACCCTAGTGGTAATGTCTATAACCAAAATTAGAAAAATGTTATCTGTGTCCAAATATATATGGACCTAACTGTAGATTCAGGAACCTTTGTACCCAAAAATAGGATAAATAACCCAGCGCCTGATCAAACAGACAGCTCAGAATGACTGAAGGTTATGCAGGTCTCTCTTCCTTCTAGAAGACCAATAATACAAGTTGAGGTTGAGGGTAAAAATGTACCTTTTCTGATAGATACGGGAGCAACATCCTCCATTTTAAATCAAGACTTTTTACCATATCCTGACAATATATCCTCAAAGGTAACATATGCAGAAGGTATGATGGTAAAATTCAGGCGTTGCCCTTTACAAAACCTTTAAATGTGAGCTTTGGCCCTAAAACCTTTGTATCCAAATTTTTATTTGCTAAAGGTGCACCTACCTGCTTGCTGGGTACTGATGTCTTAAGTAAAATGCACGCAAACATCCATTTTAGAGAAAATGGCACAGTTATGCTGACCATCCCTGAAGATGCAGAAACTCTGGAACAATATGTTAGAATACAGGCAATGGAGGATTTTCCCAAAATTTACACTCAACAAGCAAAAATTGACTTGTCTCGAGTTCCTGACAGCCTATGGGCAAAAGGAGACACTGATGTAGGATTCTTATCAGTAGCTCCTATACTGTTAGAAACTGCCCCGGGAACCATTTTACCTCAGCTTAGGCAATACCCCATCAGCGCCCAGCAAGAACTGGCGATTTCTCAACAAATTCAGGATTATGTTTTGGTAGAAATCAGGTCACCCGCCAATACACCCTTATATCCTGTTAAAAAGAAAGTTTCCTCCAAAGAAACTATGGTGAAATATCGCATGGTGCACGACCTATGGGAAATCAATAAGGTTTTGGCACCGGTCACCCCTGTGGTACCGAATCCTCATACCTTACTGTCTCAAATTCCCAGCACTGCTGCATATTTTACGGTAATTGACTTATCAAACGCATTTTTTTTCTGTGCCACTACATAAGAACTGTTGGCATTTGTTTGCCTTTACATTCAAGGGTAAACAATTAGCATGGACAAGATTGCCACAAGGTATGGTAAGCTCACACCAACTTTGTACTCTGAAGCAATGCAGACCGTGCTGAAAAATTTCACCCCAGAACCAGGAGTAGTCATTCTACAGTATGTAGATGACTTACTTATTTGTTGCCCTGATGAGCAGACGGCAGTTACCTCAACTGTTAATTTCTTAATTTTCCTAGCGCAAGAAGGCTGTAAAGTAAATAGACAGAAACTCCAGGCTTGTCAACAAACAGTCGTGTTCTTAGGTCACTGCATATCACAGGGCATCAGACACCTCACACCTCAACGTACGGAAGCCATACGTAACATGCTTGAACCCAGGAATCACAAACAGCTGCGTGCTTTCCTGGGTATTGTTTCACACTGTAGACAGTGGATCATACATGCAAGTCAACTCATGCAGTCTTTATATGACTGTATTGCCAACACGCCATATTCACTCAGTGAAGAGGCTAAACAGTCATTTTCCTCTTTGAAAACAGCACTGGTATCAGCTCCGGCTTTGGGACTCCCAGACTACACTAAACCTTTTCAATTGATGGCAGCTGAGATATCCTCACATGCTACAGGGGTGCTCACACAAAAACATGGAAACAAACAGAGACCTGTGGCATACATATCAGCTCATCTGGACCCTGTAGCTAGAGCCGCACCTTCTTGTGTAAGAGTAGTAGCCGCAATTTCACTGTTATTAGATAAAGCTTCTGAGATTGTTCTTGATCACCCACTTCTAGTTCAGACCACTCATGATGTACATGGCATTCTTAACCAGGTCCAACCTAAACATATTTCAATGGCCAGACACCTCCGTCTCCAATGTTCCCTACTACTGCCGCCCAACATTTCCTTTGCCAGGGTTCAGACTCTTAATCTCGCGTCTTTGCTCCCTTTAGAGTCTGAGGGGGGTACCATACCTGAGGAAACTGCACTCTCCAACTCCTTTGACCCATCAGAGTCAATGCATGATTGTGTACAATTAATGGAACAAGAGACTCAGGGCTTACGTAATGTACGTGACAAGCCACTCTGTAATGCTACATTTGAACTTTTCATAGATGGCAGTAGAGATGCAGATATGAATGGACAATTTCATACAGGTTATGCGGTAGTAACTCAGCATGAAGTGCTGAAAGCAGAACCTCTCCCTGCTAATCAGTCTGCACAAGAAGCAGAACTTACGGCATTAGTTGAAGCTCTAAAAATAGCCAAAGATCAGACAGCAAACATATACACTGATTCTAGATATGCACATGGCATTATTTTCAATTTTGGCGTAATATGGAGAGCCAGAGGTTATATGACTGCTTCAGGCCAACCTGTTAAACATGCCTCCCTCATTAGACAGATTCTGGAGGCAGCACAAGAAACTAAAGAAATAGCGGTGATAAAGGTAGCTGTACATGTGAGACTCGACACCGAGGAAGCCAGGGGTAACGATAAAGCCGACAAAGCAGCAAAACAGGCAGCACGTAAACCCTTACATCATGCCCACACACTAGATAGCTCTGAAGATGATGAGGAGAGATTGAAGGAAGCTCAGAAACAGGTAGACGACGAAGAACGAGGGCAGTGGCAGAAAAAAGGGGCAGAAGATCAGCAAGGATTATGGAAAAAAGGAACTTTGTTGTGTTTACCCAGAGCCTGGTACCCCGCAGTGGCGAGTGACCTCCACCTACCTACGCATGTATCGGCAAACGGTATGACGCTCAAGGTAAAAGAAAGGTGGTTGGCTCCAGGCTTTGGTAATTTCGCTCGGAACATGTGTGCTGCATGCGCTATATGCCTGGCACACAATCCAGGTCAGACCATTAAAACCCCAACCAAGCATCATGTAAGACCACTGTATCCCTTTCAAAGACTCCAGATCGACTACATCCAGCTTCCTAGGTACAATGGATACGAATATGTGCTTATGTGTGTGGACATGTTCTCAGGGTGGCCAGAGGCTTATCCAGTTCGTAAAGCCTCAGCAAAAACTACTGCCATTAAAATAGCACATGAACTGATACCCCGTTACGGCATGCCTGAGGTGATCGAGTCAGATAGGGGTACCCATTTTACTGGAGAAATATTGCAGAATGTTATGAAAATGTTGGGAGTAGAAAACCAGTTTCACACTCCGTATCACCCACAGAGTTCAGGTAAAGTGGAAAGATTAGATGGAACAATAAAATTAAAAATCCAGAAGGCCATGGCAGAAACAGGAAAGCCTTGGACCGAGTGTCTACCACTTGCCCTGTATTCCATCCGAAACGCCCCAAGGGGGAAGGCTAAGCTGTCACCACATGAGATTCTTTTTGGTAGAGCAGCAAATTTGGGTTGTTATTTTCCACAACAACTGATGTTGAATACTGAGACTTTAACTGCTTATGTACAAGAATTACAAAAACGTTTAACTAAAGTGCATTCGCAAGTTTTTGCTTCCCTTCCAGATCCAGAAAATCTCGAAGGAGGCCACAAGTTGGAACCTGGTGATCAAATCTACGTGAAAAGACACACCAGAAAGACTCTGGAACCGAGATTTGACGGACCTTTCCAAGTCCTGTTAACAACTCCAACAGCAGTCAAGCTTGAAGGAAAGGCATCATGGATACATGCAAGCCGTGCCCAAGCACACACTGTATAAAAGAGCTGCAGATAACTCACCACGTCCCTCGGGGAGGCCACATGTAGTACAAATGGGAATTCCCAACAAAATTGCTAGTACCATTTTTATTTATCCTATGTTAACACAGATGTGGGATAAATTAGTTAGAGCCACGGATTATCTAGATGACCAGATTTGGGATATATTGGACATATTAAATACTAGTATAGCTGTACAGAATCAGCTTATAATAGTCACTAACCAACATACCCTGGTATTGGATTACCTAACTGCCTCACAAGGGGGTATGTGTCAAATCATCGGACCCACCTGCTGTCATTATATAGACCCGAATAGTACTATGAGTATGAGATTTAAATTAGAAGACGTACAACGACTCAGGGATCAGTATGACAAAGACAATGACCAAAATAAGGATAGCTGGTGGTCAGATACCTTTTCTTTTCTTAAACCGGCCAATTGGTTCAGGGGGATCGGTGGGTGGATTACCGGGATTATGCAAAGCCTAAACATACAGTTATAGTTATTGTAATTATATATGTATTATTCAAGGTTGTACTCAAGGGTATCTCGGTATGCACAAATACATTTTGTGTAATGGATGCGAGAATATAAAGTTTTTTTTTTTGTAATATCACAAAAAGAATGACTAAAATAATCGTCTATATGACAAGGTTTTGAATGGAATATGTCAAAGGGGGAATTGTGAAGAGCGGAACAAAAATGGTTACCTCAATGAACCAAAAATGTTATGGTTCTCAATGGCAAGAGAACATAGCCCAGCAAACATACGAACTAGCTCTTGGAAGGATGGAAACTAAACTGACCATGAACTAAACCTGCCGCACAACTAACAGTAGCCGGGTAGCGTAGCCTGCGTTTTATCCCTAGACGCCCAGCGCCGGCCGGAGGACTAACTAATCCTGGCAGAGGAAAATATAGTCCTGGCTCACCTCTAGAGAAATTTCCCCGAAAGGCAGACAGAGGCCCCCACAAATATTGGCGGTGATTTTAGATGAAATGACAAACGTAGTATGAAAATAGGTTTAGCAAAATTGAGGTCCGCTTACTAGATAGCAGGAAGACAGAAAGGGCACTTTCATGGTCAGCTGAAAACCCTATCAAAATACCATCCTGAAATTACTTTAAGACTCTAGTATTAACTCATAACATCAGAGTGGCAATTTCAGATCACAAGAGCTTTCCAGACACAGAAACGAAACTACAGCTGTGAACTGGAACAAAATGCAAAAACAAACAAGGACTAAGTCCAACTTAGCTGGGAGATGTCTAGCAGCAGGAACATGCACAGAAAGGCTTCTGATTACAATGTTGACCGGCATGGAAGTGACAGAGGAGCAAGGCTAAATAGCGACTCCCACATCCTGATGGAAACAGGTGAACAGAGAGGATGATGCACACCAGTTCAATTCCACCAGTGGCCACCGGGGGAGCCCAAAATCCAATTTCACAACACAAAAAGGAATTTGTGATCAATATTGACCTGTCCATTCAAGGACATTTTAGCTATAGTGTGAAATCCTATTTTTTGTTTGTGAAACTGCCACTTAGGCGAAACTGTACTGTTTTGTTTGTTGTGAAACTATCACATAGCCGAAACTGTTTTTTTTGTCTTCTCTTTTCTCTCTTTGTTTAAACAAGCAAAACTTGTATAACCACTGAAACTACCTGTACAACTATATAAAGAGGGGATAGCACCTTGAAGGCAGGCGTGCTTCAAAGGCTTCCCAGTGATATACTATACGAGATGTGTCTTGTGTATTATTTCTGGTGATTCCCCACTTCCAAAGGCTGCTCCGACTGAGTGTGGTCCCGACAATACTACGTCACTGGGCGATATACTACGTAACTGGGCAATATACTATGTGGGCTGTGCAATATACTACGTGGCTGGGCAATATACTACGTCACTGGGCAATATACTACGTAACTGGGCAATATACTACGTGGCTGGGCAATATACTACGTGGGCTGTGCAATATACTACGATACTACGTGGACATGCATATTCTAGAATACCCGATGTGTTAGAATTGGGCCACCATCTAGTACATTATAATAAAGAAAGAACACTAAAGAAGACATTTTCTAATTTTATGCATAAAGTTTCCACATAACATTTGATTATAATCTCTTGCTGAACTTTCGTATTCGCATATTTCTACCTAATGATTCCATTGTTCACTGAACTCCCCAGTGACTGTAGGGAAACAGGGCATTCTTAGACAGTTACAGGATTTTACCAGGTGGAACTCACAGGGTTTAGAAGGAAGCTGTCATCAGATTTTACAATATAAACACCATGCTTCATAAAAAGATATTTCACGTCTGATGAAACTGGTGTTCTTACCGTGAAAATCCATTTCAGAATGGATGTACATGGTGGGCCATTTATATGGATACACCTGGGTGGGCCATTTAAAGTTGGATCCAAAATGGCAGACTTCAAAATGGCCGCCATGGTCACCACCCATCTTGAAAAGTTTTCCCCCTCCCATATACTAATGTGCCACAAACAGGAAGTTGATATCACTAACCATTCCCGTTTTATTTAGTTGTATCCATATACATGGCCCACCCAGGTGTATCCATATAAATGTCCCACCCTGTATAATCATTTTTGACAGTTTTCCTCTGATATTAAAATTAGTATTTTACGAATCTATTTAAGCCAGATTAAAAAAATACTCATCCTACTAACAAATTTATGTAGACATCAGCATAATTAGGTCTAAGAGATCTAATTAATAGTGTTGAGCGATACCTTCCGATATTCGGAAATATCGGTATTGGATTGGATCGGCCGATATAAAAAAAATATCGGATATCGACGATACCGATACCCGATACCAATGCAAGTCAATGGGACAAAAATATTGGATTTAAAATAAACCCTTTCTTTCCTTGTAGGCTAATTCTACATGAAGGAAAACAACTAAGAATAATGTAGAATGTATTGGGGGAGGCGGAGGAGACATTAAAGGCATAGAGGTTTATCCCAATCAAATGGAATAGCAGGAATTAATTTTTTTTTTAAGACGTTCGGAGTTACAAAGACAATGACTATGTTAAGATTTTTTATATTTTGTCAGATATTTATATTTCACTACTTCCATGCTCTTCACCTTCTATTTTACTTCACACTTTCTTCTTCATCATCCTCCTCAGCAGCAGCATCTTTTTCATCAACTTCTTCTTCACCTTATTCATCTTCTTCTTCTTCACCTTCTTCCTATTATTTTTTTTTTACATTTTTCATATTCTTTTTATTCAACTATTATTCTTCTTCATATTCTACTTCTTCATCTTCTTCATATTCTTCTTCTTCATCATATTCTTATTTGTGACAGGCATTCCTGTAGTTGTTATCTATAAAAGTTTGAAGATTACACCTTCCGTTCTGCCTGTCACAAATGATTTACAACAGGATTTGTCCGCGTTCAGTTTGGCCTACAGCAGCAGGTTTTTTCCAGGGGCACCATGAGGAGGAACGGACTCAAGCCCATATACTGCTTAGTCTTCTTCTGCATATAATTTTGATAATATCTTTTGCTCTGATTTTTAGTCTTATGCTTAATGTTCTTCTGCTTTTTGTTCTGCAGCTTCTTGTTCTTCTGCTTCTTGGTCTTCTTCGCTGTGGTTTTCAGGGTCATCGTTTCCAGGATCGTCGTCTCCAGGGTCGTCGTCTCCGGGGCCATCATCTTCTTCGGGGTGGTCTTCAGTGTCGTTGTCTCCAGGGTCGTCGTCTCTGGGTTCGTCGTCTCTGGGGTCGTTGTCTTCTTCGGGGTGGTCTTCAGGGACGTCGTCTTTAGGGTCGTCATCAGGGAGATCCAGAGTGATTAGCAAAAACCATTTCCAAAAGCTTGAACTTGGAAATGTAGCAGAAGGTACAAGAAGGCTGAGGAACTGCCGAGAACCAGCAGTCGGTACTGGAACCCGGCTGGCTACCCGAAGGTAGAAGAGCCAATGGAACTATCAAGGACCAGCTGATGGTACTGGAATCCGGTTACTAAGCAGGAAGTGCCCGTCCTAGAAAGCACTACCAAGGACCACCAGACGTTGGTGGAACTCGGATACCGAGAAGAAGGCACCTAAGCCAAAGGCTCTGCTTGGAACCAACTGACGGTACTGGAACCAGGATGGGGAGCAGAAGGTACAAGAGCCAAAGACACTGCCGAGAGCCAGCTGACGGTACTTGAACCCGGATGGGTAGCCGAAGGTACAAGAGCCAATGGAACTACCGAGGACCAGCTGACAGTACTGGAACCCGGTTACTAAGCAGGAGGTACCCGTGCCAGAAAGCACTACCAAGGACCACCAGACGTTGGTGGAACTCGGATATTGAGAAGGAGGCACCTAAGCCAAAGGCTCTGCCTGGAACCAGCTGACGGTACTTGGACCAGGGGGACCTATTCAAGATTGTCTTCCAAAGAACCAGCTAATGGTGCTGGAACTCAGATAGGCAGTAGAAGGTCCACATGAAAAAAAAATTACAAGGCCGCGAGCCGGCCATAGTTACTGAAAACCCACAGTCCTACAGGGGGAGCTTGTCCTGTTGGCACTACAGAACCAGCCTTAATTGCCAGTTCCCGCAGCCCACATAGGAAGCACCTAAACTGCAGGCACCATAGAGTTGGTTAACCCGACCGCAACCCGACAGGACAACGTGTTGGAGGCAAAGTGACCTTGACACTACCCGGAAACAGCTGGCGTGCTGGAACCAGGCTGGGCTGGAGGGAGTACCCATGCCAAAGACACTGCCGAGAACCAGCTGGCGGTGCTGGAACCCGGATGGGTAGCAGAAGGTACAAGAGCCAATGGAACTACCGAGGACCAGCTGATGGTACTGGAACCCGGTTACTAAGCAGGAGATACCCATGCCAGAAAGCACTACCAAGGACCACCGGGCGTTGGTGGAACTCGGATACCAAAAAGGAGGCACCTAGGCCAAAGACTCTGCCTGGAACAAGCTGACGGTACTGGAACCCAGGGGGATCTATTCAAGATTGGCTTCTAAAGAACCAGCTAATGGTGCTGGAACTCAGATAGTCAGCAGAAGGTCCACATGAACAAAAAATTGCAAGGCCGCGATCCCTCCGGAGTTACCGAAAACCCACAGTCCTACAGGGGGAGCTTGTCCTATTGGCACTACGTAACCAGCCTTGATTGCCAGTTCCCGCAGCCCGCATAGGAAGCACCTAAACTGCAGGCATCATAGAGTTGGCTAACCCGACCGCAACCTGACAGGACAACATGTTGGAGGCAAAGTGACCTTGACACTACTCGTAAACAGCTGGCGTGCTTGAACCAGGCAGGGCAGGAGGGAGTACCCGTGCCAAAGACACTTCTGAGCAGCAACTGGCGGTGTTGGAGCTCAGGGATTACAGGAGAAACAGAGTGTAGGCTGAGGCCTAATTGGAGCAAGTTGAAAGGGAACTTGTAACCCCCCCAGGCGTTTGTAACTAAAAGAGCCACCTTGTGCAGCACTAATGCTGCACAAGGAAAAGGTGGCTCTTTTAGTTATGCTCCTTTCACACGCTGAAGTAAACACTCATAAAATGTGCCCCCTCATACCGTGAAACTGTCCCGGAGGCGGGACTTTCCTTCTTAATGAGACGCAGCACAGCCGTCATTCATACCCCCTTGGCGCCCCTCAGCGTTATTTGAATCTGTCCCGGAGCTTGCGCTGTAATGTTATCCCTTGGGCATGCGAAGTTAGCGCTGCCCGTTTTCTGACATCATTTGTTGTCAAGCTGACTGCGCCTGTACGGCCGCGCTGCCCGAGATCCCGCCCCGCAGTGTCTTCTGAATTATTCACACTGCAGGGCTGGGATTCATGGGCATGCGCTGTGCATATCTTCACCTCTCGCTCATCTCCTTCCGCCTTCTTTAGACTGTGCGGCATCAGCTGATCCCTAAGCCCATGCCTCGGCAATTAGGGATCAGCTGAAGCCGCAGTCTGAAGAAGGTGGAGGGAGATGAGTGAGAGGCGAAGATATGCACTGCGCATGCCCATGAATCCCAGCCCCGCAGTGTGAATGAATCAGAAGACACTGAGGGGCGGGATACCGGGCAGCACGGCCACACAGGCGTAGTCAGCCTGACATCAAATGATGTCAGAAGACGGGCATCGCTAACTATGCCTGCCCAACGGATAACATAAGAGCTCAGGCTCTGGGACAGATTCAAACAATGCTCAGGAGGCGGCGCACGGCGCCAAGGGGGTATGAATGACAGCTGTGCCGTGTCTGATTAGGAAGGAAAGTCCCACCTCCGGGACTTTCACGGTATAGAGGGACACATGTTATAAGTGTTTGGTTCAGCATGTGCAAGGAGCATAACTAAAAGACCACCTTGTCCAAATGCAGAATTAGTGCAGCACAAGGTGGCTCTTTTAGTTACAAACGCCTGGGGGGGCAGGTTCCCTTTAATATCTTTAGTAGTGTGAGTGTGGAGGGAGCAGGAAAAATTGCCAGATACACAGCAGGGGATCAGCTGGCGTTACTGAACCCCAAAAACACGGCAGTAAGTGTTGACTGTGCAGACGGCACTTCCGAGCAGCAACTGGCGGTGTTGGAGCCCAGGGTCAATGCTAGAAACATAGTGTAGGCCGAGGCCTAATTGGAGCAAGTTTAATATCTGTTGTAGTCTTAGTGTGGAGGGAGCAGGAGAAATTGCCGGATACACAGCAGGGGATCAGCTGGCGTTACTGAATCCCAATAACATGGCAGCAAGTGTTGACTGTGCAGATGGCACTTCCGAGCAGCGACTGGCGGTGTTGAAGGTCAGGGTCAATGCTAGAAACAGTGGAGAAATTGCCGCACACACAGCAGGGGAGCAGCTGGTGTTTCTGTACCCCAATAACAGAGGAGCAACTGTTGACTGTGCTGACGGCACTTCTGAGCAGCAACTGGCAGTGTTGGAGCCCAGGGAATCCAGTAGAAGCAGAGTGTAGGCTGAGGCCAAATTTGAGGCAGTTTAATATCTGTAGTAGTGTGAGTGTGGAGGTAGCAGGAGCAATTGCTGGATACACAGCTGGGGATCAGCTGACATTACTAAACCCCAATAACACTGGGTCATGTGTTGACTGTGCAGACGGCACTTCTGAGCAGCAACTGGCTGTGTTGGAGCCCAGGGATTACAGTTCAGGTGGTATAAACATGAACACAACAGGAGACCAGGATACTGTTGCCAACCAAATATTTAATCTGGAAGAGAAGTGGCAAAATCCTGCAAGATCCAGGCCTTGTTCATTTTCAGAAAAGTAAGCTGGTCAATGTTATCGGAGGATAGTCGCATGCGACGGTCTGTTAGTACACCACCTGTGGCACTAAAGATGCGATCCGATAATACACTAGAAGTGTGAAGGAGAAAATGTCTAATGAAATCAATTATTAAACCTTGTATAATTCAGTTCAGATATGGTGAGCAAGATGGCGTCTGTGTCTTTGAAATTGTCTTGAAGATTTTTGAAACGGTCTTGGAAGGAATCTTGGAATGCAGGAGTGAAGGCACCAATACACCATATTTGGAGATGAAGCTTGGAATGAACCAATTACAAAGTGACTAACTATTCTGAAGTTGTGCGACCTCCCCCATTTCCTGTTCTTTTAGTACGCTCCTTTGTTAAGAATAAACTAGTTGTGAATAAGCCATCACTGAGTGAGGAGTGTGTGTATCGTCTTTGTGAATTTGATACATTCTGGGCCTCAAAGCTAGCACTCAGCTTATATTTGGTCAGGTACAAGCAATCATATTGATCTCACTTTAAGAGATCACCCTCACATCTTTGGCGTCCCAACATACGGCTCATTGAGGATGTACACTCCCCAGACATTGACACCCGGAATGGATCGAGGAAGAGCGTCCAGAGTGGTTTGACTAGGAGACTGATCACCTCCATAAAAACACGGTAAGTCTGCTGATTCCTTTATGAATCTGTAATACTTGCCTGTGTTTTTCGAACCATTCTGTGTGTTCTGTACTTGTGTTTGCCGAGTGTCTGTTTCGCCCTGACACGGTGGGTGTGGGATACGTACACCTGGTGGCCTTCAAAGAACCCACGGCTACTGGCTGTGAGGAACACAAACCGTGATTGACTGCTTGTAGCCTGCTGCATGTCATGTGTAATACCAGCACTGTTCTGGGGTATTGAGTCTGCTGCCTGTGTGTAGCAGGCGGGGGGATTGGAGGTTGTCTATGATACGGTGAGCGCAAAGTTGCTCCTAGATGTCTCGGGTGCGGAGCATGGCGTGATAGAATCACGGGTGGTCGAACCACGTAGTGCAAAAAACGGTAGAAACCTCTTTGAACCCTAGCATTGTGCACAAAATCTGAGATAGAAATCCCAGTTACAGAGGACGGTCAGTTTTTGTGTTTGTCCGTCCGTCTGGTTATGTGTGTCTGGGAGTGTTGTCCCTCTTCCAGAATTAGCCGTCCTGTCTCTGACCGCACGGCGAGATTTAGTGTTAGTGCTGGAGTGTGCGCAAATTCTGTGTGGTATCAGGTAACTCGGTAAGGTCCGAGGAGAGACACAGCGTATGGCAAACACGACTCTTTCTCTGTGCGGTTCATAGATTTGGGCTGGGACTTCTGGTGACTGGACAACCCGTCTTTTTGTTTGTCTAAAGCCAGCAGAAAATGGAGACGTTTTTGCAGTTCCGTAAAAGAGGAGGGAATGTGATGATGGCAGATAAGACTGCTGTATGATAGTGTTTGCCAGAGGGGGGAAGAAGTGTATATATAGAATATGAGGTGATTTGATGAAAATATGTGTATTCCCCGAGAAAGGCAGATTACAGTAGTTAGAATGGCAGGGAGTTATTAAAGGAAAGAAAGGAAGTTGGAAGATGAGGAATTGCTGCAAGTAAGTTTAGAAAGGTGTAGAACCACAACAGAAAATCTGTCTGTCTAAGGAAAGTTGGGTGACTGACTTAATGAGGGTTTCTGGAAAAGTAAAAAAAACAGGATCTTTAAATGATGCTGGCTTGTTAGATTAGGCTGAGATATTATGAAAAAAACCCTGTGCAATTAGAGGTGATGTGCAGGAAGAAAAACATGGTGATAAGTTTTAGTATAAGAAAGTATGAAACAAGTTGGTGCTGAACACCATGCTGCTCCCAGTTTGTGTCCACCCCTTTCCCATTGTCTCTAGAGGATGAACATGTGTATGTAGGAACTAGAATTTAGTTTGGGTGGAGACCTGTCCTGTATGTGGTGCCCCCTGTTGGCACATAGGAACTATTAAACCTATTTCTAAGCTAGGATTGTATCCTTTGTTATGCCCCCCCACCATTCATGTGCATAGTGTGCCTCTTGTCCAGTGCCCCAAAGGCTACGCCCCCATAAGTCTTGGCCATGCCCTCAATGAGTATTATACCTGCACTGGATGGCACCAGCACCCCCTTCAGGCCCTGCCCTCTAGTTCTTTTCTTGATAAAATCCAAATGGATGCAGCAGTTACTAATACGTCTGTCTTTTACTGCCATATGAGACTCACTAGGACAATTACTCAGCCAGGGTGGGCAGCCCACCTCAACCCCCTGCTGTTCTCTTGCAGTGCTTATCTGGGTTATAGCCACGAGACCTTAGGGTACCGTCACACAGTGCAATTTTGATCGCTACGACGGCACGATCCGTGACGTCCAAACGATCGTATGATTATCGCTCCAGCGTCGTAGACTGCGGTCACACGTTGCAATCACGGCGCTGGAGCGATGCCGAAGTCCCCGGGTAACCAGGGTAAACATCGGGTTACTAAGCGCAGGGCCGCGCATAGTAACCCGATGTTTACCGTGGTTACCAGCGTAAAAGTAAAAAAAAAAAAACCGTACATGCTCACCATCTGATGTCCGTCCGGTCCCTTGCCGTCCGCTTCCTGCTCTGACAGATCCGGCCGTACAGTGAGAGCAGAGTGCAGCGGTGACGTCACCGCTGTGATCTGCTCTCACTTTCCGGCCGGCAGACAGTCAGAGCGGGAAGCGGACGGCAAGGGACCGGACGGACATCAGATGGTGAGCATGTACGGTTTGTTTTTTTTTACTTTTACGCTGGTAACCACGGTAAACATCGGGTTACTAAGCGCGGCCCTGTGCTTAGTTACCCGATGTTTACCCTGGTTACCAGCGAACGCATCGCTGGATCGCTGTCACACACAACGATCCAGCGATGTCAGTGGGTGATCAAGCGACGAAAGAAAGTTCCAAACGATCTGCTACGACGTACGATTCTCAGCAGGATCCCTGATCGCTGCTGCGTGTCGGACACTGCGATATCGTAACGATATCGCTAGAACGTCACGAATCGTACCGTCGTAGCGATCAAAATTGCACTGTGTGACGGTACCCTTACATCTCAGCCTAGGGGATCAGTTATGGAGGAGCCCAGGAGGGTGTATGGCATCCCTGGGATCCTAGTGAAATGCTGGCCATAATGAGTAGAATGAAAGACCCTGGAATATTTCCCATGTCATTTGTTACAGAGGAAAAAAAAAAAAAAAGAGAGAAAAAAAAAATGGTAATGCTTTCTGCTGTTGCTGGTGAGATTTAGAGGAACAGATTAGCCTTCCAGAAAGTCATCCTTCATGATATCCAACAGGATTCTACTGAATCAGGAGAAAATATTATACCCGGCTCTGGCAAAGTTAAAGGTTTAAAGTCTGTGATTGTAGAGCCACTAATAATGTCCCACTTAGAGTATTAACCCCTTAATCCCGTATGACGTACTATCCCGTCAAGGTGACCTGGGACTTAATTCCGGGTGACGGGATAGTACGTCATACGCGATCGGCCGCGCTCACAGGGGGAGCGCGGCCGATCGCGGCCGGGTGTCAGCTGCCTATCGCAGCTGACATCCGGCACTATGTGCCAGGAGCGGTCACGGACCGCCCCCGGCACATTAACCCCCGGCACACCGCGATCAAACATGATCGCGGTGTACCGGCGGTATAGGGAAGCATCGCGCAGGGAGGGGGCTCCCTGCGGGCTTCCCTGAAACCCCCGGAGCAACGCGATGTGATCGCGTTGCTGCGAGGGTCTCCTACCTCCTTCCTGGCTGCAGGTCCTGGATCCAAGATGGCCGCGGCATCCGGGTCCTGCAGGGAAGGAGGTGGCTTACCGAGTGTCTGCTCAGTGCAGACGCTGGTAAGCCTGCAGCCCTGTCAGTGAGATCGGTGATCTGATAGAGTGCTGTGCACACTATCAGATCATCGATCTGTGATGGCCCCCCTGGGACAAAGTAAAAAAGTAAAAAAAAAATTTTTCCACATGTGTAAAAAAAAAAAAAAAAAATTCCTAAATAAATAATAAAAAAAAATATATATTATTCCCATAAATACATTTCTTTATCTAAATAAAAAAAACAAAACAATAAAAGTACACATATTTAGTATCGCCGCGTCCGTAACGACCCAACCTATAAAACTGCCCCACTAGTTAACCCCTTCAGTAAACAACGTAAGAAAAAAAAAAAAAAAACGAGGCAAAAAACAACGCTTTATTACCATACCGCCGAACAAAAAGTGGAATAACACGCGATCAAAAAGACTGATATAAATATCCATGCTACCGCTGAAAACGTCATCTTGTCCCGCAATAAATAAAGCCGCTATACAGCATCATCAGCAAAAAAATAAAAAAGTTATAGTCCTGAGAATAAAGCGATACCAAAATAATTATTTTTTCTATAAAAAAGTTTTTATCGTATAAAAGCGCCAAAACATAAATATATGATATAAGTGAGGTATCGCTCTAATCGTACTGACCCGAAGAATAAAACTTCTTTATCAATTTTACCAAACGCGGAACGGTATAAACGCCTCTCCCAAAAGAAATTCATGAATAGCAGGTTTTTGGTCATTCTGCCTCACAAAAATCGGAATAAAAAGTGATCAAAAACGGTCACGTGTCCGAAAATGTTACCAATAAAAACGTCAACTCCTCCCGCAAAAAACAAGACCTCACATGACTCTGTGGAGCAAAATGTGGAAAAATTATAGGTCTCAAAATGTGGAGACGCAAAAACTTTTTTGCTATAAAAAGCGTCGCTGGTTTCACACTTGCGTTTTTGTCTGCAGCGTTTTTTGCACAAAAAAACGCATGCGTTTTTTCCCTATATTTAACATTGAAAACGCATGCGTTTTTTTGTACGGGTTTGGTCGCGTTTTCAAACGCATGCGTTTTTTTTCTGCATGCGTTCATTTTCAGAAATACAACCTGCAGTATTTTCTTGTGTTTTTAAGCACATGCGTTTGCGTTAAAAACGCATGCGTTTTTATCGAAAAAAAAAACAGAAAACACACTGAAAAGCCACCCACAACCATCAAGGTGATAAAGAGATCCAAACCCTAACCCTAACTCTACCCCTAACCTCACCCCTAACCGTTTAATGAACATTTTCTGACAGTCATAGTGCCACGTATTTCAGTGCCACATATTTCAGTGCCACGTATTTCAGTGCCACGTATTTCAGTGCCACGTATTTCAGTGCCACGTGTTTCAGTGCCACGTATCACGTATTTCAGTGCCACGTGTTTCAGTGCCACGTATTTAAGTGCCACGTATCACGTATTTCAGTGCCACGTATCACGTATTTCAGTGCCACGTATTTAAGTGGCACGTATTTCAGTTGCACGTATTTCAGTTGCACGTATTTCAGTTGCACGTATTTCAGTGCCACGTATTTCAGTGCCACGTATTTCAGTGCCACGTATTTCAGTGCCACGTATCACGTATTTCAGTGCCACGTGTTTCAGTGCCACGTATTTAAGTGCCACGTATCACGTATTTCAGTGCCATGTGTTTCAGTGCCACGTATTTCAGTGCCACGTATCACGTATTTCAGTGCCACGTATCACGTATTTCAGTGCCACATATTTAAGTGCCACGTATTTCAGTTGCCCGTATTTCAGTGCCACGTATTTCAGTGCCACGTATTTCAGTGCCATGTATTTCAGTGCCACGTATCACGTATTTCAGTGCCACGTGTTTCAGTGCCACGTATTTAAGTGCCACGTATCACGTATTTCAGTGCCACGTATTTCAGTGCCACGTATTTCAGTGCCACGTATTTAAGTGCCACGTATTTCAGTGCCACGTATTTCAGTGCCACGTATTTCAGTGCCACGTATTTCAGTCACGGTTAGGGGTAGGGGTAGGGTTAGGGTTAGGGCTAGGGTTAGGGTTAGGGCTAGGGTTGGAGGTAAAGTTAGGGTTAGGGTTGGGGCTAAAGTTAGGGTTAAGGTTTGGATTACATTTACGGTTTGGATTAGGGTTGGGATTAGAATTATGGGTGTGTCAGGGCTAGGGGTGTGGTTAGGGTTACCGTTGGGATTAGGGTTAGGGGTGTGTTTGGGTTAGGGTTTCAGGTAGAATTGGGGAGTTTCCACTGTCCAGGCACATCAGGGGCTCTCCAAGCGCGACATGGCGTCCAATCTCAATTCCAGCCAATTCTGCGTTGAAAAAGTAAAACAGTGCTCCTTCCCTTCCGAGCTCTCCCGTGCGCCCAAAAAGGGGTTTACCCCAACATATGTGTTATCAGCGTACTCGGGACAAATTGAACAACAACTTCTGGGGTCCAAGTTCTCTTGTTATCCTTAGGAAAATAAAAATTTGGGGGGCTAAAAATCATTTTTGTGGGAAAAAAAAGATGTTTTATTTTCACGGCTCTGCGTTATAAACTGTAGTGAAACACTTGGGGGTTCAAAGTTCTCACAACACATCTAGATAAGTTCCTTGGGAGGTCTAGTTTCCAATATGGGGTCACTTGTGGGGGGTTTGTACTGTTTGGGTACATCAGGGGCTCTGCAAATGCAACGTGACACCTGCAGACCAATCCATTTAAGGCTGCATTCCAAATGGCGCTCCTTCCCTTCCGAGCTCTGTCATGCACCCAAACAGTGGTTCCCCCCCACATATGGGGTATCAGCGTACTCAGGACAAATTGGACAACAACTTTTGGGGTCTAATTTATCCTGTTACCCTTGTGAAAATACAAAACTGGGGGCTAAAAAAATCATTTTTGTGAAAAAAAAAAAGAATTTTTATTTTCACAGCTTTGCGCTATAAACTTTAGTGAAACACTTGGGGGTTCAAAGTTCTCACAACACATCTAGATAAGTTCCTTGGGAGGTCTAGTTTCCAATATGGGGTCACTTGTGGGGGGTTTGTACTGTTTGGGTACATCAGGGGCTCTGCAAATGCAACGTGACGGATGCTGACCAATCCATTTAAGTCTGCATTCCAAATGGCGCTCCTTCCCTTCCGAGCTCTGTCATGCGCCCAAACAGAGGTTCCCCCCCACATATGGGGTATCAGCGTACTCAGGACAAATTGGAAAACAAATTTTGTGGTCCAATTTATTCTGTTACCCTTGTAAAAATACAAAGCTGGGGGCTAAAAAATCATTTTTGAGAAAAAAAATATATATATTTTCACGGCTCTGCGTTATAATCTGTAGTGAAACACTTGGGGGTTCAAAGCTCTCAAAACACATCTAGATAAGTTCCTTAGGGGGTCTACTTTCCAAAATGGTGTCACTTGTGGGGGGTTTCAATGTTTAGGCACATCAGGGGCTCTCCAAACGCAACATGGCGTCCCATCTCAATTCCAGTCAATTTTGCATTGAAAAGTCAAATGGCGCTCCTTCCCTTCCAAGCTCTGCCGTGCGCCCAAACAATGGTTTACACCCACATATGGGGTATCAGCGTACTCAGGACAAATTGCACAACATTTTTTGGGGTCCAATTTCTTCTCTTACCCTTGGGAAAATAAAAAATTGGGGGTGAAAAGATCATTTTTGTGAAAAAATATGATTTTTTATTTTTACGGCTCTGCATTATAAACTTCTGTGAAGCACTTGGTGGGTCAAAGTGCTCACCACACATCTAGATAAGTTCCTTAGGGGGTCTACTTTCCAAAATGGTGTCACTTGTAGGGGGTTTCAATGTTTAGGCACATTAGGGGCTCTCCAAACGCAACATGGCGTCCCATCTCAATTCCAGTCAATTTTGCATTGAAAAGTCAAATGGCGCTCCTTCCCTTCCAAGCTCTGCCATGCGCCCAAACAATGGTTTACACCCACATATGGGGTATCAGCGTACTCAGGACAAATTGCACAACATTTTTTGGGGTCCAATTTCTTCTCTTACCCTTGGGAAAATAAAAAATTGGGGGCGAAAAGATCATTTTTGTGAAAAAATATGATTTTTTTTTTTTACGGCTCTGCATTATAAACTTCTGTGAAGCACTTGGTGGGTCAAAGTGCTCACCACACATCTAGATAAGTTCCTTAGGGGGTCTACTTTCCAAAATGGTGTCACTTGTAGGGGGTTTCAATGTTTAGGCACATTAGGGGCTCTCCAAACGCAACATGGCGTCCCATCTCAATTCCAGTCAATTTTGCATTGAAAAGTCAAATGGCGCTCCTTCCCTTCCAAGCTCTGCCATGTGCCCAAACAATGGTTTACACCCACATATGGGGTATCAGCGTACTCAGGACAAATTGAAAAACATTTTTTGGGGTCCAATTTCTTCTCTTACCCTTGGGAAAATAAAAAATTGGGGGCGAAAAGATCATTTTTGTGAAAAAATGATTTATTTTTTTTTACGGCTCTGCATTATAAACTTCTGTGAAGCACTTGGTGGGTCAAAGTGCTCACCACACATCTAGATAAGTTCCTTAGGGGGTCTACTTTCCAAAATGGTGTCACATGTAGGGGGTTTCAATGTTTAGGCACATTAGGGGCTCTCCAAACGCAACATGGCGTCCCATCTCAATTCCAGTCAATTTTGCATTGAAAAGTCAAATGGCGCTCCTTCCCTTCCAAGCTCTGCCATGCGCCCAAACAATGGTTTACACCCACATATGGGGTATCAGCGTACTCAGGACAAATTGCACAACATTTTTTGGGGTCCAATTTATTCTCTTACCCTTGGGAAAATAAAAAATTGGGGGCGAAAAGATCATTTTTGTGAAAAAATATGATTTTTTTTTTTTACGGCTCTGCATTATAAACTTCTGTGAAGCACTTGGTGGGTCAAAGTGCTCACCACACATCTAGATAAGTTCCTTAGGGGGTCTACTTTCCAAAATGGTGTCACTTGTAGGGGGTTTCAATGTTTAGGCACATTAGGGGCTCTCCAAACGCAACATGGCGTCCCATCTCAATTCCAGTCAATTTTGCATTGAAAAGTCAAATGGCGCTCCTTCCCTTCCAAGCTCTGCCATGCGCCCAAACAATGGTTTACACCCACATATAAGATATCAGCGTACTCAGGACAAATTGCACAACATTTTTTGGGGTCCAATTTCTTCTCCTACCCTTGGGAAAATAAAAAATTGGGGGCGAAAAGATCATTTTTGTGAAAAAATATGATTTTTTTTTTTACGGCTCTGCATTATAAACTTCTGTGAAGCACTTGGTGGGTCAAAGTGCTCACCACACATCAAGATAAGTTCCTTAGGGGGTCTAATTTCCAAAATGGTGTCACTTGTAGGGAGTTTCAGTGTTTAGGCACATCAGGGGCTCTCCAAACGCAACATGGCGTCCCATTTCAATTCCAGTCAATTTTGCATTGAAAAGTCAAATGGCGCTCCTTTTCTTCCGAGCTCTGCCATGCGCCCAAACAGTGGTTTACCCCCACATATGGGGTATCAGCGTACTCAGGACAAATTGTACAACAACTTTGGCGGTCCATTTTCTCCTGTTACCCTTGGTAAAATAAAACAAATTGGAGCTGAAATAAATTTTGTGTGAAAAAAAGTTAAATGTTCATTTTTATTTAAACATTCCAAAAATTCCTGTGAAACACCTGAAGGGTTAATAAACTTCTTGAATGTGGTTTTGAGCACCTTGAGGGGTGCAGTTTTTAGAATGGTGTCACACTTGGGTATTTTCTATCATATAGACCCCTCAAAATGACTTCAAATGAGATGTGGTCCCTAAAAAAAAATGGTGTTGTAAAAATGAGAAATTGCTGGTCAACTTTTAACCCTTATAACTCCGTCACAAAAAAAAATTTTGGTTCCAAAATTGTACTGATGTAAAGTAGACATGTGGGAAATGTTACTTATTAAGTATTTTGCGTGACATATGTCTGTGATTTAAGGGCATAAAAATTCAAAGTTGGAAAATTGCAAAATGTTCAAAATTTTCGCCAAATTTCCATTTTTTTCACAAATAAATGCAAGTTATATCGAATAAATTTTACCACTAACATGAAGTACAATATGTCACGAGAAAACAATGTCAGAATCGCCAAGATCCGTCAAAGCGTTCCAGAGTTATAGCCTCATAAAGGGACAGTGGTCAGAATTGTAAAAATTGGCCCGGTCATTAACGTGCAAACCACCCTCGGGGCTTAAGGGGTTAAAGTCATATTCCCAGCTCTGATAACGTAGAAACCTGGTCTAGAACCCCTCTTACGTAGACCAGGCAAGGGCAAAGTAATTTAATGCATAAAGTAGAAAAATATTTAGAACTGAGAGTCCTCAGTGGTTGATATATATCTTTCCTATATGTGTAAAGTATGCACACAGACGCTACGCAGGGGGATAGCCCCCTCCTTCTCCCTTCTTCAGTCTCTTAGGGTATGTGCACACGTCCGGATTTCTTGCAGAAATTTCCTGAAGGAAACCGGAAATTTTCTGCAAGAAATCCGCATTTTTTTTTTGCGTTTTTTTTCCGTTTTTTTCACGGTTTTTTTAGCATTCTGCAAGCGTAATTAGCTTTCAGAATGCTAAAGTTTTCCAAGCAATCTGTAGCATTGCTTGGAAAACTGACTGACAAGTTGGTCACACTTGTCAAACATACTGTTTGACAAGTGTGACCAACCTTTTTACTATAGATGCTGCTTATGCAGCATCTATAGTAAAAGATAGAATGTTTAAAAATAATAAAAAAAATAAAAAAATGCTCATACTCACCTGCAGACAGCTGATCTCCTCAGCGGCGTCCGTTCCTATAGCTGGTGTGTGTGCGCAGGACCTTCCATGACGTCGCGGTCACGTGAGCGGTCACGTGAGCGGTCTCGCGACCAATCACAGGACCGCGACGTCATCGCAGGTCCTTCACCGCACACCAGCTATAGGAACCGAAGCAGCAGCATGCACCTGAGAGGCGGGAAGACATCGAAGGTGAGTATATCACTATTTTTTATTTTAATTCTTTTTTTTTTACCAATTATATGGTGCCCAGTCCGTGGAGGAGAATCTCCTCTCCTCCACCCTGGGTACCAACCGCACATAATCTGCTTACTTCCCGCATGGTGTGCACAGCCCCGTGCGGAAAGTATACAGATCAATGCACTCCTAGGTGTGCGGAATCCCTGCAATTCCGCATTTTTAATGAACATGTTGCTTTTTTTTCCGCGATGCGATTTTTTTGCGGAAAAAAATGCAACATTTGCACAAGAAATGCGGAATACACTGTAAATAATAGGAGGCATATGTTAGCGTTTTTTTGCATTTTTATCACGTTTTTATAGCGAAAAAACGCGAAAAAAACGCACATGGCCTTAGGGTCAGTCAGGGTCATGAAGCTGCGCTGCTGGAATAGTCCCCCTCCCTCTCTCCCCCTTCTCTCAGTGCTGAGATCTCAGGTTTCACTGTGTCTGATAACATCAGCATTCATGGCGCACTACTGATCTCAGCCATCTTGCTCCCTCTGGGGGGGAAGAGGAGGGAAGTGGGTGGAAGTGGAACCTGCCTGACCTGCTAGTTTAACTATAACAAGACCATGACTGTGTACATATAATGTCCCACAGGGGGGGTTTCAGTCATGGTGCTGATGTCCCACTAGATTACCCAGTCTATGAGCTCTTTGTGGATGGATTGCAGTATTGCGTGGATAACCAGTTCTACGCCGAATATGCTGTTGGTCCATGAAACCATAAATGTGGAACCGTTGCCCCCACACTTGGCGGTCCAGGAAGAGTACTCTGACGTGACGCACTAACATGACTGCATAGATGAGTCAGGAAACAGTGGGTTTTGCACATGTCTATGATAAACCTGATCCTAATGCATATTTTGAGTTTTTTTCTTGTAGATGGCTCCAGATACCACCAGGATGAGCGATTCTACATTGGACATGCAGTAGTATCCTCACATGGTAATCTGAGCTGAACCACTCGCTCCTCACATGTCGGTGCAGGAGGCAGAGTTGAAGGCACTCACTGAGACGTGTAGAGCCGCTGCAGGTATAGTTGCTAATATTTACACAGATTTGAGTTATGGATGGGAAATATCCCATGATTATGGCCCTATCTGGAGAAGCAGAGCGTTCCTTACATCAGCTGGTAAGCCCATTAATAATGCAGAGCTGGTGGAACAATTAATGGAGGCATTGATGTTACCAGTCCAGGTTGGCATCGTCAAGGTGAAAGCACACACAAATGGTGACTCCGTGGAGGTAGAGGGCAACAGAAGGGCGGACGTGGCTGCTAAAGTAGCAGCAAGGCGGCCTAGGGAGCAGTGGACGGTGGAGAGGAGTCAGCGTATTCCAGCCACACTGAGCCTAGATGTCCTGAAATCCCTCCAGCTGCCCAAACAGAGAAGGAACACGGGGGAGAATGGGAGCTGAACTCGAAATGAGCATGGGAGAATAAGGATAAATTGTATATACCAAAGTCCCTGTTCCTAATCATGGCACAAGTAACACATGGCCCCAGTCACGCCTCAAAATGTCACATGTGTACCATGGTAAATGCCTTCTGGATCGCTCCTGGTTTCAGTTACGTAGTGGCGAAACTCGTACAGTCATGCCTCATCTGTGCACAGCACAATCTAGGTAAAAAAAAAAAAAAAAAGGTCCCTAAGAAAACGACACTCAGGCCTCTCTAACTGGCTGTGTTGGAGCCCAGGGATTACAGTTCAGGTGGTATAAACATGAACACAACAGGAGACCAGGATACTGTTGCCAACCAAATATTTAATCTGGAAGAGAAGTGGCAAAATCCTGCAAGATCCAGGCCTTGTTCATTTTCAGAAAAGTAAGCTGGTCAATGTTATCGGAGGATAGTCGCATGCGACGGTCTGTTAGTACACCACCTGTGGCACTAAAGATGCGATCCGATAATACACTAGAAGTGTGAAGGAGAAAATGTCTAATGAAATCAATTATTAAACCTTGTATAATTCAGTTCAGATATGGTGAGCAAGATGGCGTCTGTGTCTTTGAAATTGTCTTGAAGATTTTTGAAACGGTCTTGGAAGGAATCTTGGAATGCAGGAGTGAAGGCACCAATACACCATATTTGGAGATGAAGCTTGGAATGAACCAATTACAAAGTGACTAACTATTCTGAAGTTGTGCGACCTCCCCCATTTCCTGTTCTTTTAGTACGCTCCTTTGTTAAGAATAAACTAGTTGTGAATAAGCCATCACTGAGTGAGGAGTGTGTGTATCGTCTTTGTGAATTTGATACATTCTGGGCCTCAAAGCTAGCACTCAGCTTATATTTGGTCAGGTACAAGCAATCATATTGATCTCACTTTAAGAGATCACCCTCACAGAAGCAGGGAAAGCCAACACCTCCAATGCATACTGGCTAAGCTCTGGCCATGTATCCAGCTTAGAGACCCAAAACTTGAAGGGGGAAAAGCCGTCTGGGAGTACACTGAGAGGGAAAGACATGTAGTCTGTCACCATCTGACGAAACATTGCCTCCTGCTGACTGGAGCCGTCTGTGATGGTGTAGACATTTGTGGTGGGCACACAAAACTTTGCCACATTTGGACCATATTGGTCTTGTCTTGTGCTGAGGCACTGCTTCTGCTCCCTCTTTGTGCAGAGCTTCCTCCACTGCCTCATCGCACTGAGCTGCTTTGTAAAGCACTAACAGCACTGCTCTAGGTTGGAATGGAGAACATGATGGAATGCACCAGTGTGTCTTGGTACTCCCGCATTTTACGCTCCCGGGTCAACGGTGTTAAGAGGCTTTATAAGTTGTCCCGGTAGCGAGAATCTAGGAGGGTGTACACCCAATAATCAGCCGTGTTGAGAATGTGGGCGATGCGGCGGTCGTTTCTCAGGCGCTGCAGCATGAAATCAACCATGTGCTGCAGACTGCCAACTGGCCAAGAAACGCTGTCCCTTGCTGAGGCGTCATCTCTGCCTGCTCTGCATCACCCCACCCTCGCTCTACATACTGACTACTAGAGCATTGTGTAACTCCCTCCTCTGGACAGATGTCTTCCTCCTCCATTGACTCCTCCTCATCCTCCTCACAAAGTATCCCCTGCCTAGGCCTTTGTGAGGAACCACATTGCGCAGACTGTCCAGAAGCAGATGGCGTTTGTGACTCCTCATCCTCCACCTCTTCCATAACCTCGTCCTTTAGTGCTTGCAGTGTTTTTTCAAGCAGGCAGATAAGGGGGATAGTCATGCTGGCTAGTCCATCATCTGCACTCGCCATCCGCATGGAATCATCAAAGGCACGCAAAACGTGGCAGATGTCCTTCATAGAGGCCCACTCAGTGGTGGTGAAGTGTGAACGGCGCGCAGTGCGACTTGTTTGCGCCTGATGCAGCTGGTACTCCATTACTGCTGCCTGCTGCTCACACAACCGCTCCAACATATGTAACATTGAATTCCACCTGGTAGGTCACATATGATGCGATGTTCCGGAAGGCGGAATCGGCGCTGCAGAACTGTAATTTGCCATGCTGGAATGCCGCAAGTGAGCGCAGCAGTGCATTAAGATCCGGATAGTCCCTCAAAAAACTCTGCATGACCAAGTTGAGCACATGTGCCAGACATGGGATGTGAGTGAGGTTGCCTAGGCCCAGAGCTGCCACCAGATTTCGGCCATTGTCACACACTACCATGCCTGGCTGGAGATTCGCTGGCACAAACCACACATCGCTCTCCTGCTTGATGGCATTCCAGAGCTTCTGCGCTGTGTGGTTTCGATTCACCAAAGAAATTAATTTCAATACGGCCTGTTGACGTTTGGCCACGGCTGTGCTCATATCGGTCGTAACAGGTAAGCGTTCACGGGTCCATGTGGAGGTAGACTGTGAAGGCTCCTGCAGCGGTGATTCTGAGGAACTGGAGTATGAGGAGGAGTCAATGTGTACAGACTGGATTCCTGCAATCCTTGGAGTTGGCAGAACACGTACAGTGCCACTCTCAAGATCTGTCCCCGGCTCCACAACATTTATTCAATGGGCAGTGGGGGAAGTTATCGTCCCTGTCCATGGTGCCTGGTCCACGCATCGGTGGTCAGGTGGACCTTGCTACTGACGGCGTTTAGTAGCGCATAATTTTTCCCTCCACATGCATTTGCAGGGCAGGGATGGCTTGCCTGCTTAAATAAAAGCGGCTGGGCACGTTGTATTGTGGGACTGCCAATGCCATCAAGTTACGGAAGGTGTCAGTCTCCACCAGCCTGAATGATAGCATTTCAAGGGACAGTAGTTTTGCAATGCCAGCATTCAGAGCCCGTGCTCGGGGGTGGTTTGCCGAGTATGGGCGCCTTTTTTCCCATGCCTGTGCTACCGATGGCTGTAGACTGGCCTGGGAATGTGAGGATGACAGGGTACATGGTGCTGTGGGTGGACTTACACTGTGTCTTTATCCAACAGTGTCAGAGGTTCTTCAATGGCGATCCTGTGAGGAAGCCGAACCAGCTATGTGTGAGCTGGAGGAAGAGGCTACAACACGAGCTGAAGAAGTGGTAGGTGCCGCTGTAGGTTGGCCTAGGACTTCAGTGTGTTTTTGTAACTCCACCACGTGCTTGGTCCGCACATGTTTCCACATATTTGTGGTATTGAGGTTGCTGTTGTGAAATTGGATTTTGGGCTCCCCCGGTGGCCACTGGTGGAATTGAACTGGTGTGCATCATCCTCTCTGTTCACCTGTTTCCATCAGGATGTGGGAGTCGCTATTTAGCCTTGCTCCTCTGTCACTTCCATGCCGGTCAACATTGTAATCAGAAGCCTTTCTGTGCATGTTCCTGCTGCTAGACTACTCCCAGCTAAGTTGGACTTAGTCCTTGTTTGTTTTTGCATTTTGTTCCAGTTCACAGCTGTAGTTTCGTTTCTGTGTCTGGAAAGCTCTTGTGATCTGAAATTGCCACTCTGATGTTATGAGTTAATACTAGAGTCTTAAAGTAATTTCAGGATGGTATTTTGATAGGGTTTTCAGCTGACCATGAAAGTGCCCTTTCTGTCTTCCTGCTATCTAGTAAGCGGACCTCAATTTTGCTAAACCTATTTTCATACTACGTTTGTCATTTCATCTAAAATCACCGCCAATATTTGTGGGGGCCTCTGTCTGCCTTTCGGGGAAATTTCTCTAGAGGTGAGCCAGGACTATATTTTCCTCTGCCAGGATTAGTTAGTCCTCCGGCCGGCGCTGGGCGTCTAGGGATAAAACGCAGGCTACGCTACCCGGCTACTGTTAGTTGTGCGGCAGGTTTAGTTCATGGTCAGTTTAGTTTCCATCCTTCCAAGAGCTAGTTCGTATGTTTGCTGGGCTATGTTCTCTTGCCATTGAGAACCATAACAGTTTGACCGGCCAAAAAGGGTTAAATTAATTGACAGAGAAAGGAGAGAAAAGAGAGGTCTGCTGAAGATTTTTTTTTTTTTTTTTTCTCAGTTCTGAGTGTGCTTGTAATTGAATCTCTTGCAAGTCTGCCTATATTGCAGCCTTTCTCTCTCTCTCTCCTTCTAATCCTGGAATGGCTCTGTGTTCACCTGTTTAAAATGGATATTCAGAGTTTAGCTGCAGGTTTGAATAATCTCACCACGAAAGTTCAAAACTTACAAGATTTTGTTGTTCATGTTCCTATATCTGAACCTAGAATTCCTTTGCCTGAATTTTTCTCGGGGAATAGATCTTGCTTTCAAAATTTCAAAAATAATTGCAAGTTGTTTTTGTCCCTGAAATCTCGCTCTGCTGGAGATCCTGCTCAGCAGGTCAGGATTGTGATTTCTTTGCTCCGGGGCGACCCTCAGGATTGGGCTTTTGCGTTGGCTCCAGGGGATCCTGCGTTGCTCAATGTGGATGCGTTTTTTCTGGCCTTGGGGTTGCTTTATGAGGAACCTCAGTTAGAACTTCAGGCGGAAAAGGCCTTGATGTCCCTATCTCAGGGGCAAGACGAAGCTGAAATATACTGCCAGAAATTCCGTAAATGGGCTGTGCTTACTCAGTGGAATGAGTGCGCCCTGGCGGCGAATTTCAGAGAGGGTCTCTCTCTGATGCCATTAAGGATGTTATGGTGGGGTTCCCTGTGCCTGCGGGTCTGAATGAGTCCATGACAATGGCTATCCAGATCGATAGGCGTCTGCGGGAGCGCAAACCTGTGCACCATTTGGCGGTGTCTACTGAGAAGACGCCAGAGAATATGCAATGTGATAGAGTTCTGTCCAGAAGTGAACGGCAGAATTTTAGACGAAAAAATGGGTTGTGCTTCTATTGCGGTGATTCAACTCATGTTATATCAGCATGCTCTAAGCGTACTAAGAAGCTTGATAAGTCTGTTTCAATTGGCACTTTACAGTCTAAGTTTATTCTATCTGTGACCCTGATTTGTTCTTTATTATCTATTACCGCGGATGCCTATGTCGACTCTGGTGCCGCTTTGAGTCTTATGGATTGGTCCTTTGCCAAACGCTGTGGGTATGATTTGGAGCCTCTTGAAACTCCTATACCCCTGAAGGGGATTGACTCCACCCCATTGGCTAGCAATAAACCACAATACTGGACACAAGTAACTATGCGGATTAATCCGGATCACCAGGAGATTATTCGCTTTCTTGTGCTGTATAACCTACATGATGTGTTGGTGCTTGGATTGCCATGGCTGCAATCTCATAACCCAGTCCTTGACTGGAAAGCTATGTCTGTGTTAAGCTGGGGATGTAAGGGGACGCATGGGGACGTACCTGTGGTTTCCATTTTATCATCTATTCCCTCTGAGATTCCTGAATTCTTGACTGAATATCGTGACGTTTTTGAAGAACCTAAGCTTGGTTCATTACCTCCGCACCGGGAGTGCGATTGTGCCATAGATTTGATTCCGGGTAGTAAATACCCTAAGGGTCGTTTATTTAATCTGTCTGTGCCTGAACATGCTGCTATGCGAGAATATATAAAGGAGTCCTTGGAAAAGGGACATATTCGTCCTTCGTCATCTCCCTTAGGAGCCGGTTTTTTCTTTGTGGCTAAGAAAAATGGCTCTTTGAGGCCGTGCATTGATTATCGGCTTTTGAATAAAATCACGGTTAAATATCAATATCCGTTGCCACTGCTGACTGATTTGTTTGCTCGCATAAAGGGGGCCAAGTGGTTCTCTAAGATAGATCTTCGTGGGGCGTATAATTTGGTGCGAATTAAGCAGGGGGATGAGTGGAAAACCGCATTTAATACGCCCGAGGGCCACTTTGAGTATTTGGTGATGCCTTTTGGTCTTTCAAATGCCCCTTCAGTCTTTCAGTCCTTTATGCATGACATTTTCCGTGATTATTTGGATAAATTTATGATTGTGTATCTGGATGATATTTTGATTTTTTCGGATGACTGGGACTCTCATGTCCAGCAGGTCAGGAGGGTTTTTCAGGTTTTGCGGTCTAATTCCTTGTGTGTGAAGGGTTCTAAGTGCGTTTTTGGGGTTCAAAAGATTTCCTTTTTGGGATATATTTTTTCCCCCTCTTCCATCGAGATGGATCCTGTCAAGGTTCAGGCTATTTGTGATTGGACGCAACCCTCTTCTCTTAAGAGTCTTCAGAAATTTTTGGGCTTTGCTAACTTTTATCGTCGATTTATTGCTGGTTTTTCTGATGTTGTTAAACCATTGACTGATTTGACTAAGAAGGGTGCTGATGTTGCTGATTGGTCCCCTGCTGCTGTGGAGGCCTTTCGGGAGCTTAAGCGCCGCTTTTCTTCCGCCCCTGTGTTGCGTCAGCCTGATGTTGCTCTTCCTTTTCAGGTTGAGGTCGACGCTTCTGAAATCGGAGCTGGGGCGGTTTTGTCGCAGAGAAGTTCCGATTGCTCCGTGATGAGACCTTGTGCTTTTTTCTCGCGTAAATTTTCGCCCGCCGAGCGGAATTATGATGTTGGGAATCGGGAGCTTTTGGCCATGAAGTGGGCTTTTGAGGAGTGGCGTCATTGGCTTGAGGGGGCTAGACATCAGGTGGTGGTATTGACTGACCACAAAAATCTAATTTATCTTGAGTCCGCCAGACGCCTGAATCCTAGACAGGCGCGCTGGTCGTTGTTTTTCTCTCGGTTTAATTTTGTGGTGTCCTACCTGCCGGGTTCTAAGAATGTTAAGGCGGATGCCCTTTCTAGGAGTTTTGAGCCTGACTCCCCTGGTAATTCTGAACCTACAGGTATCCTTAAGGATGGAGTGATATTGTCTGCCGTTTCTCCAGACCTGCGGCGGGCCTTGCAGGAGTTTCAGGCGGATAGACCTGATCGTTGCCCACCTGGTAGACTGTTTGTTCCTGATGATTGGACCAGTAAAGTCATTTCTGAGGTTCATTCTTCTGCGTTGGCAGGTCATCCTGGAATCTTTGGTACCAGGGATTTGGTGGCAAGGTCCTTCTGGTGGCCTTCCCTGTCTCGAGATGTGCGAGGCTTCGTGCAGTCTTGTGACGTTTGTGCTCGGGCCAAGCCTTGTTGTTCTCGGGCTAGTGGATTGTTGTTGCCCTTGCCTATCCCGAAGAGGCCCTGGATGCACATCTCGATGGATTTTATTTCGGATCTTCCTGTTTCTCAGAAGATGTCTGTCATTTGGGTGGTGTGTGATCGTTTCTCTAAGATGGTCCATTTGGTTCCCCTGCCTAAGTTGCCTTCTTCTTCCGAGTTGGTTCCTCTGTTTTTTCAAAATGTGGTCCGTTTGCATGGTATTCCGGAGAATATCGTTTCTGACAGAGGTACCCAATTCGTGTCTAGATTTTGGCGAGCATTCTGTGCTAGGATGGGCATAGATTTGTCTTTTTCGTCTGCTTTCCATCCTCAGACTAATGGCCAGACCGAGCGGACGAATCAGACCTTGGAGACATATTTGAGGTGTTTTGTGTCTGCAGATCAGGATGATTGGGTTGCTTTTTTGCCTTTAGCGGAGTTTGCCCTCAATAATCGGGCCAGTTCTGCCACCTTGGTGTCTCCCTTTTTCTGTAATTCGGGGTTTCATCCTCGATTTTCTTCTGGTCAGGTGGAATCTTCGGATTGTCCTGGAGTGGATGCTGTGGTGGAGAGGTTGCATCAGATTTGGGGGCAGGTAGTGGACAATTTGAAGTTGTCCCAGGAGAAGACGCAGCTTTTTGCCAACCGCCGGCGTCGGGTTGGTCCTCGGCTTTGTGTTGGGGACTTGGTGTGGTTGTCTTCTCGTTTTGTCCCTATGAGGGTTTCTTCTCCCAAGTTTAAGCCTCGGTTCATCGGCCCGTACAAGATATTGGAGATTCTTAACCCTGTGTCCTTCCGTTTGGACCTCCCTGCATCTTTTTCTATTCATAATGTTTTTCATCGGTCATTATTGCGCAGGTATGAGGTACCGGTTGTGCCTTCCGTTGAGCCTCCTGCTCCGGTGTTGGTTGAGGGCGAGTTGGAGTACGTTGTGGAAAAAATCTTGGACTCCCGTGTTTCCAGATGGAAACTCCAGTATCTGGTCAAATGGAAGGGATACGGTCAGGAGGATAATTCTTGGGTGACTGCCTCTGATGTTCATGCCTCCGATTTGGTCCGTGCCTTTCATAGGGCTCATCCTGATCGCCCTGGTGGTTCTGGTGAGGGTTCGGTGCCCCCTCCTTGAGGGGGGGGTACTGTTGTGAAATTGGATTTTGGGCTCCCCCGGTGGCCACTGGTGGAATTGAACTGGTGTGCATCATCCTCTCTGTTCACCTGTTTCCATCAGGATGTGGGAGTCGCTATTTAGCCTTGCTCCTCTGTCACTTCCATGCCGGTCAACATTGTAATCAGAAGCCTTTCTGTGCATGTTCCTGCTGCTAGACTACTCCCAGCTAAGTTGGACTTAGTCCTTGTTTGTTTTTGCATTTTGTTCCAGTTCACAGCTGTAGTTTCGTTTCTGTGTCTGGAAAGCTCTTGTGATCTGAAATTGCCACTCTGATGTTATGAGTTAATACTAGAGTCTTAAAGTAATTTCAGGATGGTATTTTGATAGGGTTTTCAGCTGACCATGAAAGTGCCCTTTCTGTCTTCCTGCTATCTAGTAAGCGGACCTCAATTTTGCTAAACCTATTTTCATACTACGTTTGTCATTTCATCTAAAATCACCGCCAATATTTGTGGGGGCCTCTGTCTGCCTTTCGGGGAAATTTCTCTAGAGGTGAGCCAGGACTATATTTTCCTCTGCCAGGATTAGTTAGTCCTCCGGCCGGCGCTGGGCGTCTAGGGATAAAACGCAGGCTACGCTACCCGGCTACTGTTAGTTGTGCGGCAGGTTTAGTTCATGGTCAGTTTAGTTTCCATCCTTCCAAGAGCTAGTTCGTATGTTTGCTGGGCTATGTTCTCTTGCCATTGACAACCATAACAGGTTGCTGACACTTTTCCCTCTTTTGACTTTCTGATTACACAGCTTGCATTTGACAAAGCAAATGTCATCTGCAACTGTGTCAAAAAAGGACCAGGCACTGCAAGTCTTGGGAACGCCCGTTTTGGCTTTTGGAAGAGGCATGCTCCTAATGGGTGCCGAAGTGGAGGCTACAGGCAACGCAGTCTTCCCCCTCCCTCTCCCTCCTTTTTGGGCCGTTCGGGGAATCTCTTTCTCAGAGCTGCTCCCACCACCTTCCTGTACCTCACGTTATGATGGGACAAGGAAATCATCATCTACCCTACCCTCTTCCAACATCTGCTTCTCCTGGGTAGTCTCGGCAACACGGTACGCACCAGAAAGTGGCACCTGACTCTCATCATCAAATGCGTACTGAGGTGTGCTGACCGTAGGCACTGGCCCACCCGCCTCATCGGATTCATAGAGACAAAGCTGTTGCGCATCACTGCATACTGCCTCTTCTTCAGTTTCTCGAATGCTGCTTGGCTGGCCCCCTCTTTCCAAGCCAAGAGATTCAGAGAACAGAAGTAGAGATGACTCCTGTCCTGGGCTCTCTGACTGCCTGGGCAATTTGGCAGCTGGTGAAGAGACAGATGGGTGCTCTTCAGTGCTCTGTGTCTGAGAGGATGTGGCACTAATTGAAGTCGATGCATTAGCTGCCATCCATCCGACAACGGCTTCAATTTGTTCGTCCCGCAGCAGTGGGGTACGGCGAGCTCCTACAAAGCTGCGCATGAAGGACTGTTCCCTGCTAAAACTGGGGGATGATGAGTCACTGGTGGCCGCGGCAGGCACAGAATCCCCACGTCCTCTCCCTGCAGAAACTCCACACCAATGACCACATGCCCTACTCCCTGCCTTCTTCATCTTGGTAGACTGATAAAGATAGGCAGAAAAGTACTAAGGGCTTAGTGTGCTTATTCCTGAACAGCTGCTAACAGGTATAAGAAACACTAATTTTATAAAGTGTGGACTAGACTTTAATATGATCTAATGTGGCCTACACAACTGTAAAGTGGAGTGTTTGGTGAACTTTATTAACTTTTTGTTTTTTTCACAAAAAGACACTGGATGTGCCCAAAGATGTAAAACTGATCGTATCACAAACTTTTTGAAGCGATTACAATGCAGGAAGGTAACCTACAATGCAATAGATGAGGCTCCAAAAAATAGGCTAATACTAATCTGGCTGGGGCTGCAGGGCACAAGGCTGCAGAAAGGCTCCTCTATGTACTCCTATATAGTGTTTTTCCGCAATCTAGCAGGATACGGATGGAAACCCACTAATAGGATAAATCTGGAAAAATGTGCAGCAGGCAGCACTAATTGAAAAAAGGACAATGGAACAGTATGAGGCAGTGACGCACGCTGAGCTGACTACAACCAGCTGTGGCTGCAGAACAGGCTACAGCATGAGTGTCAGGACTCTGAACATTTTTTACCTTTTGTGCATTACTGCCCTTTTCCAAGATGGCGTCTTTGGTCTCATGTGCACTGTGTCTTCCTGCTATAAAACTCCACCCCAGCCTTCAGTCTGTGCTAGAGTATTCTGCCTTGCATCCAGCTCCTGACCTCTGATTACTCCCTGGCTTTATACCTGCTCCTGTGAACCTGTGTGGTGATCCTGCTACTCTGCTCTGAGTTCCTGCTGCATACACCAGTTCCAGTAATCCTCCTTCATCTGCTGCTCGTATTTACTTCCATCTGCATTTGCTGGACATGTAAGCTGTTTGCTGCTCTGCAGAAACCTGAGACTATTAACCAGGCCTGTTATGGTTCTCAATGGCAAGAGAACATAGCCCAGCAAACATACGAACTAGCTCTTGGAAGGATGGAAACTAAACTGACCATGAACTAAACCTGCCGCACAACTAACAGTAGCCGGGTAGCGTAGCCTGCGTTTTATCCCTAGACGCCCAGCGCCGGCCGGAGGACTAACTAATCCTGGCAGAGGAAAATATAGTCCTGGCTCACCTCTAGAGAAATTTCCCCGAAAGGCAGACAGAGGCCCCCACAAATATTGGCGGTGATTTTAGATGAAATGACAAACGTAGTATGAAAATAGGTTTAGCAAAATTGAGGTCCGCTTACTAGATAGCAGGAAGACAGAAAGGGCACTTTCATGGTCAGCTGAAAACCCTATCAAAATACCATCCTGAAATTACTTTAAGACTCTAGTATTAACTCATAACATCAGAGTGGCAATTTCAGATCACAAGAGCTTTCCAGACACAGAAACGAAACTACAGCTGTGAACTGGAACAAAATGCAAAAACAAACAAGGACTAAGTCCAACTTAGCTGGGAGTTGTCTAGCAGCAGGAACATGCACAGAAAGGCTTCTGATTACAATGTTGACCGGCATGGAAGTGACAGAGGAGCAAGGCTAAATAGCGACTCCCACATCCTGATGGAAACAGGTGAACAGAGAGGATGATGCACACCAGTTCAATTCCACCAGTGGCCACCGGGGGAGCCCAAAATCCAATTTCACAACAGTACCCCCCCCTCAAGGAGGGGGCACCGAACCCTCACCAGAACCACCAGGGCGATCAGGATGAGCCCTATGAAAGGCACGGACCAAATCGGAGGCATGAACATCAGAGGCAGTCACCCAAGAATTATCCTCCTGACCGTATCCCTTCCATTTGACCAGATACTGGAGTTTCCGTCTGGAAACACGGGAGTCCAAGATTTTTTCCACAACGTACTCCAACTCGCCCTCAACCAACACCGGAGCAGGAGGCTCAACGGAAGGCACAACCGGTACCTCATACCTGCGCAATAATGACCGATGAAAAACATTATGAATAGAAAAAGATGCAGGGAGGTCCAAACGGAAGGACACAGGGTTAAGAATCTCCAATATCTTGTACGGGCCGATGAACCGAGGCTTAAACTTGGGAGAAGAAACCCTCATAGGGACAAAACGAGAAGACAACCACACCAAGTCCCCAACACAAAGCCGAGGACCAACCCGACGCCGGCGGTTGGCAAAAAGCTGAGTCTTCTCCTGGGACAACTTCAAATTGTCCACTACCTGCCCCCAAATCTGATGCAACCTCTCCACCACAGCATCCACTCCAGGACAATCCGAAGATTCCACCTGACCAGAAGAAAATCGAGGATGAAACCCCGAATTACAGAAAAAGGGAGACACCAAGGTGGCAGAACTGGCCCGATTATTGAGGGCAAACTCTGCTAAAGGCAAAAAAGCAACCCAATCATCCTGATCTGCAGACACAAAACACCTCAAATATGTCTCCAAGGTCTGATTCGTCCGCTCGGTCTGGCCATTAGTCTGAGGATGGAAAGCAGACGAGAAAGACAAATCTATGCCCATCCTAGCACAGAATGCTCGCCAAAATCTAGACACGAATTGGGTACCTCTGTCAGAAACGATATTCTCCGGAATACCATGCAAACGGACCACATTTTGAAAAAACAGAGGAACCAACTCGGAAGAAGAAGGCAACTTAGGCAGGGGAACCAAATGGACCATCTTAGAGAAACGATCACACACCACCCAGATGACAGACATCTTCTGAGAAACAGGAAGATCCGAAATAAAATCCATCGAGATGTGCGTCCAGGGCCTCTTCGGGATAGGCAAGGGCAACAACAATCCACTAGCCCGAGAACAACAAGGCTTGGCCCGAGCACAAACGTCACAAGACTGCACGAAGCCTCGCACATCTCGAGACAGGGAAGGCCACCAGAAGGACCTTGCCACCAAATCCCTGGTACCAAAGATTCCAGGATGACCTGCCAACGCAGAAGAATGAACCTCAGAAATGACTTTACTGGTCCAATCATCAGGAACAAACAGTCTACCAGGTGGGCAACGATCAGGTCTATCCGCCTGAAACTCCTGCAAGGCCCGCCGCAGGTCTGGAGAAACGGCAGACAATATCACTCCATCCTTAAGGATACCTGTAGGTTCAGAATTACCAGGGGAGTCAGGCTCAAAACTCCTAGAAAGGGCATCCGCCTTAACATTCTTAGAACCCGGCAGGTAGGACACCACAAAATTAAACCGAGAGAAAAACAACGACCAGCGCGCCTGTCTAGGATTCAGGCGTCTGGCGGACTCAAGATAAATTAGATTTTTGTGGTCAGTCAATACCACCACCTGATGTCTAGCCCCCTCAAGCCAATGACGCCACTCCTCAAAAGCCCACTTCATGGCCAAAAGCTCCCGATTCCCAACATCATAATTCCGCTCGGCGGGCGAAAATTTACGCGAGAAAAAAGCACAAGGTCTCATCACGGAGCAATCGGAACTTCTCTGCGACAAAACCGCCCCAGCTCCGATTTCAGAAGCGTCGACCTCAACCTGAAAAGGAAGAGCAACATCAGGCTGACGCAACACAGGGGCGGAAGAAAAGCGGCGCTTAAGCTCCCGAAAGGCCTCCACAGCAGCAGGGGACCAATCAGCAACATCAGCACCCTTCTTAGTCAAATCAGTCAATGGTTTAACAACATCAGAAAAACCAGCAATAAATCGACGATAAAAGTTAGCAAAGCCCAAAAATTTCTGAAGACTCTTAAGAGAAGAGGGTTGCGTCCAATCACAAATAGCCTGAACCTTGACAGGATCCATCTCGATGGAAGAGGGGGAAAAAATATATCCCAAAAAGGAAATCTTTTGAACCCCAAAAACGCACTTAGAACCCTTCACACACAAGGAATTAGACCGCAAAACCTGAAAAACCCTCCTGACCTGCTGGACATGAGAGTCCCAGTCATCCGAAAAAAATCAAAATATCATCCAGATACACAATCATAAATGTATCCAAATAATCACGGAAAATGTCATGCATAAAGGACTGAAAGACTGAAGGGGCATTTGAAAGACCAAAAGGCATCACCAAATACTCAAAGTGGCCCTCGGGCGTATTAAATGCGGTTTTCCACTCATCCCCCTGCTTAATTTGCACCAAATTATACGCCCCACGAAGATCTATCTTAGAGAACCACTTGGCCCCCTTTATGCGAGCAAACAAATCAGTCAGCAGTGGCAACGGATATTGATATTTAACCGTGATTTTATTCAAAAGCCGATAATCAATGCACGGCCTCAAAGAGCCATCTTTCTTAGCCACAAAGAAAAAACCGGCTCCTAAGGGAGATGACGAAGGACGAATATGTCCCTTTTCCAAGGACTCCTTTATATATTCTCGCATAGCAGCATGTTCAGGCACAGACAGATTAAATAAACGACCCTTAGGGTATTTACTACCCGGAATCAAATCTATGGCACAATCGCACTCCCGGTGCGGAGGTAATGAACCAAGCTTAGGTTCTTCAAAAACGTCACGATATTCAGTCAAGAATTCAGGAATCTCAGAGGGAATAGATGATGAAATGGAAACCACAGGTACGTCCCCATGCGTCCCCTTACATCCCCAGCTTAACACAGACATAGCTTTCCAGTCAAGGACTGGGTTATGAGATTGCAGCCATGGCAATCCAAGCACCAACACATCATGTAGGTTATACAGCACAAGAAAGCGAATAATCTCCTGGTGATCCGGATTAATCCGCATAGTTACTTGTGTCCAGTATTGTGGTTTATTGCTAGCCAATGGGGTGGAGTCAATCCCCTTCAGGGGTATAGGAGTTTCAAGAGGCTCCAAATCATACCCACAGCGTTTGGCAAAGGACCAATCCATAAGACTCAAAGCGGCGCCAGAGTCGACATAGGCATCCGCGGTAATAGATGATAAAGAACAAATCAGGGTCACAGATAGAATAAACTTAGACTGTAAAGTGCCAATTGAAACAGACTTATCAAGCTTCTTAGTACGCTTAGAGCATGCTGATATAACATGAGTTGAATCACCGCAATAGAAGCACAACCCATTTTTTCGTCTAAAATTCTGCCGTTCACTTCTGGACAGAATTCTATCACATTGCATATTCTCTGGCGTCTTCTCAGTAGACACCGCCAAATGGTGCACAGGTTTGCGCTCCCGCAGACGCCTATCGATCTGGATAGCCATTGTCATGGACTCATTCAGACCCGCAGGCACAGGGAACCCCACCATAACATCCTTAATGGCATCAGAGAGACCCTCTCTGAAATTCGCCGCCAGGGCGCACTCATTCCACTGAGTAAGCACAGCCCATTTACGGAATTTCTGGCAGTATATTTCAGCTTCGTCTTGCCCCTGAGATAGGGACATCAAGGCCTTTTCCGCCTGAAGTTCTAACTGAGGTTCCTCATAAAGCAACCCCAAGGCCAGAAAAAACGCATCCACATTGAGCAACGCAGGATCCCCTGGAGCCAATGCAAAAGCCCAATCCTGAGGGTCGCCCCGGAGCAAAGAAATCACAATCCTGACCTGCTGAGCAGGATCTCCAGCAGAGCGAGATTTCAGGGACAAAAACAACTTGCAATTATTTTTGAAATTTTGAAAGCAAGATCTATTCCCCGAGAAAAATTCAGGCAAAGGAATTCTAGGTTCAGATATAGGAACATGAACAACAAAATCTTGTAAGTTTTGAACTTTCGTGGTGAGATTATTCAAACCTGCAGCTAAACTCTGAATATCCATTTTAAACAGGTGAACACAGAGCCATTCCAGGATTAGAAGGAGAGAGAGAGAGAAAGGCTGCAATATAGGCAGACTTGCAAGAGATTCAATTACAAGCACACTCAGAACTGAGAAAAAAAAAAAAAAAAAATCTTCAGCAGACTTCTCTTTTCTCTCCTTTCTCTGTCAATTAATTTAACCCTTTAGGCCGGTCAAACTGTTATGGTTCTCAATGGCAAGAGAACATAGCCCAGCAAACATACGAACTAGCTCTTGGAAGGATGGAAACTAAACTGACCATGAACTAAACCTGCCGCACAACTAACAGTAGCCGGGTAGCGTAGCCTGCGTTTTATCCCTAGACGCCCAGCGCCGGCCGGAGGACTAACTAATCCTGGCAGAGGAAAATATAGTCCTGGCTCACCTCTAGAGAAATTTCCCCGAAAGGCAGACAGAGGCCCCCACAAATATTGGCGGTGATTTTAGATGAAATGACAAACGTAGTATGAAAATAGGTTTAGCAAAATTGAGGTCCGCTTACTAGATAGCAGGAAGACAGAAAGGGCACTTTCGTGGTCAGCTGAAAACCCTATCAAAATACCATCCTGAAATTACTTTAAGACTCTAGTATTAACTCATAACATCAGAGTGGCAATTTCAGATCACAAGAGCTTTCCAGACACAGAAACGAAACTACAGCTGTGAACTGGAACAAAATGCAAAAACAAACAAGGACTAAGTCCAACTTAGCTGGGAGTTGTCTAGCAGCAGGAACATGCACAGAAAGGCTTCTGATTACAATGTTGACCGGCATGGAAGTGACAGAGGAGCAAGGCTAAATAGCGACTCCCACATCCTGATGGAAACAGGTGAACAGAGAGGATGATGCACACCAGTTCAATTCCACCAGTGGCCACCGGGGGAGCCCAAAATCCAATTTCACAACACAGGCCTCCCTGGTTGAGCTAAGATATTATTTGAACTGCCTTATAAGCTTGTCTATCTATGTTTGGACTAAGACAAGGATTTATTCGTGTCAAGTATCCTCAAGAATAATTGTGCTTCATAGACTTTCTGCGTGATTGCATTTTCCTCTTTTCATTTTCATCTTGCAGGATACGGATGGAAACCCACTAATAGGATAAGTCAGAAAAAATGTGCAGCAGGCAGCACTAATTGAAAAAAGGACAATGGAACAGTATGAGGCAGTGACGCACGCTGAGCTGACTACAACCAGCTGTGGCTGCAGAACAGTCTACAGCGTGAGCTGCACTCACACACAGACCTTGCAGACAGCCATGAACAGCGCTGCAAGGCAAAAACAAGGTTCTCACACAGCGGTTGCTAAATTAGCCTGGGTAAAGCACAATGAAGCAAATCGCTATCTCAAACTATCCCTCAGTCAGAATAGCAGTGTCCTGTCCCTAACTGAATTCACAGCAGGGTGAACCCAAAATGGCGGCAGCGGCTTTTATAGTGCATCATGACATTATCTCAGCAGCCAATCACAGCCATGCCCTTACTTACATGCCTAACATGCATAACAGGATGTGCCCGCACTTCTTAGGATTCCTCATTGGCTGAATTAATTCAAACTGGCTCATTGCACTATGGGAACTTCCGATTCCAGTATTCGATATACTGAAAGTATCGGAACTCAGTATCGGAATTCCGATACCGCGAATATGGGCCAATACCCGATATTTGCAGTATCGGAATGCTCAACACTACTAATAAATAATGTATGCAGTTTGCATTGTGCAGTCTGGTGATAGATCCGCTTTAAAGAGGACCTGTCACCACTGCAACATTTTTTGCTCTTTTTATTTTTCCGCTGATCCCCTGAGTACCCTATATACACATGTGGTCAAAATTGTTTCTACCCCCCTTTTAATGACAGAAAAACCCACAATGGTCATAGAAATAACTTGAATCTGACTAAAATAATAATAAATAAAAAATCTATGAAAATGAATAAATGAAAGTAAGACATTGCTTTTCAACCATGCTTCCACAGAATTTAAAAAAAAAAAAATTAAACTCATGAAATAGGCCTGGACAGAAATGATGGCACCCTTATTAGGGTTGAACAATTAATATAATGTTCAATTCTCTAGTTGCCTACTCCTGGCCTAGTGGATATTGATCATGTGCACTAAAGAAATACACCAGACACAGTCAGCTGTAACTCTCCTTGATCAATGTGTGGCTCAGCTCCAAGAAGGGCTTTTATTAGTGAAAACACAATGTTATATATCTCCTGTAAGGGGGCTCGGTTAGCTCTAAAATGGGAGTGATCAGATGTATTCCATTGGTTAGTGGGTTGGGCATGAGCAAGTCCATGGGCGGATCCATGAGGTCATCAGGGTGGGTTGGTCCGTGAGGTCATCAAAGTGGGCGTCGCTGTGGGTGGATCCATGAGGTCATCAGAGTGGGCGTCATCTTGGATACCAGACCACACGGTCTGCTGATACAGGAAATGGCAGCCATCTTCAGTGTCTCCATTGTTCATCTTGGATACATTTAGCACACGGCTCTGGTAGAGGAGATGGCAGCCATCTTAAGTGTCTTACGTTGTCTGAGGAAAACTTATGTAAGGTTAAACAATACATGTTATAGGTTGCTTCCCTTAATTACCTTATGTGTTGAGGTTAATTAAGTATTTGATCTTATGGCTCTCCTCAACAGTCCCCCCTAAATACTTTATTAACCTTTTCTTTTATCTTGATCCCACCGTGGTTCTCTAACCCACCGATATTAAGTGTTATTATGACATCAGAAGCTTCATGACAATATGGATGCTATAGACACCAGAGAATGTGTGACTAATTATGGGTATACTGCGGAGGTATATCGGAACGTGTTACCAGCGTCTTCGGGACTTCCCAACCTGCTGGATCTATTACTCTCCAATCTCCCATCTCCATGGTTACTTGGAGTAAAATACACATGTGCGACTAACCCTGTTGTACACATCCTAGATCTGACCGTCTTGCCCGGGAGGCGGAATTGGAGTTTTCACCAGTTTGAGACAAGTTTTCCCTTGTGGAAAACCTCCCTTTGTAGCTGGACTTTGACAAGCAGGTCAGATCCTACTCTGTCCCTAACTGTCTAACAAGTTTATAATGTGAGAGATGGATCCAGGAGGCGCTCAGCAATCCTGACCGAAGTAGGAGTAGTCAGGAGCACTTGGTAGGGACCCTTAAATCTCGACTCCAGGAATGTTTTTTTCTGATGAACTTCTTTACCAGCATGTAGTCACCAGGTTAGAAAGCATGGGTACCTTCACTGGAATCTGGACCTGGAATGGATGATAAAACTCGTACATGTGTTACTGACAGTTCTTTAGTAACAACAATTAACAACAATTACAGAATTTACAAGAGTATCACTTCCCAAGGCTAGCTGTTGTGGAAAATATTGACCCAATCTTGGAGGCCCCTCCAAAAAGAATCTCGTATGGTGTGAGTTTAGTGGAACCCCTTGGAGTGTTTCTGACTGAGTATAAGGCAATGTGCAAAATGTCTGTCCAAGTCTGACCTCCTAACTGGCTTTCAGTATTTTATTTTTGAAGGTGCCATTCAGTGTTTCTACTTTCCCACTGCTGTGTAGGTGATATGGAGTATGTAAACCCAAATCAGCTCCCACCAATGTCCATAGTTCCTTAGTCAGTGCTGCAGTGAACGCAGGTACTTGGTCACTCTCAATTACCTCTGGGACCCCATATCTGCATACTACTTCAGTCACCAGTCTCTTAACAGTCACTCTGGCAGTCATGTTGGTTACTGGATAGGCTTCGGGCCATCCTGAGAACATGTCAGTCACTACCAGTACATACTCGCACTTCCCTACTTTTGGCATTTGAATACGATCGATCTGAACTCTCTGAAAGGGATAAAGTGGTTTAGCCAAATGTTTCTGAGTAACTTTCTGAGGCGGTGCTGGATTGCATGTTGCACACACAATGCAGGACTTGCAATATTTTTGGGTGACAGTAGAAATCCCAGGTGCCATGTAGGTCTTCCAAATCAGGTCATTCATCCGATTCTTGCCTCTGTGGGTGATACCGTGTGCCCATTCTGTCACTGAAGGGTACAGATTACGGGGTAGACAGACCTTTTTGTTCATCCTCCAGACTCCATCTTCATCCTTTTTAGCTCCTCCTTCTTGCCATGACTTCTTTTCATCATCTGATGTCTTGTCTTGATGTAGATGGATGATTCTCATAAGAGAGCCTTTAGTCCCTTCTTCAGTGTCTTGTGACACGTACACCGCTGCTTTTTCTTTCCTAAATGGATCCGCAGCATAGGTTTTTTGCTGTTTTGTCAGCAAAGAAGTTCCCCCTTGGTTCTGGAGAATCCAGTCTCCGGTGAGCTTTGATCTTGATCACTGCAACCTTTGAAGGTAGATCCAGAGTGACCACAAGTTCTTGCATGGTAGCAGCATGTTTTACAGGAGTTCCACTGGACGTTAGGTATCCTCTGGCTGCCCAGATACTGCCGAAGTCATGAGCCACTCCAAAAGCGTATCTTGAATCCGTGTAGATGTTGACCACCTTCTCCGTTGCTTCCTGACAAGCCAGCGTCAAAGCTTTAAGTTCCGCTTCTTGTGCAGACGTGCGGTGGTAGGGATCCGGCTGAGATGACCTGGTCATGTGTAACCATGGCATATCCCGTATGGAACCTTCCTGTTTCATCTGCAAATCTGGAACCATCAGTGAAGAACATCAGGTCAGCATGTGGGAATGGGTCTTCAGACACGTTTTTCTTGGAGGCTACTTCTTCCTGCATTTGTTCAAGACAGTCATGATCCTCTGAGTGTGTAGAGGCATCTTCTCCGAGAGCATCAGTATCATCCACATCCCCCCTGGAAAGAGGAAGCAGCGTGGACAGTTTGAAGATGCTGCAGCGGACAAGAGTGACATTATCCGGAACCAAGAGTCAACATTGGAGTCTCATATGATGCTGCACCAACAGATGTTTAGGTTCCAACAATAGCAATTATGTCGTGTGGAGCCATTAAGAGAACTGGATGTCCTCAGATGATATCAGGATTTGGGATTCCAAGAGCTGGTGCAGACTGTATGGCCTGTTTAAGACCGTAGAAAGCTTCCACGGATTTTGTTCATAGTGGAAACGCTGACGTCTTGAGGTCATCGTACAATGGCTGCATCAGCTTTGAGGCATCTGGAAACCTTTTGCGACAATAATAATTGATAGGTCAGCCAACTCATCCGAGGCCCTTGTCTTAGGTTCTTGGCAGAACAAAATACCAGAGTCCCATGTGGTGTCACTGGTGTCAAGGTGAAAATATACTTTCTTATATATCTTTATACTCTCTTTGTACTGCTATACTTTTATACTGTGAAACAATAAGTTTTTCCTATCTGCTAGTTAATGCAAATGTAATTGTATTTAAAGATGGCCGCCAGGGTTCAGTTTCGTTTCTGGTTTGTGTCTGGAGGGATGATTCATTTCTTCAGAATCGAAACTCAGGAATGTGAAGAAAGGGAGGATTCACCAGAAGACGTCAGAACAAATCAGGAAGACTGGATGCTAGCTTAAACCCCGCCTAATGCACGCCTTCCCCTAACACTCAATATAGTATTGTGTATTTTAGAATAAAGCCAGTTGGTGTGACCGCTGCAGACATGTGTGGATGCACGGGGCATTAACTAAGTTTGAACCAGCTACCTGTCTGATTTATTCTTATCCGGTACCAGATGCCCTGCACACATATTAATTTGGAATGACTGGTGAAGGAAGGGTATATTGTCGTTTTACGACCCCGACAATTTGGCAGCCCAACGGGGGGCGTGGCCAGCGATCCGAGGCCCCCTGGACCCATGCCTGGATGTCTGTGGATGATACCCGTAGTGGCTGACCTCGAGGACTGATCACCCTCTGCACGCGGTAAGTGGCGATCATATACATTGTATGTGTCACACTTGCTAGTGCCTCAGCCGTTATTGGTTTGTCTGTAGTCTCCTTGGGTCCGGGAGGTGAATGATCGAGTGGTGAGATCAAACGTGATCCTGTGCCACGCTCTGAACCAGCAACTGAGAGACGTCGCATCCTGTGCGACCTCTGTACACCACACCTCCCTCACCGGTCATTGTACTCCGTTCAATCATCCTACCCATGACTATTGTCTAGTAGTGAAGTGGACTGAAAAATTGAGCCAGTTGTAGGTTGTGGGGCAGCTTAGAGGAAGGGATAGGAGACGCAGCCTCTGTGATATTGTACCAGCTAGGTAATTAAGACGTCCCGAGCAGGGACCACCTGTATTTCTGTGGAGGGCTCTCACTAGGAGACCGCCTCCCGACTGTTTAGAATATCGTGGCAGGATAGTCTGTTAATCGCTGTGTTCAGGTTAGGGACAGAAAATATTGAGCGCGAGGCTCGTCTTTTTCTAATACGTTGAGCGAGTTTCCGTATTGTGGGACACCAGCGTTGATATCGCTGCCAGCGATCCTGAGCTATAGCAGGGCGTAGTATTCTGTGAGCCAAGCTGCGTATCTTAAAGCAGAAGAAGTCAGTGCCCCACAAGTTAGATGAGGATGCCGTGGAAGTCAAGACAATGGTCACGGGAGGGCAAGAAGGCAGTCAAGAATGTTGAGAGATTGTATAAGCATGTAGGATTGCCCTAGTCAGGGAGATTGCAGCCGGCTATGTGGCCCAATCTCATAGAAAATAAACGAGGCATGTTGAAAGATAAAGGATTGTTAGAACAAGCGCAAGCTCATCTGCGAGTTGCGCGAAGCTTAAAGAACAAAGGATGAAAATAGGTTGATGGAGAGGAAGGATCAGACAATGCGGAGCCCATGTTTGGTTATAAAATGCCTGTGAACTGTGATCTTACAGATTGTAAAATGGCCGCCGTGCCACTGATGATGAAAATGTAGTCCCAGCCACCGCCCTGTAATGGCGGCGGAAAGAGCTCTCCAAAAGCATAGGTGTGTCCTGTTTGTGTTGTGCAGAATCCAACCTGGGCGGAGACCTGCCTTGTGTGTGCGTACGGACCGTCCTTGGGGCTCCGCCCAGACCACGGAGGATTATAGGAAAGTTTTGTAGAAATTAGGTCTGAAAACTGCTGTAATTTGTGACTGTAGAAGATACGGAGCTTTGTATCAGTGCTGTGTACTGTGGGGGAGGGGCTGAGCAGACCGCTGCGAGATTTTTTTTTTTTTTTTTGTCAGTTCTCCTTATGTGCGCTGTGGAATGCAGCGAAAGTTCTTATCTCCGTGTTACCAGATGGGAGGGGGCTGTGTGAATCCCTGCGCGACTTGCTTGCAATTTTTCCCCTCGGTGCTGTGGGCTACGGGGGAGGGGGGGGTGCGGGCAATGTATTGCATTCCAAAGTTTTCTTTGTCCTTGGTTTAGTCAAAAGAATTTAGCCCAGCAGAAAAGATAAGGGTTAAATCACTAGCCGTAGCAGTTCTTGCTCGCTCACTGGCCCCCACCGTTGCAGCTGCGAGGTCATAGTGTTCCTTATCTCTATGTAACAGACTCCAACTCCAGTTCTCCCACCTTATATGAATTCAGTCCCCTACTCAAATATTTCTTTTAACCCTATGTCTGCAGACTGCCTTGCAGACAGAGCTCACCTATGCAGGACATGCTACAGGTGTGCTGACTCAGCTTCATGGAGACAAATAGAGACCTGTTGCTTATTACAGCAGCCGCCTGGATAGGGTGGCAAGAGGAAGTCCCTCCTGTATTTGGACTGTGTTGTCTGTCCAGCTATTGCTACACAAATCTTCAGAGATTGTTTTGGATTACCCACTGATGGTCCACACCCCACACGATGTATATAGTATCCCTAACCAAGTACAATCTAGCCACATGTCCATGACCAGACAGCTGCGACTTCAGTCTGCTATTCTCATGCCTACTAATGTGATATTGAAAAGGTGCACTGTCCTGAACCCCGCTACTCTTCTCCTAGTTCCCCTGGATCCAAAGGGGGGAGGAGTAGGTGACATATAGGTGACATGAAAAAAGGACACTCTTTTTCTTTCTAAAATGGATCCAGAGGAACAAGATTAGGTTTCCAAACCCCATGATTGTCTAGAATTGATGTCTCAGGAAACGGCTGGTCTCTAGTGTGCCCATTCTAATGCTGATTTTGAGCTTTTTGTAGATGGATCCCGTCACCAAGATGACCAAGGACGCTACTGTACCAGATATGCTGTGGTCTCAGAACATGAGATAATCAAGGCAGAGTCAATGCCAGCTCATATGTCTGCACAAGAAGCAGAGCAAACTAGCAGAAGGTAAGACTGTAAATATCTACACTGATTCCAGGTATGCTTTTGGCATTGCACACGGTTATGGGCCTATCTGGAGAGCCAGGGCTTTCCTGACAGCAAATGGCCACCCCTTTAAACATGCGGAGGCAGTCCAGCAACTTATGAATGCACTACAGTTTCCCACCCAATCAGGCATCATAAAGGTAAAGGCACATACAAAGGCACTGGTGGACGGACAAAGGGTAACGCACTGGCAGACCAGGCTGCGAAGAAAGCAGCAAGCACTCCTGTAGCCTCTCAAGTACATCACCTGGACACCCCACCATCTCCACTTGTGTTGAAAGACATCTTAGCCCGGTTACAAGAACAGGCAAGTAAGGAGGAGAAAGATAGGTGGCAAAAGATAGGGGCTTGCTCTGATACCGTTACCGGACTATGGGGGAGGGGTGAAAAGGTCTGCCTACCACAGGTACTGTACCCAATGATGGCACAGATTCTGCACGGGAATGTGCACCACTCGAAGACGGCCATGTGTGACACCCTATAGAAACAATGGATTGCCCCCGAGTTTTCTACCTGCGCAGAAAGGCAGGTACAGAGCTGCATGATATGTGCCACACATAATCAGGGTAGGACAGTGAAAACCCCATCCAAACACACTCCCCGGCCCTTTAACCCATTCCAGAGACTGCAGATTGATTATATTCAGTTATTTAGGGTAGGGAGTGGGACGTATGAGTATGTGTTGGTCTGCATTGATTTATTTTCAGGTTGGCCAGAAGCCTACCCAGTTGCCAAAGCTACGGCTAAGACAACGGCGAAGACACTGATGGCTGAGATCATATGCAGGTATGGAGTTCCTGAAGTCATTGAGAGCGATCGGAGTTCCCATTTTACTGGAGAGATCATGTCAGAGGTAATGGCAGCACTGGGGGTAAGTCAAGCATTGCATACTCCATGCACAGAGTAGTGGAAAAGTGGAGAGACTAAATAGAATTTTTAAGCTTAAAATCCAGAAGGCAATGACAGAGACCGGTAAACCATGGACAGAATGTCTCCCTCTAGCTTTGTTTTCAGTAAGATATACCCCAAACAGGAAGACAGGACTGTCACCGTATGAGATTCTGTTTGGCAGGAGCCCCAATCTTGAATGTTTCTTTCCACAACAGTTGCAGCTCAAGTACCAGGACTTGACTAGCTATGTGCAGGCCTTACATGGACACCTTGCCAAAGTGCATTTAACTGTCTTCAGTTCTCTTCCAGACCCAGACAAGGTTCCTGGACACCATCCCTTTGTGCCAGGAGACCTGGTGTATGTGAAAAAGTTTGTGCGCAGAGATTGTCTCCAGCCGAGATTTGAAGGACCTCACACGGTGATCCCGGTCACCCCCACTGCAGTAAAACTTGAAGGAAAGAGCACCTGGATTCACGCTTCACACTGTAAAAGAGACCGAACCAGTGTTTAGTCACAGAAGTGACTGAAGGGAAATGTTGCTGTTGTTTTTGATCCTGGAACTGAGGGCCATCCTCGCCCCTACCTCTTCGGCCCCTATTGTAAATAAGAATTCTGGTCCCACTATTCTCTGGGTAAACCTGACAGCCCTGGTAAATATCTGGCGATTTGATTTCTGTGATGTAGTCAAGTGTCCCGAGACTGAACGGGTGGTAGAGGAGATCATCCAGTTTTATATGTGCGTTACCAGAAATGACAACAATAACCGTTATTATTGGTCAGATGCTGCTTGGAATACGGGAGATCATTGGGGATATAAATCTAGTGAAGCCATGTTCCCAAGGATGGGACGGGTAGGAGTCTTCGTGAGAGAATGCATCTAACAGCCCTTCTGCAACCACTTAGGGGCTGTAAATGGGGTAAAAATTGTTACCCCCTCCTCCTGAATCTTGAAAACCCCTAGTCTGCTGATCTGCAGACGTTTGTACTGGGAAGATATTATAATTATGTATTTAGTAGTGGATACCATGGGAATTTAGGCCCAGGTGAGCGTTTGCAAAATATAGTTAATGAAGTGATCCCCATTCCAGGTCTCGGTTGGCAAGAGGTTTTCTCCATAGAAACACAAACAGCCCCAAGGAAAAACCTGTGGTTAGAATGGGTGAGATACAATGTAAGAGTCCAGAATATCTCTGTAGGATGTATTGCTTGTGCTGCTGCGAATACACACCTATACACACATGCATTGCTTTTTCCTGATGACACCACTGCCTGTGTCATGAATCTGTTGAAAGGTTTGAAGTCCACTGATTGCCCAGATTACGTCCCACTGATTCATAAGGAACCTAAACTAAAGGTCCCAGGAGAAGTAACTGTATTAGCTGACAATTACACCTGCTATAATTTCCACGACACCACAGGTACACCAGTAGGGATCTTCGAGACAAGTTTCTGCGAAGAGAACAGTTCTCTAGATACTGATTTGCTAATTAAACATACACAATATATGTACACCAAAGATACCTGATGAACCTACCAGAAAGAGGAGAAGTCTTGATCAGCTCCACATGAGTTATGAAGAAGATCCACTAGTATATATATTGATGCCATTGGAGTGCCAAGGGGGGTGCCTGACCAGTTTAAAGCCCAGAACCAGATCTATGCTGGCTTTGCTTCTATAATCCCACAGGTGCAGATTAATAAAAATGTTGAATGGATCAAATATATACATATATTACAGTGAACAAAGATTTGTCAATTATAGCTGTGATGCCTTCCAGGGTATAGTTGAGGATTTGGGCCCTAACACTTGTATGACCCGTGCTGCAACCCGACCTAAGAGAATTACACTGAATCCTGTCCAGACAAGATCACATGCAGTGATATAAGAAGCTGACACAGGATTGTGGTTGGTGGATAGTGGGGACATTAACTTTTGGGAGTAGGCTGACAGTAATCCTTTTGGGAAGGAGCTGTAGACCAGCATGTCATGTCGCCCCCCACCACCAGAGAACCAACCACATCAGGTAGGGCAAGACAGATACAGGAGTATTATCCCTGGAGGCCCTCTGACTAGCTAGCTATGCAAAAACAATTGGCTGACCCTGAGAACCAACCTTTCTCATTTTACAAACAAATAATGACAATATGATAGATGTATAAGTACACCTGGGCAGGCCTAGGTAGATAGTGAAAGCAATCTCGACTGGCACCTTCCTCAATCAAGAAGTAGACCCACCAGAGTATGATGGTACTGATCCAAGGGAGATCCCTAAGTACATTCCCCTCAAGAGAGTAGACAGAACCCCCCATTCTCAGATGATACTAAGATTTAGTTTAGGGACAGTGGGAGAACTCCATGTGAGGTTAGTGAAGGGTTCAGCTGCCTGGAGGCCTCTCACTAGGGGAGAGTTTCTGAGGTGTCTGGATGAAGAAATCCACCTCCCCTTTCCCCATCACATGGACAGTCTCGAAGGATCTTTCTTTAAGGGAAAAACTTAGTGTTTAGGGGGGATTGTCAAGGTGAAAATATACTTTCTTATATATCTTTATACTCTCTTTGTACTGCTATACTTTTATACTGTGAAACAATAAGTTTTCCTATCTGCTAGTTAATGCAAATGTAATTGTATTTAAAGATGGCCGCCAGGGTTCAGTTTCGTTTCTGGTTTGTGTCTGGAGGGATGATTAATTTCTTCAGAATCGAAACTCAGGAATGTGAAGAAAGGGAGGATTCACCAGAAGACGTCAGAACAAATCAGGAAGACTGGATGCTAGCTTAAACCCCGCCTAATGCACGCCTTCCCCTAACACTCAATATAGTATTGTGTATTTTAGAATAAAGCCAGTTGGTGTGACCGCTGCAGACATGTGTGGATGCACGGGGCATTAACTAAGTTTGAACCAGCTACCTGTCTGATTTATTCTTATCCGGTACCAGATGCCCTGCACACATATTAATTTGGAATGACTGGTGAAGGAAGGGTATATTGTCGTTTTACGACCCCGACACTGGCAAGTGAGGCATCATTGAATGCGGCCTCCATAACAGGCCAATATGCATCGCCCGCTTTAAGATTTGCCAGGGAAATGAGATCTTGCCACGTGGCTGAGTAATTCCTTTGTATTTGAAGCATGCTCCTGTAGAAAGGCATCGGCTGTTTTTCTGGATCTGGAAGTTGGTTCAACAGAGTAGCAGCTTGCTGGGGTGTAAACTTGACATAGATGGTGGGCTCTTCAGACATGAGCATTGGCACTGTTGGTGGTGGCACCTGAGGCGGGAGTAGAGATGGCACCGCGAGTACAGATGTAATCCCTTGTTTATGAGGAGCAGGAGGAGGTAACAGTCCTGGAATGAGGACCTCTATTTGGGCAGCTCCAGTATCATGGTGTGGGGTCCAGGTGATGCAGGCAGTCTTAAAAGCTTTAACAGTCCTGTCCTCATTACTAATTAACCTGATTTCAGAGAGGCAGCAAATGCTTGGGGGGCTACACTTGTTTATTATAATTTCAACAATTTCCCTTGTACATGCATGAACAGGGAAACCGAAAATGCCAACACCAATGGCGGGAATTGTCAAGGTCTCAATGTGCTCACTAATATTTGCATACTCTAAAATGCGAGTTATTGCTGCACGAAGTTGTTGAGCACTAACGTCTGGATGAATAGGGTCATAAGTAGGGGTCACAGCATGTATGATCATTCTACATGGAAGATTGCCAGCTTTAGTCACCGCTATGTCCCCAACAGCTATCTGACCACGTGACTCAACAATGATATGACTGTCAGCTTGAATAGTCGCCCCTCCTGCTTCCACTATAGCTCTAGCTACACCTCCATTGTGCTCTAACCGAGAATTGGCAGCATTAACAATAGCGTCTGTCTCCATTGTTGTTATGTCACCCTTTCCCACCAACTAACAAGGGTCCCTCAGGAAGTTCTTTTTCAAAAAAATAGGTTGCCAACATTCCCTCCCCTTTGTGCTTCCTGTGCTATTGGTATCCCCCTCCCAGATTGAGCCCCCCCTTGATACAGTCGCCACCGTCCCATACAGGTGTGCGCTTGGCTGCGAGACAGCCTGTGAGGTACTGGGTATAGGGTTATGTAGGCTGCGTGAGAGTGCTGTTGTGGAAGCATTGGGAGGAGAGGCCGCTGCTTGGAGCATCTCATGTGGGTGTGCGGCTAAATTGGCAGTGGAAGTGACAGTAGAAAGGGTAGGTGCTGGGGACGATCCAGCTGGGAGGACTGCTGGATTCACATCAGGAGTGATAGGGGAAAGGATTGGTGCCCCATTGGAAACACTGAGATAGGAAACATGGGTAAAGCCTTTTTATTTCCTGAAGGAATATAGTATTGGCCATCAGTGGTCATTACTGGGTAACAAGGATTTAGCGAAGTGGTGTGTAGCCTTAGTCTGAGATGTTCACCACCAGAACCAGCACATTCGCCATCCACAACATGGCCGCCGTCAGAATTATATTTACCACCAACAAGATGGCCGCCATCAGAATTATATTTACCACCAACAAGATGGCCGCCGTCAGAATTGTATTTACCACCAACAAGATGGCCGCCATCAGAATTATATTTACCACCAACAAGATGGCCGCCATCAGAATTATATTTACCACCAACAAGATGGCTGCCGTCAGAATTGTATTTACCACCAACAAGATGGCCGCCATCAGAATTATATTTACCACCAACAAGATGGCCGCCATCAGAATTATATTTACCACCAACAAGATGGCCGCCATCAGAATTATAGTTACCACCAACAAAATGGCCGCCGTCAGAATTATATTTACCACCAACAAGATGGCCGCCGTCAGAATTATATTTACCACCAACAAGATGGCCGCCATTACATTTAGCACCTGGCTCTGGGCCACCATTTTGGCTGCTATTACATTTAACACATTCGCCATTAACAAAATGGCCACCATTACATTTAGCACATGGCTCTGGGCCACCATTTTGGCTGCTATTACATTTAACACATTCGCCATTAACAAAATGGCCACCATTACATTTAGCACATGGCTCTGGGCCACCATTTTGGCTGCTATTACATTTAACACATTCGCCATTAACAAAATGGCCACCATTACATTTACCACATGGCTCTGGGCCACCATTTTGGCTGCTATCACATTTAACACATTCGCCATTAACAAAATGGTTTTGTAATACACAACTCAAAACTCTATTCTTTCTATTCCTTTTCTCTTCTACCCAATTTCCATTTTTTTTTTTTTTTTATATATAGACTTTCAGAGACTCTTTCTCCTGCCCTAGCAATAGACAACAATCCATTATCTTCTAGGATACCTTTTCTTTCTTTCAAGACAAGCTTCCACTCCAGGGGCTGTAACCATCCCCCCTTCTGGCATTCCACACAATTTCCACTAATGTGCATGAGTGTAACTTGCCATCTGAATTTGGCTTAGTGCCTATACGGCAGAACTGCATTAATTTCTCCATCTTTCTATAGATATACAGTATATATATATATCTATCTATCAAGATAACAAACACCAAACAAACAATAAGACGGGGGAGATTACTCAAACCTGAGATCCTAAAGGGAACTGAGTCTGCAGTACCCAGTTCCTATTGCTTCTTGTCACGTGGTCCCTGTCTGACTTCCGTGCTCCGTACTTTACAAACCAATTATTCCCTACTTTGTCAAATTGCTCCCTAACTTACCGGTCCCCGTGCAGAGTCAATTACTCGATGTCACGGGGCAAAAAAAAAGAAAAACTATAAATTTAATTGGCCCAAACTGAGCCAATTGCTCCAAGTTTCAATGAGCCGCTACACAATTTATTATGCCCGAACTGAGCCAATTGCTCCAAGATTTACCGGACCCCCTAGGCCGAGTCAATTACTCCAGGTCCTAGTCTCTCTTGTACAGAACTGAAAATCTTATCACAGGCGACAACCGTATACCACAGACAAAAATTATTTTTCTACACTTGCTTGCTTTCCTTCCCTAAAAAAAAACAAACTTGTTTTTCCCGTCCTACCACATGCTTTTCTTTCTGTAAACACTTGCTTTCCTTCCTAGAAACCTGTCCTGTTCCAAACACAATGCTTCTCCTAACTACCAGTGTAAAAACCCGTTTTTCCTGTTTTATCACTTGCCTCTAGCCCTCTGTAAACACTTGCTTTTTTTTTCTTTCTTAGAAACCTGCTTTGACTGTCCTTACACAATACTTCTCTTCACTATCAGTCATCTCCCCTCTTCACAACATGTAACAGGCAGTAGGCAACTAAAACATGTGACGGTTCTTGCAATTAAATGACCAGCAGCGGAGATACCCTTTCTGCCGTCTTACAGATACCAAGAAAACCGGACACGGTCAGGCAATCTGCACAGGATACCCCGAAGGACACAGGTAAAGACTACAGATTATAAAAAATCAGCAGACTTACCGTGTTCTGTTAAGGAGTTGATCAGTCTCCAGGTTCGGGGTACTCAGTGCATCCAGCCGTTCCAGTCGCCGGTTTTCAGGGTTCAGGGCTCTCCTCTGCTGGCCCCAGGTTGGGCGGCCAAATATTAGGGTTGAACAATTAATATAATGTTCAATTCTCTAGTTGCCTACTCCTGGCCTAGTGGATATTGATCATGTGCACTAAAGAAATACACCAGACACAGTCAGCTGTAACTCTCCTTGATCAATGTGTGGCTCAGCTCCAAGAAGGGCTTTTATTAGTGAAAACACAATGTTATATATCTCCTGTAAGGGGGCTCGGTTAGCTCTAAAATGGGAGTGATCGGATGTATTCCATTGGTTAGTGGGTTGGGCATGAGCAAGTCCATGGGCGGATCCATGAGGTCATCAGGGTGGGTTGGTCCGTGAGGTCATCAGAGTGGGCGTCACTGTGGGTGGATCCATGAGGTCATCAGAGTGGGCGTCATCTTGGATACCAGACCACACGGTCTGCTGATACAGGAAATGGCAGCCATCTTCAGTGTCTCCATTGTTCATCTTGGATACATTTAGCACACGGCTCTGGTAGAGGAGATGGCAGCCATCTTAAGTGTCTTACGTTGTCTGAGGAAAACTTATGTAAGGTTAAACAATACATGTTATAGGTTGCTTCCCTCAATTACCTTATGTGTTGAGGTTAATTAAGTATTTGATCTTATGGCTCTCCTCAACACCCTTAGCTTAATATTTTGTTGCACAACTTTTTGAGGCAATCACTGCAATCAAACGATTTCTGTAACTGTCAATGAGACTTCTGCCCCTCTTGACAGGTATTTTGGCCCACTCCTCAAGAGCAAACTGCTCCAGTTGCCTCGTGTTTGAAGGTTGCCAGCATGTTTCAGCTCTTTCCAAAGATGCTCAATAGGATTTAGGTCAGGGCTCATAGAAGGCCACTTCAGAATAGTCCAATATTTTCATCTTACCCATTTTTGGGTGTTTTTAGCTGAGTGTTTTGGGTCATTATCCTGTTGCAAGACCCATGACCTGCGACTGAGACGTAGCTTTCTGACACTGGGCAGCATATTTCTCTCTAGTATCCCTTGATAGTCTTGAGATTTCATTGTACCCTACACAGATTCTAGACACCCTGTGCCAGATACAGCAAAGCAGCCCCAGAACATAGAGCCTCCTCCATATTTCACAGTAGGGACAGTGTTCTTTTCTTAATATGCTTCATTTTTCCTAACAGTACGGCCCCGAGTTTGCCAGACAGAGAGTTAACAAGCCAGTACAAAACAGCAAGTGTGAGATGAAGAGAGTGTCTCGGGTAGGTTTCCCAAGGCATCAGCAAACAGAGAAGCTAAGTAAAGGCCAGAGTGGCAAGCTAACTCCCCCAAGAAAAAAAAAGACGTGGTACTGCGGGTTGAATTATAAGACACTCACTTACTGGACTATAGTACTGTGCTAGGTTGTGATGAAGACAGAGGAAGGTGGTAATAATCCTGAGAAACGCCAGCACTATGTGTCATTGTGCTAGAAGACTGCCATGTATAGTCCAGAAAAGGATCATGCGGTACCAAGTGGCACCAGATCAGACGTGGAGGACAGATTACATCAGTCAAGGCCTGAGTAATTGATCTGACCTGGTCAATACGCAGAGTTCCTACTATGTCTGTCAAGGCCTGAATCTCAGACCTGCACCAGTCAAGACCCAGAGCCCAAATTATGCTTGTCAAGAATCAGAACCCAGACCTCATCCTTTCGAACCCGAGAGGCATCCTCCGGAGGGGAAGCACCGAATATTGGTGAGGAGACTTCGTCCGAGAGAGGACTCCTGAGGTAGTGAACAGACAGCGTGAGTGAGCCGAGCCATCACTTCCAGCACTGACGTATAGTACAGGGGTTGGCCTGGGCTAGGACAGTGGACAGGGCTAGGGTCAATTGAAATGAGAGGCACAACATGCTTTTTTAGACTTCGTCAGGAGAACTTGCGGCCTAGCGGAAAGAACCGGCAAGCCACGCTAGGGCCATTGCTTCAGGAGGAGACAACGTAGTAGCCCCCATTGCAACGCGTGTATCACCTGTTTCAGGGACATGAGAATAATCCATAAGAGACTTTCCTAACTTTTAAAATGATCTCCATGACTCATTATATGTTCCGTATTGTATAATTTACCTGTGATTATTCAGTTTCATACTATTTAACTGTTTCTATGACTACTGTAAGCTCCCACCATATCAGAGGTAATAAATAGTTCATTGGCTTTTCCCGCCTCGTGTCCATCTATGTGTTGCATCCGGTCACCTGGTTTGCGCTTGTGGCAGAAATAAGAAAGCTTGGAAGAAGTAGAGAGACCGTGTGTGAAGATCCTTCATGTTCTAAAGGAAACCTTTGTGAAGTTATGCACCCGCTATCTATTGTACATAGTACTCACCAAGTTAATGTTGAGTAAAAGACTGCTTTTTTTTTCGGTGGTCATCTCTATCACTGAACTATTTAAAATCCGGTCCTGGCCAGTTGAAGTCACGGGTATAATGTGGCCTGTAAATGTAAAGCACCCCATAGACAAAGACCACACATCCAGCCAGGCCCCTCATCTTCATGTAACGTACCAAGGCATGGAAGATGAGTACCTCGCCCACAGCTACTGCCCCATGCCACGTTACAGCTGCCCAACAAGCACAAGCAGCAGGCTGACATATAGCAAGAGCCAACATAAAGGAGAACACACAGATAAGAAAGAATCTAGGACACTTGACAGTCACATTAAGGAAGGTACAGATGGCAGAAGGTGCAAACACTTAAACTTGAGGGCATGGTAATATAAAAGATCAGCTATGAATATTAATTAGTATGAAAATAAGAATTTGGTGCATTGACTGTCAGAATGTGACACGTCTACAGTTGTAATATACATTTTAACATAAGTTGCTGCTTCATTTCCTCTGAATCTGCCTGGAACAATGTCTTGCGCAAATAAAGTGATTACCTATCCTTTTCTTTTATGTATAGGCCGCTGTTTGTTTTCCAGTCAGCTGAGGCTGACATTACTTTCTCCCTTCCCCCGCCTTCCCAATGTTGTTTTGTATTCTTTTACCCCCTCTAGTGGTAAAACAGGAAAGCAAATTCCTTATTTTTTTAATCTACTGATTAGTATCTGGTTCTCTCATAATGTCTCATTCACCGTTGTAGAAGTCAATTCATAATTTCAGAGTTATCAAAAGATATATTCTATATATTAGTTTTGGATCTGGGTCCATCAATGTGTGTGATAATTCTTTTTGGAAAAAAAAAGTATATTTTTTTCCTTATTTCTGGACTTAACCCCTTTTCGACAGTCAGTAATAATACGTCCACACGTCCTGGTACTTATTGATGCGGGACGGATTATTGCGTTCTCACAATTGTGCATGCACACAGCCTGTGTGCAGGTGGTCGCAGCTGATCCTGACAGCTGTCACCCAGCACTAAGTGTTAGGAGCGGTCCCGCCCTGCTCCTGGCACTTTAACCCCCGAACCCGACATGACATCACCAGAGCTGTTAAAGTTGCTAGAACATGCACAGAGCATGATCAGCAACTTTATCTATCAGTGCACAGCTGACAGCTTGCATAGCACAGGAATGCTGCTGCATCCCCATGCTATGCAAGCGATCAGCCTGCAAAAAATGATAGTCCCATAGTGGGACAAAGTAAAAAAGTTAAAAAAAAGTAAAACTTTTTTTAAATAAAAAAATGTTGTACCCATAAATAAATATTTACATGGAAAACAAAGTACGCACATTTGGTATCGCGGCGTCCGGAATGACCTGACCTATAAAACGATACTAATTAACCCCTGTAGTGAACACCCTAAAAAAATAAAAAACAAGGCAAAAAAAATGATTTATCATCAAACCGCTGAACAAAAAGTGGAAGAAAATGTGATCACAAAGAAGTATATAAATAAACATGGTACCGCTGAAAACATCACCTTGTCTCACAAAAAACAAGCTGCCATACAGCTCCATCAGCGAAAAATAAAAAAAAGTTATAGCTTTCAGAAAAAGCAATGCAAAAATATTTTATTTTTCTATAAAATCGTTTTTATTGTGCAAAACTGCCAAAACATAAAAAAATATATAAATGAAGTATCACTGTAATAGTACTGACCCAAAGAATAAAACTGCCTTATCAATTTTACCACACGCAGAATTACATAAACCCCCCCAAAATTCCTGAATTGCTGTTTCTTGTTCATTCTGCCTCTCAAAAATCAGAATAGAAAGCGATCAAAAATGTCATGTGTCTGAAAATGGTACCAATAAAAACATCAACTCGTCCCGCAAAAACAAGCCCTCACATGAATCTGTGGGCCAAAATATGGAAAAATTATAGCTCTCAAAATATGGTTATGCAAAAAATGTGTTTATGCACTAAAAATCTCTTTTCGTGTGTGACAGCAGCTGAACCAAAAAAACCCTATATAAATCTGGTATCGCTGTAATCGCACTGACCCGAAGAATAAAGTTGTTTAATCACTTATACCATACAAGGAACGGCGTAAAAAATAAACAAAACCAGTTCTTCACCTGCTGTTGATTTTTTTATTCTGCCTCCCAAAGATTTCAGTAAGGCTCTGTACACATTTATACTGGGGTTTGCGCTGAGCGCATACATCAGGGTTTCCGTGTATATCTCTGAAACACATGATTCGGATGGAAGCCTTCACGGAAGATTACGAGTCAGATGGAGGCACTCTGGACACCGTCTGACCTGTGATCTGGCAATGCCTGTTTTTTTTAGGATTCCATAAAAATGCCATCAGCCACAGTTTTGTGCACTTCTGAAAAGAAGGACACCACTGAAGAGGCCAGGCGGAGTTCAGAATAAATCTGCTGCCTCGCTATAGTGAATTGATCTCTCGGAGGTTTCTGAATAATGTCACTAAGAGATTTAGATGGAAACCCCAAAGTAATTGCTCAGCATAGAGCGCCGGATAATTGTGATCTCAAACGTTATGTAAAATGTTCCTAATAAAAGCTTCAACTCAATCCACAAAAAAAGCAAGTCCCCACTCAGGCCTGTCATCTGTTAACGGAAATATAGGGGGCTTCCACTTTACTGGTAGTACAAAGGCTCTGGAAAAGTGAAATGGCTCCTCACGGGTCAAAAGAAATTCAGCAAATTCTGTGATCCCAAATCCAAATGCCCGCCACCATTCTGAGCCCCACAGTGTACCTAAGCCACATATAGTGTCCACATGTTTGGCATTTCTGAAGTGATGAGAGCTCACCTAACTTACAGGTGCATGTTTCCAGAAGCACAGGCTGGGCATAACGTACTGGTGACTGCAACGTAATGGTGACTGCAATGTACTGGTCACTATAACGGCAGCAGTTTGCAATTTTTACTCAACAACATTCATTGCTGCTTATTTCTGGAAAATACCCATGGAGTCAAAATCAGCTCTACACCTGTTCATAAATTCCCCAAGGGATATAGTTATAGATATAGAGCTCTGTATATGGAATCTGCAAACTGTTCTAGGAAAATCTGTGCTCCAGGAGGCAAATAACGCTCCATTGCTCCCCAGTCTCTCCATATGACTAAGGCTACTTTCACACTTGTCCGTCGGTACGGGGCCGTCGCAAACTGTCGGCCCGGCATACCGACGGACGGTGTGCTAAATTAGCACAACGTGGGCAGCGGATGCAGTTTTACAACGCATCCGCTGCCCATTGTGATGAGGGGGCGTTTTTTTGTGCTGATGGTCCGCCAAAACACGACGCATCCATCGCACGACGGATGCAACGTGTGGCCATACATCGCAATGCGTCGCTAATGCACGTCTATGGAGAAAAAACGCATCCTTTGCAACTTTGCAGGATGCGTTTTTTCTCCAAAACGATGCATTGCGATGTACGTCACACAACACAAGTGTGAAAGTAGCCTTAGTAGTTCTGTACAGCCACATATGGGGTATTGCCACTTTCAGTAGAAATTGTGGGACAAATTATGGTGCTAGTTTTACCCACTTCTTGTGTGAAAATGTAAAATCTGGGGCTAAAACAACATTTTTGGTGGTAGAAATGTACTGTAGTTATTTTTTCATCACTGCACAATGGTATAAAATTCTGTGACACACAGTGGTGTAAATATATGATCACTGCACACCTAGATGAATTCATTGAGAGGTGTAGTTTGTAAAATGATGTCACTTATGGGGGCTTCTGCTGTTCTGGCACCTCATGAGCTCTTCCAGTGGGTCATGGCACCTGCAAACCATAACAGTAAAATCTTGCACTCTTTGCCTTCTGAGCTTTGCAGTGTGCCTGAAAAATTCCATTCCAGCAAAATCTGAACTCCAATATGGCGCCACTTCACTTCTCAGCTTTGCACTGTGCCAAAAAGTAGTATTCTACCACATATGGGGTATTGGCATGCTCAGGAGAAATTACACAACAAATGTTCGGGTCCATTTTTTCTTGTTACCATTGTCAAAATAAAAAAAAATCTGAATTAAAAAATTCTGAAAACATCTGAAGTAATTATTTTTTTTGAAAGTTAAATGTTCATTTTTTTCTACTTTCCAAAAAGTCATGTGAAGCACCTGAAGGGTTAATAAACTCCTTGATAGTGATTTTGAGCACCTTGAGGGGTGCAGTTTTTATAATTGTGTCACTTTTGGGTATCTTCTATCATATAAACCCCTCAAAGTGACTTCAAATGTGAGGTGGTCCCTAATAAAAATGGTTTTGTAAATTTTGTTGGAAAAATGAAAAATCCACTTTTAACCCTTATAACTTCCTAACAAAAAAAAAATGTGTTCCATAATTGTGCTGATGTAAAGTAGACATGTGGGAAATGTAATGTATTAACTATTTTGTGTGACATACCTCGGTGATTTAAGGGCATGAAAATTCAGTTTGAAAATTGCGAAATTTCACAAATTTTCTTTGTTTTTCACAAATAAACACAAATCATATTGAAGAAATGTTACCACTATCATGAAGTACAATATGTCATGAGAAAACATTCTCAGAATCACCGGGATCTGTTGAAGCGTTCCAGAGTTATAACCACATAACCTGACAGTGGTCAGATTTGTAAAAGTTGGCCTAGACATTAACGTGCAAACCACCTACGGGGGTAAAGGGGTTACTGTCTAGATAACATAATGTATTCTATTTCTATTGGTAATATTAACCCCTTAATCCCATATGACGTACTATCCCGTCGAGGTTGGGTGGGCCCATATGACCACCGACGGGATAGTACGTCATATGCGATCGGCCGCACTCACGGGGGGAGCGTGGCTGAATATCGCAGCTGACATCCGGCACTATGTGCTAGGAGTGGTCATGGACCGCTCCTGGCACATTAACCCCCGGAACACTGCAATCAAACACGATCGCAGCATTCCGGCGGTACATGGAAGCATCGCGCAGGGAGGGGGCTCACTGCGTGCTTCCCTGAGACCCTCGGTACAAGGCGATGTGCTCACCTTGTACCGAGCATCTCCTCCCTGCAGGCCCCGGATCCAAAATGGCCACGAGGCTACATTCGGGTCCTGCAGGGAGGTGGCTTACCAGTGCCTACTCAGAGCAAGCGCTGGTAAGCCTGCAGCCCTGCATGTCAGATCGCTGATCTGACACAGTGCTCTGCAAAGTGTAAGATCAGCGATCTGACCCTATAACATGATGTCCCCCCCTGCGCCAATGTTATAAAGTAAAAAAAAAAATATTCCTAAATAAAGAGCAAAAAAAAATATTGTTCCCATAAATACATTTCTTTCTATATAATAAAAAAAACAAATGTTACCAATAAAAACGTCAACTCATCCCGCAAAAAACAAGACCTCACATGACTCTGTGAACCAAAATATGGAAAAGTTATAGCTCTCAAAATGTGGAGACGCAAAAACTATTTTTTGCAATAAAAAGCGTCTTTTAGCCAATCATAAAAATCCGCTAAAAAACAGCTATAAATAGTAAATCAAATTCCCTTTATCACTCCCTTAGTTAGGGAAAAATAATAAAATTAAAAAAATGTATTTATTTCCATTTTACCATTAGGGTTAGGGCTAGGGTTAGGGCTAGAGTTAGGGCTAGGGTTAGGGCTAGGGTTAGGGCTAGGGTTAGGGCTAGGGCTATGGTTAGGATTAGGGCTAGGGTTAGGGCTAGGGTTAGGGCTAGGGTTAGAGTTAGGGTTAGGGACATGGCTAGGGTTAGGGTTAGGGTTAGGGCTAGAGTTAGGGTTAGGGCTAGGGTTAGGGCTAGGGTTTGGGCTGGAGTTAGGGTTAAGGTTGGGGCTAGGGTTAGGGTTTCAGTTAGAATTAGGGGTTTCCACTGTTTAGGCACATCAGGAGCTCTGCAAATGCGACATGTCGTCCGATCTAATTCCAGCCAATTCTGCATTGAAAAAGTAAAACAGTGCTCCTTCCCATCCGAGCTCTCCCGTGCGCCCAAACAGGGGTTTACCCCAACATATGGGGTATCAGTGTACTCAGAACAAATTGGATAACAACTTTTGGGGTCCAATTTCTCTTGTCACCCTTGGGAAAATAAAAATTTGGGGGGCTAAAAAAACATTTTTGGGGAAAAAAAATGATTTTTTATTTTCACAGCTCTGCATTATAAACTGTAATGAAACACTTGAGGGTTCAAAGTTCTCACAACACATCTAGATAAGTTCCTTGGGGGTTCTAGTTTCCAATATGTGGTCACTTGTGGGGGGTTTCTACTGTTTAGGTACATTAGGGGCTCTGCAAACGCAATGTGAGGCCTGCAGACCATTCCATCTCAGTCTGCATTCCAAATGGCGCTCCTTCCCTTCCGAGCTCTGCCATGCGCCCAAACGGTGTTTCCCCCCACATATGGGGTATCAGCGTGCTCAGGACAAATTGGAAAATAACATTTGGGGTCCAATTTCTCCTGTTACCCTTGGGAAAATACAAAACTGGGGGCTAAAAAATAATTTTTGTGGGAAATTTTTTTTTTTAATTTTCATGGCTCTGCGTTATAAACTGTAGTGAAACACTTGGGGGTTCAAAGCTCTCACAACACATCTAGATAAGTTCCTTAGGGGGTCTACTTTCCAAAATTTTGTCACTTTTGGGGGGTTTCAATGTTTAGGCACATCAGTGGCTCTCCAAATGCAACATGGCATCCTATCTCAATTCCAGTCAATTTTGCATTGAAAAGTCAAATAGTGCTACCTCCCTTCCGAGCTCTGCCATGCGCCCAAACAATGGTTTACCCCCACATATGGGGCATCGGCGTACTCAGGACAAATTGTACAACAACTTTTTGGGTCCATTTTCTCCGGTTGCCCTTGGTAAAATAAACAAATTGGAGCTGAAGTAAAGTTTGTGTGAAAAAAAGTCTAATGTTCATTTTTATTTAAACATTCCAAACATTCCTGTGAAACACCTGAAGGGTTAATAAAATTCTTGAATGTGGTTTTCAGCACCTTGAGGGGTGCAGTTTTTAGAATGGTGTCACACTTGGTTATTTTCTATCATATAGACCCCTCAAAATGACTTAAAATGTGATGTGGTCCCTAAAAAAAAATGGTGTTGCAAAAATGAGAAATTGCTGGTCAACTTTTAATCCTTATAACTCCCTAAGGCTACGTTCACATTTGCGTTGTGCGGTGCAGCGTCGGCGATGCAACGCACAACGCAAATGTAAACGCATGCACAACTCAGCGTTTTGTGCAATTTATTTAAACATATTAAAATTTGGAAAAATGCTGGCAAGCGATAAATTACATCATTTGGATGAAAGCTGCCATATAGTCGCTGGACGCGTTTCGGGCACAAACAGTGCTCTTAGACTTCACTATCATGAAGTACAATATGTCACGAGAAAACAATGTCAGAATCGCCAGGACTCGTTGAAGTCTTCTAGAGTTATAACCTCATAAAGGGACAGTGGTCAGAATTGTAAAAATTGGCCCGGTCATTAACGTGCAAACCACCCCTGGGGCTTAAGGGGCTAATTATATTTATTGTGTGTTGTTGTTTCCAAGGAATCTGAGAGCAGCATGATGTAGAGAGAAAGATTCTAATTAAAGTGATGTGTCATTTACTAGGCTGCTTGCTGTGGTTTTGATAAAATCACTGTTCTATCAGAAGGATAGTAAACGTGCAGCCATGTAGTCCTCCATATTCATGTGCTTTGTATAGATCAACCTCTACCCTTATGCACAGTGTACACAGAAAACTGTCAATCAGTGGTGTGGAAGGGGTTATACAGAGCTCAGCAATCAGAGAACTGGTAGATCTGCAATAGAGAAAACAATGATTTTAATACAATGACAGCAAGCAGTCAAGTAAGGGTGCAGACGTCCATACAAATGAGTCCGAGATTGGGCCACAGTGCATGGACTGACCCTAAGGGCTCATACTCACCAGTGAGAAACTCGGATGAGTCTCGCATGTTAATACCCGGCGCTGCACCCGGCACTCAGGAGCGGAGTGTGCAGCCGCATAGGAATACATGTGGAGCGCCCCGTCAGGGCTGTGGGGTACTCGGTTCTGGGTCCGGTGTTCACAGGGGGATGTCACGGTGGCTGACCCGGTCCGTGGCCCTGGGACGTCCGTATATAAGGCAAAGGTCTTTAAAGGGCTAAAGTTTATGTTCGTTCAGACCTATGTAACATTGTGCAGGGAGCTAGCCATGGACAAGGTACTTGTCTCCTGTGCCCCAACACATGAAGGTGAGGATCCTGGCTGGATGTGTGTACTTGTGCTGTGAGGAGTCGGGCTCTATGCCGATGCAGGCTGCATGTCACTGATGACGCTGGTTTTCCAGAACCAGATGTTTCAGAGCTCAGTGAGTGACCACCATTTGAAAATAAACTTTTTACTGAACAAAAACTTGGTAGTGATTAAATACAGGCTATAGTAGGCAATTATGTTGATGAAAATTTCTGTTAAAATACCGAGCATCTTCCTTCTTTCGTCTTTTGTCCTCTATCTGCACCTTTCATCATTTCTTCACCACAACCAAGCTCAATATTACAGTCCAGTTTGTAAAAGTCCTAAGCTCAACCCATGATCCTGCATCCTTTATCCCTTAGGGGAGCTACTTCACTGGTATGGCCGGTATGCATCTCTTCTGTCTAACGCCCTGGAACTCCCGCCCAGGGCATACTCTTTATCACACCGACTTTGTCCCGTCTAGGCCCGTTACCTCTGTGAGTTAAAAACTCTAGGCCGTACTGCAAGGCTTCCTGACCCAGGACCTGTCTCCAGTGACTCTGTTTTGTCAGCCACTTCTCTTCTGCCTCTGTGCTCAGGATCTCGCTATCCTCTGCCCCTGTCTCTCTCTTCAGAGACACCAACGTCATTCGGCACTGCTCACATTAGGCCTTTCTTTTATGCACACTGAGCACATTTTGCCACCCTAATAGGAAACTGTCTCTTTTCCTTTAGTTTATCCCCTCCCATTCTGGACTATTCGCAAACATTAACTCTCACTTTCCCTACTGTTAAATTACACACATTAAGGTATCACACAATTCACATTACACAAAATAACAATATACTTGTTCTTCAAGGGGGAATATGGGCAATATTTCCATATCCTTATACCTATGCCATAGCGCAATTACTCCATTTATTCACCTGGAATGCAGTCCCTCAAGTTAAGTAAATCTGAAATGTTGAATGCAGAACCACAGCATTCGAGCATATGGATCTTCGCTTACAAAATGATCTACGGAAAGTTCATCTTGGAATATGCAATACACGCATGTTTTTGAATGAGCCTAGAAATGAATGAAAGTTACACAGCTCAGATGTTCTGCGTTCCCTGACACTGATTTACAAAGCTTTAAATAGATCCACCGACAGTAAATCTATGTGATCACACCTGTCTCCAAATGGAATTATTTGAATAGGGTATGATTACCATTCATTTGCATCTCATTTTCACAGTCATCACTTCCAATGTTGATGCTAATTTCACCGTCACGTGTCCATAGCACAACAGGTATCTCCCCTGCACAGAAAATATCTCCCAAAGTCGGAATATAACCTAATGTACCAACAGACACAGCACTTGGTATACATGGATTTTCCCAAGGGCAAGGAAATTGTCGAAACAAATCAGCAGAGATTTCCGAGCAGGTCTCCTCCAGCTGTGACTGTACGTATCCGTAGCTGACTGTGAATAATCTTGTCCAGAGGATGGCTTCAGTGATGGGATCCCAATAGGCTATAGAAATCATCATCGTCTGGCTGCCTGGCAACCAAAGGACTCCGATTATAAGACTGAAAGGGCAGATGCAGTTATCGGGATGAAACAGCTAAACACACATCCGGGAGGAGAGATTTAAAGTGTGTCACGGTATTTAGGCTAAAAGGATTTCAGCAAAAAGACTCCATGTTCTATGGGAATAGAAGGCTCTGAAATGCGTGTGCATGGATGACATTGCTTTCAGGTGCAAAGACGATAGCGTTTATTCGGATTTTCTCATTTCATATGTAATTAACAGGATGATGACGCAGTTCTGCATTGCTATAATGGTTTGTTCATGTCATCAAAGACCACCAATGCCAGGAACTGCATTGCAATTCCACTACATTTTTGCAATAATTACTTGGTCAACAATAAAAAATGAATAGTGACCACAATATTCCCTCCATGGCATAACGTCAGTTAGAACAGCATTTAGATCTCATCCAACAGCTTCCTATATTTTAACTTTCACTCCCCTTATGAGTGCGAGGAGGGATTGAAGGTCAGTTCTGCTTTCACAGTTCAATGACTTGAAATCTTGGAGTGCTCGAAAATAATAAAATTGGTCTCACTTACCACCTGCTTCTCCAACGCCAACTCTCCGCTGGTCTTCGCCAACATTGTTTTGATGTCACTTCTACAGTGCAACAGTGGTTTCTTAGTCTAGTGGTTTGTTGCACTGGTCATGTGCTATGGCTGTGAGATCACTGGCGGGGAGCAGTGGAAAGATGGAATGGCACTAAGTAAATCATGGTGATTTTTGTTTATTTCAAACAATCCCAGTCTTTGAGCCATTAGGCCATGTGCACACGTTCAGTATTTTTCACGTTTTTTTCGCGTTTTTTCGCTATAAAAACGTGATAAAAACGCAAAAAAAACACGAAAAAAACGCTAACATATGCCTCCCATTATTTTCAGGGTATTCCGCATTTTTTGTGCAAATGTTGCATTTTTTTCCGCGAAAAAATCGCATCGTGGAAAAAAAGGCAACATGTTCATTAAATTTGCGGAATTGCGGGGTTCCGCACACCTAGGAATGCATTGATCTGCTTACTTCCCACACGGGGCTGTGCACACCATGCGGGAAGTAAGCAGATTATGTGCGGTTGGTACCCAGGGTGGAGGAGAGGAGACTCTCCTCCACGGACTGGGCACCATATAATTGGCAAAAAAAAAAAGAATTAAAATAAAAAATAGTGATATACTCACCTTCGATGGCCCCGGAGTCTTCCCGCCTCTCAGGTGCATGCTGCCACTTCGGTTCCTATAGCTGGTGTGTGGTGAAGGACCTGCGATGACGTCGCGGTCTTGTGATTGGTCGTGAGACCGGTCATGTGACCGCTCACGTGACCGCGACGTCATCGAAGGTCCTGCACACACACATCATCTATAGGAACGGACGCCGCTGAGGAGATCTTCTGTCTGCAGGTGAGTATAACCATTTTTTTAATTTTTTTTATTACTTTTAAACATTCTATCTTTTGCCATTGATGCTGCATAGGCTGCATCTATAGTAAAAAGTTGGTCACACTTGTCAAACACTATGTTTGACAAGTGTGACCAACCTGTCAGTCAGTTTTCCAAGCGATGCTACAGATCGCTTGGAAAACTTTAGCATTCTGCAAGCTAATTTCGCAATGCTAAAAAAACCGCGAAAAAAACGGGAAAAAAACGGAAAAAAAAAATGCGGATTTCTTGCAGAAAATTTCCGGTTTTCTTCAGGAAATTTCTGCAAGAAATCCTGACGTGTGCACATACCCTTAAACTGTGAAAATGAAAAAACCATTTACCGTAATCTCTGCTTCCCTAAAGTAGGTCTCCCCCTTTCAAGTGGTGCTGCTGCTGGTGCTTGTTTGAGAGATGGGAAGGGGATGGCAAAAATGTGCAAGGCGGCGCTAATGCCACTTGTGGAGCATCTTGTCTTAGAACTCTACATTGTGATGTTTCTATCATTCTCCTTTTTGAAAATGTATGAATAAATTGACAAAAGGGCAATATCATTGTCGATTGTCAATCAATAGCCCATTTTTTAGGTACATCGACTCATTGACAAGATCCATGGTAAGGCACAGTTGTCATTTTTTTCATACATCTCCAAGAGAAACATGACGTAGAGTTCTAAGAAACGTGTGGAACATAGGTTCTAAAATGGAAATGTCTTGAGCGCTCACAAGTACTTCTTAAACGGCACAGGTCTTATCTATTGTGGTGCCGATGACATTACAACTCTACATACTGTACCTACTGAGATGCGAGCATGATCGAAAGATATGGTGCTCATGGTGTAGTCTACTCAACAAGACAGGGTTGTAATGGTATATTGGCATTGTTCTCTTCCGATACAGAACTGAGTAGTGCTGGATGGATGGACTTTACAAATATACATACATTAGAATGTGCTCTTTAATGATAGAGTCAGGGGTGATTACTATGAGATGTCTAAGACCGGGTAAAGCCACAGAAAATTGTATGGCCTCCATACTTGCCTCTTGGTTGGATCTGTCTGCTATTTTTGCATGTTTGTTAGAGAAGGGTGCTCTAGGCAACTTTACAATTAAACAATATTTTGCCAATTCATAATGATTAACATAAAATGTTTCTTGGACTGTTTTTGTCTTCATTGTTATTTTTTAGTAGAAAAATGCCATTTTATTAAAAAAAGCAAAAAAACAAAAACAAAAAATAAAACAAAACAATTATAGTGATTAACAGACATAGTAATTTGGGTGATAGTAATAAATTTAATTCAATCATCTACTTTAGATGTTGATTGAATGGTGATCTCTACATTAAAATGTGTTATCATGTTGACAGTTAAACATTTTATTTTTAATCAGGGTTAGTGATGAGCGAGTGAACTCATTGCTTGGGTTTTCCCGAGCATGCTCGGGTGACCTCAGACTATTTGTTACTGTTCGGAGATTACGTTTTCATCACGGTAGCTGAATGATTTACAGCTATTAGCCAGGTGGAGTACATGTGGGGGTTGCCTGGTTGCTAGGGAATCCCCACATGTACTCAGCCTGGCAAGTAGCTGTAAGTCATGCTGCTGAGGCGATGAAAACTTAATCTCCGAGCATTTCATTTCATTCAAGTAAATAAGGCAGCACACTGCAGCGCTGAAACATGCAAACATGAAACATGAAAACTGAACTGCATTACTGCACTAGAAATATGAAAAATGAGAGCGTTTAGCGCATAAAAATGGCCAATTTTATGTGTACCTGGTAGCCACTTTATGGCATCTCTCGTATACCAGGTCCTACGCTTTCCTTTCCTCACTGAGAATAAACGTCTCCATCTAAATGGGTACCTGTGAAACCTCTTCTTAGACTAACATTCTCTCTCTCTGTGGAGGGGTAATGGACCTGTTGCGATTAAAACATCTGTGGCTAAGAGGCGGAGTGCTCGATCAGAAGGCTAAAGAATACATTTCAAAAAACTGACCGTCACATCCAAACATAGACTAAGTGTGAACAGGTGCTGAACCTAGAGTCACCAGCTCATATACAGTCAAGTAAATAAGGCAGCACACTGCAGCACTGAAACATGCAAACATGAAACATGAAAACTGAACTACATTACTGCACTAGAAATATGAAAAATGAGAGCATTTAGCGTATAAAGATGGCCAATTTTATGTGTAGCTGGTAGCCACTTTAGGGCATCTCTCGTATACCAGGTCCTACGCTTTCCTTTCCTCGCTGAGAATAAACGTCTCCATCTGAATGGGTACCTTTGAAACCTCTTCTTAGACTAACATTCTCTCTCTCTGTGGAGGGGTAATGGACCTGTTGTGATTAAAACACCTGTGGCTAATAGGCGGAGTGCTCGATCAGAAGGCTAAAGAATACATTTCAAAAAACTGACCGTCACATCCAAACATAGACTAAGTGTGAACAGGTGCTGAACCTAGAGTCACCAGCTCATATACAGTCAAGTAAATAAGGCAGCACACTGCAGCACTGAAACATGCAAACATGAAACATGAAAACTGAACTACATTACTGCACTAGAAATATGAAAAATGAGAGCATTTAGCGTATAAAGATGGCCAATTGTATGTGTACCTGGTAGCCACTTTAGGGCATCTCTCATATACCAGGTCCTACGCTTTCCTTTCCTCGCTGAGAATAAACGTCTCCATCTGAATGGGTACCTGTGAAACCTCTTCTTAGACTAACATTCTCTCTCTCTGTGGAGGGGTAATGGACCTGTTGCGATTAAAACACCTGTGGCTAATAGGCGGAGTGCTCGATCAGAAGGCTAAAGAATACATTTCAAAAAACTGACCGTCACATCCAAACATAGACTAAGTGTGAACAGGTGCTGAACCTAGAGTCACCAACTCATATACAGTCAAGTAAATAAGGCAGCACACTGCAGCACTGAAACATGCAAACATGAAACATGAAAACTGAACTACATTACTGCACTAGAAATATGAAAAATGAGAGCATTTAGCGCATAAAAATGGCCAATTTTATGTGTACCTGGTAGCCACTTTAGGGCATCTCTCGTATACCAGGTCCTACGCTTTCCTTTCCTCGCTGAGAATAAACGTCTCCATCTGAATGGGTACCTGTGAAACCTCTTCTTAGACTAACATTCTCTCTCTGTGGAGGAGTAATGGACCTGTTGCGATTAAAACACCTGTGGCTAAGAGGCGGAGTGCTCGGTCAGAAGGCTAAATAATACATTTGAAAAAACTGACCGTCACATCCAAACATAGACTAAGTGTGAACAGGTTCTGAACCTAGAGTCACCAACTCTTATATAGTCAAGCAAATAAGGCAGCACACTGCAGCGCTGAAACATGCAAACATGAAACACGAAAACTGAACTACATTACTGCACTAGAAATATGAAAAATGAGAGCGTTTAGCGCATAAAAATGGCCAATTTTATGTGTACCTGGTAGCCACTTTAGGGCATCTCTCATATACCAGGTCCTACGCTTTCCTTTCCTCGCTGAGAATAAACGTCTCCATCTGAATGGGTACCTGTGAAACCTCTTCTTAGACTAACATTCTCTCTCTGTGGAGGGGTAATGGACCTGTTGCGATTAAAACACCTGTGGCTAAGAGGCGGAGTGCTCGGTCAGGAGGCTAAAGAATACATTTAAAAAAACTGACCGTCACATCCAAACATAGACTAAGTGTGAACAGGTGCTGAACCTAGAGTCACCAACTCATATACAGTCAAGTTAATCTCCGAGCAGTCATAAATACTCGGAGACCACCCAAGCGTGCTCCTTGAAAACCCGAACAACGAGTACACTCGCTCATCACTAATCAGCGTTATAAAGCCTAATTATTATAAGACAAGAAACACTGGCGCACTACTAATAGTATACTGTCGGTTGGAGGGGTGCAACAAGAGTGGTAGCGTAGATAGCACAAAAATGGATAGAGAGGACCACTCCAAAAGAGAGCACACCGCTATATAATTATGTATAAAGAGGCAAAACTTTTATTGATACAAAAATATAAAAACACTTAAAAAATACATGTATACAACAACATCCCCAGTGCAACTGCCAAAATATAAAAAGGTCATGATATATATAGTAAAGATACAAAGATAATATGCATAGTCATAATGAAAAACCCACCTAGACTATAGAAAATACCATAAACACACACCCCGGGAAGGTATAGAACCGATGGGCAATAACCACCGATAAGACCAACCATGAAGCAACACTCCCTAAGGCAAATGTACCCGAAATGCCTGTATGCAGACGCAAGATTACACTGTCAGTGGTCACAAGACAGCAGCATAGAGGACAGCAAAGAGAGGTAAGTATTGCAACAGAGGCCAAGGCACATGAAACAGGAGGTACTGGATGAAAAATAGTGCCTACATCCACTACCGCAGCCTAGAAAAGGTAAAAATCAGTGGAATAGCCATATATCACAGCTGAAATAAAGGTGCTGCAGCCGGGGGGAGGTAAGGTCAGGCAGACAGCAGCGTGGGGAGAAGCCCAACGCGTGTCGCCGTTGCAAGGACGGCTTCGTCAGGGGAAGATGTAAATAAAATGATCAATAGCAGTTTATATACCTTTTAGTATGATCAGGTACAGGAGCGAGGCAAGCCAGGGACTGGAAGAGGAAGTGACACAGCATGAGGGCAAGGAGCCGTGCAGGCAGACGTCTCTGCCCATAGTACACAGTGCACATGTGCGGAAGGAGTTCAGCACATGTGCATTATGAACCAAGGGGGAATGGAATGCCCCAATGAAAGAGGAAAAGTATATGCAGGATGTAACGCATTACATTACTGGCTTGCCTCGGTCCTGTACCTGATCATACTAAAAGGTATATAAACTGCTATTGATCATTTTATTTACATCTTCCCCTGACGAAGCCGTCCTTGCAACGGCGACACGCGTTGGGCTTCTCCCCACGCTGCTCTCTGCCTGACCTTACCTCCCCCCGGCTGCAGCACCTTTATTTCAGCTGTGATATATGGCTATTCCGCTGATTTTTACCTTTTCTAGGCTGCGGTAGTGGATGTAGGCACTATTTTTCATCCAGTACCTCCTGTTTCATGTGCCTTGGCCTCTGTTGCAATACTTACCTCTCTTTGCTGTCGTCTATGCTGCTGTCTTGTGACCACTGACAGTGTAATCTTGCGTCTGCATACAGGTATTTCGGGTACATTTGCCTTAGGGAGTGTTGCTTCATGGTTGGTCTTATCGGTGGTTATTGCCCATCGGTTCTATACCTTCCCGGGGTGTGTGTTTATGGTATTTTCTATAGTCTAGGTGGGTTTTTCATTATGACTATGCATATTATCTTTGTATCTTTACTATATATATCATGACCTTTTTGTATTTTGGCAGTTGCACTGGGGATGTTGTTGTATACATGTATTTTTTAAGTGTTTTTATATTTTTGTATCAATAAAAGTTTTGCCTCTTCTAATATATAATTGCCTAGAATACTACTTCCTGCAATTTGTGCCAACTTCCGTGGCTTTGTCCGGAGCTAATGTCCGGAGATAATGTTCGGAGCTAATATCCGGAGCTAATGTCCGGAGCTAATGTCCGGAGCTAATGTCCGGAGATTAATTGCCTAGAATACTACTTCCTGCAATTTGTGCCAACTTCCGTGGCTTTGTCCGGAGCTAATGTCCGGAGCTAATGTCCGGAGCTAATGTCCGGAGCTAATGTCCGGAGATAAGTGACGTCACCAGTGTCCTACACCCAGGCAGAGCACAGGGGCCCCAGGCAGCATATGGGGCCCCAGGCAGAGCACAGTGGCCCCAGGCAAAGCACAGGGGCCCCAGGCAGCATATGGGGCCCCAGGCAGAGCACAGTGGTCCCAGGTAGAGCACAGGGGCCCCAGGCAGCCTATGGGGCCCTAGGCAGAGCACAGGGGCCCCAGGCAGCATATGGGGCCCCAGGCAGAGCACAGTGGCCCCAGGCAGAGCACAGGGGCCCCAGGCAGCATATGGGGCCCCAGGCAGAGCATAGTGGTCCCAGGCAGAGCACAGGGGCCCCAGGCAGCCTATGGGGCCCCAGGCAGAGCACAGTGGCCCCAGGCAGAACATGGGGCCCCAGGCAGAGCACAGGGGCCCCAGGCAGAGCACAGGGGCCCCAGGCAGAGCACAGGGGCCCCAGGCAGCATATGGGGCCCCAGGCAGAGCACAGGGGCCCCAGGCAGCATATGGGGCCCCAGGCAGAGCACAGTGGCCCCAGGCAGAGCACAGGGGCCCCAGGCAGAACATGGGGCCCCAGGCAGAGCACAGGGGCCCCAGGCAGAGCACAGGGGCCCCAGGCAGCCTATGGGGCCCCAGGCAGAGCACAGGGGCCCCAGGCAGCATATGGGGCCCCAGGCAGAGCACAGTGGCCCCAGGCAGAGCACAGGGGCCCCAGGCAGCATATGGGGCCCCAGGCAGAGCACAGGGGTCCCAGGTAGAGCACAGGGGCCCCAGGCAGCCTATGGGGCCCCAGGCAGAGCACAGGGGCCCCAGGCAGAACATGGGGCCCCAGGCAGAGCACAGGGGCCCCTGGCAGCATATGGGGCCCCAGGCAGAGCACAGCGATATTTTGGACCACTGTGCGGTGTTTCAGACCCCCTGTGTGATGTCTGGGGCCCTGTTCTTAAGTATATTAAAGATTAAAGTAACGTATATTAAAGTATATTATAGATCAAATTTGACACGTTTATGAGCACCATTGAGTGATATACTCAAGAATGACATAATTTTTCAACATTTTATGGTTTCAAACTGTAAACACTCAGAGTTTTTTTTACTTCAACCAGAAAACCTTAACGGTTCATAAAAAACTTGACTGTTCAGGATATGATAAAAGTCATAGTATTCTGAATCTTTAACTTATAAAGATACCTTTACATGGGGTGATTATTGGTTCCAGAGAGGCTTTCGGCCGATAATCGTACATATGGCTGGTGACAGGACAATACAATATAAACGTTCAAAGGTAAACACTGATAACATTAAAATCTAATATATAATTGCCTAGAATACTACTTCCGGCAATTTGTGCCAACTTCCGTGGCTTTGTCCGGAGATAATGTCCGGAGATAAGTGACGTCACCAGCGTCCTACACCCGCTCAGGGTGGACAAAGATATATGCCTTCGTGGTGCGCGGCACTTTTCTGATTGGTTGCCGCCTGCCGCGAGCGACCAATCAGAAATGTGCCGTACTGTGACACACTCCGCCCGCCATTTTGGTGTGATTTTTGAATTTTTACCTCACAGCAAGTTTTTACTGCGTGGAGGCGGTCCCAGTGACGTCGCTCTTCAAGCTCCTGCCGAATTTCGTCAAAAAAATGATAATACCATTTACCAAAACTTTATACAGTATATTTAGTTGTGAAGTGGTTCAGTGACATTTTCACACCAATTTTGAACTTTTGTTTGGTGTTTTCTCCATATACTGCCTATTATTCACTGACTGTTATACTGAGAGACTGCCATTTATTAACCTCTTCTTTGCCACACTGGGTATATTGCTCTATTATTTGCCACATAAGGACATTGTCCATTATTGCCCAGCAATTTCTCTGCAATATAAACTGCCTATTTATTAATATCTGTATTCCTGCAAAGAACTATTGCCTATTATTAACTGGCTATTTTCCTACTACCTGACACTGCCTCTTATTAACCTGTTGTTTGCCACCACCACGCTTAAAGCTGTTTAGCTTAGCCAACATGAGCTCTAATAGTAAGGATACTAATGACACAGAGCCCAAAGCTGCTGATGGCACACATAAGATTAGGTCTGATATAAAGTATACTAATAATGCAGAGCAAAAAGACGCCGATGCCACACGTAAGCGTAAACAGCGTGTTAACAAGAGTACAGAGGATAGATGCAAGCGCCTGGACACTGTTAAGTATAGTAATGACACAGAGTCCAAAGCTCCTGATGGCGCACGTAAGATCAGGTCTGATATAAAGTATGGTAATGATGCAGAGCGAAAAGCCGCCGATGCCGCACGTAAGCGTAAACAGCGTGTTAACAAGAGTACAGAGGATAGATGCAAGTGCCTGGATACTGTTAAGTATAGTAATGACACAGAGCCCAAAGCTGCTGATGGCGCACGTAAGATCAGGTGTGATATAAAGTATGGTAATGATGCAGAGCGAAAAGCCGCCGATGCCGCACATAAGCGCAAACAGCGTGTTAACAAGAGTACAGAGGATAGATGCAAGCGCCTGGATACTGTTAAGTATACTAATGACACAGAGTGTAAAGCTGCTGATGGCGCACGTAAAATCAGGTCTGATATAAAGTATGGTAATGATGCAGAGCGAAAAGCCGCCGATGCCACACGTAAGCGCAAACAGCATGTTAACAAGAGTACAGAGGATAGATGCAAGTGCCTGGATACTGTTAAGTATACTAATGACACAGAGTCCAAAGCTGCTGATGGCGCACGTAAGATCAGGTCTGATATAAAGTATGATAATGATGCAGAGCGAAAAGCCGCCGATGCTGCACGTAAGCGTAAACAGCGTGCTAACAAGAGTACAGAGGATAGATGCAAGCGCCTGGACACTGTTAAGTATACTAATGACACAGAGCCCAAAGCTGCTGATGGCGCACGTAACATCAGGTCTGATAATAAGTATACCAATGACGCACAGCGAAAAGACACCGATGCTGCACGTAAGCGCAAACAGCGTGCTAACAAGAGTACAGAGGATAGATGCAAGCGCCTGGACACTGTTAAGTATACTAATGACACAGAGCCCAAAGCTGCTGATGGCGCACATAACATCAGGTCTGATAATAAGTATACCAATGACGCAGAGTGAAAAGCCGCCGATGCCGCACGTAAGCGCAAACAGCGTGCTAACGAGACTACAGAGGACAGACAGAAGCGCTTGGACACTGTTAATGCTGCTTGCAATAAACGCATTACTAATGAGTCTTTTGAGGACAAAACTAATCGATTAAGTAATAAAGCTGCTGCTGCACGCTCTCAACGTTGCAAACATAATATTTCCACGTCCTCAGTCATAGATTCTGCCCACAATACAGCTTCTTTGTCTCCATTCATAGAATGTGTGCAGCCTGAAGCTCCTTTAACCGTTGGTAAATCTGCACGTAAGCGCAAACACTGTCCTACTTACACTCCAAATGATAAACGCCGTCGCCTGCACACCGTTAAGTCTGCTTATAAGACATGCTTCACACCTGACTCTTCTAAGGCAACAAACAAACCATTACCAAATGCAGCTGGTGCACGCCGTGAACGGCGCAAAAAAACCGCTTGCACCTCCATATTAATAAACCCTGACCACGATACACCTTCCAACTCCTCAGTGATTGAATCTGTGGACAGTGAAGATCCTCTACCAGGTCCACGCTTTATATATGTTGGCTTAAAGAATCATTCCAATGCTCCGTTACCACAACCTGTACCTCAACATCCTACAGGTTTTACTAATGATGACAGTACCATAGTAGAACACTCCTGTGGTCCTATGAACTATTTATGTGAACATTGTCAAGCATTACATTTTAATGCTGAGATACCAGCAGATAAAAATTTTACTCTGTGTTGTCACAAGAGTAAAGTGCATATACCTATACCCCAATATCCCGAGGTCTTTAAACGATTGCTGACAGGGGAGAGTGAGTTCAGTAAGAATCTCATGGAAAATATTCGTAGTATTAACAGCTCATTTGCTTTCGCCTCCATGGGTGCCAATATATCCCCTCCACCTGGACATGGCCCTTACTGTTTCCGTATACATGGACAAATATATCATCGTACTGGAACCCTACATCCCAGTGATGATCAAGTTCCAGCTTATGCCCAACTGTATATTTTGGATACCGCTACCGCGAATGAACAACGTTTAAACTGTGAACAAAATCAAAAATGTCATCCCACTTTGATGAGTATAATTGCTCTTCAGTTAGACAATGTGAATCCCTTTGTTGCTGCCTACAAAATGTTACGAGATGTGGAACATGAAGAACATCTTAAAGCTGAAGCTAATGGCACTCTCATGCCAAATATCATCATGGCCCTTAAACAAGATCGGAATCAAGACCCTCGCCGATATAATAATCCAACTGTCAATGAAGTTGCTGTCGTATTTGAAAATGACAATGGAGAGCCACCATTTAATCGTGATATTTTAATACATTTACAACCGGACCCCAAAAATCCTTTGGCGCCAAGAACACAACAGGTCAGCATTCTACACAGTAATTTAGATGCTTTACTCTATCCTTTATTTTTCCCTTACGGAGACCAGGGCTGGCATGATGGCCTCAAGCAACAAGGGCAAAGTCCACGCAGAGTTACACAACTGCAATATTACTGCTATGTGCTGTCTGTCCGTAATCAGTTTAATCCACTCCTGAATGGTGGCAAACTCACTCAGCAGTACTTAGTGGATGCTTATGTGAAAATCGAGGCAAATCACCTAAATTATATCCGTCAACACCAAAAGGATTTGAAAGTAGAGGATTATTGTGTACTCCAGGAACATCTCCAGAAAAAATCCATTGAGAAGGGCATCCCCATTGGAAAAACGGTCATTTTACCATCTTCGTTTGAAGGCAGTCCCAGGAATATGCAGCAGCGGTACCAGGATGCCTTGGCTATTGTGACTAAATATGGTCGTCCTGATCTATTCATCACCATGACCTGTAATCCGAAATGGAATGAGATTACTAAGAATTTGGAACCTTGGCAGCGTGTGGAACATAGACCTGATTTGGTGGCACGTGTTTTCAAAATAAAACTGGAAGCACTCTTAAAAGACATTAACAACGGATTATTTGGGAAAGTTTGCGCTATGGTTCATGTAATTGAATTTCAAAAACGTGGCCTTCCACACGCTCACATTTTGATTATTCTGGACAGCAACTCCAAATTAAGGACTGAGGAGGACATAGACAATACAGTGTGGGCTGAAATTCCCAATCCTACCCACTACCGTCAGCTCCATAAAATTGTTCTCCAACATATGATTCATGGTCCGTGTGGACAACACAACCCAAATTCTCCCTGTATGGATCTGGGGAAGTGTACAAAAGGTTTCCCTAAAGATTTGCAACGAAGAACCATCATAGCTAAGGACGCCTATCCTACTTATCGCAGACACTTTGGCCCATCTTTTCAACACCATTCTAACATGATTGACAATTCGTGGGTGGTTCCATATAATCCGTTCCTGCTATTAAAATACAAGTGCCATATAAATGTCGAAGTTTGTGGTTCCATTCAGGCTGTGAAATATTTATTTAAATACGTCTACAAAGGACATGATAAAGCCAATCTTGAAATCTGCCAGACTAACATCCAACATGATGAAACACACCAATTCATGGATTCAAGATATGTCAGTGCACCAGAGGCAGCTTGGCGAATATTCTCATATCCAATGCATAAACAATCTCATAGCATCATTCGCCTTGCTGTACATCTACCGCATTCTCAGCCACTCTATTTTCATGAGGATGACTCTATTGGAAACATCAAACAAAAGCTCCATCAAAATTCTACACTTATGGCCTACTTCAAGCTTAATCAGAACGACCATCATGCTCATATTTATTTATACCGTGAAATTCCCGAAAACTATGTTTGGAAAGAAGGTTCTTGGGAAGTTAGAAAGCGAGCAGGTGGTTCTGTGATTGGACGAATGTATACTGTCAGTGTGAAAGACCAAGAACGCTACTATTTAAGATTGTTATTGTTACATGTCAAAGGTGCAACCAGTTTTGACAGCATAAAAACTGTACACGGAGTCACACATGAAACCTTCAAAGATGCGGCATTAGCTCTTGGCTTACTATTTGATGATAGTCTGTGGAGAAATACATTACTTGATGCCAGTATTCTCAACATGCCAGCACAGCTACGTGACATGTTTGCCTACATTTGTATTTTTGGTCCTCCAGCTAAACCTCGGGACTTATGGGATGAATTTAAGGAACACTTTGTAGAAGACTACTGCTATGCATACCACTCCGACGCTCTGGAGTGTGTCAATTGTGAAGGCTATGCTATGACAGATGTCCAACATGTTCTTAAAGCTCATGGCAAAACTTATACTGATTTTAATTTGCCACGTCCAGTCAAGAAACAACACCTCCTCCCACAGTATGATAAAGATTATGAGTTATCAGCAGCTGCTGAAATGAAAGCTACTCTAAATGAGGACCAACTTTTTGCTTTTGATGCTATCACTCAAGCTTTAGAAGACACTAATTCTACAGCAAAGTGTTTTTTCCTTGATGGTCCTGGTGGCAGCGGAAAAACGTACCTATATCATCTACTCCTACATCAGCTAAGAGGACAAGGAGACATTGTGTCACCTGCTGCCACTACTGGAATTGCCGCCAACTTGCTACAAGGTGGACGAACCATTCATTCTCTTTATGGGATTCCAATTCCTGTGAATGAAACATCTGTTTCCAGGATTAAGAATGATACCGATGCAGCAAAAGATTTGCACAGCACTAAACTTTTTATTATTGATGAGTGCACAATGCTATCCAAATATGCATTGCATGTCATTGATAGAGTTTTACGTGATGTCATGACAACAAATGTAGCTCACAAAGAAAAAACACCGTTTGGAGGTAAAGTGATTGTTTTTGGAGGCGACTTTAGACAATGTCTTCCTGTCATCCCTCATGGGACAAGAACTGATGTTGTAGAGAGCTGTATAAAATATTCACAACACTGGCAACATTTTACTCGCCTGCCACTTATTAACAACATGCGCTCCATTGATCCTCACTACAGCAGTTGGTTGCTTCAACTGGGAAATGGTGAACTATCTAATGAACATAACCTTGGAGATGATGTAATTGAAATTCCTCCAGACATGGTATGCACTGGCTCTTTAATAATTGAAATTTTTGAGATAATCTTTGTATTGATGTGAATGACACCGAAAGCATAAATACAGCTGCATCTCATGCAATTTTATGTCCAAAAAATGAGGACGTTGAGAAAGTCAATTCCCAAGTCATGGATTTATTGATAGGTGACTATACTGAATATATCAGTGATGATTCCATCGATCCTGATGAAGCTGATGACCTCGATCAATACCCACTTGAGTTTTTGAATTCACTAACACCAACTGGAATGCCTTCACATCGGCTGAAACTTAAAATTGGCACCATTGTCATGTTATTACGTAATCTGAACACGAACAAAGGCCTCTGCAATGGTACGTGGCTCATTGTCACTACCTTACATGCCAATATCATACTGGCTAAAGTAATTAGTGGGTCAGCAGCAGGAAATGTGGTATTCATTCCACGAATTGATTTGTGTCCATCAGAGACTGGATTACCTTTTAAATTAAGACGGAGACAATTTCCCATCAAGCCCGCATTTGCAATGACCATAAATAAATCTCAAGGCCAGACCCTCCATCGAGTTGGCATTTATCTACGAGAACCTGCTTTTGAACATGGTCAATTGTATGTTGCTTTTTCCAGGGTGAAGCAATGTTGCAATGTGAGGGTTAAAGTGGTTAATACACCACTTCAAGGACAATTATTGGCTGATAGTACTAAAGTCTTCACACGTAATATTATCTACAAAAATATTTTAGTTTAAAGTTACTTTTCTTTTTTTTCATTATTCAGTTTTTCTAATAACATAGACAGCAATAGGCAAATTCTATGTATAGAGATAAGGAAAAAAAACAAAACAAAAAAAAATTAGTGTAGCCATAGACATATAGATTTTAAGTACTTATGTAGGAAATACGTATATAACATACGTACTCATTAGCATATAGGGTTAATAACTCTATATCATATCTACATAAATTTAGAAATATGATATATCAATACATATTTTTATAGGTAAGTAGAACACACATTAAGTACAAGATGTAAGATGTGTATCATCCAAATGCCTGTATTTGGTGATAGGAACCTGTATTTGAAGCTCCAGCAGTATAGCTGCTGAGAGATTTCATTTTGTTTTTAAAAAGGGTGAGGTTTTTGTGAACAGGTAAGAGACGGGTGGGATGGCTGTTCACACACATCTCTATCTCCAGGTGTGTTCTGTACATAGAAATAGATATATAGATAGGTACATATTTAGATAGATAGGGAAAGAATAGAGATTTTGCTTTCACATCAACATTTTTCTGCTATTTGGAGAATTTATGGTGGAAAAAAGGCTATTTCTGCACTTCCTGCCTAAGGGCTGACCCACGCCACTCTTGCTGTAAGTTGCATGCAATGTATACGGAATTTGTACTTCACTTGCGGCAGGTGCGGCACATGTGGTTTCTGCAGTTTTCGCCACAAAATCTCCACTTACCAGTGTTTTTGTTGTGGCTGCATTTAATGCAATTGTCGAAGCTGCGTTTGCCGCATTTACTGCAAGTTAACTCCAAGCTTCATCTACATTGCATGGCACTTGCTGAAAGTGTGTTGTAGGTCAGTTCTTTGGTGCCAAGTGTGGAAGTTGTATTGTTTTTAACATTACTTCTGCAAATATCAGAAACATGCAGATGTGAAAGAGGTTTGAGTATTAAGAAATAGGAATCAGTTAGTTAGGACCCATCAGTTCAAAGGCTACCGTGACGTGGTTGATGGGCATGCTTATATTAGCCCATCGGTGTACTATGAACGTTGATTTCTTAAATTTTACACTTCTGTAAAAATAAACACAAAAAATTTGGATACACAAAAAGGCTTTTATTTCTGTTGTACTTATTAGAATTATTTAAAATGAAGGCTTAGCTAAGCCCAAGAGATGATTAAAAACGTTTCATACCAACCCATCAGATGTAAAATTACTGTGAAAATACCTGATGGGCACACAAGTATGCGCCAGTATGGGTACTAAGAGCTTTTCCACATAATAATGAAATATTTTAAAATGTCATAGAACATACCAATATACATAGTTATTGATACATATTATTTATTATTTACATTATTGTTCTTAAGCAAAGAACCGTTGTTGTGGCATTTGCCACAACACGCAAAGTTGTTGTCTGATGTCTTTCATCACTCCCCTCATAAGCATGTTCATGGATCCTGTGTAACTGTACCTTAAATAACAAGAATTGTCAAGAGCTGGTGAGTGCAGCCATTTATTGTTCTTTCTTACTATTATTTATTAATTGTATTATTCTTACATTTGAATAAATAAAGTATATATGGATTCTAGACTCCCGATTCTTTAGAATCGGGCTGCCATCTAGTTATACATAATTATATAGCGGTGTGCTCTCTTTTGGAGTGGTCCTCTCTATCCATTTTTGTGATAAAGCCTAATTATATCCCTATGCCCGAATGTGTTGCATGAAGCATGAAACAACCAATGGCTGAAGATCAGCAGGATCAGCACCGACATACAGTCAACAAAGCTTCTCATTCATTAATGGCCTATTTAATTGCTTAGTAGTCAAGTGCCTGGAGATTTAAAGCATGCCATCAATGTAAAGGCTGGCCTAGATGTACTGAGAGCACAGAGCTCTGTTATCATTAAACAAAAGAAGAGAGAAATTGCTTGATCTTTGCTCCTTAGTGCTTGCTCAAGCACCACCAAAAAAACAACAGTGGAATTGGGCCTGTGATGTGCGAATCTCACAAATTGATTAAAGATCTTTGACTGTGCTCTTATATTATTTGTTTGACAGCTGGATAGGATTGTTACAGTGCAGGATTATGCCTATTAAGAATAAGGAAGCAGATTGCAGATGTTTTTTTTTTTCATACAGTCTTTAATATTTAGCACCATTACTTCTTATGACCATATGTCATGTCCAATTTCGGACTGCTGATTGTATTGTGAGTCACTGCCAGATTTGTATGGGGAGTGGCAAGGGCTCTGTTCTAGAGAACACAGGAGCGCTAGGCCGAATGAGCATTCCAGTGTATGGGACAGCCGACAAACATGGCTGGCAGCCAAGCAAGGTTCATAAACTCTGGATAGCCATTGGTGATGCTTCACAATAGTAAAATACAATAGTGGATGTAAAGTGTACATGATTATAGACAGTATTCATGGAGCATACCGTTTTTTATGATCACACTTTACCTAGCATTCTGTATACTTTGTCCTTTGAGAAAATTTGCCCTTTTAACAATGATTGTCTGTCCTATTTATTTATTTTATTTGACTTGAAACTTTTATCTTTTTGAAGCACATAAATATTAATCTGGCTATAAGTAACTGAGTGGTATGGTCTCCAGGAACACAAATGTCAGACCAAAGCTCTTAAGTGGTTCCATCCAGCTCTGGTGAAATTCTACTGAATAAACAACCTCTACCTGTATAAACTGTCTGGTACTTATTGTATGTGCATATATAAAACTATGCATTATATGTACAATAATTAGGCAAATTATATTTTTATGATTTTTTTATTCAACAATTACAGTTCAGTGGGTTAATCAAAAAGATTAATAAACCTTAAGGCTATGTGCACACGTTCAGGATTTCTTGCAGAAATTTCCTGAGCAAAACAGGACACTTTCTGCAAGAAATCTGCATGCGTTTTTCTTGCGTTTTTACCACGTTTTACTGCGTTTTTGGTGCCTTTTTTTGCAGATTTTTCCAGAGGTTCCCAATGCAATAATATAGTGGGAAATCCGCAAAAAATCAGCAAAATTAATGAACATGCTGCGTTTTATACCGCGATGCGTTTTTTCGTGGAAAAAAAACGCATAATGCGCACAGAAATTGCAGAATGCATTCTAAATGATGGGATGCATAATGTATGCGTTTTCTTTCGCGTTTTTAAATTGACATTTTGTCTTTCTCAGAAGACTATGTGTGCAAAATTATTAGGCAACTGTTAGTGTGCAGAATTATTACACAACTAAATGAAAAATGCACGTTTTCCAATCTCAATTGTTCATTTTTACCCAAACAACTCAAAATCTACAAAAGTACATTTCTGATATTCAAAAAATATATATCAGTGATCAATATAGCCACCCTTCTTTTCAATAACAGTTATAAACCTTCCATAAATGGAGCCTGTCACTTTCTTGATCTGTTGACGATCAACTTTTTGGGCAACATCAGCCACATCCACCCAGACACTGTTCAGAGAGGGGTACTGTTTTCCTTTACCGTAAATCTAACTTTTAAGAAGGGCACACAGGTTCGTTCTCAATAGGGTTTAGGTCAGGTGTCATTCTTTCATCATTAAGGCCGGCCTCACACTAGCGAGTTTTACGGACGTATGAGCGCATAAACTACGTCCGTAAAATACGCATAACACACGGCCCAAAGATTCTCTATGGCCCAGCTCCTATCTGCCGTATATTACGCTTCCGTAATATACGGTCTTGTACGGCCGTAGAAAATCGCAGCATGCTACGTTTGTCACCCTATTGCGCAAAAAAAACGCCAATGAAAGTCTATGGGGGCGAGAAAAATACAGATTACACACGGACAAGCAGTGTGACTTGCGAGAAATACGCAGCGGTGTTAGTGAAAAGCCGGTAATTCAATTGCCGGCTTCTCATTTCTCCTTCACAAACCCGACAGGATATGAGACATGGTTTACATACAGTAAACCATCTCATATCCCTTTTTTTTTTGCATATTCCACACTACTAATGTTAGTAGTGTGTATGTGCAAAATTTGGGTGCTGTAGCTGCTAAAATAAAGGGTTAAATGGCGGAAAAAATTGGCGTGGGCTCCCGCGCAATTTTCTCTGCCAGAGTAGTAAAGCCAGTGACTGAGGGCAGATATTAATAGCCAGGAGAGGGTCCATGGTTATTGCCCCCCCTGGCTACAAACATCTGCCCCCAGGCACCCCAGAAAAGGCACATCTGGAAGATGCGCCTATTCTGGCACTTGGCCACTCTCTTCCCACTCCCGTGTAGTGGTGGGATATGGGGTAATGAAGGGTTAATGTCACCTTTCTATTGTAAGGTGACATTAAGCCAGATTAATAATGGAGAGGCGTCAATTATGTCACCTATCCATTATTAATCCAATTGTATGAAAGGGTTAAAAAAACACACACACATTATTAAAAAGTATTTTAATGAAATAAACACACAGGTTGTTTTAATATTTTATTGCTCTCTCAATCCACCTGAAGACCCACGCTCTGCAAAATAATAAACCAACAATATACATACCTTCTGTTGATCTGTCATGTCCCACGAAGTAAATCCATCTGTAGGGGTTAAATCATTTTACAGGCAGGAGCTGTGCTAAAGCACTCGCTCGTGCCTGTAAACCCCGGGTACTGAAAGGAAAGCTGGGTGATCTGTACTTACATTGAGTCGCGGTGAGGCGCCCTCTGCTGGATGTCCTCATGAACTGGAGCCTTGGAAAAGTTCCCACGCTCGAGTTCATATGAGTTCATCCAGCAGAGGGCGCCTCACCGCGACTCAATGTAAGTACAGATCATCCAGCTTTCCTTTCAGCACCCGGGGTTTACAGGCACGAGCGAGTGCTTTAGCACAGCTCCTGCCTGTAAAATGATTTAACCCCTTCAGATGGATTTACTTCGTGTGACGTGACAGATTAACAGAAGGTATGTATATTGTTGGTTTATTATTTTGCAGAGCAAGGGTCTTCAGGTGGATTGAGAGAGCAATAAAATATTAAAACAACCTGTGTGTTTATTTCATTAAAATACTTTTTAATAATGTGTGTGTGTTTTTTTAACCCTTTCATACAATTGGATTAATAATGGATAGGTGACATAATTGACGCCTCTCCATTATTAATCTGGCTTAATGTCACCTTACAATAGCAAGGTGACATTAACCCTTCATTACCCCATATCCCACCGCTACACGGGAGTGGGAAGAGAGTGGCCAAGTGCCAGAATAGGCGCATCTTCCAGATGTGCCTTTTCTGGGGTGCCTGGGGGCAGATGTTTGTAGCCAGGGGGGGCAATAACCATGGACCCTCTCCTGGCTATTAATATCTGCCCTCAGTCACTGGCTTTACTACTCTGGCAGAGAAAATTGCGCGGGAACCCACGCCAATTTTTTCCGCCATTTAACCCTTTATTTTAGCAGCTACAGCGCTGAAATTTTGCACATACACACTACTAACATTAGTAGTGTGGAATATGCAAAAAAAAGGGGATATGAGATGGTTTACTGTATGTAAACCATGTCTCATATCCTGTCGGGTTTGGGAAGGAGAAATGAGAAGCCGGCAATTGAATTACCGGCTTTTCACATATATCGCGCTGAATTAAATATAAATACAGAATATATATATGTGTCTCAATGACATATATATATATATATATATATATATATATATATATATATATATATATATACTGTATATATGTTTTACCGAACATTTGAGCACATAAATCCATTAGATGTCGGTTTTGCAAGCCTGCGAGAAAATATCGCAGTACGGATGCCATACCGATTACATACGGAGAATGACATGCGCAAAATACGCTGACACACCCTGCCTACGGATGACATACGGACCACTATTTTGGGGACTTTTCTGCGTATTACGGCCGTAAAAAACGGACCATATTTACATACGCTGAGTGTGAGGCCGGCCTAAGGCCTTTATTGGCAACCAAGCATTGGAGACTTTGATGCATGCGATGGAGCACTGTCCTGCATAAAAATCACAGTTTTCTTGAAAGATGCAGACATTTTTCCTGAATCACTGTTTGAAGAAACACTGTCTTTTGAAACTGGCAGTAGGTTTGGGAGTTGATTTTCCATCTTCAAACCAAATAGGTACAGTTAGCTCACCTTTAATAATACCAGCCCTTTGCAGTACTCCACCTCCACCTTACTGGCATCTGGGTCAAAGTAGAGGTCTGTACCTGTTATTGATCCATGCGCCATCCATGTGCCTTCCATGTTTAACATTACAAAGCATAGGAAAAGCTTTTGTAATTGATTTATTTATTCATACATGACAAATACTGTTGACACACTGACCAAATATTGATGACATCCTGATCGAAAATACTGATGACATCAGCACGATTTTTTTGCATACATGAAAAAAGCTAACGTCTGGATGATGCCTAACAGAATGAAGCAAGTGTGAACAGGTGCAAACTGCTGTGATTAATGCATAAATACCAAACAATACAGCAGCACAACATATGCAGTAAATTGTATGCAAACTTCTAATCTAATATATAAAGCTGAATGTGTGTATGTATGTGTGTATGTGTGTATGTATGTCCGGGATTGGCATCTGCACCGTCACAGCTACAGCCACAAAATTTTGCACAGTCACACGTCTGGACCCCGAGAGCGTCATAGGCTATGTTGTGAGGTGAAATTTTAACCCCGCGCTTTCCAATTCACCAAACAATTTTGCCCCTATCTACATAATGGGGAAAAAGTGAAAGGAAAAGTGTTGGAGGCGTCGCAGCTACAGGCACAAAATTTTGCACAGTCACACGTCTGGAACCCGAGAGCTTCAAAGCTATGTTGTGAGGTGAAATTTTAACCCCGCGCTTTATCAGTCAACCAAGATGAAGAAGGCAGGGAGAAAGGCACGTGGGCGTGGGCGCGGAGCAGGGAGAGGACGTGGGGATTCTGTGCCTGCTGCGGGCACCGGTGACTCATCATCACCCAGTTTCAGCAGGGAACAATCCTTCATGCGCAGCTTTGTGGGAGAGCACCGTACACCGCGCAGCCGTTGTCGGATGGATGGCAGCTAACGCATCGGCTTCAATTAGTGCCACATCCCCTCAGACACAGAGCACTGGAGAGCACCCATCTGTCTCTTCACCACCTGCAAAATTGCCCAGGCAGACAGAGAGCCCAGGACAGGAGCCGTCTCCACACTCCCAGCCCAGTCTACAGCCATCGGTAGTACAGGCATGGGAGAAAAGGCGGCCTTTCTCGTCAAACCACCTACGAGCACAGGCTCTGACTGCAGGCATTGCCAAACTTCTGTCACTGGAAATGCTGTCATTCAGGCTGGTGGAGACTGACAGCTTCCGTGACTTGATGTCATTGGCAGTCCCACAGTACAATGTGCCCAGCCGCTTTTATTTCAGCAGGCAAGCCGTCCCTGCCCTGCACAAGCATGTGGAGGGACACATAAAACACGCGCTACTGAACGCCATCAGTAGCAAGGTCCACCTCACCACCAATGTGTGGACCAGTCACCATGGACGGGGCGATACCTTTCCCTCACTGCCCATTGGGTTAATGTTGTTGAGCCGGGTACAGATCGTGCGAGTGGCGCACTCCAAGGATTGCAGGAATCCAGTCTGTATGCATTGACTCCTCCTCTTACACAAGTTCCTCAGAATCATCGCTGCAGGAGCCGTCACAGTCCACCTCCACATGGACCCGTGAACGTTTACCTGTTACGACTGACATGAGCACAGCCGTGGCCAAACGTCAACAGGCCGTCTTGAAATTAATTTCTTTGGGGAATCAAAGCCACACAGCGCAGGAGCTCTGGAATGCCATCAAGCAGGAGAGCGATGTGTGGTTTGTGGCAGCGAATCTCCAGCCAGGCATGGTAGTGTGTGATAATGGCCGAAATCTGGTGGCAGCTTTGGGCCTCGGCAACCTCACTCACATCCCATGTCTGGCACATGTGCTCAACTTGGTCATGCAGAGTTTTTTGAGGGACTATCCGGATCTTGATGCACTGCTGCACAAGGTCCGCCTAGAGTGTGCTCACTTGCAGCGTTCCAGCACGGCAAAATCGCGCATTGCGGCTCTGCAGCGCCGATTCCGCCTTCCGGAACATCGCATCATATGTGACCTACCTACCAGGTGGGATTCCACGTTACATATGTTGGAGCGGTTGTGTGAGCAGCAGCAAGCAGTAATGGAGTACCAGCTGCATCAGGCGCAAAGAAGTCGCACTCTGCGCCGTTCAGACTTCACAACCACAGAGTGGGCCACTATGAAGGACGTCTGCCTGGATTTGCGTCTTTTCGATTATTCCACGCGGATGGCGAGTGCAGATGATGCACTAGTCAGCATGACTGTCCCCCTTATCTGCCTGCTTGAAAAATCACTGCAAGCGCTAAGGGATGATGTTGAGGAAGAGGTGGAGGATGAGGATTCACCATTTCCATCATCTTCTGGACAGTCAGCGCCACGTGGTTCCTCACAAACGCGTAGGCAGGGGACACTTTGTGAGGAGGATGAGGAGGAGTCAATGGAGGAGGAAGACATCGGTCCAGAGGAGGGAGTTACAGAATTGTCCAGTAGTCAGTGTGTACAGCGAGGGTGGGGTGATGACGAGCGTGCAGAGATCACGCCTCAAGCAGGGGACAGCGTTTCTTGGCCAGTTGGCAGTCTGCAGCACATGGTTGATTACATGTTGCAGTGCCTGAGAAACGACCGCCGAATCGCCCACATTCTCAACATGTCTGATTATTGGGTGTTCACCCTCCTCGATCCTCGCTACCGGGACAACGTACAAAGCCTCATCACACCGTTGAACCGGGAGCGTAAAATGCGGGAGTACCAAGACACACTGGTGAATTCCACCATCTTCTCCAGTCCAACTGAGAGAAGTGCTGCTAGTGCTTTACAAAGCAGCTCAGTGCGTCCAGGCAGTGGAGGAGGCTCTGCACAAAGAGGGAGCAGAAGCAGTGCCTCTGCCCAAGGCAAGACCAGTATGGCCCAACTGTGGCACAGTTTTGTGTGCCCGCCACAAATGTCTACACCATCACAGACGGCTCCAGTCAGCAGGAGGCAACGGTTCCGTCAGATGGTGACAGACTACATGTCTTGCCCTCTTGCTGTACTCCCAGACGACTCTTCCCCTTTCAAGTTTTGGGTCTCTAAGCTGGATACATGGCCAGAGCTAAGCCAGTATGCATTGGAGGTGCTGGCTTGCCCTGCGGCTAGTGTATTATCGGAACGCGTCTTTAGTGCTGCAGGTGGTGTACTAACAGACCGTCGCATGCGACTATCCTCTGACAATGTTGACCGGCTTACTTTCCTGAAAATGAACCAGGCCTGGATCTCGCAGGAATTTGCCACTCCTCTTCCTGATTAAATAATTGGGTGACTGTCTACAGTATCCAGGTCTCCTGTTGTGTTCATCTTTCTACCACCTGAACTGTAATTCCTGGGCTCCAACACCGCCAGTTGAGGCTCAGAAGTGCCGTCTGCACAGTCAAAACATACGACCCAGTGTTATTGGGTGTCAGTAACGTCAGCTGATCCCCAGCTGTGTAGCCGGCAATGTGTCCTGCGACCGCCACGCTGACACAACAACTGAAATGTAAGGGAACCTGTCCCCCCCCACAGGCGATTGTTACTGAAATAGCCACCTTGTGCAGCAGTAATGCTGCACAAGGAAAAGGTAACTATTTTTGTTTAGCTCCTTGCACATGCAGAACTTAACACTTTTAAAGTGTGTCCACTGATACCGTAAAACCATCCCGGAGGTGGGACTTTCCTTTGTAATGTGACGCAGCACACCTGTCATTCCTACCCCCTTAGCGCCGTGCGCCGCCTCCTCCGCATTGTTTAATTCTGTCCCGGAGCCAGCACTGTTATGTTATCCCTTGGCCAGGCACACTTTGCGGTGCCCGTCTTTTGACATCATTTGGTGTCAGGCTGGCTGCGCCTGTGCGGCCGCGCTGGCCAAGATCCCGCCTCGCAGTGTCTTCTGATTTAATCACACTGCGGGCCTGGGATCCATGGGCATGCGCAGTGCATATCTTCACCTCAGGCTGTCACTCATCTCCCTCCACCTTCTTCATACTGTGCGCCGTCAGCTGATCCCTAATAGCATGCCACGGCCGTGACACCGCACAGTCTGAAGAAGCCGGAGGGAGGGGAGTGAGAGGCGAGGATATGCACTGCGCATGGCCACGGATCCCAGGCCCGCGGTGGGATTACATTAGACGACACTGCGAGGCGGGATCTCGGCCAGCGCGGCTGCACAGACGCAGCCAGCCTGACACCAAATGATGTCAGAAGATGGGCAGCGCTAAGTGTGCCTGGCCAAGGGATAACATAACAGCGCAGGCTCCGGGACAGAATCAAACAACGCTGAGGAGGCGGCGCACGGCTCCAAGGGGGTAGGAATAAAGGCACAGATGATTGGCCTCGGGGAGACCAAAACATCCAACACCGCGGAGACACCATCACGTGTTTCTCAACGCAGTGATCCAGAACACTGCCCCCATCCCTTATGGGAAATATGCAAAAGCATGTAGGATAGCTGCGGAGACACCATCACGTGTTTCTCAATGCAAGCAGTGAATAGCCAGACCTTTCCCCGGGAAGAAACAACCACAGGAAGGGCAGCATCCAATAAAGGAAAACCACCTATGCCAAGCATGGTATCCATCCACAGACAGCTGTTTTGGGGTGTTTGCCCCTCATCAGTGTGGAGCAGGAATCTGGCTATTTGGAGCAGTGCCTAGTAAAAGGCTGTAAAGGCACAGATGATTGGCCTCGGGGAGACCAAAACATCCAACACCGCGGAGACACCATCACGTGTTTCTCAACGCAAGCAGTGAATAGCCAGACCTTTCCCCGGGAAGGAACAACCACGGGAAGGGCAGCATCCAATAAAGGAAAACCACCTATGCCAAGCATGGTATCCATCCACAGACAGCTGTTTCGGGGTGTTTGCCCCTCATCAGTGTGGAGTAGGAATCTGGCTATTAGGAGCAGTGCCTAGTAAAAGGCTGTAAAGGCACAGATGATTGGCCTCGGGGAGACCAAAACATCCAACACCGCGGAGACACCATCACGTGTTTCTCAACGCAGTGATCCAGAACACTGCCCCCATCCCTTATGGGAAATATGCAAATGCATGTAGGATAGCTGCGGAGACACCATCACGTGTTTATCAATGCAAGCAGTGAATAGCCAGACCTTTCCCCGGGAAGGAACAACCACAGGAAGGGCAGCATCCAATAAAGGAAAACCACCTATGCCAAGCATGGTATCCATCCACAGACAGCTGTTTCGAGGTGTTTGCCCCTCATCAGTGTGGAGAAGGAATCTGGCTATTAGGAGCTGTGCCTAGTAAAAGGCTGTAAAGGCACAGATGATTGGCCTTGGGGAGACCAAAACATCCAACACCGCGGAGACACCATCACGTGTTTCTCAACGCAAGCAGTGAATAGCCAAACCTTTCCCCGGGAAGGAACAACCACAGGAAGGGCAGCATCCAATAAAGGAAAACCACCTATGCCAAGCATGGTATCCATCCACAGACAGCTGTTTCGAGGTGTTTGCCCCTCATCAGTGTGGAGTAGGAATCTGGCTATTAGGAGCAGTGCCTAGTAAAAGGCTGTAAAGGCACAGATGATTGGCCTCGGGGAGACCAAAACATCCAACACCGCGGAGACACCATCACGTGTTTCTCAACGCATATTTCCCATAAGGGATGGGGACAGTGTTCTGGATCACTGCGTTGAGAAACACGTGATGGTGTCTCCGCGGTGTTGGATGTTTTGGTCTCCCCGAGGCCAAAGCATCTGTGCCTTTACAGCCTTTTACTAGGCACTGCTCCTAATAGCCAGATTCCTACTCCACACTGATGAGGGGCAAACACCCCGAAACAGCTGTCTGTGGATGGATACCATGCTTGGCATAGGTGGTTTTCCTATATTGGATGCTGCCCTTCCCGTGGTTGTTCCTTCCCGGGGAAAGGTCTGGCTATTCACTGCTTGCGTTGAGAAACACGTGATGGTGTCTCCGCAGCTATCCAACATGCATTTGCATATTTCCCATAAGGGATGGGGGCAGTGTTCTGGATCACTGCGTTGAGAAACACGTGATGGTGTCTCCACGGTGTTGGATGTTTTGGTCTCCCCGAGGCCAATCATCTGTGCCTTTACAGCCTTTTACTAGGCACTGCTCCTAATAGCCAGATTCCTACTCCACACTGATGAGGGGCAAACACCCCGAAACAGCTGTCTGTGGATGGATACCATGCTTGACATAGGTGGTTTTCCTTTATTGGATGCTGCCCTTCCCGTGGTTGTTCCTTCCCGGGGAAAGGTCTGGCTATTCACTGCTTGCGTTGAGAAACACGTGATGGTGTCTCCGCAGCTATCCTACATGCATTTGCATATTTCCCATAAGGGATGGGGGCAGTGTTCTGGATCACTGCGTTGAGAAACACGTGATGGTGTCTCCGCGGTGTTGGATGTTTTGGTCTCCCCGAGGCCAATCATCTGTGCCTTTACAGCCTTTTACTAGGCACTGCTCCTAATAGCCAGATTCCTACTCCACACTGATGAGGGGCAAACACCCCAAAACAGCTGTCTGTGGATGGATACCATGCTTGGCATAGGTGGTTTTCCTTTATTGGATGCTGCCCTTCCCGTGGTTGTTCCTTCCCGGGGAAAGGTCTGGCTATTCACTGCTTGCGTTGAGAAACACGTGATGGTGTCTCCGCAGCTATCCTACAAGGGGGTAGGAATGACGGCTGTGCTGCGTCACATTACAAAGGAAAGTCCCACCTCCGGGACGGTTTAACGGTGTGAGGGGACACATTTCATACGTGTCTAGTTCAGCCTTTGAAAGGAGCATCATTAAAAGAGTCCCCTTTTCCTTTTGCATCATTGGTGCTGTACAAGATGGCTCTTTCAGCAACAAATGCCTGGGGTAGGGGTTAAAGGTTCCCTTTCAACTTGCTCCAGTGCAGGCTTCGGCCTACACTCTGCTCCTCCTGCTGACCCCGGGCTCTAACACCACCAGTTGGCACCCGGAAGTGCTGGCTGCACAGAGCCAAACACCTCGCCAATGTGTGAGTGGGGTTCAGCAACGCCAGCTGTTCCCCTGCTGTGTAGCCGGCAATGTGTCCTGCAAACGCCACGCAGACACAAAGCTGCCGCCAGTGCAGGCTTCGGCCTACACTTTGCTCCCTCTCCTCCTGCTGACCCTGGGCTCTAACACCGCCAGTTGGCACCCGGAAGTGCTAGCTGCACAGAGCCAAACACCTCGCCAATGTGTCAGTGGGGTTCAGCAACGCCAGCTGTTCCCCTGCTGTGTAGCCGGCAACGTGTCCTGCAAACGCCACGCAGACACAAAGCTGCCGCCAGTGCAGGCTTCGGCCTACACTCTGCTCCCTCTCCTCCTGCTGACCCTGGGCTCTAACACCGCCAGTTGTCGCCCGGAAGTGCTAGCTGCACAGAGGAAAACACCCGCCAATGTGTCAGTGGGGTTCAGCAACGCCAGCTGTTCCCCTGCTGTGTAGCCGGCAACGTGTCCTGCAAACGCCACGCAGACACAAAGCTGCCGCCAGTGCAGGCTTCGGCCTACACTCTGCTCCCTCTCCTCCTGCTGTCCCTGGGCTCTAACACCGCCAGTTGGCGCCCAGAAGTGCTAGCCTCACAGAGAAAAACACCCGCCAATGTGTCAGTGGGGTTCAGCAACGCCAGCTGTTCCCCTGCTGTGTAGCCGGCAACGTGTCCTGCAAACGCCACGCAGACACAAAGCTGCCGCCAGTGCAGGCTTCGGCCTACACTCTGCTCCCTCTCCTCCTGCTGACCCTGGGCTCTAACACCGCCAGTTGTCGCCCGGAAGTGCTAGCTGCACAGAGAAAAACACCCGCCAATGTGTCAGTGGGGTTCAGCAACGCCAGCTGTTCCCCTGCTGTGTAGCCGGCAACGTGTCCTGCAAACGCCACGCAGACACAAAGCTGACGCCAGTGCAGGCTTCGGCCTACACTCTGCTCCCTCTCCTCCTGCTGTCCCTGGGCTCTAACACCGCCAGTTGGCGCCCGGAAGTGCTAGCCTCACAGAGAAAAACACCAGCTAATGTGTCAGTGGGGTTCAGCAACGCCAGCTGTTCCCCTGCTGTGTAGCCAGCATTGTGTCCTGCAAACGCCACGCAGACACAAAGCTGCCGCCAGTGCAGGCTTCGGCCTACACTCTGCTCCCTCTCCTCCTGCTGTCCCTGGGCTCTAACACCGCCACTTGGCGCCCGGAAGTGCTAGCTGCACAGAGAAAAACACCCACCAATGTGTCAGTGGGGTTCAGCAACGCCAGCTGTTCCCCTGCTGTGTAGCCGGCATCGTGTCCTGCAAATGCCACACAGACACAACAGACCTCCAAATGCCTCCAGTGCAGGCTTCGGCCTACACTCTGCTCCCCCTGCTGACCCTTTGCTCCAACCCCACTAGTTGGGGCTCTAAGAAGACAAGCTTGAATAGGTCCCCATCCTGGTTCCAGTACCGTCAGCTGGTTCCGGGCAGAGCCTTTGGCTTAGGTGCCTCCCTCTGGGTATCCGAGTTCCACCATCGTCAGGTGGTCCTTGGTAGTGCTTTCAGGCACGGGTACCTCCTGCTTAGTAACTGGGTTCCAGTAACGTCAGCTGGTCCTCGGTAGTGCCATTGGCTCTTGGACCTTCGGCTACCCATCTGGGTTCCAGTACCGTCAGCTGGTTCTCGGCAGTGTCTTTTGCTCTTGTACCTTCTGCTCCCCATCCTGGTTCCAGTACCGTCAGCTGGTTCCGGGCAGAGCCTTTGGCTTAGGTGCCTCCCTCTGGGTATCGGAGTTCCACCAACGTCAGGTGGTCCTTGGTAGTGCTTTCAGGCACGGGTACCTCCTGCTTAGTAACCGGGTTCCAGTAACGTCAGCTGGTCCTCGGTAGTTCCATTGGCTCTTGGACCTTCGGCTACCCATCCGGGTTCCAGTACCATCAGCTGGTTCTCGGCAGTGTCTTTTGCTCTTGTACCTTCTGCTCCCCATCCTGGTTCCAGTACCATCAGCTAGTTCCGGGCAGAGCCTTTGGCTTAGGTGCCTCCCTCTGGGTATCCGAGTTCCACCAATGTCAGGTGGTCCTTGGTAGTGCTTTCAGGCACGGGTACCTCCTGCTTAGTAACCGGGTTCCAGTAACGTCAGCTGGTCCTCGGTAGTTCCATTGGCTCTTGGACCTTCGGCTACCCATCCAGGTTCCAGTACCATCAGCTGGTTCTCGGCAGTGTCTTTTGCTCTTGCACCTTCTGCTCCCCATCCTGGTTCCAGTACCATCAGCTAGTTCCAGGCAGAGCCTTTGGCTTAGGTGCCTCCCTCTGGGTATCCGAGTTCCACCAATGTCAGGTGGTCCTTGGTAGTGCTTTCAGGCACGGGTACCTCCTGCTTAGTAACCGGGTTCCAGTAACGTCAGCTGGTCCTCGGTAGTTCCATTGGCTCTTGGACCTTCGGGTAGCCATCCGAGTTCCAGTTCCATCAGCTGTTTCCCGGCATTTTCTCAGCCTTCTTGTACCTTCTGCTACATTTCCAAGTTCAAGACCCTAATGGCCCTGGGATCCATATTCATGTAAAAAATAAAGAATTAAAATAAAAAATATGAATATACTCACCCGTCCGGTGGCCCCTGGACCTTACCGATTGTAACCGGCAGCCTCCGTTCCTAAGAATGAGCAGTTTAGGACCTTCGATGACATCGCGGCTTGTGGTTGGTCGCGTGCCACTCATGTGACCGCTCACGTGACCAATCACAGGCCGCGACGTCATCGCAGGCCCTAAACTCCTCAATGAGGAGTTTAGGACCTGCGATGACGTCGCGGCTTGTGATTGGTCACGTGAGCGGTCACATGAGCGGCACGCGACCAATCACAAGCCGCGACGTCATCAAGGGTCCTAAACTCACTGCATTCTTAGGAACGGAGGCTGCCGGTTACATCGGTAAGGTCCAGGGGCATCCGGGGGGGTGAGTATATCCATATTTTTTATTTTAATTCTTTATTTTTTACATGAATATGGATCCCAGGGCCTGAAGGAGAGTCTCCTCTCCTCCAGACCCTGGGAACAATACACTGGGAACTTCCGATTCCGATTTCCGATACCACAAAAGTATCGGAACTCGGTATCGGAATTCCGATACCGCAAGTATCGGCCGATACCCGATACTTGCGGTATCGGAATGCTCAACACTAGTGTACAACCAAATATTAAGTTGAGGGTGCCAACAATTTGTCATGCCCATTTTTAGGGGTTTCTGTGAAATCATGTCCACTTTGACATTTTTCTCTTTTTTTGTGTGTTGTTGCAATATGCACAAAGGAAATAAATATGTATGTAGCAAAAAATGTGTAAATGCAATCATTTTCTAAGAAGAAAACTTGATTTTCTAGAACAATTTCAAGGGTGTCAACACTTTAGGCCATGACTGTATCTATAACACCAATTATGATAAAGTTGAAAAGTTGTGTAAAATGTAATGAAAATATTAATACAATGATTTGGTAGTCTCTTATAGTCATGTTTTATTCACAACAAAATATAGGACACGTGTCAGAAGTTGACAGAAATTTTTCCATTTTATTTGAAAAATGTACTGTAAGTTATTTAGAAATTCAGGGCAGCAATACATCTCAAAAATATTAGGACAGGGCCATGTCTACTATTGTGTAGCATCTCCTTTTCTATTGCAACAGGTTGTAAACATCTGGGATGTGGTGATACCAATTGCTGAAGTTTTGGGAAATAAATATTGTCTAATTCTTAGCTGCTGAACAGTCTTGAGTCTTCTTTTCTGGATATTTACCATATATGCTCAAGTATAAGCCGACCCGAGTATAAGCCGACCCCCCTAATTTTGCAACAAAAAACTGGGAAAACTTGAGTATAAGCCTAGGGTGGAAAATGCAGCTGGTAAATTTAAAAAAAAAAAATAGATACCAATAAAAGTAAAATTAATTGAGACATCAGTAGGTTAAGTGTTTTTACATATCCATATTGAATCAGGAGCCCCATATAATGCTCCATGCAGTTCTTTATGGCCCCATAGATGCTCCATATAATGCTCCATGCAGTTATGGCCCAATAGATGCCCCATATAATGCTCCATGCAGTTATGGCCCAATAGATGCCCCATATAATGCTCCATGCAGTTATGGCCCCATAGACGCTCCATATAATGCTCCATGCAGTTCTTCATGGCCCCATAGATGCTCCATACAGCATTGTGCCACATGTAATGCTGCTGCTGCAATAAAAAAAAAATCACATACCTCTCGTCGCTGCTCCTCAGCGTCCCATCTCTCTGCACTGACTGTTCAGGCAGAGGGCAGCATGCACACTAATACGTCACCGCGCCCTCTGACCTGCACAGTCACTGCAAGAGGACAAGAAGACGGAGCGGCACCCTGCTGATGGAACGCGGACAGTTGAATATGAAATATTCACCAGCTCCTGATGCTCGTGACGCTGTCCCTGCCTGTCCCATGGTACCGCAGCTTCTTCCTGTAATGAGCGGTCACCGGTACCGCTCATTACAGTAATGAATATGCGGCTCCACCCCTATGGGAGTGGAGTCCATATTTATTACTTTAAAGAGTGGCACCACGTGACCGCTGAATAGAGGAAGAGCTGCAGCGCGGGAGACCATGGGACAGGCTGGGACAGCATTAGGAGCACCAGGAGCAGGTGAGTATGCGACGGTCCTCTCTCCCTCTCACCTGCCGACCCCGCCGCCGACCATGACTCGAGTATAAGCCGAGAGGGGCACTTTCAGCCCCAAAATTTGGGCTGAAAATCCCGGCTTATACTCGAGTATATACGGTAGTTTCATAATGACCAAAATATTTTCTATGGGTGAATAGACTTGGCTGCAGGTGGCCAGTTAATCAATGTAATTTCCTGCAAAGCCATACTGTTTTGATGGATACAGTATGTGGTTTAGCGTTATGATGTTCCAAAAATACCTTGCACTAATAGTGCCTTTCAAAATGTGTAAGCTGCTCATAGCATAGGCACTGATTCAACCCAATACCATCAGGGATGCAGGTTTTTAAACTGTGTGGTGATAACAAGCTGAATGGTCCCTCTCCTCTCAAGTCCTTGGGATGCAGCATTCATGGTTTCCATAAACAATTTACATTTTTGATTTACAATTTTGATTTATCTGACCACTAAGTAGTTTTCAATCTTTCCTTAGTCCATTGTAAATGAGCTTTGGCCCATAGCTTTAGCCTTTTGCTTAGCATAATAGAGTTTGAATTTGCATTTGTGGATTCCACAGCATACTGTGTTCACTCATAATCATTTTTGGAGGTATTTAGTTATTTGCACCACCAAATTATACTTGTTTTTAATGCAGTGCCACCTAAGGGCCCATTGATTATGAGCATTCAATATTGATTCGTCTTTTCACTTGTGCATATGGATTGCCCCTCTGAATCTTTTGGTGATATTGTCTATTTTAGATGGTAGGATGTTCAAAGTCTTTGCAATTTTACGTTGAGGAACATTTTTCTAAAATTGTTCCCAAATTTTTAGAAGCTGATTGGTGAACCTCTGACCATCTTTGTTTTTGAGAGACTCTGCCACTCTAACATGCTCGTTTTATACAAAATCATGTGACTTAGTTTAAAATTGACCCTCGACCTTTTTTTAATTAGTACCACTTACTTCTCCAGCCATTTGTTAGCCATGTCCCAATTTTTTTGAGATATGTTGCTGCCATTCATTTCTAAATGAGTTATTTTTTTTAAATGAAATCTCATTGTGGGGAATATATGTCTCTATAAACTGACCACAGGACATTGAGATTTGAGAATTAATCCAACAGGCAGGTCTATGCTGTTTTTGTAACTCCTATAGAATCAACTGAATTTAGTCAATTGAAAATAACGTATTCAAACAAAAGTTACAAAAAGTCATATCACTTAATTAAAATATGGATTAACTCCTTTTAAAAAAATACACACAATGGATGAAATTAGTTTTTTCTAATGGAACAGGACTAATGCCTCACCGTTAATCTAGATAGACAATGAACAAAGTGGAAGTGCCATTACTGACGGAGCACAAAACGTGCACAAAGGTCCAGTTCACATGGCAGGTATAACTACTATGCTCATTGTGGTATAACGTACCACAATACATGGAGAAGAAAAAAAAATTCTCCTCCAAGATGGCGCTGCCCGCACATGTGCAGTAGCAGCTCTCGGTGTCTATAGCTGTGATCCTATAACTGCTACTGCGCAGGCGCGGGCGGCGCCATCTTCGATGAGGAATTTTTCTTCTCCAGTAAGATGGCGCTGCCGATGCATGTGCTGTAGCAGCTATGTGATCACAGCTAAACACCGATAGCTGCTACTGCGCAGGCGTGGGCGGCACCATTTTCAAATTGTTTTTTTTCCCCTAGCTGGATAACATCAAGAAAATGTATTATTGCCACACTAACCATGCGATTATGCTGCAGAGCAGGTGCGACGGCTGGAACCTGCCTGCAGAAACATTTTTTGTCTCTTTCTTTAGTATGTTAGGTATTCATTATGCAAACTAGGGGTGGGTCAGTGAGGGATCGGCGACCTGTCAGCAGGCTGCATTATGAATACATAATCAGAGCACCACATGCAGGCCGCCTTGGGGCACGATCATATAATTAACTACAAACTGAAAATAAAGATTACACAACAACCACAAGACAGATTTCATCAACCAAGCTATAATTTTAATCAGTACAACGACACCAACCTGACACTGTCTGCAGGTTACTGTGCACAATCCTGCTGACAGGTTCCCTTTAATCTTTATTTTCAGTTTTGTGTTAATGAGATTCTCATACCCTGAGGCGGGGTTGGTGTATGTGGTGATCTGATTAGCTATTCATGATGCAGACTGCTGACAGGTCACTTAACTCTCACTGACCTGCCCGCCCTAGTGTGCATAATGATAAGCAGCACATACTGAATTAAAAAAAAAACTCTTCTGCAGGCAGGTGCCAGCTATGGCACCTGAGCTGCAGCATAATCGTATGTTTACTGTGCACTTAATCTCTTTTGCATATTTAATTGAGCGAGGAAAAAAAAGTCAATCGGAGATCGCCGATAACTGCTATTGCGCGGGCGCGGCAGGCGCCATTTTCAAATTGACTTTTTTTTTAATGAATATATAATAAGAGCGCCACACACACCAACCCCACCTTAGGACACAAGAATATCAGTAAAACAAAAGATTAAGAAACAATCACAAAATGGATTTATTCAACCACGGTATAATTGTAATCAGTATAAATGCCGACCTGACACTGTGTGTAGGTTACTAAGCACAATCCTGCTTTCAGGTTCCTTTAAATAATAAAAGTTGCACTTTAGACTTTATTGTGGGGGATGCATTTATAAACTAGAGACTGCAAATTAGTTTTGTACATGGTATACGGTATCTACATAATATTAGCATTCTCCTCTTAGTGGGAACTTTTGTCTTCCTTTGCATAATATATAGCTATAAGAGATTTCCAAATCATTGCATTCTTGTTTTCTTTACATTTTACACAGCATCCAAACGTTTCTTGAAATTGGGATTATAAAAAACAAAGAATAATAAACAGCAATCTAAATGGAAAAAGTGAAGATGCAATGGAAAGAGAAGTATTAGTTCAGAACGAGCTTGTTGCAGATTTCAGCTTTCAGCTTTCAGCAGAATCATTGACCCTCAATCTGGGAGTATGAATTGTTTTATTTGCTATATACAGTAACCATTGTATTCATCATCAGCAACATGGAAGATATAGGAAATTACTGACACAAACAAGACAACTAAAAGGTTATACTGTATAGACTAAACACACTCTATCAGTTCACACAGCGCCATCTGCTTTCTGCTCAACACAGTCCCTCCAGGATATATGTACAGCTGTTGCTATTACTCCAACAGTGCCCACCCGCTCTTAGTTCCTTACTTTAGCACGATAGCTGTCAGATGGATAATTGTTCACCTGTCAGCTATCAACCATGATTTATTCAATAATATGGATTTTTGGCTCTGATAAGCATGCATTTTTATAAAGAATTTTAAATGTAAACACTTGAATTTATTTTGCCTCCCAATAAAGGCACCAAAGATGGTTATCTACTTTGCTTAGCCCTCTTCTTGGTCTTACTTGCCATTAAATTACAAACTAGACACATTGTTAAATAAAGCCTTAATGACGCTCTAATGTTATCATGGATATCAGTTTGTGATTACTGGTAAATAAAAAATGAGGGAAAAAAAGTGGTAAAAACTTCTACTATAAGAGTATATTCAAATGCTACAGATTCTGTCTAGATTTTAGGACAAAAAATACATAGTACGGTACAGTACCAGGAAAGTAGATTAGATTTTTAAATTGTCAACCGCATACTGCTTTTGTTTACCATGCTGAACAATTGAAAATCAAATCACCAGTATTGCTGTTTTATTAGTCAGTGTAACTGACAGGTAGTGCAAGCAAATTTGAGCACCTAGCCAATCCCTCAAATTAGTTGCACCCTAGGCTATCTCTGTGCCCCAGATTATCCCGGATGATGGAGACGTCAGAGTATCATACCTTGCTATGCTCCTATCTTAACCCTTATCTGTTCCGTCCCCCACCAAAGGAGGTGTGAGACCGAAAACACAAACCAGACAGAAAGGGGTTAACTATTGTGAAGTCTGTTCTGGAGCTCCCTCCTGTTGTTGCTAATGGTATTTTTGTGAGTTCTGCCCTTGGGCTCCCTCTGGTGGTTTCGAGTGGAACTGCTGCTCCTTTAGGTAGCTGTAGCAGCTGCCTCCACTGATCGCCTTGCCTGGGTTTGTTATTTAAACCTGCTCTGGGCTTTAGTTCAGGCCAGCTGTCAATGTTCTTGGTTGGATTTGGTTCTCTCCTTGGATTTCTCATATGGCCTGTCCTTGTCAGCAAAAGATAAGTTTTTGCTAGTTCTTGTTTGTCCATTTGTTTGGACTCTATTGCTCTGCAAATATGTCTCTTTTTGTCCAGCTTGTCACTATGTCATATTCAGGCTAGCTGGAAGCTCTGGGGAAGCAGATTTGCCCCTCCACACCGTGAGTCGGTGTGGAGTTCATTTTTGTAAACTCTGCGTGGATTTTGTAGTTTTTAATACTGACCGCACAGTATCCTTTTCTCTCTGTCTATCAAGTTTAGTATTGGCCTCCTTTGCTGAAATCTGATTTCATTTCTGTGTACGTCATTTCCCTCTCCACTCACAGTCAATATTTGTGGGGGGCTGTCTTTCCTTTGGGGGTTTTCTCTGAGGCAAGATAGCTTTCTATTTCCTACTTTAGGGGTAGTTAGCTCTTAGGCTGTGACGAGGTGTCTAGGGAGAGTCAGGAACATCCCACGGCTATTACTAGTGTTGTTGTTAGGATTAGGAACTGCGGTCGGTAGAGTTACCACCTCCTCAGAGCTCGTCCCATGTTGCGTTTTAGCCACCAGGTCATATCAGTGTGGCCTCTTATCCACCAGGTCATAACAGTACAGCTGGCCCACAAGGTGTTAAATGCATCTCAAAAGAGGGAAAAGAAGGTTCTGAGTCATTTTTTTTTCCTTTGTAGCTTGTTTTGTCTTTTTTTTCCCCTTAATCTCTGGGTGGTTCAGGATTTTGGTTCTGATATGGAGGTTCAGGGTCTGTCCTTGCGTGTGGATCAACTCGCTGCAAGGGTACAGAGTATCCAAGATTATGTTGTCCAGACTCCGGTATTAGAGCCTAGAATTCCTATTCCTGATTTGTTTTCTGGGGATAGATCTAAATTTTTGAACTTCAAAAATAATTGCAGATTGTTTTTTGCTCTGAGACCCCGTTCCTCTGGTGACCCCATTCAGCAGGTGAAGATTGTTATTTCTTTGCTGCGTGGCGACCCGCAGGACTGGGCATTCTCCCTTGAGCCAGGAAATCCTGCATTGCTCAATATTGACGCATTTTTTTAAAGCGCTCGGATTGCTGTATGACGAGCCTAATTCTGTGGATCAGGCAGAAAAGACTTTGCTGGCTCTGTGTCAGGGTCAGGAAGCAGCAGAAGTATACTGCCAGAAATTTAGAAAGTGGTCTGTGCTCACAAAATGGAATGAGTATGCCCTGGCAGCGATTTTCAGAAAGGGTCTTTCTGAAGCCCTTAAAGATGTTATGGTGGGGTTTCCCACGCCTGCTGGTCTGAATGAGTCAATGTCTTTGGCCATTCAGATCGATCAGCGTCTGCGCGAGCGCAAGGTGGTGCACCATATGGCAGTGTCCTCTGAGCAGAGTCCTGAGCCTATGCAATGTGATAGAGCAGAAAGGCAGAAATTCAGACGTCAGAATGGCCTGTGTTTTTACTGTGGTGATTCTGCTCATGCTATTTCTGATTGCCCTAAGCGTACTAAGAGGGTCCCTAGGTCTGTTACCATTAGTACTGTACAGCCTAAATTTCTCTTGTCTGTTACCCTGATTTGCTCATTGTCGTCCTTTTCTGTTATGGCATTTGTGGATTCTGGCGCTGCCCTGAACTTAATGGACTTAGAATTTGCCAAGCGCTGTGGATTTTCTTTGGAGCCTTTGCAGAGCCCTATTCCCTTAAGGGGGATTGATGCTACGCCATTGACCAAGAATAAACCTCAGTACTGGACACAGTTAACCATGTACATGGCTCCAGCACATCAGGAAAATATTCGCTTTTTGGTGTTGCATAGTTTGCATGATGTTGTTGTGCTGGGTTTTCCATGGTTACAGGTACATAGTCCAGTGCTGGATTGGAGATCTATGTCTGTAACTGGTTGGGGTTGTCAGGGGATACATAGTGATATTCCTTTGAGTCAATTTCCTCGCCCCCTTCTTCTGAAGTTCCTGAGTTTTTGTCGGATTTCCAGGATATATTTGATGAGCCCAAGTCCAGTTCCCTGCCTCCTCATAGGGACTGCGATTGTGCCATTAATTTGATTCCTGGCTGTAAGTTCCCTAAGGGCCGACTTTTCAACCTGTCTGTGCCAGAGCATGCCGCTATGCGGAGTTATGTAAAGGAGTCCTTGGAGAAGGGGCATATTCGCCCGTCTTCGTCACCGTTGGGGGCTGGATTCTTCTTTGTTGCCAAGAAGGATGGCTCCTTGAGACCCTGTATAGATTATCGCCTTCTCAATAAGATCACGGTCAAATTCCAGTACCCTTTACCTTTACTTTCTGATTTGTTTGCTCGGATTAAGGGTGCCAGTTGGTTTACTAAAATCGACCTTCGAGGGGAGTATAATCTCGTGCGTATTAAACAAGGTGATGAATGGAAAACAGCATTTAATATGCCCAAAGGCCATTTTGAATATCTTGTGATGCCATTCGGGCTCTCTAATGCTCCATTGGTATTTCAGTCCTTTATGCATGATATCTTCCGGAATTATCTGGATAAATTCATGATTGTGTATTTGGATGATATTTTGTTTTTTTCCGATGATTGGGAGTCTCATGTGAAGCAGGTTAGGATGGTGTTTCAGGTCCTTCGTGCTAATGCGTTGTTTGTGAAGGGGTCTAAGTGCCTCTTTGGAGTTCAGAAGGTTTCTTTTTTGGGTTTCATTTTTTCTCCCTCGGCTATTGAAATGGACCCTGTTAAAGTCCAGGCCATTCATGATTGGACTCAACCCACATCTGTAAAGAGCCTTCAGAAATTTTTGGGCTTTGCTAATTTTTATCGCCGCTTTATTGCTAATTTTTCTAGTGTGGTGAAGCCTCTGACCGATTTGACGAAGAAAGGCGCTGATGTGATGAATTGGTCCTCTGCGGCTGTTGAGGCCTTTCAGGAGCTTAAACGTCGTTTTACTTCTGCCCCTGTGTTGCGTTAGCCAGAAGTTTTGCTCCCTTTTCAGGTTGAGGTTGATGCTTCTGAGATTGGGGCAGGGGCCGTTTTGTCTCAGAGAAATTCTGATGGCTCTTTGATGAAACCATGTGCTTTCTTCTCCAGAAAGTTTTTGCCTGCTGAGCGTAATTATGATGTCGGCAATCGGGAGTTGTTGGCTATGAAGTGGGCATTTGAGGAGTGGCGACATTGGCTTGAGGGAGCCAAGCATCGCGTGGTGGTCTTGACTGATCATAAGAATCTGATTTACCTCGAGTCTGCTAAGCGGTTGAATCCTAGACAAGCTCGGTGGTCTCTGTTTTTCTCCCGTTTTGATTTTGTGGTCTCGTATATTCCAGGATCTAAGAATGTGAAGGCTGATGCCCTTTCTAGGAGTTTTTTGCCTGACTCTCCGGGAATTCTTGAGCCGGCTGGGATCCTCAAGGAGGGGGTGATTCTTTCTGCCATCTCCCCTGATTTGCGGCGGGTACTTCAGGAGTTTCAGGCTGATAAACCTGACCGCTGTCCAGTGGGGAGACTGTTTGTTCCTGATAGATGGACTAGCAGGGTAATTTCTGAGGTTCATTGTTTGGTGTTGGCTGGTCACCCTGGGATTTTCGGTACCAGAGATTTGGTGGCTAGGTCCTTTTGGTGGCCTTCCTTGTCGCGGGATGTGCGTTCCTTTGTGCAGTCCTGTGGGACCTGTGCTCGGGCTAAGCCTTGCTGTTCCCGTGCCAGTGGGTTGCTTTTGCCTTTGCCTATTCCTGGACGCATATTTCCATGGATTTTATTTCTGATCTTCCTGTTTCTCAGAAGATGTCTGTCATCTGGGTGGTTTGTGACCGTTTTTCTAAGATGGTCCATTTGGTACTGTTGCCTAAGTTGCCTTCCTCCTCTGATTTGGTTCCATTATTTTTTCAGCATGTGGTTCGTTTACATGGTATTCCGGAGAATATTGTGTCTGACAGAGGTTCCCAGTTCGTTTCTAGGTTTTGGCGGTCCTTTTGTGCTAGAATGGGCATTGATTTGTCTTTTTCTTCAGCATTCCATCCTCAGACAAATTGCCAAATGGAGTGAACCAATCAGACCTTGGAAACCTATTTGAGATGCTTCGTGTCTGCTGATCAGGATGATTGGGTGACCTTTTTGCCATTGGCCGAGTTTGCCCTTAATAATTGGGCTAGTTTGGCTACCTTGGTTTCGCCTTTTTTTTGTAACTTTGGTTTTCATCCTCGTTTTTCATCCTCGTTTTTCTTCGGGGCAGCTTGAGCCTTCTGACTGTCCTGGTGTGGATTCTGTGGTGGACAGGTTGCAGCAAATTTGGACTCATGTGGTGGACAATTTGATGTTGTCTCAGGAAAAGGCTCAACGTTTTGCTAACCGTCGTCGGGGTGTTGGTCCCCGGCTTCGTGTTGGAGATTTGGACTGGTTGTCTTCTCGTCATGTTCCTATGAAGGTTTCTTCCCCTAAGTTCAAGCCTCGCTTTATTGGGCCTTATAAGATTTCTGAAATTATCAATCTGGTGTCTTTTCGTTTGGCCCTTCCAGCTTCTTTTTCCATTCATAATGTGTTCCATAGATCCTTGTTGCGGAGATATGTGGTACCTATGGTTCCCTCTGTTGATCCTCCTGCTCCGGTGTTGGTTGAGGGGGAATTGGAATATGTGGTAGAGAAGATTTTGGATTCTCGTTTTTCGAGGCGGAGGCTCCAATATCTGGTCAAGCGGAAGGGTTATGGCCAGGAGGATAATTCTTGGGTTGATGCCTCCGATGTTCATGCTGCCGATTTGGTTCATGCTTTCCATTTGGTTCGTCCTGATCGGCCTGGGAGCTCTGGTGAGGGTTCGGTGACCCCTCCTCAAGGGGGGGGGGTACTGTTGTGAATTCCGTTCTGGAGCTCCCTCCTGTGGTTGCTAATGGTATTTTTGTGAGTTCTGCCCTTGGGCTCCCTCTGGTGGTTTCGAGTGGAACTGCTGCTCCTTTAGGTAGCTGTAGCAGCTGCCTCCACTGATTGCCTTGCCTGGGTTTGTTATTTAAACCTGCTCTGGGCTTTAGTTCATGCCAGCTGTCAATGTTCTTGGTTGGATTTGGTTCTCTCCTTGGATTTCTCATATGGCCTGTCCTTGTCAGCAAAAGATAAGTTTTTGCTAGTTCTTGTTTGTCCATTTGTTTGGACTCTATTGCTCTGCAAATATGTCTCTTTTTGTCCAGCTTGTCACTATGTCATATTCAGGCTAGCTGGAAGCTCTGGGGAAGCAGATTTGCCCCTCCACACCGTGAGTCGGTGTGGAGTTCATTTTTGTAAACTCTGCGTGGATTTTGTAGTTTTTAATACTGACCGCACAGTATCCTTTTCTCTCTGTCTATCAAGTTTAGTATTGGCCTCCTTTGCTGAAATCTGATTTCATTTCTGTGTACGTCATTTCCCTCTCCACTCACAGTCAATATTTGTGGGGGGCTGTCTTTCCTTTGGGGGTTTTCTCTGAGGCAAGATAGCTTTCTATTTCCTACTTTAGGGGTAGTTAGCTCTTAGGCTGTGACGAAGTGTCTAGGGAGAGTCAGGAACATCCCACGGCTATTACTAGTGTTGTTGTTAGGATTAGGAACTGCGGTCAGTAGAGTTACCACCTCCTCAGAGCTCGTCCCATGTTGCGTTTTAGCCACCAGGTCATATCAGTGTGGCCTCTTAACCACCAGGTCATAACAGTTAACAGACAAGGATAAAAGAAAACTACAATCATACAAATACACTCACAAAGCAACAAAGTGAGAAACTGTGGAGGATTAGGAGGCACAAACCAAATGGGAGAGGATAAGGATAAACACGCTAACCAACTCCATGCAGCAAACTCATGAAGAACTCTCCAACTGCCTACTCCAAATACTGAACTTCTCCTTCAACTCCAGACCAGGAAGTAGAACAACTATCACTGGCAGCAAATAAGTGCCAGTGGCGAGCATATATACCAAAAGGGAGTGGCCAACACAGAACAACTGAGACAATTCAGAATGGCTAGCTCCAGGAGATCAACTGAACTGATTAACCGATGACAGAGTAAGAAAAATCTGCTCTGTTTAATGCAGGATGGTGAGGCAGATCTTATTAGTGCTGGATTTCTTGCAACCAGATGCCGCGATCCCCTGGCCCCTCTTTGTCGTTGGTATGCACGTAACTGTAAATTTCAAAAGTTTTCAATAAAACGCTATCTGAATGTATTATGCACTCCAAGCTAGAACCAATAAAATTACATCTTGACATACAATATAACATACACTTATATAGATCCGTATTTAGTGAAATGTTAAAGTTATAGGTCTTAGATAATAGAAACTTCAAATGTTTTTTTTTACAAAGTTTGGAATTTTTTCTTAAAAATACTATAAAACAAAGAAACAAAAAATCAATATACTGTAAGTTTGGAATAACCCTAATCGTACTGACCTGAAGAATCAGGTTGACAGATCATTTTTACAGCACACTGAAATCTATAGAAACTAAACCCCAAAACAATGGGGAAATTGCATTTTGTTTTCACTACTCCACCCCACATAAATGATGAATCGGATGATTAGGTCTCATTCAGTTGTATGTAAGTAATATAATTGTCCTTTCTGTGTCTTTTCCTGGATAGAACATGTAACGCTATAAGCTGACGCCCCTACATGGTTCCTCTTTCCCCTCCATGCAGGGAGTTCAGCATACTCACCACAACGGCATGCTCCCTGTCTCCATCTGTGTGCGTGCCACACTTCTCATTGGCGCTCCCCTGCTCTTAAACGTGCATTCGCATGTAGTCAAAGGCCCCAGCCAATGACTGGAAGACATTTAGTGTTAGAGTGCACCTGCAAGATGGCTCCTAGCCAATAGCTGGGAGGCATCTGGTTTAAAAGACACCCTCCCAAATAGGGAGGGGTCAAGAAACACAGTGAATCATTAGTGACAGAGGTGGTTTCCTAATAAGTTATCAGGTTATAGAAAACTTGATTCCAGCTCACCCAGTTGCTCTATGCTCATCCACATGCGGCTCAGACACCGGCTTAGCCCTGACCTCACATTAAGGATAATATAAAAAATGTGAGTCTGGCTCAACAGGTCTGGATTTTCCTTTTCTTTTTCTTTTTCAAAAGAAAATATGGTGCATGCAAAAGAAAAATTGACATGGTCGACATGCACTAGGCAGTCTTACTCATGTTGTGCTAGACTACAATTTTTTCTATTATCCAAGTTGTGAGGTTCCCTGTTGTGGCCAGGCCTGAACCCAAAATGCCTGGTCCTTGTGCGGCCAGTTCCTGAATCAGTATCCGAGACCCGTGTGTTTGAACGTGCGCATATCTGAGTATTCCTTGCATCCGGACTGACCTAACAGTCTCCAAATCAGCCCTACAGAGGATCCAGAACTTAGTAGTCTGAACATAGCCCTAGACTTATCCGTGTCTGCGTGCCTGACCCCTGGGGTCAGCAGCTGTAGTACTGGGGATTGGCTATGAGTATCAGAAGCTCCAGTGAACACCTAGTAGCCACTTAGCTATGCCCCTCCTGGGTAAACCCGGCCCCATCACACAGTGGGTCCACGAACCACGTGCGCCACCTGTGTATGTAACAGAACACATACCCATTTTAGTTTACTGAGCTGTTCACATGACCAAATTTAATTGTGCCCCACAAAAAAAATTGAGAAGTGTCTATTTTTTTTACAGAATTAAGTAAAACTGGAATGTCAAATAGTGGAAAAGGGTCTTTTCTGGTAGACAAAGGAAGAGGTAGAAGATGTGGGGTATGCTCACCTGTTAGGGTTATGATAGTCACAACCCTTTAGAAGGCTTGTAAAAAGGCTGCTGCAGAACCACCAAAATAATGGGATGCAATGCTGGGAAAAAATGTGGCTCTGCCAAAGATCCAATGTATAATGGGAGACTGAATGGAGTATTGATGCGATTTTTATGCATCAATGCGTTTCAAGGTATTCACATATTTTCATCAGGACAAACATTTGTGTTTTTTTATATAAGAAGAATGGATGCAACACTTATATAGTTAGTATAAATAACACCATTGAAAAAATACTTGTTTAAATCCGATAGGGCACATCGATGGAAAGCCCATTGTGATTCACATACGAGAAAAAGACCTGACGTGTTGTGAATTCTGCTTTTGGGTTCCCTCCGGTGGTAGCAGGTGGTAATGCAGTTGTCACTGGGTTGCAGTCCTGGTCAGGTGTGTCTGCTGATTGCAGTTCTGACTGGGGTATTTAGGTGTGCAGGATTCATTAGTCCTTGCCAGTTGTCAATTGTTGTTGGGAGGTGTTGGACCTCTGCCCGGTTCCTCCTGCCTTTCTGCCAAATCAGCAAAGATAAGTGTCTGGTTTTTTTTCTGTGGCACACATGCTGTGTGCTTCATAATTCAGTGCTATTCTTTTGTGTTTTCTTGTCCAGCTTAGATTGTGTCAGTAGTTTCTCAGTCTTGTTGGATTCTCTGGGGTTGCAGATATTCATTCCATGTCTTTAGTTAGATTGTGGAATTTTTTGTATTATCTGCGGTTGATATTTTTGGAAGGGTTTTTTACTGACCGCCTAGTATTCTGTCCTATCCTTTCCTATTTAGCTAGAGTGGCCTCTTTTGCTAAATCCTGTTTTCTACCTGCGTGTGTCTTTTCTTCTCCTACTCAGTCATTATTCGTGGGGGGCTGCCTATCCTTTGGGGTTCTGCTCTGAGGCAAGGTAGTATTCCTATTTCCATCTATAGGGGTATTTAGTCCTCCGGCTGTGTCGAGGTGTCTAGGGTTTGTTAGGCACACCCCACGGCTACTTCTAGTTGCGGTGTTAGTTCAGGTTTTGCGGTCAGTACAGGTTCCACCGACTCCAGAGAAAGTTTCATGCGGCTCCAAGGTCACCGGATCATAACACTGACGTCTGAATGAGGCATTACATGGTACAGCGAATGGTAACATTCAAACTACAACATGTCGTCATACGGCTATGTAAATGCAAAACAATAAAAAGTTATGACTCTTGAAAAAGGTGAGGAAAATGGCAAAAGTACAAAATAATGTAAATTTACCCTGTTGGCATGGAGTTAGTGGTTTCAAAGTCTTGTATTATTAGTGTTTTTATTTACGGATGCAATTCCACGCATATTATCACACCCTAGTGAGCGTGCCCAGATGTGAGTCTGGCTTCTTTTACAGCTCACAGATTAAAGGCCCCTTATTTGTATCTTTCTGACTTATGCTTAACAAGCTACTGCTTTGCAACGTGCTGCCTTCTGCTCTGACGAGGGAGGCTTTAACCAGGTTTCATTATTATGCAGACATAATTACTGCGGCTCTGAACAGATGGCGGCGGTTTAATAATGTTACGTGTGTACACAGAGATAGAATGAGCTAGCACGCTGCAATATCTCGGATGCTTTGTTGCAGCCCTGGATGTGTATCATGGAAGCTAGCCAACGACCACCACTGATACAGTTATAGTCATTAGCCCAATCATTTGTTTCTGCATTAGAAAAAGCCTTGAATCCCTTAAATGTGCGGCAGGAATGAGTGGGTTTATTACATGCACCTCTCCCACGCTTCTATGCCAGAATGAGATTTTAGTCCCAGGAGGACTCTGTCTCCAGTTCCCTAGTTTTCCTGCCGTGTATTCATAGGCATCTAGCAAGCTTCAGCAGTTTCTGGCATTGCTGAATGAATTCCCTGACCTTGCTGCTGTAGTGACGTGGCCCTGATTCTACACGCAGGAAGGCAAGAAGGCAAGAAATCAAGTCTGTCAGGTTTTACTCATTTTTTTTAGTACTTTCGTTTTTTGCCATTGCATTAATACCTACAGTTACCACAACTGATTACAATGAGATTGTTTTTCATAATCTTACTATTTTAAACCCATGTTTTTACATCATGAGACTGTAGAACAGATCATATTACAGCCAAATAAGTACCTATAAGAATGTTAAAGGTCATGTACATCAATAGTCGTTTTGTGTCTATAAACCACCCATGTTTAGAATGATCATGCCGTCATATGTCACACCACTCCTTCTGCCACCTCTTATTTCTTGTCTACAGGGAGTCAAGCAACACAACGGGGCATTGAGCGGATAACTGTAAGAGCTCATTCATCCGTTCAATTTTTCCACGTACAAGGAAAATGGACCAATTATTCTGATCAGTGTTTGATCAGAGTGTGATCAGAGTGTGGTCCAAGTGTCATCCGTTTTTCTCGTTCATGGAGAGATCAAAAAAGTTACCTTCTCCATTCTGACGGTCCATGAAAATTGGACCTCACTCTGATTTTTTTCACGGACCCATTGACATTGCCAATTTTTATCTGACCGTGGATCACAATTGGACTAGTCTTCGTGATTTTCCGTCGACCTCTTGGTCCACAGAAAATCATGGACTTGTGTATGGCCCCATAGAATGTCACAGGTACGAGTGCTATCTGTGAAAAACATGACAATCAGATGTCTGAATGAGCCTTATGGGTAAGTTCACATTCCAAGAAACAGTCCAGATTTCCTCCATGAATTTCCCTTACATGCCTAGAAATACGGGTATTACATGCATTTTTTATGTCCCCTACGTAGTCAGCAATCCTCTTGTTGAGCTCTCATTTCGTCTTACCAATATATTAAATTTTGCAAACACATTTAAAGAGTTATACGACCTTCATAGTCCTACAGTTGCCAAAACTACAACAGTCATATGCTTGTGATATCCCTATTTCTAGGCATGTTAGGGGTCTCCTCATCTTGGCATGCTTAGCATGTCAATCTCCGCAAGGAGAAACGATACTTCTTGGATATAGGCATGTTAGGGAAATGCATGGACGAAATCTGGACTGTTTCTGTTTCAGTATTATTGAGGTGATTGCACCCTCACCTAGAGGAGGAGACTGGAACAGAAAAATATTACAAAACGAAGCCAAATGAATCCATAGAATGAGAACAATTGGCCCCTTGGGACTCAATGAGCAATTGCAATATGTATGCTTCCTATAATACACCTGGTTTCATGCCCAATGTTTGATATAATGGATCCTTAAAACCTGCTTTCTACCCACTGGCCATTATGGATTTCAGGGCTTTTTGAACGATCCTACTGAGAATATAGGTAGGGATAACATTATAATGTTTAATATGGGATGTGTTTCTATACTTTAATATGGTACCCAAGACTAAAGAATCAAATTATTTTAAGATGTGAACATGTGTAATAAGACTGCTTCTGCAGGACTATACATGGTTAATACATTGTTTTGCATCCTATTGTGGATCACGTCTGCACCCTGTAATGTACAGAGCATAACACTACATTTGGTGGGTGTACTTTAAACTAGTAGTAGACATTTTAACGTGACTTCCAGTATTTGGAATGGAAAACACCACTTCCGCTCGGCTGTTTCCAGTCTCTGGAACACATGACTGTATTACCAATCACGTTATTTAACTACGGGTGGCTATTTACAAGGTGGCAAACTCATCTTGCACATGTTGGCTGTTTGTTATCTTCTCCTATCATGGCTGTGCAACTTTGATACCATCTTTACACTCTATCAAAATTAAGCTAAATATTATCTATGAAGACTATTTCGCATTGTTTCCAACATGGCTGCTTGCTTCTGAAATTATTTTTTATGACTGTACTGTAGTTTTGGGTACCATATAGTACATGAGATCTGATTGAGGGTACTAGGCATAACCATGCTCTTTTTACACTTACTAGTGCTCCTGATGAACCTCTGATATTTATGGGGGGGGGGGGGAATGCGGTGAGTTCGAAAAAAGCATCTTTTACGGTGCCTCAGTTACTTTTTATGCTGGTGAATTTGCATATGATCATCTTTTGGTTTGGGGCATTCATTGTGGTGACAATATACAGACTATAGTTATCCCATAAGAGCAAAGTAAATGAGAGTACAAATAAAAGAACACCTATCAGGGTGACTAACAAATATGCATATTTTTTCAGACTAGTGGATCTGCACATAATTATTTTCCCCATGCATTGATTTTGTTGGTGTATACGTATACAGAAAGCATATAAGAAACATTCACTCCGTTTTCTCTGAAATATTGATTTTGGTGGTGTAAAGGATCTCACAGGGAAAGGGGGCATTGACTTCGCTCACCTCAGGAGAGGGGAGAGAAGGACCCGGCAGAGATTGGCTCTCTGGCGACACCACTTGCCTCAGGTCAGTCAGGGAACTGCACCGAGGGTAAATAGTCGCCGGAAAGGCTTCCCTTATAGGTACAAGTTAGTGAGGCGCTGCAAGTGAGGGTGGATATATATCACCAGTCCAGCCTGGGGATATATATCTAGACCTCCCGGCCGTCACTGCCAGAGTTCCTCACTAAAACAGTATGGTATTCTGCCACCAGTTCCTCATTTAAAGTAATCCCCATCCGACAACAGGCTTATATCGGGTCAGGAACCAACCCTGCGGAAGCGTCTAATATAACCAACGGAGCATGCAGATGTGGGGATTTGTGGATCGAGATAAAAGAGCAGCCCAAGATTAATTTTATATTTATCGCCAAGAAGGCGCACTAGAAAATACAGCTATACATACAAGAGCAAGGATAGGGTATAGATAGGTTGCAATTACCGTGTTATGTAGCATGTGACCACAGGGAGGTGCTGATGGACCACAGGTCCAAATCTTAGTTACAGGCTTTCCGGGCTGCGTCAGCAAACGTATCCTCCGGCCATCAGAAAACTCAGTCCAAAATGAGGGGCTGCCTTATATCTCCTAGGCTGTTATCTCACACATCTGCTCCCACCCCTGAGTGGTGCACCCTCTCTCCTCCCATGTCTGAGAATATGATTTTCTGCCTAGAACTGTGGCTGGCCCATAACTTTGCACTCGAAGCTTTGAATGGATTGGTTGTACCGCCACTGGATTCCGCTGGATTTTTATCTGTGCATGGAGACTAAATATGACTACTGTATGTAATTACTGCTAGCTATGCCTTATAACTCCATAATCCAGAGTGCTACAGGTGGCTAAATAATATGGGCACGTGGGGAAAGGAATGCCGATTCGGAATATGTGTTCGGCTAATCTTAGAGATATTGCATTCTGTTATTATAGGTCATTCGCACCCTTGTGTGAACAGCTTCAAAAGAGCTTGTCCTAGCTCTTTTAATTAAAAGAAAACAATGAGCCTGTGGAATCCCAAGGGTGGGGGCACATTTCAAGAGTGGAAGGAGATGTCCTGAACTTAAAATCCAAAATAGATTCTCCCTTGTCCCTCACATCACAGGTGGCTTATACAGATATTATGGATATTTGGAATGAGTGTTTCTCTTTTTCTATACTCTTCTCATTAGCCATATGGGCAACTATTGAGTGTAATATATTAGTATTCAGCAGCATATGCTTTGTGTGGTCTTACTAGGATTTATTTAAATTAGGTGTATATGGTGATCCTTTTGGGCTTAGGTTGAAATGACGTTGAGTTTGGGTGCCATTTGTGTTCAAGAGGGTGCCAACATCTTCTGTTAGGAAGGGTAAGAATAAGGCCTAATGGGAACATTCAGGTATATCTTAGAAGGAATTATACTAATAGCTGTTTGTTTTTTTATGTAACTTTGTACTCTAGTTGATAGCTGAATATATATAGGTATGCATCTGTATCATTGAGAGGTTAATACGGGCCCTTTTGGCCCTTTACGTCATTGAAAAGGCTTATGCTCCTTTTTATATAGCCCCCCACACAAAGTGTGTTTTTTGATATTTTTTCCAAGTTTTTCCAGTATGTCCATTTTATTTTCATCTGTAGATATTATCTACGGTTGAATTTTAGTCATAGAATCTAATAAAAGTTACATTTTAAGAGAGCAAAATATTTTTTCTGTGACAAACTCTAAGCATTGCACTCTGATTTGTGAGTATTTTCCACGCACAACATTAGTACTGAAAATACGGATTTGTGAACATAGCCGGAGGCTGTAAAATCTCTTTACATATATGCAAACATGAGCAACGGAATGTCATACTGCATTGTTTGATTTCCACGTGTATGAATTGGGTCAGTGTGACTATAAATCTGCTGTCAGTACAACACATACCCCTCATTCCTATGCAAAAAGAACACTTTTTGTGTCCCATTATAGCCGATGGATACATTTGGCATTTACACCAGTAGCTTTTCTTAGAGTACATGTTGGACAAGTGTGCGGTACACAAGACTTTAAACGGAGCATCCCAACAGGGTTGCCAACTTTACTTTTTATTTTTTCTGGACAGATTATCAAAATATCATGGACAGAAAATATTTTTTTTCGGACACAGAGGAAAACCTTAATAATTAATTATGATTATAAGTGATACATGTATACTGTCTATAAATTTGTCATGAATACATTAGCTACAGTACATTCACTTGTAAATTAAAATTGCAATCATTCAAAATAATCTGTACAAGTTTCTTTAGCTTCAAAAAAATCATTGCCTTCTTACAATTTTTGGTGTTGGTGTTGGTAACACTACTGCATCACACATTGATTATATTGATAGCAGTTCTAACACATTCCCATTGATTATATTGATAGCAGTCAGTTCTATTACATTCCCACTTAGGTGGTTCTCTAAGTTGTCTTCTTCTTCCTCCATGTTGAAACCCATCTGCTCCCTGTATTCACTCTGTACATGAAAAACAACATTTCTTATACAGTTGCCTAGTTACAACGTGAAGAAAACACCTAATTCAGAGTAAATGTTGATCCAGATAAAGGATTTTAACCCATAGAGGGCAGATGACACTTTCCTTCATTCAAAAGTGGAAAAGTCAGATATGGCTAACATGAACCAATCAGGAAGAAATACTAGTCTTTTTTGTTTGGCTGAAACATGAAGGCTGCGTACAGGCGGTCCAGGAGGAGCCATTGTTTTTTTTTGTCTGTTACACCCCTGGGTCCATTAAGTTTACCTATTAAAGTAGAGGAAGGGGGACAACTTACCGACAATGTATGTACAAGGATATCCCTTTACATCTTTCAGGAACAATAAAACTCAGAATACCCATTGTATGGTCATCATTGATTGAGTCGGCTGAGATTGGCCAGCTTCACTAAAGTAAAGCCACCCACTATATAGATACCAGTTCATTGATGGGTCTACTACACTCTATAGACACCGATGATTGGATTTGCCTACCCTCTTGACATCAGTAATCAGATTGATAAGTCAGTTAAATATTATACTTTATGGGAAATACTGAATAACTGGATTGGGCAGCTACACATATATACTCAACTCAGGCTACCTGCATATTCCATTGATAGGTCAACTACACATGGAGGACTGCTCATTCTAAGGAAACCAGTAATTACGTTGATATGTTGGCTACAAGAGTCATACTTATTTTTTATGATTATTGTTGATTGGCTAGATGGGTGAGCTACACATGTTGTTTCAGATGCCCTCTCTATAAGAGTTCTATCATGCAGCTGTCTGTGAAAATTGGTCTGAGAATCCACCACAATGCACTGACTGTCAGCAAGTCTCACAACCTGAACTCAAAAGTGTCAGAAATGCCTATAAGGCTGAATAATTCGGGTAAGGAGACCCACAGACAGTCCGTGCATTGAGCATATACATAAACGATGTGTCAGCACAATGCAATTAATGAATACATGAAATCAGAGGCATAGCTAGGGTTTTGGTTTAGTGGGGACAAACTTCTGAGTGGGCCCCTAACCATGTAACCCTGATTACAACTATGGTGGCACACCCTAATAGTGGATGTAGGAGAACCTAAGCAGATCACTGCACTGTTACTAATAAAAATCTCTATACAAAGACCAACACTGATATTACTGCCATATGGTGACCATATAGTGGTAGATACCAGTCCTGCAGAACACGTAATAGATTACAGTACAGTTACAGATAGTGACGTTCTTTCTGGTGGAGTCGTTCACTTTTCCCGTCTTTCCAGGTGGCTCAGACCCACACGGCAACTTCTCCAGCCAGGACTCAGCTGCAGAGATTACAACAAAGACACATTTGATCATATTTCCTGTACCGTCCTCATCTATTCCCAACCTGCACAAACTCCTCGTCCTGCTGATACCCCAATGCTGAGCCATTGCTGCCGTATGTGTCCCTATTACTGCACCTACTGTGCTGTACTGTATTCCCTCTAAATGGTAAAACAAACCTCAAGAATATAGTAATGCCGGGTGTAAGTGCCCTAGAAAGCAGTGTTCACATTTTGCACCCCAAAAGAGTAATAATACCCCGTGTGCCGCTCTGACAGTCACAATAACCTTAGTTCCCCTATAACAATAAGTGCCCAATTTACATTTAATAATGTCCCGAGTCGCCCCCCCTGTACAGCTCCCCTATACACAGTATGATGCTCTCTTATACACAGTATAATGCCCCCTCACTGTTTAGTACCACCCACACAGTATACTGACAACTTAGTAGCCCCAAACTGTTTGATGGCTCCAACACTGTGTGAGTGTAATGCACTCCCCATAGATCTCTATATAGTAACATTCACTCCCCATAGGCCTCCATATATCATAATGCACACCCCACTGGCCTCCATATTGTATAATACACCACCCATAGGCAGTCGCTATAGTTTAATGCACTCCCAATAGGTAGACTCTATATAGTATAATGCACCTCCATAGTCAGACTCTATATAGTATAATACACCCCTATAAATAAGCATACTCTATAAAGTATAATGCACCCCCAGAGTCAGACTCTATATAGTATAATGCACCCCCTATAGGCAGACTCTATAGTTTATTGCTCTCCCCATAGGCAGACTCTATATAGTATAATGCACCCTCATAGGCAGACTCTATATAGTATAATGCACCCCCATAGTCAGAATCTATATAGTATAATGCACCCTCATAGTTAGACTCTATAGTATTAACCCCTTCAAGACCTTGCCCTTTTCCGTTTTTGCGTTCTCGTTTTTCACTCCCCTCCTTCCCAGAGCCATAACTTTTTAATTTTTCTGTCAATATAGCGATGTGAGGGCTTATTTTTTTGCTGGACAAGTTGTACTTTTGAACGACATCATTGATTTTAGCATGTCGTGTACTAGGCAACGGGAAAAAAATTCCAAGTGCGGTGAAATTGCAAAAAAAGTGCAATCCCACACTTGTTTTTTGTTTGGCTTTTTTGCTAGGTTTACTAAATGCTAAAACTGATCTGCCATTATGATTCTCCAGGTTATTACAAGTTCATAGACACCAAACATGTCTACGTTATTTTTTATTTACGTGGTAAAAAAAAATTCCAAACTTTGCTAAAAAAAAAAAAAGCGCAATTTTCCAATACCCATAGCGTCTCCATTTTTTGTGATCTCGGATCGGTTGAGGGCTTATTTTTTGCGTGCCAAGCTGATGTTTTTTGATCATACCATTTTGGTGCAGATACGTTCTTTTGATCGCCCGTTATTGCATTTTAATGCAATGTCGCGGCGACCAAAAAAACGTAATTCTGGCGTTTCAAATTTTTTTCTCGCTATGCCATTTAGCGATCAGGTTAATCCTTTTTTTGTTGATAGATCGGGCAATTCTGAACGCAGCGATACCAAATATGTGTAGGTTTGATTTTTTTAATGGTTTTATTTTGAATGGGGCGAAAGGGGGGTGATATATATATATATATATATATTTTTTACTTTTGCCATGCTTCAATAGCCTCCATGGGAGGCTAGAAGCTGGCATAGCCTGATCGGCTCTGCTACATAGCAGCGATCATCAGATCTCTCCTATGTAGCTTAATTACAGGCTTGCTATGAGCGCCGACCACTGGGTGGCGCTCACAGCAAACCGGCATCAGAAACCATAGAGGTCTCAAGGAGACCTCTGATTACTATGCCGACGCATCGCTGACCCCCGATCATGTGACGGGGATCAGCGATGTGTTGAATTTCCAGCGGCGCGGCCGGAAGCGGTAGTTAAATGCCTCTGTCAGCGTTTGACAGCGGCATTTAACTAGTTAATAGTGGCGGGTGAATCGTGATTTCACCCGCCGCTATTGCGGGCACATGTCAGCTGTACAAAACAGCTGACATGTCCCGGCTTTGGTGCGGGCTCGCCGCCAGAGCCAACATCAAAGCAGGGGATCCGACCTCCACAGTAATAGTATGACGGAGGTCGGTAAGGGGTTAAACACCCCCATAGGTAGACTCTATTTATTATAATGCACCCTCATAGTCAGACTCTATACAGTATAATGCACTCTCCATATGCAAGCTCTATATAATATAATGCACTCCCCATGAAAAAAATAAGTAAAATACTCACATCTCCTCCTCGTTCCCCCACTGCTCGGAGCACATGCTCATCTCAAGAAAGTGGGGGCCAATGAATGACGTCATTGCCTCTGCTGTCAGTGTCTCCAAGGGACATCAGATGATGGGAGAGGGTGCATGATGCTTCCTGTCTCATAAGCGCTTTCAACTATGATACAGTTGAACTTGTGATGATGGGGCGGGGGGCCCAGTGCTGAAACACCACCCCCCTCCTGCTCAAGGGCCCCATAGAGGCCAGGTGGCAGTGCAGGGAGATCGAGTCTCCCTGCTCTACCGCAAAGTGTAACTGTATGGGCGAGTTGTGCATGCCCATACAGTTAATAGTAGCGTAGTTCCAGGTGATCCCCTCAGTGCAACTTCCCCCTCTGCTTCCCCGGTAGGTGCACTACTGCATAAGCTCCAATAGTGCTGTAAACGTTAAAGATGCAAGATACTTAGCTTTTTTCTATCAAATAGCAATCCAATCGAGGTGACCATTTAATATCGATGGTCCCTAACCATTAAATGTTCTACCTCTTTATGTGCCAAAGCAGGCCTCATGTGAATGGGGAGCAAAAAGGAAACCAGTCAGTACCTCAAAATTAAAATGTAATGTGGGAAAGATGGGTGGATAAGGGTGCAAGTCAAGCTTGTTTTCTATGACTATTTCTGATTTGCTAGATGGGTGAGCTACACTTGCCATTTCAGGTGCCCTCTTTAAAGGGCTCATGCAGACGTCTGTGAAACTCAGTCAAAGCACGAATCACAATCTCACAACCTGGACTCCACAGTGTCATAGATGTGTATGTGATGCCCCAGGGTCCTGGTTGTCACAGTGGCATTGCTTTCCTCACGGGGAGAGTGATGTCATGCTTGGAAGCGATGAAAGATCTCTTTTATCAAATAATCACATATAAACAACATGCTCACACTCCAGGCCAGAAGGGGGAGCTCTAAACCTGGTTTAGGGTGAACTCCCCTATAAATAGATTCTGGTCTGGAGGGAAAGAAGTCAGTTAGCACCAGACGGCAGACAAGAGCAGTCTGTCAGAGGACAGAGAGGAAGGCAGACGGACACAGAGTGTCAGAAGGTCTGAAGGGGCCAATTAACTGAGGTACTACAGCTCCTGGAGGAAGAGAACAGAAAGGGAAAAAACAAGCTTGTGGAAAGTGTGCAGGAGAGAGAAGGCGCAGGAGAGTGACACCAGGGGAGCAGAGCAATGTATTAGCTACCTCCCTGGCTAGCGCAGATTCCGGTACCCAGAAGACCGAGGCCATGTCTGACTCTAAGGGGCATACCTGAAACAGGCAGGACAGCTGAACTTTAAGTTACTTGTCCGTCTTTACACCCAGGAAACACAATGATATGTATAGGGCCCGAGTCGTGATACAGACCTTGTAAAAAGGCCTGCTTCACCTGTCATACGGGTTGTGTCCTAACCTATATGGGGGACATAGAAGAACTGTGAGGACCTTATCAGAAGCCATAGGCAGTAAGGGACTACAATACCACCGTGCTTTGAGGAAGGCTTTAATTTCCACCTGGTAAAGGGGACTCTGGTTTCGCTTCCAGGCAGGCCGGACCCTGCCTGTCCTGTGATCTGGTGCCCTGGACTGCGGTTGCCTGAAGCTACAGTAAACCAGGTAAAGAGAATGCAAACCTGTGTCCTCGTTCTTTGCTGCACCTCGCACCATCTTCACCTATACACCGGGAGCCCTGGGGACCTACTTCACCTGTGGGAAGTTATACCATCTAGCTGCCATAACACCACCCCAGAGGACCCCTTTAAGCAGCGTCGTTCCTCACTGACTGAATACCACAGGTGGCGCCACGAACATAATCAATATCCCTTTTACATGGGTGCCCAGGGCCACGGACCGGGTCGCCGCCATGACACCCCCCCACAAGCCCTGGCAGGCGTTCCATGTATGAGGCTGTTAAGTTTGGATCAGGAGACCCATGGACAGTCCTTGCTTGGACCAAATTTGACCGTCGTCTCCGGGAGCCCTATGTATTACTGATTGGCTGGATGTGCTATATGCAGTGCAAGCTGTAATTCAGATTTACAGTGTGTTGAACTAAAAGATTTTTCTTAAAAAATAAAACAAAACCGAAGCTTGTTTATTGTATATTTAGACGCCATGATGCAGCAATCTGCAATTTAAAGCTCATTGATATAGCAGAGATTACATTTTTAGAGAACAATTTTCTATAAAAAAAAAATAGAAAGGTATTTATAAATCTCCAGGCATTTGGTGCAGTTGACTTACTGTAGCCCGCATAGCACCGCAGTGTCTTATAGCACAGCTTGTACAGCCTCAGGAAAAGTCATAGATCAGAACATCTCTTGTAGCTTTGCTCCTTAGCTATGTGACAGCGAAGAATCACTTGCAAGCCAAGGAGCTCTGTAAAAGATAGGAGACATTTATATTTTAGGAGGTGATTTTATTGACTTGGCCACACTGAAATAATTTATAAGCTCTGATGTTCCCTGACCTTGAACATCCTCAGTTCCTGCTGCGACTGATGGGAAAGTAAGATCCTTCTCTGAGGGTCATTGTGGCTAGTTAAAACCTGTATTTTACTGGAAGGACATTACCACGCCAGTAAAGTAAATCTCATCAAGGAACCATGACGGATAAAAATGTCAGCAGTGTGACTAACGGATTTCCAGTCCACACATCAGCATTATATTATCTCTATGCTGTGCACAATCAATCTATTATTATCTCACTGCAGCCTTACCTCCTATAAAAAGAAACTAAAGGTCACTTACTGAATGAGTGTGCAATATATTTCATGTCCTAACTAAGATAGCCAGGAGTATTTTTGTTATCCCTGACAGACAAGATACATTATGACTGCCTTAGATATGTTGTAGAATTATAGTATTATATAACAGATATATACATTTTCTGTAGAGAGTTTAGAGATCCTATTTACCCCATTTAATCATTAATACAAAATATCGCATAGGTACGTCAGCGCTAAGGTGGCCATGTGTGGACGTGGCTTAAGAGCTGAGCTATCCCCACATACCGTAGATGCCGGCTATGTTGCATAGCCAACATCTGTATCAGTAACTGACCTGGACTTGAGCTCTGGTTGCTTCTGTTAACCATTTCAATGTCAATATCTGACAGCAATGTTTACGCCAGGGCTACATGGTGATGGGTGGCACTAAAATCACAGTGATACCATTGCAACATTGGATGTAATCATGTCCTAGGATATGGCATTGCTAAATATGACATACTTTTACACAGGGTCCCAAATGTTTTCAAATGTGTTTTCTGTCGCTGGTTGCAAGTAGCATGCGACACACGTATCATAGGCTTCAATGCAAGTTGCATGTGACATGCCACCTGTGTGCAACTTATCTACAGCTTGGCTGTTTTCTATACAACAAAATCGCAGCTCTAAAATAATCTCGTAACAGAAAATCGCAGAAATATTGCACAAATCTTCATGGTTACACGACTTGTGAGAGAACTACTGTTGGGCGCCACATGTCGCTGTGTTGCCACAGCTTTAAATACAGTGGTTACTGGTAATCGCACGCACCAACTTCCATTAGTCCCTGGGACATAGCTGCAGGGCACCAATGAGTTATTATGGCTGCTTGCTGAAGGCCCCAGTCACTGTCCTTGTGGAGGACACAGCATTGTATCTTAATTAACCAGACATCTATTCTCAGCAAGCCAAGAAGAATAGACTGTTGTCTATATGTTGACCTTTCAATTTATGTATCGATATGAAATAGAAAAAGAGATGCGGCACTCACCCAGTTGTGATGAAGTCAGAAGTCCTTTATTTTACCATCCATCTGTTAAAGACATTTTTAGGAAATGGCAGGTGAGGCGAGGGTGCAGGGAGAGAGGAATGGACGACAGCTGTTTCGTGCAATCGGCACTTCCACGGGTCCAGGTCTGGATGCGGACCCCACAGGTGGCTTCTGCACTTCCCGTGCCCATAGGACCCCTTCTTCTTCTTCCTGGGAGCTTCATTCCTTTCTCTCTTTCCTGCTGCGACGAGCTCCCACCAGCTCCAGTCCCCAACTTCAGCTCTCTAACGCATCTGCTCACTTCTCTCTCTTCCCACAGACTCCTCAATTCCTCCCTCCTGTCTCCCCTGACAACTCTTGATTCTCCACCCACACCTTCTACCTAATCCCTCCCTGGCCTGGGGAGGTCTGGTGTTGGGTGTAAGTGTTAAGGTTCTCTACAGTGTCCCCTCCTTTCCAGAGAGTTGGGGTACCAAACCCCTGGATGAGATGCAGTACCTCTGTGGTGACTGTACCTTCAGGGGCACCACATACCCCCCCATTAAACATAGCATGTCCCAGGCTGGAACAAAGCAGAGGCAGGTGAATACATGCAAAAAAAATTTAAGGAATGCATTCCAACAGGTAACATCAACTCATCTTCTCTTTATGGGAGGTTCTTTTGCTTAAACTTTGCATATATAGTAATAACACCAAAAGTGCAAACATATTAAAAGTGCAAAACATTAAATAAGTGCAATACATAACATCAGTAACATGTCCATGTGGCAAGTTGTGAGATCCTGAACCGGGGTGTCCATCTCACCAACTGTAGTAAGATGGGGGACCCGTCCCAAACCCCCAATGTAGGCTTCGGGGTGGCTGCAAGGCATAACTATTCAGACCATTCTTCGGCCACCCCAAACGGTTTTGGTTCTTGGTCACTTTTAAACAAAAAGGGTTCTACCCACACTGCCAGTGCGTGGTAAAACGAATACGGAGCACTATAAGTGCTAACTATTTACAATGGAGTTCTGCTGCTTCTCAGTCTATCACAATTACACTTGTCTTTGCTATGATTGCAGTTTCTTCACCCCAATCAGAGCACAGATCAGTGTGACAATAGTGGATAGTGAAGCTGCCGACAGGCAGGGAAAAGTCTTCTAATAAAGCAGTAGTATGGACCCAGGCGCATCAGTGCTTCCTTTCTTTCTGCATGTGCATGTGCATTACAAACATGCATAGGGAAGAGGGATCAATGAGAAACCGTGCCATCCACAACATGGCAGTGCACTTCCATTGAAAAAGAGATACAGAAAATAAAGGTATTTCCAAAGTTACTGACTTTCAAGGCAGTCACTATCTATCTAAAATAAGTGAACACACACAAATAATTATATTTTTTTATTTTTTGAAACAATTGCTTTTTGATGTCAAGTCCTCTGTACATGTGGTTGCTTCCTGAAGAAGTGATTGTAACTTCAAAGCGCATAGAATAAACCACAATCTTTTTCATTATTCTTCATCTGGATTGATGTCTTCATATACTCAGCAGCGCGGATACATATCCACAGAAAATCCTTCTACCACTCATGATTCCAAGTATCAGCTCACTTAAATAGTGAATTCACCCTTATCATATGTCCAAAATAGCTCAGTTTCTAAGGCTGGTTTCACGTTTGCGATTGTGTCTGCAGCGTTTATGCCGCATACTTCTGCATGCGTCGTTTTTTCCTGTCTTTAACATTAGGGACGCAGGTACATGCGATTGGATGCTTTTTGCTGCATTTGACGACGCATGCGTCATTTCGTTGTCTGCGGCTTGGTGCGGTAAACGCTACATGTTGCAATTTTGGAGGCGTGAATTTGCCGCCTAGAAACGTATGCGGTTGTTTGCGGAAGGAATGCGTTGAAACAATGCATTTCAGTCTATGAGAACACAAGCACACGCGTTTGTTTACGTTTGTGAATGCATGTGTTTTTCCACAGTAAACCTGTCTAGACACTAATTTGCCACCCCCACATACAAACTGATAAAAAGAGGGAGTGGGCGTTTGCAGTCCACAACTCTGCAGGCTGGACGAAGCTCTGAGACTGGGAAGAACCTGTGAGGAATCTGTACTTTGGACAATGTGAGTATAAAAGCCAATGTCTGTCTTTTCTTTTTTCTCTCTTTATATGTACTGATAATTTCTGTCTCTTTTCTTGCTGCATTCATCAGAATGTCGTCGTCTTCTTCTTCCGAGGAGCATCTTGGCCCTGAACATGGTGAACACGAAAGTGAAGTGAGTACTCACCTCTTCAGATTGGTAAGTATTCTCTGTCATATCTACACATGTGACAATTTTTTTTTTCTTTTTCAGAACAGTTCTTCAACTGCAGCAGAGGTGGAGCAGGAGCAGCATGGACAAGTTCATGTGGCAAGGCGGCGTGTAAGTATACATGACTGATTGTACTCTGTTTATTGTATCCTGACTGTACTATTCTTGACTGTTCATTTCTTTACTTTGCTTATTTCTTTACCTTTTTGTTCTTGAGTCCTTTTTTTCCTCTGACTTTAATAATTCTTGCCTGTTTTCTGTCTCTGTTGTTTTCTTTCTTTTCCTTATTTTAATCTCTCCAACATTAATGTCTTTCTTCCTTTTCTAAGTTCCAGAATGGGATTAAGGCCTCATCGATAATGATATCCTCATATCCCTGGTACATGAACGACTCCCGTTGTGGGACACCCAGGTTCCGCAGCACTCGGACAACATGACGATCCGGTGACTATGGAATGAGGTGGCCCAAACGATGATGGATGGATGGGACGATGCCTCGGCTCGGTTCTGCAAGGCATTTTGTAAGCATTGCAATGTGGTGTAATATAGCAGTGACCTTTGCCGGGAGAACACAATCTCTTGAGACATCCTGGTGTATTTGTGAAATTTGTCCGGGTTGGCATTAAGCTCGCTGTATAGGATGTGGTAGGTTCCATGGCTCTCCCGGAGTTCAATAATAGGGTGTCTATAACAACACCGACGCTGTGCTCTTCTCTGTCTTTCTCGATTTCTTTGTTGCTCCCAAGCAAACGCACAGGCAAGAAACAGCTTTAAACTTAAATCCAGGTTGAAATAAAAGCGCTCCATGCGAAGATCCATCGTGACATAGGATACAGTACCAAACTGTGAAGATTTCAGCTGACCAAGAGTCTATATAAAGATATCCCATAACACACGCCCACTGTTGTCCCATTGGCGGTGTCTGTTTATCTAGATTTTTCTCATGCAAAATTTTCCACCATGCACACAAAAAACGCAAACGCATGCAAAACGCATCAAAAAGCATGCAAACGCTGCGTTTTTTTGACCGCATGCATAAGCTTTTGCATCTAAAAACTGCTGCATTTGCACGCGTTTGCATGCAGTTTATCGTGCGTTTCAGGTTGCGGAAGATACGCTGCAGATTCAACCGCAAATGTGAAACTAGCCTAACGGTAATTTTTACATGAACACAGCCTAGTTCATATGGCTGAGAACATCTTTGTTGGTGATCCTTGCTGTCCATGGGATTCGATAAAGTCTTCTACAGCACTACAGATCGAAGTCATAATTTTTTTTCTGTCTGCTTTCATGAGTGTCCACATCAAACAGCCATATGTGCCAATTGGGAGAATAACTACAGTGATCAGTGTTTGATGGTTACTGAGATGTCCTTGTACTTCCATGCTTAACATGGCTGTATGCGTCAGTGCTAACCGATGCTTGATTCCTGCTGTAGAACGACAACTGTGATCAGTGAGGGAGCCAAGAAAAATAAAGTTGTTGACAACATCTATTTCTTAATCATTGATCTTTATGTTGGCTTCCTTGTTGGTGATAATTTTGGTCCTTTTGATGTTCGGGTGATTTCTTCTTTCATCTTCAAGATCAGCTTCTTCAGGTCCTTCTCACTCTCTTGCAGTATCCTTTTGTTGGCCACAATAGCAACCCACTTTCTCCATTCTGTCACGTTGCCTGAGTAAAAAGTGATGTAATTGTATGAATTGAAGTCCCCAGATCCAGTCCGGTGCAATTCAATGACTCCCACTACATCAACACTCCTTCTTTCCATTTCACTATTATGTCCAGGCTTTTCATGTTCCACATTCCTATGTTATTTCATTCTTTTGCAGCTCAGGTTGCTCTTTTCATCCCAGGCTACATTAGTAATAGGGCCCCCTAAATGGGTTTTTCCTTTTTGCGTCATCCTTGTCTTGATTACTTCAGATCTACTTTCACTTTTCCCAAGTCACTTGAATGATGGTGTCCAGCTCTGCAGAAGCCGCTAGGGACCCACCTGTAAGACTAGTCACCAGTGCAGCTCAGTTCCCGGGAGCTATTAAAATTACGTTTTTCTTGAAACGCCGCAGAGCTTCAGAGACAAACATACATGGATGAGATACAACAGTCAATGGCTGATACATGCTGGTCACAGCTCCCTTAAGATGGCTACATGACTGTGTTCAAGCATTTCCAAAACATCATGTTTTGTGTAGTGTTGAGCATTCCGATACCGCAAGTATCGGGTATCGGCCGATATTTGCTGTATCGGAATTCCGATACCGAGATCCGATACTTTTGTGGTATCGGGTATCGGTATCGAAACAACATTAATGTGTAAAATAAAGAATTAAAATAAAAAATATTGCTATACTCACCTCTCCGACGCAGCCTGCACCTTACCGAGGGAACCGGCAGCGTTGTTTGCTTAAAATTTGCGCTTTAACTTCCTTACTTGAAGTCCCGGCTTGTGATTGGTCGCGTGCCGCCCATGTGACCGCGACGCGACCAATCACAGCAAGCCGTGACGTAATTTTAGGTCCTTCAGGATTTTAAAATTACGTTCCGGCGTTGTGATTGGTTGCGTCGCGGTCACATGGGCGACGCGACCAATCACAAGCCGTGATGTCACGGGAGGCAGGACACGCGCGCATGGGCGACTGTTTTGTATCCGCTTTTTGGGCTCCCCTGGTGGTTGCTGGTGGTACTGGTGACTTGTTTGCACTTTGCTGCTTCTGTTCACCTGCTTCCATCAGTGTTTGGGAGTTTCCTATTTAGCCTTGCTCTCCAGTCATTTCCTTGCCGGTCATCATAGTAACCAGAGCCTTCGGTTGCATGTTCCTGCTACTAGTCTGCTGATCAGCTAAGTGGACTTTGTCCTTTTGTTTTGTACCTTTTGTCCAGTTTGCAGTTTTTGTAATTCTCTGTAGCTGGAAGCTCTTGCGGGCTGAAATTGCCACTCCTGTGTCATGAGTTGACACAGGAGTCTTAAAGTAATTTCAGGATGGTTTTTGAAAGGGTTTTCAGTTGACCGTGAAGTCCTCTTTTGTATCCTTCTGCTATCTAGTAAGTGGACCTCTCTTTGCTAAATCTACTTTCATACTGTGTATGTCTTTTCCTCTTAATTCACCGTTATTACATGTGGGGGGCTGCTATCATCTTTTGGGGTATTTCCCTAGAGGTAAGCCAGGTCTGTTTCTTCCTCTACCAGGCGTAGTTAGTCCTCCGGCTGGCGCGTGGCATTTAGGAAGCCGTAGGTATGCTCCCTGGCTACTGTTAGTTGTGTGGTAGATTTAGCTCACGGTCAACTCGAGTTTCCATCACCCGAGAGCTCGTTCGTTACTTATATGTTTCTTACGTTCCCTTGCCATTGGGAACCATGACAGTATGACCGGCCAGTGTTAAACTTATTGGCAGAAGAAAGGAGAGAAAGAAGAAGTCTGTAAATTTTTATTTTTTTTTTGTTTCCCCTATGCTTGCTCCATAGTTGGATCAGTTGTATTTCAGCTCTAATTACTGCCTTTGCCTTTCTCTCCTTATAATCCTTGAATGGCTCTGAGCTCACCTGTTTAAAGATGGATCCTCAGAGTTTGGCTGCAGGTTTAAATAATCTTGCTACGAAGGTTCAAAATTTACAAGATTTTGTTATGCATACTCCTATTTCTGAACCTAAAATCCCTACACCAGAGGTGTTTTCCGGAGATAGATCTCGGTTTCTGAATTTCAAATATAATTGTAAATTATTCCTTTCTCTCAGACCTCACTCCTCAGGAGATCCTGTCCAGCAGGTTAAGATTGTAATTTCTTTGCTGCGAGGTGACCCTCAAAATTGGGCATTTTCATTGGCACCAGGGGATCCTGCGTTGCTCAATGTGGATGCGTTTTTCCTGGCTTTAGGGTTGCTTTATGAGGAACCTAATTTGGAGATTCAAGCTGAAAAAGCTTTGATAGCCCTATCTCAAGGGCAAGATGAAGCTGAGATATACTGCCAAAAATTTCGTAAATGGTCTGTGCTTACTCAGTGGAATGAGTGCGCCTTAGCGGCAAATTTCAGAGAGGGCCTTTCTGATGCCGTTAAAGATGTTATGGTCGGGTTCCCTGCGCCTACAGGTCTGAATGAGTCCATGACAATGGCAATTCAGATTGATCGGCGTTTGCGGGAGCGCAAACCCGTGCACCATTTGGCGGTATCTTCTGAAGAGACGCCAGAGAAAATGCAATGTGACAGAATTATGTCCAGAAGCGAGCGGCAGAATTATAGGCGTAAAAATGGGTTATGCTTCTATTGTGGTGATTCTGCTCATGTTATATCGGCATGCTCTAAACGTACTAGGAAGGTTGACAAGTCTATTTCAATTGGCACTTTACAGTCCAAATTTATTTTGTCTGTAACCTTGATTTGTTCATTATCAGTTATTACCGTGGATGCCTATGTGGACTCTGGCGCCGCTCTGAGTCTTATGGACTGGTCCTTTGCCAGGCGCTGTGGGTTTGATTTAGAGCCTCTGGAAGTCCCTATACCTCTGAAGGGTATTGATTCTACACCTTTGGCTTGTAATAAACCACAGTTCTGGACGCAAGTGACTATGCGTATGACTCCAGACCATCAGGAGGTGATTCGCTTCCTTGTGTTGTACAATTTACATGATGTTTTGGTGCTTGGATTACCATGGTTACAGTCTCATAACCCAGTCCTTGACTGGAAAGCTATGTCTGTGGTAAGCTGGGGATGTCGGGGGGCTCATGGGGACACTCCTTTGGTGTCTATTTCGTCATCTATTCCATCTGAGATTCCGGCATTTTTGTCTGATTATCGTGATATTTTTGAAGAGCCTAAAATTGGTTCACTCCCTCCTCACAGGGATTGTGATTGTGCCATAGATCTGATTCCTGGCAGTAAATTTCCAAAGGGTCATTTGTTTAACCTATCTGTACCTGAACATGCTGCTATGCGCGAGTATATTAAGGAGTCCCTGGAAAAGGGACATATTCGTCCTTCTTCATCACCTTTAGGAGCCGGTTTTTTCTTTGTCTCTAAAAAGGATGGCTCTCTGAGGCCTTGTATTGATTATCGACTCCTGAATAAAATTACAGTCAAATATCAGTATCCGTTGCCTTTGCTGACTGATTTGTTTGCTCGCATAAGGGGGGCTAAGTGGTTCTCTAAGATTGATCTTCGTGGGGCGTATAATTTGGTGCAAATTAAGCAGGGGGATGAGTGGAAAACCGCATTTAATACGCCTGAGGGCCATTTTGAGTATTTGGTAATGCCTTTCGGCCTTTCTAATGCACCTTCTGTCTTTCAGTCCTTAATGCATGATATTTTCCGTGAATATTTGGATAAATTTATGATTGTGTACTTGGATGATATTTTGATTTTTTCTGATGACTGGGAGTCTCATGTTCAGCAGGTCAGGAGGGTTTTTCAGGTTTTGCGGGAGAATTCTTTGTGTGTAAAGGGTTCAAAGTGTGTTTTTGGGGTTCAAAAAATTTCCTTTTTGGGGTACATTTTTTCCCCTTCTTCTATTGAGATGGACCCTGTCAAGGTTCGGGCTATTTACGACTGGACGCAGCCTACTTCTCTGAAGAGTCTTCAGAAATTCTTGGGCTTTGCTAATTTTTATCGTCGATTTATAGCTGGTTTTTCTGGCGTTGCTAAACCTCTGACGGATTTGACTAAAAAGGGTGCTGATGTTGCCAATTGGTCCCCTGCTGCTGTGGAGGCCTTTCGGGAGCTTAAGCGCCGCTTTTTGTCTACTGTCTCTCCAGATCTGCGACGTGCTTTGCAAGAATTTCAGGCGGATAGACCTGATCGTTGTCCGTCTGGTAGACTGTTTGTTCCTGACGATTGGACCACTAGAGTCATCTCGGAAGTTCATTCTTCTACTCTGGCAGGTCATCCGGGAATTTTTGGCACCAGAGATTTGGTGGCTAGATCCTTCTGGTGGCCTTCCCTGTCTCGAGATGTGCGTGTTTTTGTGCAGTCTTGCGATGTGTGTGCTCGGGCCAAGCCTTGTTGTTCTAGGGCTAGTGGGTTGTTGTTGCCCTTGCCTATAACTAAGAGGGCTTGGACGCACATCTCTATGGACTTTATCTCGGATCTCCCTGTTTCTCAGAAGATGTCTGTCATCTGGGTGGTGTGTGACCGTTTTTCTAAAATGGTTCATTTGGTGCCATTGCCTAAGTTGCCTTCCTCATCTGAGTTGGTCCCTCTGTTTTTTCAAAATGTGGTTCGCTTGCATGGTATTCCGGAAAACATCGTTTCTGACAGGGGTACCCAGTTCGTGTCTAGATTTTGGCGGGCAGTCTGTGCCAGGTTGGGCATTGATTTGTCCTTTTCGTCTGCATTCCATCCTCAGACCAATGGCCAGACGGAGCGAACTAATCAAACTTTGGAGACTTATTTGAGGTGTTTTGTGTCTGCGGATCAGGATGATTGGGTTGCCTTTCTGCCGTTGGCGGAGTTTGCTCTTAATAATCGGGCTAGTTCTGCCACTTTGGTTTCTCCTTTCTTTTGCAATTCAGGGTTTCATCCGCGTTTTTCATCTGGTCAGGTTGAATCTTCGGATTGTCCTGGAGTGGATGCGGTGGTGGATCGGTTGCATCGGATTTGGGGACAAGTGGTGGATAATTTGGAATTGTCCCAGGAGAGGACTCAGCAGTTTGCTAACCGTCGTCGTCGTGTTGGTCCCCACCTTCGCGTTGGGGACTTGGTGTGGTTGTCTTCCCGTTTTGTCCCTATGAGGGTTTCTTCTCCCAAATTTAAGCCTCGGTTCATCGGTCCTTATAGGATTTTGGAGATTCTTAACCCTGTTTCCTTTCGTTTGGACCTCCCGGCATCTTTTGCTATCCATAATGTGTTCCATCGGTCGTTGTTGCGGAGATATGAGGTACCGGTGGTTCCTTCTACTGAACCTCCTGCTCCTGTGCTGGTGGAGGGTGAATTGGAGTACGTCGTAGAGAAGATCTTGGACTCCCGTATTTCCAGACGGAGACTTCAATATCTGGTTAAATGGAAAGGCTATGGTCAGGAAGATAATTCTTGGGTAACTGCCTCTGATGTTCATGCCTCGGATTTGGTTCGTGCCTTTCATAGGGCTCATCCAGATCGCCCTGGCGGTTCTTGTGAGGGTTCGGTGCCCCCTCCTTAAGGGGAGGGTACTGTTGTGTATCTGCTTTTTGGGCTCCCCTGGTGGTTGCTGGTGGTACTGGTGACTTGTTTGCACTTTGCTGCTTCTGTTCACCTGCTTCCATCAGTGTTTGGGAGTTTCCTATTTAGCCTTGCTCTCCAGTCATTTCCTTGCCGGTCATCATTGTAACCAGAGCCTTCGGTTGCATGTTCCTACTACTAGTCTGCTGATCAGCTAAGTGGACTTTGTCCTTTTGTTTTGTACCTTTTGTCCAGTTTGCAGTTTTTGTAATTCTCTGTAGCTGGAAGCTCTTGCGGGCTGAAATTGCCACTCCTGTGTCATGAGTTGACACAGGAGTCTTAAAGTAATTTCAGGATGGTTTTTGAAAGGGTTTTCAGTTGACCGTGAAGTCCTCTTTTGTATCCTTCTGCTATCTAGTAAGTGGACCTCTCTTTGCTAAATCTACTTTCATACTGTGTATGTCTTTTCCTCTTAATTCACCGTTATTACATGTGGGGGGCTGCTATCATCTTTTGGGGTATTTCCCTAGAGGTAAGCCAGGTCTGTTTCTTCCTCTACCAGGCGTAGTTAGTCCTCCGGCTGGCGCGTGGCATTTAGGAAGCCGTAGGTATGCTCCCTGGCTACTGTTAGTTGTGTGGTAGATTTAGCTCACGGTCAACTCGAGTTTCCATCACCCGAGAGCTCGTTCGTTACTTATATGTTTCTTACGTTCCCTTGCCATTGGGAACCATGACAGGCGACGCGACCAATCACAAGCCATGACGTCACGGGAGGCAGGACACAAGTCACCAGTACCACCAGCAACCACCAGGGGAGCCCAAAAAGCGGATACACAACAGTCGCCCATGCGCGCGTCTCCTGCCTCCCGTGACGTCACGGCTTGTGATTGGTCGCGTCGCCCATGTGACCGCGACGCAACCAATCACAACGCCGGAACGTAATTTTAAAATCCTGAAGGACCTAAAATTACGTCACGGCTTGCTGTGATTGGTCGCGTCGCGGTCACATGGGCGGCGCGCGACCAATCACAAGCCGGGACTTCAAGTAAGGAAGTTAAAGCGCGAATTTTAAGCAAACAACGCTGCCGGTTCCCTCGCTGAAGTCCAGGCTGTGTCGGAGAGGTGAGTGTAGCAATATTTTTTATTTTAATTCTTTATTTTACACATTAATATGGTTCCCAGGGCCTGAAGGATAGTTTCCTCTCCTTCAGACCCTGGGAACCATCAGGAATACCGTCCGATACATGAGTCCCATTGACTTGTATTGGTATCGGGTATCGGTATCGGATTAGATCCGATACTTTGCCGGTATCGGCCGATACTTTCCGATACCGATACTTTCAAGAATCGGACGGTATCGCTCAACACTAGTTTTGTGCAGTATACCATGGTTAGTTTGAATATAATGGATGAGAGAATTCCAGCTCACCGGTTGCAGCTCACTATAAAGGAGCATGGAATTTCACCGTGTCCAGACCTTAAGACAAGCAGAATAGAAGAATGGGTTTCAGCTCCAGTTAAAGGGAAACTGTCAACAGGATTGTGCTTGGTAACCTAAATACAGTGTGAGGTTGGTACCGTTATGCTGATTACAATGATACTTTGGTTGATGAAATACGTCTTGTGGTTGTTGTTTAATCTTTATTTTCAGTTTTCAATTACTAAGATTCTTGTGCTCCGGGGGCGGCCTGTGGGGGTCTTCATGTGGTACTCTGATTAGGTATTCATCAGTATGGCTTCTGACGGGTCACTGATTCCTCACTGACCTGCCCCCTATTTTACATACTGCACAGAATATTATGTGGAAAAAAATAATATTAATCAGGCAGGCGCCTTCATGTGGATGTTCAGGTACATATTCATCTCTTACCTAGATAAGAGATGGCACCATGACGCACTGGGAGAGCAGGGCAAAACTTTGCAGGCAGTCTGATGCTGCAGACAACGTTCTGGTCTCATGTGTACCTCCCTAAATCTGACATTTCCCTCTCCGTGGGTGGCACCATAATAACACCCCGGCAGCAGGCACGCTGATGTTTGACTCCGATCTCTCCTTCACATCCCATATACAATCTCTTGCCCGCTCGTGCCGCTTACACCTAAAGAACATCTCTAGAATCCGCCCTTTTCTCACCATAGAGACAACAAAACCCTTCACTGTCGCCCTAATCCACTCCCGTCTGGACTACTGTAATGCTCTATTAATTGGCCTCCCCCTCACTCGACTTTCCCCTCTCCAGTCTATCCTTAATGCAGCAGCCAGGGTTGTCCATCTGGCTAATCGTTACTCAGATGCATCCGCTCTTCGCCAGTCATTACACTGGCTGCCGATTCATTACAGGATACAATTCAAAGTTCTTGTTCTCACCCACAAAGCTCTCCACAGTGCGGCACCCCCTTACATCTCCTCCCTCATTTCGGTCTATCGGCCTAGCCGACCGCAGCGCTCTGCAAATGACTTTCGACTAACCTCTGCACTAATCCATACCTCCCACTCCCGACTCCAAGACTTCTCCCGTGCTGCTCCAATCCTCTGGAATGCTCTACCCCAAGAAATTAGGATCATCCACAATATGCATAGGTTTAGGCGCTCCCTCAAAACACATTTGTTCAGAGCGCCTACCACATTCACTAATCAAAGTCATTTTATGTTTGTGTGTGTGTAGCCCATTCACTATCCCCATCTATCCCCCACCCCCTTAAGATGGCTGGACCATCATTGTAAATACATCATTGTAAATACACACCTGTACTTTGTATCTCCCCCACCTCATTGTAGATTGTAAGCTCTCACGAGCAGGGTCGTCTTGTGTTGCAATTATTATTTTATTGATAACGTTGTTACCTATGACTGTTGTGTTTGAAGCTGTTAAACTGTAAAGCGCTGTGGAATATGTTGGCGCTATATAAACAAAGATTATTATTATTATTATGTAACTTTGACATGTACTGCACCATCTACCTAAACATGGTTACAGACCATTTAATCCTCTTCATGGCATTACTATTTCCTAATATCAAAGTCCTCTTTAAGATGGATAATATGTACCGACACAATGCAAAAGGATCATAACTTAACTAGATTATTAAATATTATAAAATAATTGAAATGTTGCATTTCTCCTTTATCAACTTTTAGGAAAGCTTGCACTTGTGCATGCAGGAATCTTTGGAGTTTAAATATTCCTAAACATATTCTAATTGCTTTTCCTAAATATTTAATTCCAAATTAAATTACTGTATTGCTTTTTATATGCTATATTACCAAACTTCAAAGACCTAACTTCAAGGGGGATTTTTGAAAAGTGATATGATGACTTGAATACTACTGCTTCAAAAGTAAGGACAACAGCCTCACCAAGTGGTTATTCTGTGCATTGCATGCATGTACACCTTGACTATCAGTTTGGTGCCAGCTTTGATGGGAATGTTCAGCTTTACCTGTTTTCTGACATGTTTTATGTTTTTCTCCCTGAGGATCTTTGCTCTGTGACCATCACTGGTTACTAGGAAGATGTAGGGATGTTTAAATACCTGAGTCCATAGTAATGATAAATCACTATAGTCCAAATGTCATTGTGGTCAATACAACCAAAAATAAAGAAAGGAGAACAAAGAATGAATAAAAAAGAATACACATTAAAATGTAACATTTATTTCCGAGATATTAAAATTATTTTCCATTAAGCTAATTTTTACTCATTGTGCTTAATTCCACACACAATAATTATGCACTTCGGGACTGATTAATCATTAACATTTTTTAAGTCACTTTTCTATTTTTGACTTGTGTTTTTTTGCTAATGTATTTTGCTCCAAATTCATCAAAATGGCAATTCATGAATTTTGCGCAATCTCCAAAACAGTTTTTTTTTTCTGACTTAAAATGTTTTTGCAACTTTTTACCAGGAAAAGTCTCTTGTATTACAAAATGTCACAAAAAAGCACCAACAATTACCTGGCATACATAAAATCACTCTGGGGGGAGGGGTGGTCCTGGAGTACAGCTGAGCCAAATTTAGTGACTTTTTAAAAAAGTTGTAGTTCATGAAACTGTTTAAAACATGTGGAAAAGCAACACAAATCAAAAAAATAAAAAAAACCTTACAAACAAATGACAATTTGAAAAAAGGTGCAAACCATTTGATGAACTTGTTGCGAATCAAAAAGCTACTGATTGAGAGGTATTCACTACACAAAAACTGGAGAAATGCAATGATGAATTAAGACCTGTCCTAACCAATAGATCAGTGTCAAAGGGAATTTGTGGCTACTGCAAGAACAGAAACATCTAGCTGAGGTCGACTATAAGGGCTCATGCAGATGGCGGAACAAATCGGTCCGAGCATGGACCCCTAATGCACAGAATGGCTGCGGGTCTCCCGACCCGAGTGTGACAGTCTCATAGACAGTCCATGCATTGGGTTCCAAGAAAAGACTGATTTGCCCTAATATCTGCATGAGTTCTTAGCATTATGCTATGCTAGACTGATTGTAAAATATCCACCTGGGGAATATAAAATAATCATAAGAGTATCATAAGGATATCAATAAATCTGTAAAAAATGGTTCTTAAATAATGCATCATAGAAAGTGTGTAGTATAATGTGGTCAGCTGCTCATTAAATGTACAATAAATCCAATAGGATACAATAAATTGTTCATAATGCTCAATCACCATGATTGTAAATGATGTCCATATATAAAGTATGGCTATGATATCCCATAAGATAACTATGCAGTAATGATTAGTGCATCTGCAGATGATACATACAAGTGCTTCCCACAAAATTATAATACCATCAAAAAGTTAATTTATTTCAGTTCTTCAATAGAAAAAGTGAAACTCCTATATTACATAGAGTCATTACAAACAGAGTGATCTATTTCAAGTGTTTATTTCTGTTAATGTTGATGATTATGGCTTACAGCCAATGAAAACCCTAAAGTCATTATCTCAGTAAATTACAATATTTTACACCACCAGCTTGAAAAATTATTTTAAAATCCGAAATGTTGGCCTACTGAAATGTATGTTCAGTAAATGCACTCAATACTTGGTCGGGGCTCCTTTTGCATCAATTACTGCATCAATGCGGTGTGGCAAGGAGGCAATCAGCCTGTGGCACTGCTGAGGGGTTATGGAAGCCCAGGTTGCTTTGATAGCAGCCAGGGCCGGCGTCAACACCCGGCCTAGCCGGGCAAGTGCTGGGGCCCTGACGAGACAGGGGGGCCCACTCACACAGTCATAGAGCCATCTGGCTGCTTTAACCCTTTCTACCCTTTCAATTTGCGCTGGCACAAGCATCTTCTCACTGTCAGTGCAGGGCCAGGCACACATAGGGGTTAATTAAGGACACAGCCAGCTTGACATTGTGGGCGGAGAGTTCTCCTGCTCTGAATCTCCTGACTGTGTGCACTGCTGAACTTATCAAGGAGACGGAGCTCCTACCAGCACCTGAGTGAGTGCAATGCTATATCGCTGTATGTTCTGACAGTCTGGGACTGGGTGACCTGGGGCGGCCATGGGCTGGGCGGCTGCAGCTGATATATATATACTACAGCAGCTGCCCAGCCCAGGCCCCCAGCACAGCCTGTATAGATACAGTGTATATAATATATATACAGGACAGGTGCTGGGGGCCTGGGCTGGGCGGCTGTTGAAGTATATACACTGCACAGTACCACTCCCCTGTATATATACACTGCACAGTACCTCTCCTCCTGTATATATACACTGCACAGCACCTCTCCCCTGTATATATACACTGCACAGTACCACTCCTCCTGTATATATACACTGCACAGTACCTCTCCTCCTGTATATATACACTGCACAGCACCTCTCCCCTGTATATATACACTGCACAGTACCTCTCCCCTGTATATATATACCGCACAGTACCACTCCTGTATATATACACTGCACAGTACCACTCCCCTCTATATATACACCGCACAGTACCTCTCCTCCTGTATATATACACTGCACAGTACCGCTCCTCCTGTATATATACACTGCACAGTACCACTCCTGTATATATACACTGCACAGCACCTCTCCCCTGTATATATACACTGCACAGTACCACTCCTCCTGTATATATACACAGCACAGTACCACTCCTGTATATATACACCGCACAGTACATCTCCCCTGTATATATATACACTGCACAGTACCTCTCCCCTGTATATATATACCGCACAGTACCACTCCTGTATATATACACTGCACAGTACCACTCCCCTCTATATATACACCGCACAGTACCTCTCCTCCTGTATATATACACTGCACAGTACCGCTCCTCCTGTATATATACACTGCACAGTACCTCTCCCCTGTATATATACACTGCACAGTACCTCTCCTCCTGTATATATACACTGCACAGTACCACTCCTCCTGTATATATACACTGCACAGTACCGCTCCTCCTGCCCTGTATATATACACTGCAGAATTTACAATAGCTATCACTCATGTAAGAAGTGAAATCTGGCATTGTACTATACCTATATTTCTCCGCTGTATCTGGGCATCATGAATCGTGGTATATGTTAAAGGGGGGGGGGCCCACTGAGACTCTTTCGCCCGGGGCCCTCAAAAACCTGGAGCCGGCCCTGATAGCAGCCTTCAGCTTGTCTGCATTGTTGGGTCTGGTGTCTCTCATCTTCCTCTTGACAATACCCCATAGATTCTCTATGGGGTTAAGGTCAGGCGAGTTTGCTGGCCAATCAAGCACAGTGATACTGTTGTTTTTAAACCAGGTATTGGTACTTTTGGCAGCGTGGACAGGTGCCAAGTCCTGCTGGAGAATTAAATTTCCATCTCCAAAAAGCTTGTTGGCAGGTCTAAGCATGAAGTGCTCTAAAATTTCCTGGTAGACGGCTGCGCTGACTTAGGTCTTGATAAAACACAGTGGACCTACACCAGCAGATGTCATGGCTCCCCAAACCATCATTGATTGTGGAACTTCACACTAGACCTAAAAGCAGCTTGGATTGTCTGTCTCTCCAGATTCTGGGACCTTGATTTCCAAATGAAATGCAAAATTTACTTTCATCTGAAAACAACACCTTGGACCACTGAGAACAGTCCAGTTCTTTTTCTCCTTGGCCCAGGTAAGCCGCTTCTGGCGTTGTCTATTGGTCATGAGTGGCTTGACACAAGGCATGCGACACTTGTAGTCCATGTCCTGGATACGTCTGTGTGTGGTGGCTCCTGATGCAATGACTTCAGCAGCAGTTCACTCCTTGTTAATATCCCTGTTGTGAAATTGGATTTTGGGCTCCCCTGGTGGCCACTGGTGGAATTGAACTTGTGTGCATCATCCCCTCTGTTCACCTGTTCCCATCAGGATGTGGGAGTCGCTATTTAACCTTGCTCCTCTGTCACTTCCATGCCGGTCAACATTGTAATCAGAAGCCTTTCTGTGCATGTTCCTGCTACCAGACAACTTCCAGCTAAGTCGGACTTTTGTCCTTGTTTGTTTTTTGCATTTTGTTCCAGTTCACAGCTGCAGTTTCGTTTCTGTGTCTGGAAAGCTCTTGTGATCTGAAATTGCCACTCTGATGTTATGAGTTAATACTAGAGTCTTAAAGTAATTTCAGGATGGTGTATTGATAGGGTTTTCAGCTGACCATGAAAGTACCCTTTCTGTCTTCCTGCTATCTAGTAAGCGGACCTCGATTTTGCTAAACCTATTTTCATACTACGTTTGTCATTTTTATCTTAAATCACCGCCAATATATGTGGGGGCCTCTGTCTGCCTTTCGGGGAAATTTCTCTAGAGGTGAGCCAGGACTATATTTTCCTCTGCCAGGATTAGTTAGTCCTCCGGCCGGCGCTGGGCGTCTAGGGATAAAACGCAGGCTACGCTACCCGGCTACTGTTAGTTGTGCGGCAGGTTTAGTTCATGGTCAGTTTAAGTTTCCATCCTTCCAAGAGCTAGTTCCTATGTATGCTGGGCTATGTTCTCTTGCCATTGAGAACCATAACAGTTTGACCGGCCCACAAAGGGTTAAATTAATTGGCAGAGAAAGGAGAGAAAAAAGAAGTCTGCTGAAAAATTTTTTTTTTTTTTTTTTTTTCCTTCAGTTCTGAGTGTGCTTTCAATTGAATCACTTGCAAGTCTGCCTATATTGCAGCCTTCCTCTCTCTCTCTCCTTCTAATCCTGGAATGGCTCTGTGTTCACCTGTTTAAAATGGATATTCAGAGTTTAGCTGCAGGTTTGAATAATCTCACCACGAAAGTTCAAAATTTACAAGATTTTGTTGTTCATGTTCCTATATCTGAACCTAGAATTCCTTTGCCTGAATTTTTCTCGGGGAATAGATCTTGCTTTCAAAATTTCAAAAATAATTGCAAGTTGTTTTTGTCCCTGAAATCTCGCTCTGCTGGAGATCCTGCTCAGCAGGTCAGGATTGTGATTTCCTTGCTCCGGGGCGACCCTCAAGATTGGGCTTTTGCATTGGCTCCAGGGGATCCTGCGTTGCTCAATGTGGATGCGTTTTTTCTGGCCTTGGGGTTGCTTTATGAGGAACCTCATTTAGAGCTTCAGGCGGAAAAAGCCTTGATGTCCCTATCTCAGGGGCAAGATGAAGTTGAAATATACTGCCAAAAATTCCGTAAATGGTATGTGCTTACTCAGTGGAATGAGTGCGCCCTGGCGGCGAATTTCAGAGAGGGTCTCTCTGATGCCGTTAAGGATGTTATGGTGGGGTTCCCTGTGCCTGCGGGTCTGAATGAGTCCATGACAATGGCTATCCAGATCGATAGACGTCTGCGGGAGCGCAAACCTGTGCACCATTTGGCGGTGTCTACTGAGAAGACGCCAGAGAATATGCAATGTGATAGAATTCTGTCCAGAAGCGAACGGCAGAATTTTAGACGAAAAAATGGGTTGTGCTTTTATTGTGGTGATTCAACTCATGTTATATCAGCATGCTCTAAGCGTACTAAGAAGCTTGATAAGTCAGTTTCAATTGGCACTTTTCAGTCTAAGTTTATTCTATCTGTGACCCTGATTTGTTCTTTATCATCTATTACCGCGGATGCCTATGTCGACTCTGGCGCCGCTTTGAGTCTTATGGATTGGTCCTTTGCCAAACGCTGTGGGTATGATTTAGAGCCTCTTGAAACTCCTATACCTCTGAAGGGGATTGACTCCACCCCATTGGCTAGTAATAAACCACAATACTGGACACAAGTAACTATGCGAATTAATCCGGATCATCAGGAGATTATTCGCTTTCTTGTGCTGTATAATCTACATGATGTGTTGGTGCTTGGATTGCCATGGCTGCAATCTCATAACCCAGTCCTCGACTGGAACGCTATGTCTGTGTTAAGCTGGGGATGTAAGGGGATGCATGGGGACGTACCTTTGGTTTCCATTTCGTCATCTATTCCCTCTGAGATTCCTGAATTCTTGTCTGACTATCGTGACGTTTTTGAAGAACCTAAGCTTGGTTCATTACCTCCGCACCGGGAGTGCGATTGTGCCATAGATTTGATTCCGGGTAGTAAATACCCTAAGGGTCGTTTATTTAATCTGTCTGTGCCTGAACATGCTGCTATGCGAGAATATATAAAGGAGTCCTTGGAAAAGGGACATATTCGTCCTTCGTCATCTCCCTTAGGAGCCGGTTTTTTCTTTGTGTCTAAGAAAGATGGCTCTTTGAGGCCGTGTATTGATTATCGGCTTTTGAATAAAATCACGGTTAAATATCAATATCCGTTGCCACTGCTGACTGATTTGTTTGCTCGCATAAAGGGGGCCAAGTGGTTCTCTAAGATAGATCTCCGTGGGGCGTATAATTTGGTGCGAATTAAGCAGGGGGATGAGTGGAAAACCGCATTTAATACGCCCGAGGGCCACTTTGAGTATTTGGTGATGCCTTTTGGCCTTTCAAATGCCCCTTCATCTTTCAGTCCTTTATGCATGACATTTTCCGTGATTATTTGGATAAATTTATGATCGTGTATCTGGATGATATTCTGATTTTTTCGGATGACTGGGACTCTCATGTCCAGCAGGTCAGGAGGGTTTTTCAGGTTTTGCGGTCTAATTCCTTGTGTGTGAAGGGTTCTAAGTGCGTTTTTGGGGTTCAAAAGATTTCCTTCTTGGGATACATTTTTTCCCCCTCTTCCATCGAGATGGATCCTGTCAAGGTTCGGGCTATTTGTGATTGGACGCAACCCTCTTCTCTTAAGAGTCTTCAGAAATTTTTGGGCTTTGCTAACTTTTATCGTCGATTTATTGCTGGTTTTTCTGATGTTGTTAAACCATTGACTGATTTGACTAAGAAGGGTGCTGATGTTGCTGATTGGTCCCCTGCTGCTGTGGAGGCCTTTCGGGAGCTTAAGCGCCGCTTTTCTTCCGCCCCTGTGTTGCGTCAGCCTGATGTTGCTCTTCCTTTTCAGGTTGAGGTCGACGCTTCTGAAATCGGAGCTGGGGCGGTTTTGTCGCAAAGAAGTTCCGACTGCTCCGTGATGAAACCTTGTGCTTTTTTTTCTCGTAAATTTTCGCCCGCCGAGCGGAATTATGATATTGGGAATCGGGAGCTTTTGGCCATGAAGTGGGCTTTTGAGGAGTGGCGTCATTGGCTTGAGGGGGCTAGACATCAGGTGGTGGTATTGACCGACCACAAGAATTTGATTTATCTTGAGTCCGCCAGACGCCTGAATCCTAGACAGGCGCGCTGGTCGTTGTTTTTCTCTCGGTTTAATTTTGTGGTGTCATACCTACCGGGTTCTAAGAATGTTAAGGCGGATGCCCTTTCTAGGAGTTTTGAGCCTGACTCCCCTGGTAATTCTGAACCTACAGGTATCCTTAAGGATGGAGTGATATTGTCTGCCGTTTCTCCAGACCTGCGGCGGGCCTTGCAGGATTTTCAGGCGGATAGACCTGATCGTTGCCCACCTGGTAGACTGTTTGTTCCTGATGATTGGACCAGTAAAGTCATTTCTGAGGTTCATTCTTCTGCGTTGGCAGGTCATCCTGGAATCTTTGGTACCAGGGATTTGGTGGCAAGGTCCTTCTGGTGGCCTTCCCTGTCACGAGATGTACGAGGTTTGTGCAGTCTTGTGACGTTTGTGCTCGGGCCAAGCCTTGTTGTTCTCGGGCTAGTGGATTGTTGTTGCCCTTGCCTATCCCGAAGAGGCCTTGGACGCACATCTCGATGGATTTTATTTCAGATCTTCCTGTTTCTCAGAAGATGTCTGTCATCTGGGTGGTGTGTGACCGTTTCTCTAAGATGGTCCATTTGGTTCCCCTGCCTAAGTTGCCTTCTTCTTCCGAGTTGGTTCCTCTGTTTTTTCAAAATGTGGTTCGTTTGCATGGTATTCCGGAGAATATCGTTTCTGACAGAGGAACCCAATTCGTGTCTAGATTTTGGCGGGCATTCTGTGCTAGGATGGGCATAGATTTGTCTTTCTCGTCTGCTTTCCATCCTCAGACTAATGGCCAGACCGAGCGGACGAATCAGACTTTGGAGACATATTTGAGGTGTTTTGTGTCTGCAGATCAGGATGATTGGGTTGCTTTTTTGCCTTTAGCGGAGTTTGCCCTCAATAATCGGGCCAGCTCTGCCACCTTGGTGTCTCCTTTTTTCTGTAATTCGAGGTTTCATCCTCGATTTTCCTCCGGTCAGGTGGAATCTTCGGATTGTCCTGGAGTGGATGCTGTGGTGGAGAGGTTGCATCAGATTTGGGGGCAGGTGGTGGACAATTTGAAGTTGTCCCAGGAGAAGACTCAGCTTTTTGCCAACCGCCGGCGTCGGGTTGGTCCTCGGCTTTGTGTCGGGGACTTGGTGTGGTTGTCTTCTCGTTTTGTCCCTATGAGGGTTTCTTCTCCTAAGTTTAAGCCTCGGTTCATCGGCCCGTACAAGATATTGGAGATTCTTAACCCTGTGTCCTTCCGTTTGGACCTCCCTGCATCTTTTTCTATTCATAATGTTTTTCATCGGTCATTGTTGCGCAGGTATGAGGTACCGGTTGTGCCTTCCGTTGAGCCTCCTGCTCCGGTGTTGGTTGAGGGCGAGTTGGAGTACGTTGTGGAAAAAATCTTGGACTCCCGTGTTTCCAGACGGAAACTCCAGTATCTGGTCAAATGGAAGGGATACGGTCAGGAGGATAATTCTTGGGTGACTGCCTCTGATGTTCATGCCTCCGATCTGGTCCGTGCCTTTCATAGGGCTCATCCTGATCGCCCTGGTGGTTCTGGTGAGGGTTCGGTGCCCCCTCCTTGAGGGGGGGGTACTGTTGTGAAATTGGATTTTGGGCTCCCCCGGTGGCCACTGGTGGAATTGAACTTGTGTGCATCATCCCCTCTGTTCACCTGTTCCCATCAGGATGTGGGAGTCGCTATTTAACCTTGCTCCTCTGTCACTTCCATGCCGGTCAACATTGTAATCAGAAGCCTTTCTGTGCATGTTCCTGCTACCAGACAACTTCCAGCTAAGTCGGACTTTTGTCCTTGTTTGTTTTTTGCATTTTGTTCCAGTTCACAGCTGCAGTTTCGTTTCTGTGTCTGGAAAGCTCTTGTGATCTGAAATTGCCACTCTGATGTTATGAGTTAATACTAGAGTCTTAAAGTAATTTCAGGATGGTGTATTGATAGGGTTTTCAGCTGACCATGAAAGTACCCTTTCTGTCTTCCTGCTATCTAGTAAGCGGACCTCGATTTTGCTAAACCTATTTTCATACTACGTTTGTCATTTTTATCTTAAATCACCGCCAATATATGTGGGGGCCTCTGTCTGCCTTTCGGGGAAATTTCTCTAGAGGTGAGCCAGGACTATATTTTCCTCTGCCAGGATTAGTTAGTCCTCCGGCCGGCGCTGGGCGTCTAGGGATAAAACGCAGGCTACGCTACCCGGCTACTGTTAGTTGTGCGGCAGGTTTAGTTCATGGTCAGTTTAAGTTTCCATCCTTCCAAGAGCTAGTTCCTATGTATGCTGGGCTATGTTCTCTTGCCATTGAGAACCATAACATATCCCCAAAATTTTTGAATGGCCTTTTCTTAACAATCCTTTCAAGACTGCGGTTATCTCTGTTACTTGCGCACCTTTTTCTACCACACTTTTAACTTCCACTCAACTTTCCATTAATATGCTTGGATACAGCACTCTGTGAACAGCCAGCTTCTTTAGCAAAGACCTTTTGTGGCTTACCCTCCTTGTGGTATGTGTCAATTACTGCCTTCTGGAGATCTGTCAAGTCAGCAGTCTTCCCCATGATTGTGGAGCCTACTGAAGTAGACTAAGGGACCTTTTTAAATGCTTAGGAAGCCTTTGTAGGTGTTTTTCTTTAATTATTCTAACTTAATGAGATAATGATGTTTGGGTATTCACTGGCTGTAAGCCATAATCATCAACATTAACAGAAATAAACACTTGAAATAGATCACTCTGTTTGTAATGACTCTATTTAGTTTCAATAAGTTTTATTTTCAGAATAAGAATTTTTAACAGTAACAATAAGTTTCCCTTGCAAGGGAGCTTAAAATTTGTAAGTCAAGTAAAATATACATAAGCAATCAAAGACGAATGAAACTTAAACTGAGTAAACATATAAAACGGGGAGACAAAGACAAAAGGGTAAGAGTACAAAGGGAAGGGGTAATTATAAGATTTTGCTTCCTGTTGCAGGCGTGAACTCGAACAAGAATAGAGTTGTCACAGGGATAGTGTTAGAGTCTGTTCTAGGTTTGTATTAGAGTCCAGTTCCATCCAGGGTCTCCAGGTTTGGAAGAAGATGTCCCAAGTGTCACTTCTGGTGGCTTGTATTCGCTCATAGAGGAGGATGGTGTTCATCTTGTCTACCACCTGTGACTTTGAGAGAGAGGGTGTCTTCCACCTAGACGCAATGTGTAGTTTTGTTGCCATGCAAAGCTGGTTGACTAGGTTGTGGAGTTTAGTAGAGAAGCCTGGGGGTCTAACTCCCAAAAGGAAGACGACTGGGTTTAGTTGAACTGTTTTTCCATACAATCTCTCTACAATGGACTGTATCTGTCGCCACAATGTTGAAGCCACCGGGCAGTCCCACCAAATATGCTTCAAATCCCCCAGGGCACCACATCCCCTAAAGCACCGATCCGATACATTCGGATATATGATGTGTAGTTTACTCGGGACTTGGTATGTCCTGTGTAGAAGTTTGATGGATGTCTCAACCAACGAGGTTTGACAACTACCCCTGGAGAGCGTATTACAGCTTCTTCGCCATTCCTCTAAAGACAGCGACACACCCAGATCCTCCTCCCACTGCTCCGAAAATTTAAGATTTCCGTCCCCATGTTTATTGTTCAAAGTTGAGTAAATTAGGGAAATAGATCCTCTACCCAGGGGGTCAGCCAAACATTTTTGTTCATAACTGGTAGGGTGGGGACCTTATGCTGTAGAATCTGGTTAGCAAAATGAAAAATTTGACAAATACGCAGTGTTTCCTTAGCTGGTGGTGCATAATTTTTAATAAAATCTTGCCGAGTAAGCAATGTATTGAAGGGCGTGTAAAGATGTTTTAAAATGGTTATGCCATTAGAAATCCACCAGGAGAAGGGACGGGGGTTTAGTCCCGGTGTAAATGAGGGGTTATGAAAAAGATGGGTTAGTAGTGAGGACCTAGATTGTAGTCCATGCTTGAACCTCTCCTTCCTCCAGAGGATCAGGGAGTGGAAAGAGAATGGTGCAGTAATATGAAGACCCTTCGGGAGTTTCTGTGTAGTCCAAATAAGGCCAGGAAAGGAAAGGGGAGTCATGAATGAAGACTCCAGCCCAATCCATCTAGGCACGTTGGTTTTATCTGTACAAATATTAATTAATTGGGCTAGTTGGGCAGATTTGTAATATAAAGTAAAATTGGGTAGGGATAGACCTCCCATTCTTCTATGTATAAACAGAGTTTTCTATCGGATTCTGGGCCTTTTTCCCTGCCAAAGGAATTTTGAGATCGCGGCTTGGATCTCGCGTAACGTCTCAGGCGGTAGCGGAATAGGCAGGGAGCGGAAAAGATATAGAAATCTTGGGAGTATGACCATCTTAATGGCATGCAATCTGCCGAGCCAAGATAGTGTCATGGAGGACCATATGGCAAGGTCTGACCGAAGGTCTCTTAATAGCGGAAGGTAATTCCATTTAAATAGGGTCGACCTATGGGAAGACAGATTGACTCCTAGGTAAGTCAGGTAATGTTCTTTTTTAGTAAATTTAAATTGGGAGACTATGTTGGTTTGTGTATCTTTTGGGGTATTGATGAATAATGCTTCGGATTTATCTACATTAATTTTAAGGCCTGAAATTAGTTCAAATTCGTGAAGGACTGCAAATAAATTCAAGAGCGTGATGGTAGGATTGATTAGAGTTAAAAGTAAATCATCCGCAAAGAGGCTAGTCTTATATTGTTCTCCTAGGCTCATGGGTCCGCGAATGTTAGGGTTGGACAGAATGGCTTCCGCCCGGGGCTCCATAGCCAGGGCGAACAAGGCTGGTGATAATGGGCAACCTTGCCTTGTGCCTCTTTGTATATTGATAGGGGCTGGCTGATTGGTTGGCAATTTTAGATAGACTGTAGGGCTATCATATAGTAATTGAAGGCTCGAGATTAGTGTTGAGCGATACCGTCCGATACTTGAAAGTATCGGTATCGGAAAGTATCGGCCGATACCGGCAAAGTATCGGATCCAATCCGATACCGATACCCGATACCAATACAAGTCAATGGGACTCAAGTATCGGACGGTATTCCTGATGGTTCCCAGGGTCTGAAGGAGAGGAAACTTTCCTTCAGACCCTGGGATCCATATAAATGTGTAAAATAAAGAATTAAAATAAAAAATATTGCTATACTCACCTGTCCGACGCAGCCTGGACCTCAGCGAGGGAACCGGCAGCGTTGTTTGTTTAAAATTCGCGCTTTTACTTGGTTACGTGAAGTCCCGGCTTGTGATTGGTCAGGGCGGCCATGTTGCCGGGACGCGGACCAATCACAGCAAGCCGTGACGAAATTACGTCACGGCTTGCTGTGATTGGTCCGCGTCCCGGCAACATGGCCGCCATTAACCAATCACAAGCCGTGACGTCACGGGAGGCTGGACACGCGCGCTTTTTAAAATACGCGCATGTCCAGCCTCCCGTGACGTCACGGCTTGTGATTGGTTAATGGCGGCCATGTTGCCGGGACGCGGACCAATCACAGCAAGCCGTGACGTAATTTCGTCACGGCTTGCTGTGATTGGTCCGCGTCCCGGCAACATGGCGCCGTGACCAATCATAAGCCGGGACGTCACTGGAGGCTGGACACGCGCGCTTTTTAAAATACGCGCATGTCCAGCCTCCCGTGACGTCACGGCTTGTGATTGGTTAATGGCGGCCATGTTGCCGGGACGCGGACCAATCACAGCAAGCCGTGACGTAATTTCGTCACGGCTTGCTGTGATTGGTCCGCGTCCCGGCAACATGGCCGCCCTGACCAATCACAAGCCGGGACTTCACGTAACCAAGTAAAAGCGCGAAATTTAAACAAACAACGCTGCCGGTTCCCTCGCTGAGGTCCAGGCTGCGTCGGAGAGGTGAGTATAGCAATATTTTTTATTTTAATTCTCTCTTTTACACATTATTACATTAATGTTGTTGCGATACCCGATACCCGATACCACAAAAGTATCGGATCTCGGTATCGGAAATTCCGATACAGCAAATATCGGCCGATACCCGATACTTGCAGTATCGGAATGCTCAACACTACTCGAGATTATTCTGGGAGGGATGCCGAATTTTGATAGGACTTCAAATAAGTAAGACCAGGAGACCGAGTCAAAAGCTTTTTCTATGTCTAATGCTAATAACAATAGGGGTTGCTTATGAGGATTTGCCAAATGTATAAGATTCAGATTCCTTCTGATATTGTCCGGTCCCTGCCTTTTAGGTATAAACCCTACTTGGTCTCGATGGACCAATGTAGGTAAAATTGTATTGAGCCGGGCTGTTATGATGGATGTGAATATTTTTAGGTCTACATTCAGTAGAGAAATGAGTCTGTAGTTTTTAGGGTATAGGTGGTCTTTCTTTGGTTTGGTAATTATGGTTACATATTATTGTTACATGGGCAGTATAAAATTCAGGTGGCATTTGAGTCCCGTTTAAGAGGGCATTACAGAAGTTTTTGATGTGGGGTATGAGTATGTCATCGAACTTTTGTAATATAAGGTCGTGAGGCCATCAGGCCCAGGGGCCTTGTTTTTTTTTAGATTCTTGATAACTGACATTATTTTCTCTGTGGTGATGGACATTTGGAGTTGGTCGATGGCAGAGGTGGGTACCCTGGGGAGTGTCAAATCATTTAGAAAAGCCTGAAGACGCTGCGGGGGTGGGGGTTGCGGGGTAGAATATAGTGTTTGATAATATTTATGAAATGTAGCATAAATCATTTCTGGGTGGGCTGTAACTTGACCTGCTGGGTCTTTGATAGAGGGGATATTGTTTAAAAGTTCTCTACTTCTAAGTTTACGTGCCAGCATGCGGTTTGGTTTGTTGGCGTGCTTGTAGAAGGTTGACTTAGTCCATGTTAATGCTTGTTCAGTTCTGTTTGTTAGAATCGCATTTAGCTTTAATTTAGTATCATGGAACTGTTTAATTAAATAGAGTGATGTGGCTGTTTGGTTTGCCTGTTCTAATTTAGAGAGTTTGTTTTCTAATCGTGATTGTTGTTCTGATCTTTGTTTCTTTTTGGGGGAGGCGAGTTTAATTAGTGATCTCGTTGTGAATTTTTTATGTGCCATCCACACAGCACCGGATGACACGTCATCAGTAGTATTGGTTTGGAAGTATGTATTTAAATCTTTTTTAATGCTTGCTATGATTGAGAGGTCAGTAAGCAAGGATTCATTTAGTCTCCATTTGAAAAGTCTTGAAGAGATAGTATTAAATTTGAACACCGACAGGACCACATCGTGATCTGACCACGATGATGGTATATGTCGGGAATATAGTGCCGAGTGGAGCATTGCAGCAGAAGTTAGATGGAGGTCTATTCTTGAGTAGGATTTTTGTAATGGGGAATAATATGTATATCCCCTTATGGGACCATTTAATTCCCTCCATAAATCTGCTAAGCGGCTCTTTTTTATCAGCTGAAGGATTTTTTTCCTGTCGGCTTTCGATATGTCCGATCGTTTCAGCGAACTACTATCTAGTGTTGGATTCATGGTGAGATTGAAGTCCCCACACCAAATGAGGTGATGGTATGTAAGTGAGGTTAGTTTTGTTAGGATTAGACGGAAGACACGAGTTTGAGTAGTTGTGGGGAAGTAACTGTTGACTATGCAGATATTTAGGTCTTGGGAAGATCCAAGTAGGATGGCAAACCTACCCTCGGGGACTGAGTATGTGCTAGTGTGTTGGAATGGGAAGCTATTTTTAATAAGGATGGCAACTCCTCTCGTCTTGCGGTCCCAGGATGACAAGTAGTGTTGTGAGTAATGGGTATCGAAATATTTTGGGTGCGAGGAATTAGTAAAATGGGTCTCCTGGAGGCAGATTATATCAGGTTTGTGCTTCAGGTAATCAAGGAAGGCTTTTTTACGCTTTACGGGTGAGTTAAATCCCCGGACATTATGAGATAGGACTCTACACATGGTTAAATATATAATTGATGCTATTAAGTGTGAGATTAAAGATTAGGGTCATGGACAGGTCCACCCCACAACTTCGCATGGTTGGTTCACCTACAGAAAATCGATCTCTATATGGTGTAGCGTTTCACCCGCTATGGGTCTGGGGGATACTCGCTTAGCAGCAGGATAAACACTTCAGGCACGATATCTCACACATATCAGTCCATATGGTTTATTCAAACTCCGCATAAACCAGACAGGGTACAGTCCATTTCATTACAGCCATGAAATATTAGACAGTTCACATAGCAGATAGGCTTCTCTGCTGTATATTATAATCCCGTTGTCCGGGGTTACCTCTCAGAAGTTCCACTCCTTACACTGGCTTCAGGTCAGTCCCAGGTCCCCAACAAAGACCGTCCAGGTCTACGGTCTCCAGGTGCTTCCAGGACGACTCCACTCCCAGGAGTCTCCAACACCAACCGTCCGTGCTATGTCCAGCACACAGGCTCTCCAGCCTGGAATGGTCTCTGTGTGCTTCCAGGACATCCCCACTTGGAACCGTCCAACACACAGGCCATTCTGCAGTGTCCTGCCAGGACACACGGAAGTATGTCCACCCTGACACACACTCACTCAATCTCTCTCCCATGTGCTACACACACCTCCTTTACATAGGTGTAACCACACCCAGGTACCTGTCACATGGCTAGTCAGGTGAGCATGACATCACCACAGGTCCTTACACACAAAACCATCTTACGTGTGCAGACACGCCTCTTTAGCTGGGTTTGTAGGTGACTGAACCCACCCATCTCTCCAATCACCTGGAAGCCTTCCCAATGTAAACAAACCCCTCAGCAGTAGATCTGCTTGAGCAAAACATACCCAGGCTTCCATCACAGGGCCACCCACCTCTGCGATACATACCATCCATCATTTACATGACCATGCTACAATGGCAATAATAGGGGAGACAAACAGGGGGTAGACAAAGACAACCAGTCCAAATAATACATGCAGCAGGACAACAAGTCCAAAAATTATGGCGATCTGGGTTTCCATAATAAGTAGTAAACCAGGAGTCGCCAGTCTTGGGCAACATGTTATAACCCCGAGTAACCCAACCCCTAATTAAGAAAAAAAAAAAAAAGGGGGGGGGAAGGGGGGAGGGGAGAAAGTGGTGAGAGAAGGGTGAGGGAAAGAAAGGGATGGGAGTAATTAGGATCATTAGGTTTGCTACAGATAGATCGGGCACAGGTTGATTACATATTTATCTGGATCCAATACATGTTGGTCAAAGAGAGGTCAGGAGAGGGGAAAGTAGTAGCTTTCCAGACAAATGACCCTATCAGACAAAATTTCCATTTTGATCTGATTGTGGGTCAGTGAACTCAGGTGATCCGCACGTTTTGGCTTCTTGTTCTGGGGGAGTCCTTCCATTCTCTTGCAGGTCTAGGTTTTCTCTGAGGGAGGGAAGGAACTTCAGCGGTAACTGGGATCCCAGCTTTGATTAGTGCTTGTTTCCCCTCCTCTAGTGTCCGGCAGGTAAACATTTGAGAGTTAGCTGTAAAATTTAGGGCGAAAGGAAATCCCCATCGGTATTTAATCTGGGCCACCTGAAGAAGGCCGTAACTGGTTTGAGGGATCTCCTCCTGGCAAGTGTGGCTGTAGCAATGTCAGCATAGATATGTACAGAATTTGGTAAGCCAGGTAGAGAGGGACGTTCTCTGGCAGCTATCAAGATCAGGTCCCGTGTCTCCTCATAGTGTAATTTTAGTATCACATCTCTAGGCAAGTCATTAGAACGAGGCTTACCCAGGGCCCTGTGGATTCTCGTGATGTGAAGGAGTGTCGGGTCTAAGTCAGGTAATAGAGCCGTGAAGAGAGCAGTCGCGGTGTCTTTGAGGGCAACTATATGCTCAGGAAGTCCTCTTATCCTTATATTGCTCCTGCGGGACCTATTTTCATAATTTTCGCACCGGAGTTCGAGTTCAGTGATACGGTCTGCATGGAGTTTGAGTGTGTCGTGATCTTCTTCTAAGGCATCAGTCATGGCCTCCATCTTCTCCTCCAGGTTATTTGTGCGCTGCATGATTTCCTGCAGCTGTGAGGATATGCCTTGCATGGCAGAAGAGAGCTCAGCACGAAAAGTCTCCTGCGGTGATTTTGTGAGTGCTGCAGTGGAGATCATAGCTTCCATATTTGAGGAAGTCTCCTCCTGCTCCATGACGCCTTCGGTAAGAATAGCAGTGTCTGGAGGTGAGACTGTTGCGGAGGCCATTTTGGTTATATTACCGCTCAGAAGAAGGTCCGTGAGAGAGCGGCCGGCAGGCTGTGCGGTGCTTCCTTTTTTTGGCATCACCGGCTGTGCCTATCCCAGGGGGTATAAGGAGTCCTGTAGAGGTGGGTTATCTGTGCTCCGATCGCTAAGTGGGGTTATTTGGGTTCGGTCGGGTAGGGGAGCTCAGCACGACATGTCCGCCGTTACCAAGGTCCACGCATGCGCCCCTGTAATGACTCTATTTAATATATGAGTTTCACTCTTCATATTGAAGAACTGGAATAAATTAAATTTTGATGATATTCTACTTTTGTGAGATGCACCTGTATATATTCAAGGATATATAAAAAAAATTATGCCGATGAAAATGTAATTGCATAATTGTAGATCCCAAAAATATGTCAGGGATGGTAAAGTGCTAATGCATAAAGAGAAAACAAATGCCTGAGCAGTATATACAGACCCCATGTGTTTCTTCTGAGCTTTGACTGTATTTTTTCCACTTGTGGGAATTTTCCCTTTTTAAAGTTGTGTATTTTTTAAATAAGAAGGAGCAGGGCAGGTAGTATAATAAAAGGTCTTTTTCTTGTCCTGCTGGTCGGGCTGGGGGTATATACTGTATACAGCATTAGGCCGGTTTCACACGTCAGTGGCTCCGGTACGTGAGGTGACAGTTTCCTCACGTACCGGAGCCACTGACACATGTAGACACATTAAAATCAATGCATCTGTGCAGATGTCATTGATTTTTTGCGGACCGTGTCTCCGTGTGCCAAACACGGAAACATGTCAGTTTTCGTGGGAGCGCACGGACGTTCTCCGTGTGCTGTGCAGGAGACAGCGCTCCAGTAAGCGCTGTCCCCCCCACATGGTGCTGAAGCCGCGATTCATATCTTCTGTGCAGCAGCGTTTGCTGTAAAGAAGATATGAATAATCCATTTTTTTAGTGGTATTTCGTGTTTAAAATAAAGCTCCATGTCCCCACCCCCTGTGTGCCCCCCCGCTGTTCTGAAAATACTCACCCGCCTCCCTCGTTGGCTGTAGCTGCTTCCTGTCCTGGCCGCACCTTCTACTGTATGCGGTCACGTGGGGCCGCCGATTACAGTCATGAATATGCGGCTCCACCTCCCATAGGGGTGGAGCCGCATATTCATTACTGTAAATGAGCGGCCCCACGTGACCACATACAGGAGAAGCTGCGGCCAGGACAGGACACTGCGAGGGAGGCGGGTGAGTATTTTCAGAACAGCGGGGGGGGGGGCGCACAGGGGACATGGAGCTTTATTTTAAACACGAAATACCACTAAAAAAATGGATTATTCATATCTTCTTTACAGCAAACGCTGCTGCACAGAAGATATGAATCGCGGCTTCAGCACGATGCAGGGGACAGCGCTAAACTTTAGCGCTGTCTCTCCTGCACGGTCCGTGTGGTACCCAGGCGGCACACGGCTGCCGCACGTGTGCCACACGGATGGCCTACGTGAGCTCACGGACACACGAACACGGATAACTCCGGTACCATTTTTTTCCGGACTGCCCTTATAGATAGCTGTATATCAGGCCTGAAAGCTGGTGGTTGTCACGCTGCAGCAATGCAGGTATGTGCAGACTCCACGAGGGAGAGTGGGTGACAGAAAAAGAGGTCACACTGGCTGCACCGCAGCCCAGTGCACGCTGCACTGCGCCACCAGGTGGCGACAGAGAGTGGTCAAAACAAGCCAAGTCAGTAACAGTCGGTAAGCATATAGTTTAAAGGGGAAAACAGAACTCGTGGTCAAAATACAAGCCGAGGGTCTGAACCAGCCAGGAGCAAAGGTACCAGAGACGTGAGACAGAGAACGGAGTCAGAGTAAGCCAAAAGGTCAAAAAGTCAGAGAGATGTGTGGTAACAAAGATGGAAAACAGGAGACAAAGTCAGAGTTTTAGCCGAGTTACAAACGGAGGGGATACACACCAGAGTCAAACCAGGTCAGGTAAAGGAGACAGGTCAGGTACAGGTAAGGGAGGTCAGAGGCAAAAGGAACACAGGGGTTTCACAGGTAGCAGTCCCAGCAAGCCCAAAACTATCACTGACACAAGCTGCCAGCAAGAGCACCAAGGAATAGCCACTCCCAAATCAAAGAGAGGCAGAAATAGTTAACCCCACCATGACCAGGCCGGAACAGGAGAAACATAGCAAACTCCAACCCGGATCATGACAGTGGTGTTATCTAATATTGGCTAAACCTGATGACAGGTTCGATTTAAGTCACAAACAGATGTAAGAAGATGCAGAGAGATCCTATTGCTTATTACGGGGGTCAGTCTGGAGTCTGTAATGTGTCAGTTTTTAGAAAGGAAGAAAACATTTTGCATTTTGTGCTTTTTCTTCTATTCTAAAAACAGGCATGTAACTGAACACAGATGGACCTCATAAAATGGGTCCCTCTGCTTCCCTCTGTATCAGTTATGCAGTGAATATGCAGCGCCCCAGGGTCCTGGTCATTGCAGTAATATCATTTTCCTCTAGGGGAGAGTGATGCTACGTTTGGAGGCAAAGAATGATAACTGCATCCAGGTATCACAAACATGCAACACATTTCACACTCCAGGCAATGAGGGGGAGCTTCTGCTCCTATTTATTAGGTCACTCCCCACATAGGTAAAACTGGTCTCCTGTAGGGAAAGTTAGTAAGTTGCTGGCTGAGCTCTGCTCAGGTAGTTGGTCCCTGACAGGGGTGGGATCCTATCAGAGAACGAAGGAGAAAGGACACGGAGCTGTGCATGCCCTAAGAGCTGCAGATCCCAGAAAGAGACATTGAAGGCAGAACTGTATTGCAGCGAGCATGAAGGAAGTCATAGCAAAGGAGTGGATACCAGAAGGGGACCAGCCCTACACAGGCTACCTCCTTCTGAGGCGCAGAACCCCGCTAGCCGGAACACCGAGGGAGTAACGACCTTTATGCTTTGCTCCAGAGACAGGCAGGACAGCTAATTTCACGTTACCTGTCCCCCCTACACCCAGGAGGCACGGTGGCACCCCTTAGAGGCTGGGACATGATAGAGTCCCTATAAACCGCCTCAAGCCACCAGTCATACGGGTTTGTCCTATCCTATATGGGGGACAGAGAGAGAGACATTACATCTGTGAGGATCTTATGTGAAGCCTTAGGCAGTATGGAACTACAACACCGCAGCGCAAAGGAAGGCTACTGATTTCCACCTGGACAAGGGGACTCTGGATTTGCCTCCAAACCGGCCGGACTCTGTCTGCCCTGTGATCTGGTGCCCTGGACTGTGGTTGCTGAAGTCTTCAGTAAAGGTAAAGAGACTGCAACCTTGTGTCCTTGTTCTTCTCTGCGCCTCTCACCATCCACCATCTACACACTGGGAAGCCCTGGGGATACACTTCAGCTGTGGGAAGGTATACCATCTAGCTGCCATAACATCACCCCAGCGGACCCCTTAAAGCAGCGTCGGTCACCCTGACCGAATACCACAGGTGGCGTCACGAACATGTCCCCTTTAAGGACCTTTCCCTTTTACACGGATGTCCCAGGGCCACGGACTGGGTCAGCCACCGTGACATCCCCCAGTGAACCGAAGGACCTGTGTTGTGAATTCTGTTGTGGGTTGTGCTCTTGGGCTCCCTCCGGTGGTTATAAGTGGTAGTGCTGCTGTTTGTCCTTCACAGCAGTCATCAGGTGCTTCCACTTTGGATGGGGCTATTTAGTCTGACTTCACCCTTTAGCGAGTGCCAGTTGTCCATTGTTTTTCTGGAGGATTCACATCTCTGCTTGGTTTCTCCTGCTGGATTGTCCAAATCATCAAAGATAAGTCCTGGCTTTGTTTTTGCAGTCCACTTGCGGTGCACTTTATAGTTCAGTGAATTGCTATGTTTTTTCTTGTCCAGCTTTGTCTGTGTAAGGATTTATTCAGCCAAGCTGGAAGCTCTGGAGTCGCAGAGTTACCCTCCATGCCTTTAGTTAGGTGTGGAGATTTTTGTATTCTCTGTGGTGGATTTTTGTAGTACTTAAATACTGACCGCACAGTACTCTGTCCTGTCTTTTCTTTCTAGGTAGCGTGGCCTCCTTTGCTAATTTTTGTTTTCAGTCTGCGTTTGTAATTTCCCTCTCCTCTCACAGTCAATATTTGTGGGGGGCTGTCTTTCCTTTGGGGATTTTCTCTGAGGCAAGATAGTTTTCCTGTTTCTTTCTTTAGGGGTAATTAGTCCTCCGGCTGTGACGAGGTGTCGAGGGAGTGACAGGAACATCCCACGGATACTTATAGTTGCGGTGTTAAGTTCAGGGTCTGCGGTCAGTATAGAGGCCATCTACTCCAGAGCTCGTCCATGCTGCTCCTAGGCCACCAGATCATAACGGTACAACTGGCCCACAATGAGTTAACCGCATCTCAAAAAAAGGGAAAGAAAGTGCTGAGCCATTTTTTTTTCTGTACTCTGTTGTGTTTTTTTTTCCCTCTTCACCTCTGGGTGGCTCAAAAGTTAGGCGCTGACATGGATGTTCAGGGACTTGCTTCTCGGGTGGATCAACTTGCTGCTAGAGTACAGGGTATTTATGATTATATCATGCAGACTCCTGTTTTAGAGCCTAGAATACCTACCCCCGATCTGTTTTTTGGGGACAGGTCCAAATTTTTGAGCTTTAAAAATAACTGTAAACTGTTTTTTGCTCTGAAGCCCCGTTCCTCTGGTGATCCCATCCAGCAGGTAAAAATTGTCATTTCTCTGTTGCGTGGCGACCCGCAGGATTGGGCATTTTCCCTGGAATCTGGGAATCCGGCCTTGCTTAATGTAGACACCTTTTTTCAGGCGCTTGGGTTATTGTATGATGAACCTAATTCTGTGGATCATGCTGAGAAAACCTTGTTGGCCCTGTGTCAGGGTCAAGAAGCAGCAGAATCATATTGCCAGAAATTTAGAAAATGGTCTGTGCTTACTAAGTGGAATGAGGATGCTTTGGCGGCAATTTTCAGAATGGGTCTTTCTGAATCTGTTAAAGATGTTATGGTGGGCTTCCCCACGCCTGCAGGTCTGAGTGATTCTATGTCTCTGGCCATTCAAATTGATCGGCGCTTGCGTGAGCGCAGAGTTGTGCACACTATGGCATTGTCTTCCGAGCGGAGTCCTGAGCCTATGCAGTGTGATAGGATTGTGTCTAGAGCTGAACGCCAAGGATTCAGACGTCAGAATAGGTTGTGCTTTTACTGCGGCAATTCTGCTCATGTTATTTCTGATTGCCCTAAGCGTGCCAAGAGAATCGCTAATTCCGTTACCATCAGTACTGTACAACCTAAATTTCTGTTATCTGTGACCCTGATCTGCTCATTATCGTCATTCTCTGTCATGGCATTTGTGGATTCAGGCGCCGCTTTAAATTTGATGGACTTAGAATTTGCCAGACGTTGTGGTTTTTCCTTACAGCCTTTGCGGAGTCCTATCCCTTTGAGGGGTATTGATGCTACACCATTGGCTAAAAATAAACCTCAGTTTTGGACACAGTTAACCTTGTGCATGGCGCCAGCCCATCAGGAAGATTGTCGTTTCCTGGTGTTGCATAATTTGCATGATGCTATTGTGCTGGGGTTTCCATGGTTACAGGTACATAATCCGGTGTTGGATTGGAAATCTATGTCTGTGACTAGTTGGGGTTGTCAGGGGGTTCATGATGACGTTCCTCTGATGTCAATTTCCTCCTCCCCCTCTTCTGAAATTCCTGAGTTTCTGTCAGATTTCCAGGATGTTTTCGATGAGCCCAAGTCCAGTTCCCTTCCACCGCATAGGGACTGTGATTGTGCTATTGACTTGATTCCAGGCTCTAAGTTTCCTAAGGGCCGACTTTTCAACCTGTCTGTACCTGAACATGCCGCCATGCGGAGCTATGTAAAGGAGTCTTTGGAGAAGGGGCATATTCGGCCATCTTCTTCTCTATTGGGAGCAGGTTTTTTTTTTTTGCCAAGAAGGATGGCTCCTTGAGACCCTGTATTGATTATCGCCTCTTGAATAAGATCACGGTCAAATTCCAATACCCTTTGCCTTTGCTTTCTGATTTGTTTGCCAGGATTAAGGGGGCTAGTTGGTTTACTAAGATTGACCTTCGAGGGGCATATAATCTTGTTCGTATTAAGCAGGGTGACGAATGGAAAACTGCGTTTAATACGCCTGAGGGCCATTTTGAATATCTTGTGATGCCATTCGGACTCTCTAATGCCCCATCTGTGTTTCAGTCCTTCATGCATGATATTTTTCGGAATTATCTTGATAAATTCATGATTGTATATTTGGATGATATTTTGATTTTTTTCAGATGATTAGGAGTCTCATGTGAAACAAGTCAGGATGGTATTTCAGGTCCTTCGTGATAATGCCTTGTTTGTGAAGGGGTCTAAGTGCCTCTTTGGAGTACAGAAGGTTTCTTTTTTGGGCTTCATTTTTTCTCCATCATCTATAGAAATGGATCCGGTTAAGGTTCAGGCCATTCATGATTGGATCCAGCCCACATCCATGAAGAGCCTTCAGAAATTTTTGGGCTTTGCTAATTTTTATCGCCGTTTCATTGCCAACTTCTCCAGTGTGGTTAAACCCCTGACCGATTTGACGAGGAAGGGCGCTGATGTAGCTAATTGGTCCTCTAAGGCTGTTTCTGCCTTTCAGGAGCTTAAGTGCCGATTTACTTCTGCCCCTGTGTTGCATCAGCCGGATGTTTCTCTTCCTTTTCAGGTTGAGGTTGACGCTTCTGAGATTGGGGCAGGGGCCGTTTTGTCTCAGAGGAATTCTGATGGTTCCTTGATGAAACCGTGTGCCTTCTTTTCTCGAAAGTTTTCGCCTGCGGAACGCAATTATGATGTCGGCAATCGTGAGTTGTTGGCTATGAAGTGGGCATTTGAGGAGTGGCGACATTGGCTTGAGGGGGCCAAGCACCGTATTGTGGTCTTGACCGATCATGAGAATCTGATTTACCTTGAGTCTGCCAAACGGCTGAATCCTAGACAGGCCCGATGGTCCCTGTTTTTCTCCTGTTTTGATTTTGTTGTCTCGTATCTTCCGGGTTCTAAGAATGTTAAGGCTGATGCCCTCTCTAGGAGTTTTTTGCCTGATTCCCCTGGGATTCTTGAGCCTGTTGGTACTCTGAAGGAGGGGGTGATTCTTTCTGCCATCTCCCCTGATTTGCGATGGGTTCTTCAGGAGTTTCAGGCTGATAAACATGATCGCTGTCCAGCGGGGAAACTGTTTGTTCCTGACAGATGGACTAGTAAAGTGATTTCTGAGATTCACTGTTCTGTGTTGGCTGGCCAACCTGGGATTTTTGGTACCAGAGATTTGGTTAGTAGGTCCTCTTGGTAGCCTTCTTTGTCACGGGATGTGAGTTCTTTTGCGCAGTCCTGTGGGACTTGTGCGTGGGCCAAACCTTGCTGCTCCCGCGCCAGTGGGTTGCCGGTCCCTGAGAGGCCTTGGACGCATATTTCTATGGATTTTATTTCGGATCTTCCTGTTTCCCAGAGAATGTCTGTTATCTGGGTGGTCTGTGACCGGTTTTCTAAGATGGTTCATTTGGTACCTTTGCCTAAATTGCCTTCCTCTTCTGAGTTGGTTCCGTTGTTTTTTCAGCATGTGGTTCGTTTGCATGGCATTCCGGAGAATATTGTGTCCGATAGAGGTTCCCAGTTTGTTTCTAGGTTTTGGCGGTCATTTTGTGCTAAGTGTTATGACCCCAATGGCAGAGGGTCTCAGGAATAATGCTAAGTCAGTAAATACAGAAAACCAGCTCATAGGGCAGTGGTAACTGGGCTGACCATATGACTAATCCTAGCACCACAAATACCAGCAGCCGGGGAACGTTCCTACGTTGATCCTAGACGTCTCGCGCCAGCCGGAGAGCTAACTACCCCTAGAAGGGAAAAGAAAGACCTTTCTTGCCTCCAGAGGAAATACCCCAAAAAGTTGGATAGAAGCCCCCCACAAATAATAACGGTGAGGTAAGAGGAAAAGACAAACATAAGAATGAGCTAGGAATTTAGCAAAGAGAGGCCCACTAGCTAATAGCAGAATAAAGAAAGATAACTTATATGGTCAGCAATAGTGTTGAGCGATACTTTCCGATATCGGAAAGTATCGGTATCGGAAAGTATCGGCCGATACCGTCAAAATATCGGATCTAATCCGATACCGATACCCGATCCCAATGCAAGTCAATGGGACGAAAATATCGGAATTAAAATAAACCCTTTATAAACTTGTAGGTTCATTCTACATGAAGGAAAACAACTAAGAATAATGTAGGATGTATTGGGGGACGTGGCGGAGACATTAAAGGCACAGAGGTTTAGCCCAATGTAATAGAATAGCAGGATTTTGTTTTTTTTTATGACGTTCGGCGGTAGAAAGATTTTGACTATGTTAATTTTTTTTTTATTTTGTCAGATATTGATGTTTCACTACTTCCACGCCCTTCACCTTCTTTTTTACTTCTCCCACACTTTCTTCTTCATTATCCTCATCATCAGCTTCTTTGACATCAACTTCTTCACCTTATTCATCTTCTTCTTCATCTTCTACCTATTATTTTTTTGGTTACATTGTTCATATTCTTTTTATTTTACTATTATCTTCATCATATTCTACTTCTTCATCATATTCTTATTTGTGACAGGCATTCCCGTAGTTGTTATCTATAAAAGTTTGAAGATTACACCTTCCGTTCTGCCTGTCACAAAAGAGTTACATTTGTCCGCGTTCAGTTTGGCCTGCAGCATCAGGCTTTATCCAGGGGCACCACGAGGAGGAACGGACTCACCCCCATACACTGCTTAGTCTTCTTCTGCTTATAATTTAGATAATATTTTTTGCTCTGATATTTAGTGTTATGCTTAATGTTCTTCTGCTCTTTGTTCTGCAGCCTCTTGTTCTTCTGCTTCTCGGTCTTCCAGGTCGTCGTCGTCTCCAGGGTCGTCGTCTCCGGGGTCGTCGTCATCGGGGTGGTCTTCAGGGTCGTCGTCTCCGGGGTCGTCGTCATCGGGGTGGTCTTCAGGGTCATCGTCTCCAGGGTCGTCGTCATCACGGTGGTTGTCGTCTCTGGTGTCGTCGTCATCTTAGGGGTGGTCTTCCGGGTCATCGTGTTTAGTCTCTTGAACTTGGAAATGTAGCAGAAGGTACAAGAAGGCTGAGAAAATGCCGAGAACCAGCTGATGGAACTGGAACTCGGATGGCTACCCGAAGGTCCAAGAGCCAATGGAACTACCGAGGACCAGCTGATGTTACTGGAACCCGGTTACTAAGCAGGAGGTACCCATGCCTGAAAGCACTACCAAGGACCACCTGACGTTGGTGGAACTCGGATACCCAGAGGGAGGCACCTAAGCCAAAGGCTCTGCCCGGAACCAGCTGACGGTACTGGAACCAGGATGGGGAGCAGAAGGTACAAGAGCAAAAGACACTGCCGAGAACCAGCTGACGGTGCTGGAACCCGGATGGGTAGCCGAAGGTCCAAGAGCCAATGGAACTACCGAGGACCAGCTGACGTTACTGGAACCCGGTTACTAAGCAGGAGGTACCCGTGCCTGAAAGCACTACCAAGGACCACCTGACGTTGGTGGAACTCGGATACCCAGAGGGAGGCACCTAAGCCAAAGGCTCTGCCCAGAACCAGCTGACGGTACTGGAACCAGGATGGGGAGCAGAAGGTACAAGAGCAAGTGTCTGCGTGGCTTTTGCAGGACACGATGCCGGCTGCACAGCAGGGGAACAGCTGGCGGTGCTGAACCCCACTGACACATTGGCTGGTGTTTTTCTCTGTGCAGCTAGCAGTACCGGGCCCCAACTGGCGGTGTTAGAGCCCGGGGTCAGCAGGAGGAGGAGATGGAGCAGAGTGTAGGCCGAAGCCTGCACTGGCGGCAGCTTTGGGTCTGTTGTGCCTGCGTGGCAGTTGCAGGACACGTTGCCGGCTGCACAGCAGGGGAACAGCTGGCGGTGCTGAACCCCACTGACACATTGGCTGGTGTTTGGCTCTGTGCAGCTAGCAGTACCGGGCCCCAACTGGCGGTGTTGGAGCCCGGGCTCTGCAGGGGGAGCAGAGTGTAGGCCGAAGCCTACTTGAACCAATTTCAAAGGTAACCTTTAACCCCCCCTCAGGGGTTACAAAGTAGAAGAGCCACAGCTTATGCAGCAGTAGTGCTGCACAAGTCAAAGGTTGCTCTTTTAATTTTGCTCCTTGCACACGCTGAATGAAACACGTATAACATTTAGCCCTTTATACAGTCAAACTGTGTTGGAGGCGCGAGTTCCCTTTGTAATGAGACGCAGCACAGATGTCAAGAATCCCACCTTGGTGCTGGGTGCAGCCTCCTGAGCGTTGTTATTTGCTGTACAGGAGTCTGCGCTGTCGTGTTATCCCCCGGCCTACCGCTGTTAGCGCTGCCCATCTTCTGACCTCATTTAATGTCGGCCGGTGCGGTTCGCGATGACCATGAATCCCAGCCCCGCAGTGTCTTAACATTGTTAAAACACTGCGGGGCTGGGATTCATGGCCTGGCGCAGCACATATGTTCGCCTCTCGCACTCGGGTCCTTACACCCGCTTCAGACTGTGCGGCGTCAGCTGATCCCTTATCGCATGCCGCGGCCATGAAGCCGCACAGTCTGAAGAAGGCGGAAGGAGATGAGGGACAGGCGAAGTGATGCACCGCTCATGCCCATCAATCACACCCTCGCAGTCCCAAGAAATAAGACACCGAGGGGCGTTGTGTGGGTCAGGGTGGCCGCAGAGGCGCAGGCAGCCAAACAATGATGCCAGAAGACGGGCAGCGCTACCAAGGGGGTTGCAGCGTGTCATTACAAAGGAAAGTCACACCACCGGGACGGTTAAATGGTCACACAGAGGACACATTTTAGACGTGTTTTCAGTTCCACATGTGCGAGGAGAATACGTTTATGAGCCACCTTGCACACATGCAGCATTACCGCTGTACAAGGTGGCCTTAAAAACGTACAAATGCCTGGGGGAGGGGGGACAGGTTCCCTTCAATTTCAGTTCTTGTGTCTGCGTGGCTTTTGCAGGACACGATGCCGGCTGCACAGCAGGGGAACAGCTGGCGGTGCTGAACCCCACTGACACATTGGCTGGTGTTTTTCTCTGTGCAGCTAGCAGTACCGGGCCCCAACTGGCGGTGTTAGAGCCCGGGGTCAGCAGGAGGAGGAGATGGAGCAGAGTGTAGGCCGAAGCCTGCACTGGCGGCAGCTTTGGGTCTGTTGTGCCTGCGTGGCAGTTGCAGAACACGTTGCCGGCTGCACAGCAGGGGAACAGCTGGCGGTGCTGAACCCCACTGACACATTGGCTGGTGTTTGGCTCTGTGCAGCTAGCAGTACCGGGCCCCAACTGGCGGTGTTGGAGCCCGGGCTCTGCAGGGGGAGCAGAGTGTAGGCCGAAGCCTACTTGAACCAATTTCAAAGGTAACCTTTAACCCCCCCTCAGGGGTTACAAAGTAGAAAAGCCACAGCTTATGCAGCAGTAGTGCTGCACAAGTCAAAGGTTGCTCTTTTAATTTTGCTCCTTGCACACGCTGAATGAAACACGTATAACATTTAGCCCTTTATACAGTCAAACTGTGTTGGAGGCGCGGGTTCCCTTTGTAATGAGACGCAGCACAGATGTCAAGAATCCCACCTTGGTGCTGGGTGCAGCCTCCTGAGCGTTGTTATTTGCTGTACAGGAGTCTGCGCTGTCGTGTTATCCCCCGGCCTAGCGCTGTTAGCGCTGCCCATCTTCTGACCTCATTTAATGTCGGCCGGTGCGGTTCGCGATGACCATGAATCCCAGCCCCGCAGTGTCTTAACATTGTTAAAACACTGCGGGGCTGGGATTCATGGCCTGGCGCAGCACATATGTTCGCCTCTCGCACTCGGGTCCTTACACCCGCTTCAGACTGTGCGGCGTCAGCTGATCCCTTATCGCATGCCGCGGCCATGAAGCCGCACAGTCTGAAGAAGGCGGAAGGAGATGAGGGACAGGCGAAGTGATGCACCGCTCATGCCCATCAATCACACCCTCGCAGTCCCAAGAAATAAGACACCGAGGGGCGTTGTGTGGGTCAGGGTGGCCGCAGAGGCGCAGGCAGCCAAACAATGATGCCAGAAGACGGGCAGCGCTACCAAGGGGGTTGCAGCGTGTCATTACAAAGGAAAGTCACACCACCGGGACGGTTAAATGGTCACACAGAGGACACATTTTAGACGTGTTTTCAGTTCCACATGTGCGAGGAGAATACGTTTATGAGCCACCTTGCACACATGCAGCATTACCGCTGTACAAGGTGGCCTTAAAAACGTACAAACGCCTGGGGGAGGGGGGACAGGTTCCCTTCAATTTCAGTTCTTGTGTCTGCGTGGCTTTTGCAGGACACGATGCCGGCTGCACAGCAGGGGAACAGCTGGCGGTGCTGAACCCCACTGACACATTGGCTGGTGTTTTTCTCTGTGCAGCTAGCAGTACCGGGCCCCAACTGGCGGTGTTAGAGCCCGGGGTCAGCAGGAGGAGGAGATGGAGCAGAGTGTAGGCCGAAGCCTGCACTGGCGGCAGCTTTGGGTCTGTTGTGCCTGCGTGGCAGTTGCAGGACACGTTGCCGGCTGCACAGCAGGGGAACAGCTGGCGGTGCTGAACCCCACTGACACATTGGCTGGTGTTTGGCTCTGTGCAGCTAGCAGTACCGGGCCCCAACTGGCGGTGTTGGAGCCCGGGCTCTGCAGGGGGAGCAGAGTGTAGGCCGAAGCCTACTTGAACCAATTTCAAAGGTAACTTTTAACCCCCCCTCAGGGGTTACAAAGTAGAAGAGCCACAGCTTATGCAGCAGTAGTGCTGCACAAGTCAAAGGTTGCTCTTTTAATTTTGCTCCTTGCACACGCTGAATGAAACACGTATAACATTTAGCCCTTTATACAGTCAAACTGTGTTGGAGGCGCGAGTTCCCTTTGTAATGAGACGCAGCACAGATGTCAAGAATCCCACCTTGGTGCTGGGTGCAGCCTCCTGAGCGCTGTTATTTGCTGTACAGGAGTCTGCGCTGTCGTGTTATCCCCCGGCCTAGCGCTGTTAGCGCTGCCCATCTTCTGACCTCATTTAATGTCGGCCGGTGCGGTTCGCGATGACCATGAATCCCAGCCCCGCAGTGTCTTAACATTGTTAAAACACTGCGGGGCTGGGATTCATGGCCTGGCGCAGCACATATGTTCGCCTCTCGCACTCGGGTCCTTACACCCGCTTCAGACTGTGCGGCGTCAGCTGATCCCTTATCGCATGCCGCGGCCATGAAGCCGCACAGTCTGAAGAAGGCGGAAGGAGATGAGGGACAGGCGAAGTGATGCACCGCTCATGCCCATCAATCACACCCTCGCAGTCCCAAGAAATAAGACACCGAGGGGCGTTGTGTGGGTCAGGGCGGCCGCAGAGGCGCAGGCAGCCAAACAATAATGCCAGAAGACGGGCAGCGCTACCAAGGGGGTTGCAGCGTGTCATTACAAAGGAAAGTCACACCACCGGGACGGTTAAATGGTCACACAGAGGACACATTTTAGACGTGTTTTCAGTTCCACATGTGCGAGGAGAATACGTTTATGAGCCACCTTGCACACATGCAGCATTACCGCTGTACAAGGTGGCCTTAAAAACGTACAAACGCCTGGGGGAGGGGGGACAGGTTCCCTTCAATTTCAGTTCTTGTGTCTGCGTGGCTTTTGCAGGACACGATGCCGGCTGCACAGCAGGGGAACAGCTGGCGGTGCTGAACCCCACTGACACATTGGCTGGTGTTTTTCTCTGTGCAGCTAGCAGTACCGGGCCCCAACTGGCGGTGTTAGAGCCCGGGGTCAGCAGGAGGAGGAGATGGAGCAGAGTGTAGGCCGAAGCCTGCACTGGCGGCAGCTTTGGGTCTGTTGTGCCTGCGTGGCAGTTGCAGGACACGTTGCCGGCTGCACAGCAGGGGAACAGCTGGCGGTGCTGAACCCCACTGACACATTGGCTGGTGTTTGGCTCTGTGCAGCTAGCAGTACCGGGCCCCAACTGGCGGTGTTGGAGCCCGGGCTCTGCAGGGGGAGCAGAGTGTAGGCCGAAGCCTACTTGAACCAATTTCAAAGGTAACCTTTAACCCCCCCTCAGGGGTTACAAAGTAGAAGAGCCACAGCTTATGCAGCAGTAGTGCTGCACAAGTCAAAGGTTGCTCTTTTAATTTTGCTCCTTGCACACGCTGAATGAAACACGTATAACATTTAGCCCTTTATACAGTCAAACTGTGTTGGAGGCGCGAGTTCCCTTTGTAATGAGACGCAGCACAGATGTCAAGAATCCCACCTTGGTGCTGGGTGCAGCCTCCTGAGCGTTGTTATTTGCTGTACAGGAGTCTGCGCTGTCGTGTTATCCCCCGGCCTAGCGCTGTTAGCGCTGCCCATCTTCTGACCTCATTTAATGTCGGCCGGTGCGGTTCGCGATGACCATGAATCCCAGCCCCGCAGTGTCTTAACATTGTTAAAACACTGCGGGGCTGGGATTCATGGCCTGGCGCAGCACATATGTTCGCCTCTCGCACTCGGGTCCTTACACCCGCTTCAGACTGTGCGGCGTCAGCTGATCCCTTATCGCATGCCGCGGCCATGAAGCCGCACAGTCTGAAGAAGGCGGAAGGAGATGAGGGACAGGTGAAGTGATGCACCGCTCATGCCCATCAATCACACCCTCGCAGTCCCAAGAAATAAGACACCGAGGGGCGTTGTGTGGGTCAGGGCGGCCACAGAGGCGCAGGCAGCCAAACAATGATGCCAGAAGACGGGCAGCGCTACCAAGGGGGTTGCAGCGTGTCATTACAAAGCAAAGTCACACCACCGGGACAGTTAAATGGTCACACAGAGGACACATTTTAGACGTGTTTTCAGTTCCACATGTGCGAGGAGAATACGTTTATGAGCCACCTTGCACACATGCAGCATTACTGTCGTACAAGGTGGCTGTAAAACGTAAAAACGCCTGGGGGAGGGGGGACAGGTTTCCTTCAATTTCAGTTCTTGTGTCTGCGTGGCTGTTGCAGGACACGTTGCCGGCTACACAGCAGGGGAACAGCTGGCGGTGCTTAACCCCACTGACACATTGGCTGGTGTTTGGCTCTGTGCAGCTAGCACATCTGGGCCCCAACTGGCGGTGTTAGAGCCCAGGGTTAGCAGGAGGAGGAGAGGGAGCAGAGTGTAGGCCGAAGCCTGCACTGGAGCAAGTTGAAAGGGAAACTTTAACCCCCCCCCAGGCGTTTGTAGCTGAAAGAGCCATCGTGTACAGCACTAATGCTGGAAAAGGTAAACTTAGCTCTTTTAATTATGGTCCTTGCACATGCTGAACCTAACACTTATAAAAAGTGTCCCCTCCTACCGTGATACCGTCCGGTAGGTGGAACTTTCCTTTGTGATGTGACGCAGCACAGCCGTCATTCTTAACCCCTTGGCGCCGTGCGCCGCCTCCTCAGCGTTGTTTGAATCAGTCCCGGAGCTTGCGCTGTTAGGTTAGCCCTTGGCCATGCACACATTTTGCGCTGCCCGTCTTCTGACATCATTTGGTGTCAGGCTGGCTGCGCCTGTGCGGCCGCGCTGGCCGAGAGCCCGCCTTGTACTGTCTTCTGATTTAATCCCACTGGGGGCCTGAGATCCATGGACATGCGCAGTGCATATCTGAACCTTCACCTCTCACTCATCTCCCTACGGCTTCTTCTGACTGTGCGGTGTCACGGCCGTGGCATGCTATTAGGGACCAGCTGACACCGAACAGTCTGAAGAAGCCATAGGGAGATGAGTGAGAGGTGGAGGTTCAGATATGCACTGCGCATGTCCATGGATCTCAGGCCCCCAGTGGGATTAAATCAGAAGACAGTACGAGGCGGGCTCTCGGCCAGCGCGGCCGCACAGGCGCAGCCAGCCTGACACCAAATGATGTCAGAAGACGGGCAGCGCAAAATGTGTGCATGGCCAAGGGCTAACCTAACAGCGCAGGCTCCGGGACTGATTCAAACAACGCTGAGGAGGCGGCGCACGGCTCCAAGGGGGTAAGAATGACGGCTGTGCTGCGTCACATCACAAAGGAAAGTTCCACCAACCGTACGGTATCACGGTAGAAGGGGACACTTTTCATAAGTGTTAGGATCAGCATGTGCAAGGAGCACCACGAAAAGAGGCACTTTTTCCCTTTGCATCATTACTGCTGCACAAGGTTGCTCCTTCAGTAACAAACGCCTGGGGGGGGGGGGCAGGTTCCCTTAAATTTAACTTGTTGTGCCTGCGTGGCGGTCGCAGTACACGTTGCCGGCTGCACAACAGGGGAACAGCTGGCGGTGCTGAACCCCACTAACACATTGGCGAGGTGTTTGGCTCTGTGCGGACAGCACTTCTGGACGGCAACTAGCGGTGTTGGAGCCCAGGGACAGGTGGAGGAGGAGGAGGTGGAGGAGGTAGGAGGGATTGCCACACACACAGCAGGGGAACAGCTGACATTACTGAACCCCAATAACAGAGGAGGGACTGTTGGGACTGTGCGTACAGCACTACCAGGCAACAACTAGCGGTGTTGGAGCCCAGGGACAGGTGGAGGAGGAGGAGGAGGTGGAGGAGGTAGGAGGGATTGCCACACACACAGCAGGTGAACAGCTGACGTTACTGAACCCCAATAACAGAGGAGGGACTGTCGGGACTGTGCGTACAGCACTACCAGGCAACAACTAGCGGTGTTGGAGCCCAGGGACAGGTGGAGGAGGAGGAGGAGGTGGAGGAGGTAGGAGGGATTGCCACACACACAGCAGGGGAACAGCTGACGTTACTGAACCCCAATAACAGAGGAGGGACTGTTGGGACTGTGCGTACAGCACTACCAGGCAACAACTAGCGGTGTTGGAGCCCAGGGACAGGTGGAGGAGGAGGAGGAGGTGGAGGAGGTAGGAGGGATTGCCACACACACAGCAGGGGAACAGCTGACGTTACTGAACCCCAATAACAGAGGAGGGACTGTCGGGACTGTGCGTACAGCACTACCAGGCAACAACTAGCGGTGTTGGAGCCCAGGGACAGGTGGAGGAGGAGGAGGAGGTGGAGGAGGTAGGAGGGATTGCCACACACACAGCAGGTGAACAGCTGACGTTACTGAACCCCAATAACAGAGGAGGGACTGTCGGGACTGTGCGTACAGCACTACCAGGCAACAACTAGCGGTGTTGGAGCCCAGGGACAGGTGGAGGAGGAGGAGGAGGTGGAGGAGGTAGGAGGGATTGCCACACACACAGCAGGGGAACAGCTGACGTTACTGAACCCCAATAACAGAGGAGGGACTGTTGGGACTGTGCGTACAGCACTACCAGGCAACAACTAGCGGTGTTGGAGCCCAGGGACAGGTGGAGGAGGAGGAGGTGGAGGAGGTAGGAGGGATTGCCACACACACAGCAGGGGAACAGCTGACATTACTGAACCCCAATAACAGAGGAGGGACTGTTGGGACTGTGCGTACAGCACTACCAGGCAACAACTAGCGGTGTTGGAGCCCAGGGACAGGTGGAGGAGGAGGAGGAGGTGGAGGAGGTAGGAGGGATTGCCACACACACAGCAGGTGAACAGCTGACGTTACTGAACCCCAATAACAGAGGAGGGACTGTCGGGACTGTGCGTACAGCACTACCAGGCAACAACTAGCGGTGTTGGAGCCCAGGGACAGGTGGAGGAGGAGGAGGAGGTGGAGGAGGTAGGAGGGATTGCCACACACACAGCAGGGGAACAGCTGACGTTACTGAACCCCAATAACAGAGGAGGGACTGTTGGGACTGTCCGTACAGCACTACCAGGCAACAACTAGCGGTGTTGGAGCCCAGGGACAGGTGGAGGAGGAGGAGGAGGTGGAGGAGGTAGGAGGGATTGCCACACACACAGCAGGGGAACAGCTGACGTTACTGAACCCCAATAACAGAGGAGGGACTGTCGGGACTGTGCGTACAGCACTACCAGGCAACAACTAGCGGTGTTGGAGCCCAGGGACAGGTGGAGGAGGAGGAGGAGGTGGAGGAGGTAGGAGGGATTGCCACACACACAGCAGGTGAACAGCTGACGTTACTGAACCCCAATAACAGAGGAGGGACTGTCGGGACTGTGCGTACAGCACTACCAGGCAACAACTAGCGGTGTTGGAGCCCAGGGACAGGTGGAGGAGGAGGAGGAGGTGGAGGAGGTAGGAGGGATTGCCACACACACAGCAGGGGAACAGCTGACGTTACTGAACCCCAATAACAGAGGAGGGACTGTTGGGACTGTGCGTACAGCACTACCAGGCAACAACTAGCGGTGTTGGAGCCCAGGGACAGGTGGAGGAGGAGGAGGTGGAGGAGGTAGGAGGGATTGCCACACACACAGCAGGGGAACAGCTGACGTTACTGAACCCCAATAACAGAGGAGGGACTGTCGGGACTGTGCGTACAGCACTACCAGGCAACAACTAGCGGTGTTGGAGCCCAGGGACAGGTGGAGGAGGAGGAGGAGGTGGAGGAGGTAGGAGGGATTGCCACACACACAGCAGGGGAACAGCTGACGTTACTGAACCCCAATAACAGAGGAGGGACTGTTGGGACTGTGCGTACAGCACTACCAGGCAACAACTAGCGGTGTTGGAGCCCAGGGACAGGTGGAGGAGGAGGAAGTGGAGGAGGTAGGAGGGATTGCCACACACACAGCAGGGGAACAGCTGACGTTACTGAACCCCAATAACAGAGGAGGGACTGTTGGGACTGTGCGTACAGCACTACCAGGCAACAACTAGCGGTGTTGGAGCCCAGGGACAGGTGGAGGAGGAGGTGGAGGAGGTAGGAGGGATTGCCACACACACAGCAGGGGAACAGCTGACGTTACTGAACCCCAATAACAGAGGAGGGACTGTTGGGACTGTGCGTACAGCACTACCAGGCAACAACTAGCGGTGTTGGAGCCCAGGGACAGGTGGAGGAGGAGGAGGTGGAGGAGGTAGGAGGGATTGCCACACACACAGCAGGGGAACAGCTGACGTTACTGAACCCCAATAACAGAGGAGCGACTGTTGGGACTGTGCGGACAGCACTTCTGGACGGCAACTAGCGGTGTTGGAGCCCAGGGACAGGTGGAAAAGCAGAGGAACACAATGTAGGCCAAAGCCTGAGAAAGTCGAAAGGGAACCTTTAACCCCCCCCCAAGGCGTTTGTAGCTGAAAGAGCCAGCTTGTGCAGCACAAAAGATGCAAAAGGAAAAGGTGGCTCTTTTCATCATGCTCCTTGCAAACACAGAACTAAACACTTATAAAATGTGTCCCCTGAAACCGTGAAACCGTCCCGGAGGCGGGACTTTCCTTCGTAATATGACGCAGCACAGCCGTCATTCCTCCCCCCCGGGCGCCGCGCCCCGGCTCCTCAGCGTAGTTTGATTCCGTCCCGGAGCCTGCGCTGTTATGTTATCCCTTGGCCAGGCACACTTAGCGCTGCCCATCTTCTGACATCATTTGGTGTCAGGCTGGCTGCGCCTGTGCGGCCGCGCTGGCCGAGAGCCCGCCTCGCAGTGTCTTCTGATTTTATCCCACTGTGGGCCTGGGATCCATGGCCATGCGCAGTGCATATCCTCGCCTCTCACTCCCCTCCCTACGGCTTCTTAAGACTGTGCGGTGTCACGGCCGTGGCATGCTATTAGGGACCAGCTGACACCGAACAGTCTGAAGAAGCCATAGGGAGATGAGTGAGAGGTGGAGGTTCAGATATGCACTGCGCATGTCCATGGATCCCAGGCCCCCAGTGGGATTAAATCAGAAGACACTGCGAGGCGGGCTCTCGGCCAGCGCGGCCGCACAGGCGCAGCCATCCTGACACCAAATGATGCCAGAAGACGGGCAGCGCTAAGTGTGCCTGGCCACGGGATAACATAACAGCGCAGGCTCCGGGACGGAATCAAACAACGCTGAGGAGCCGGGGCGCGGCGCCGGGGGGGAGGAATGACGGCTGTGCTGCGTCATATTATGAAGGAAAGTCCCACCTCCGGGACGGTTTTACGGTATCAGTGGACACATTTTATAAGTGTTAAGTTCTGCGTGTGCAAGGAGCTAAACCAAAATAGCTACCTCTTCCTTGTGCAGCATTACTGCTGCACAAGGAGGCTCTTTCAGTAACAAACGCCTTGGGGGGGGGGGACAGATTCCCTTACATTTCAGTTGTTGTGTCAGCGTGGGGTCGCATGACACATTGCCGGCTACACAGCTGGGGATCAGCTGACGTTACTGAAACCCAATAACACTGGGTCGTATGTTTTGACTGTGCAGACGGCACTTCTGAGCCTCAACTGGCAGTGTTGGAGCCCAGGAATTTAAGTTCAGGTGGTAGAAAGATGAACACAACAGGAGACCTGGATAACGTATACAGTGACCTAATTATTTAATCAGGAGGAGGAGTGGCAAATTCCTGCGAGATCCAGGCCTTGTTCATTTTCAGAAGGTAAGCCGGTCAACGTTATCGGAGGATAGTCGCATGCGACGGTCAGTTAGTACACCACCTGCAGCACTAAAGACACGTTCCGATAATACACTGGCCGCAGGGCAAGACAGCACCTCCAATGCATACTGGCTTAGCTCTGGCCATGTATCCAGCTTTGAGACCCAAAACTTGAAAGGGGAAGAGCCGTCTGGGAGTACAGCAAGAGGGCAAGACATGTAGTCTGTCACCATCTGACGGAACCGTTGCCTCCTGCTGACTGGAGCCGTCTGTGATGGTGTAGACTTTTGTGGGGGGCACAGAAAACTGTGCTACAGTTGGGCCATACTGGTCTTGCCTTGGGCAGAGGCACTGCTTCTGCTCCCTCTTTGTGCAGAGCCTCCACCACTGCCTGGACGCACTGAGCTGCTTTGGAATGCACTAGCAGCACTTCTCTCAGTTGGAATGGAGAAGATGATGGAATTGACCAGTGTGTCTTGGTACTCCCGCATTTTTCGCTCCCGGTTCAACGGTGTGATGAGGCTTTCTACGTTGTCCCGGTAGCGAGGATCGAGGAGGGTGAACACCCAATAATCAGACATGTTGAGAATGTGGGCGATGCGGCGGTCGTTTCTCAGGCACTGCAGCATGTAATCCACCATGTGCTGCAGACTGCCAACTGCCCAAGAAACGCTGTCCCCTGCTGGAGGCGTGATATCTGCCCGCTCGTCATCACCCCACCCTCGCTGTACACACTGAGTACTGGACAATTCGGTAACTCCCTCCTCTGGATGGATGTCTTCCTCCTCCATTGACTCCTCCTCATCCTCCTCACAAACTGTCCCCTGCCTACGCGTTTGTGAGGAACCACGTGGCGCTGACTGTCCAGAAGATGATGGAAATGCTGAATCCTCATCCTCCACCTCTTCCACAACATCATCCCTTAGCGCTTGCAGTGATTTTTCAAGCAGGCAGATAAGGGGGACAGTCATGCTGACTAGTGCATCATCTGCACTCGCCATCCGCGTGGAATAATCAAAGGGACGCAAAACCTGGCAGATGTCATTCATAGTGGCCCACTCTGTGGTTGTGAAGTCTGTACGGCGCTGACTGCGACTTCTTTGCGCCTGAAGCAGCTGGTACTCCATTACAGCTTGCTGCTGCTCACACAACCGCTCCAACATATGTAACGTGGAATTCCACCTGGTAGGTAGGTCACATATGATGCGATGTTCCGGCAGGCGGTGTCGGCGCTGCAGAGCCACAATGCGCGCTTTTGCCGTGCTGGAACGCCGCAAGTGAGCACACTCTAGGCGGACCTTGTGCAGCAGTGCATCAAGATCCGGATAGTCCCTCAAAAAGCTCTGCACGACCAAATTGAGCACATGTGCCAGACATGGGATGTGAGTGAGGTTGCCGAGGCCCAGAGCTGCCACCAGATTTCGGCCATTATCACACACTACCATGCCTGGCTGGAGATTCGCTGGCACAAACCACACATCGCTCTCCTGCTTGATGGCATTCCAGAGCTCCTGCGCTGTGTGGCTACAATTCCCCAAAAAAATTAATTTCAAGACAGCCTGTTGACGTTTGGCCACGGCTGTGCTCATGTCGGTCGTAACAGGTACACGTTCATCATGGGTCCATGTGGAGGTGGACTGTGACGGCTCCTGCAGCGATGATTCTTAGGAACTGGTGTAAGAGGAGGAGTCAATGCGTACAGAATGGATTCCTGCAATCCTTGGAGTGGGCAGGACACGTCCTGCGCCACTCGCACGGTCTGTACCCGGCTCAACGACATTAACCCAATGGGCAGTGAGGGAAAGGTATCGCCCCTGTCCATGTTGACTGGTCCACGCATCGGTGGTGAGGTGGACCTTGCTACTGACGGCGTTCAGTAGCGCGTGTTTTATGTGTCCCTCCACATGCTTGTGCAGGGCAGGGACGGCTTGCCTGCTGAAGTAAAAGCGGCTGGGCACATTGTACTGTGGGACTGCCAATGACATCAAGTCACGGAAGCTGTCAGTCTCCACCAGCCTGAATGACAGCATTTCCAGTGACAGAAGTTTGGCAATGCCTGCAGTCAGAGCCTGTGCTCGTGGGTGCTTTGACGAGAAAGGCCGCCTTTTCTCCCATGCCTGTACTACCGATGGCTGTAGACTGGGCTGGGAGTGTGTGGATGACTGGGAAAGTGGTGCTGCGGGTGGAATTACAGCGGGTCTCTGGACAACAGGGCCAGAGGTTCTTCCACGGCGATCCTGGGAGGAAGCCGAACCAGCTGCGTGTGAGCTAGAGGAAGAGGCAACACGAGCTGAAGAGGTGGTAGCTGCCGCTGTTGGTTGGCCTAGCTCTTCAGTGTGTTTTTCTAACTCCGCCGGGTGCCTGTTGCGCACATGTTTCCACATGTTGGAGGTATTGAGGTTGCTGACATTTCGACCTCTTTTGACTTTTTGATGACACACCTTGCATCTGACATAGCAAATGTCATCTGCAACTGTGTCAAAAAAGGACCAGGCACTGCAAGTCTTGGGAGCGCCCTTTTTGGCTTTTGGAAGAGACATGCTCCTAACGGGTGCCAAAGTGGAGGCTGCAGGATCCGCAGTCTTCCCCCTCCCTCTCCCTCTTTGGGCCGTACGGGGAATCTCTTCCTCAGAGCTGCTCCCACCACCTTCCTGTCCCTCACGCCAAGATGGGTCAAGGACCTCATCATCTACACTACCCTCTGCTCCCAACTGCTCCTCCTGGGTAGTCTCAGCAGCAGAGCACGCACCAGTAAGTGGCACCTGAGTGTCATCATCAGCTGATGCGGCCTGCGATGTGGTGACCGGAGCCACTGGCCCACCCGCCTCTTCAGAGGAAGAGAGAAAAAGCTGTTGGGCATCACTGCACCCTGCCTCTTCTTCCATTTCTCCAATGCTGCTTGGCTGGCCCCCTGTTTCCAAGCCAAGAGATTCAGAGAACAGTAGAGACGGCTCCTGTCCTGGGCTCTCTGTCTGCCTGGGCAATTTGGCAGGTGGTGAAGAGACAGATGGCTGCTCTCCAGTGCTCTGTGTCTGAGAGGATGTGGCACTAATTGAAGTTGATGCATTAGCTGCCATCCATCCGACAACGGCTTCAATTTGTTCTTCACGCAGCAGCGGTGTACGGCGCTCTGACACAAAGCTGCGCATGAATGACTGTTGCCTGGTGAAAGTGGGTGCTGATGAGTCACCGGTGCCCGCAGCAGGCACAGAATCCCCACGTCCCCTCCCTGCTCTGCGCCCACGCCCACGCCCACGTGCCTTACTCACTGCCTTCTTCATCTTGGTTGACTGATAAAGATAAGCAGAAAAGTACTAACGGCTTTGTGTGCTTATTCCTGAGCAACTCCTCCTAACAGGTATAAGAAACACTAATTTTCTAAAGTGTGGACTAGACTTTAATATGAGCTAATGTGGCCTACACAAATGTAAAGTGGTGTAACTGGTGTGTTTGGTGAACTTTATTATTTATTTATTTTTTGGGGGCTGAACTGACAACGGATAGAGCTGCAGTCACACGGAGACCGTGCAGACAGACGTAAACGGCGCTGCAAGGCCCAAAAACCCTCCTCTACGTTATCCTATGTAGTGTTTTTCCACAAGTTAGCTGGAGACGGGTGGAAAGACACTAATAGGATTTTTTGGAAAAAATGTGCAGCAGCCTGCACTACTTAAAACAAAATGAAAATTGATTTGGCGGTATGACGCAGTGAAGAACCCTGAGCTGGAGACAACCAGGCTATGGCTGCTCACAGACTACAGGGCGAGCTGCAGTCACACGGAGACCGTGCAGACAGCCGTAAACGGCGCTGCAAGGCCCAAAAACCCTCCTTTACGTTATCCTATGTAGTGTTTTTCCACAAATTAGCTGGAGACGGGTGGAAAGACACTAATAGGAATTTTTGGAAATAATGTGCAGCAGCCTGCACTACTTAAAACAAAATGAAAATTGATTTGGCGGTATGACGCAGTGAACAACCCTGAGCTGGAGACAACCAGGCTATGGCTGCTCACAGACTACAGGGCGAGCTGCAGTCACACGGAGACCGTGCAGACAGCCGTAAACGGCGCTGCAAGGCCCAAAAACCCTCCTCTACGTTATCCTATGTAGTGCTTTTCCACAAATTAGCTGGAGACGGGTGGAAAGACACTAATAGGAATTTTTTGAAAAAATGTGCAGCAGCCTGCACTACTTAAAACAAAACGAAAATTGATTTGGCGGTATGATGCAGTGAACAACCCTGAGCTGGAGACAACCAGGCTATGGCTGCTCACAGACTACAGGGCGAGCTGCAGTCACACGGAGACCGTGCAGACAGCCGTAAACGGCGCTGCAAGGCCCAAAAACCCTCCTCTACGTTATCCTATGTAGTGTTTTTCCACAAATTAGCTGGAGACGGGTGGAAAGACACTAATAGGAATTTTTTGAAAAAATGTGCAGCAGCCTGCACTACTTAAAACAAAATGAAAATTGATTTGGCGGTATGACGCAGTGAACAACCCTGAGCTGGAGACAACCAGGCTATGGCTGCTCACAGACTACAGGGCGAGCTGCAATCACACGGAGACCGTGCAGACAGCCGTAAACGGCGCTGCAAGGCCCAAAAACCCTCCTCTACGTTATCCTATGTAGTGTTTTTCCACAAATTAGCTGGAGACGGGTGGAAAGACACTAATAGGATTTTTTTGAATAAATTAGCAGCAGACTACACTACTTGAAAAAAAAAAAAAAAAAAGAACAGTATGAGGCAATGAACCACCCTCCCTGAACTGAATACAACCAGCTATGGATGGCCTATGTGGCTGCACTCAGACTAGAGAGTGGGCTGCACTCACACACACACACACACACACAGACCTTGCAGATCGCTGTGAAAACAGCGCTACAAGGCAAAAGCAAGGTGAATAGTAGGTGAACACAGCGGTTGCTAAATTAGCCTTTGGAAAGCACAAAGAAGCAAATCGCTATCTCTAAACTGTCCCTCAGTCAGCAAACAGCGTCCTGTCACTAACTGAATTCACAGCAGAGTGATCGCAAAATGGCGCCAGCGACTTTTAAACTGCATCATGACATCATTTCAGCAGCCAATCACAGCCTTGCCAGTAGTTTCATGCCCTCCATGCTAAACAGGATGTGCCCACACTTGGAATCATTCTCATTGGCTGAATTTCTGCATTTTGAATCTTGGAACTTCCGATTCCGGTATCCGATACGCGGCAAGTATCGGAATCCCGGTATCGGAATTCCGATACCGCAAGTATCGGCCGATACCCGATACTTGCGGTATCGGAATGCTCAACACTAGTCAGCAAAAAATCCTATCAAAAATATCCACACTGGAAATTCAAGAACCCCCGAACCGTCTAACGGCCCGGGGGGAGAACACCAGCCCCCTAGAGCTTCCAGCAAGGACAGGAATCACATTTAGTACAAGCTGGACAAAAATGATAGCAAACAAATAACCCAAAAAACAAAGAAGCAAGACTTAGCTTAATTTAGCACGAACCAGGACCAGCAAACAGGAGCAAACAGAATGTGTCTGATAACACCGATGCTAGGCACTGGACTAAGGTTCCAGGAGGTTTATATAGCAACACCCCTGAAGTAACGACCCAGCTGGGTGCAGACAGAGGGAAGGAAATCCCAGAGTCATATCACTAGTAACCACTAGAGGGAGCCAAAAAAGTCTAATTCACAACAGCTAAGCTGGGCATTGATTTGTCTTTTTCTTCCGCATTTCATCCTCAGACAAACGGCCAAACCGAGCGAACTAACCAGACTTTGGAAACTTGTTTGAGATGCTTTGTGTCTGCCGATCAGGATGATTGGGTGGCTTTCTTGCCATTGGCCGAGTGTGCCTTTAATAATCGGGCTAGTTCGGCTACCTTGGTTTCACCATTCTTTTGTAATTCTGGGTTTCATCCTCGTTTTTCTTCAGGGCAGGTTGAGTCTTCTGAGTGTCCTGGGGTGGACTCTGTGGTTGACAGGTTGCAGCAGATTTGGGCTCATGTTGTGGACAATTTGGTGTTGTCTCAGGAGGAGGCTCAGCGTTTTGCCAACCGTCGTCGGCGTGTTGGTTCCCGGCTTCGGGTTGGGGATTTGGTCTGGTTGTCTTCTCGTCATGTTCCTATGAAGGTTTCGTCCCCGAAGTTCAAGCCTCAGTTTATTGGTCCTTATAGGATTTCTGAGATTATCAATCCAGTGTCTTTTCGTTTGGCCCTTCCAGCCTCTTTTTCCATCCATAATGTTTTTCATAAATCTTTGTTGCGGAAATACGTGGTGCCCGTGGTGCCCGTGGTTCCCTCTGTTGATCCTCCTGCCCCGGTGTTGATTGATGGGGAGTTGGAGTATGTTGTGGAGAAGATCTTGGATTCTCGTTTTTCAAGATGGAGGCTTCAGTATCTTGTCAAGTGGAAGGGTTATGGCCAGGAGGATAATTCATGGGTGGTTGCCTCCGAAGTTCATGCTGACGATTTGGTTCGTGCCTTCCATTTGGCTCGTCCGGATCGGCCTGGGGGCTCTGGTGAGGGTTCGGTGACCCCTCCTCAAGGGGGGGGGGGTACTGTTGTGAATTCTGTTGTGGGTTCTGCTCTTGGGCTCCCTCCGGTGGTTATAAGTGGTAGTGCTGCTGTTTGTCCTTCACAGCAGTCATCAGGTGCTTCCACTTTGGACGGGGCTATTTAGTCTGGCTTCACCCTTTAGCGAGTGCCAGTTGTCCATTGTTTTTCTGGAGGATTCACATCTCTGCTTGGTTTCTCCTGCTGGATTGTCCAAATCATCAAAGATAAGTCCTGGCTTTGTTTTTGCAGTCCACTTGAGGTGGACTTTATAGTTCAGTGAATTGCTATGTTTTTTCTTGTCCAGCTTTGTCTGTGTAAGGATTTATTCAGCCAAGCTGGAAGCTCTGGAGTCGCAGCGTTACCCTCCATGCCTTTAGTTAGGTGTGGAGATTTTTGTATTCTCTGTGGTGGATTTTTGTAGTATTTAAATACTGACCGCACAGTACTCTGTCCTGTCTTTTCTTTCTAGGTAGCGTGGCCTCCATTGCTAAATTCTGTTTTCAGTCTGCATTTGTAATTTCCCTCTCCTCTGACAGTCAATAGTTGTGGGGGGCTGTCTTTCCTTTGGGGATTTTCTCTGAGGCAAGATAGTTTTCCTGTTTCTTTCTTTAGGGGTAATTAGTCCTCCGGCTGTGACGAGGTGTCGAGGGAGTGACAGGAACATCCCACGGCTACTTATAGTTGTGGTGTTAAGTTCAGGGTCTGCGGTCAGTATAGAGGCCATCTACTAGAGAGCTCGTCCATGCTGCTCCTAGGCCACCAGATCATAACAGACCTGGCACCGAGTACCCCACGGCCCCATGGGGGCGTACCAAATACATCTCTTTACATTAGTTCCGTTTGTTTGTTCCTCAAACTGGAAAAGACAGGAATGGCCAAAAGGAAATGTGAACATAGCCTAACAATATAAATATTGACTTAGGTGAAGTAAAAATAATCTATAACAGTGTGGGTTTCATGTGTTAATATACAGATCACTAAATAGGAATACGTTGTATAAACTCCCCCTGCCACTTCATTACGCCTTAACGACTTGAATTAGTGTAATCCACGTGAGTGCATTTGGTAAAGTGTACTAACAGGGTCGCAAGAAGATATTAAAGGAAATCTGTCACCCATTTTTTGTGATATGATGTAAAAATATCATTCAATTTAGTGTCACATAAGCATTATAGCAGTACTTTTGATATCCCCGGACTCCCCACCTTTGATGCATAAATACCGTTTTTAGCTCTCCTGCGGTGTATGTAAATCTCCTTGGCCCTGGGCGGGGCTTATTCTCCTTCTCTCTCCACTCCTCGGCTTGCGGTACGTATTGTGATCCCTGAATATCACAGATAGAGTTGCCGCACGTGTGCATTGAAATGGCCTTTTGCACATGCGCAGTATGCATTGCCCAACTGTGGGCAAAGCCGAAAAGCATTAGTGTGCATGCGCCAGAAGTACTATGTCCCGGAAGTCTTTTGCTGTGTTCTGGGACATAGTTCATTGACGTATGCGCACTAATGCTTTTCGGCTTTGCCCGCAGTTGGGCAAAGAATAGTGCGCACGCGCAGGAGGCAATTTGAAGGCGCACACACGGGATCTGTACGTGAACAACGCTATTCACAGAACAGAATGCATACAGCACGCCAATTTGGGGTGGAGAGAGGGACCAAAACCAACTCCCATTAGACTGGACTGAGGATATTTCCATACAGCGCAGGAGCAATATAAAAGGTTTTTATGGGGGATTCATGGGGAGTCAGGGGGTTTCACAAGTAGTTGGAGAATCTATAGCTCACACTCTATTAGATGATATTTTTAGTTGATAGGCCAAAAAACTGGTGACAGATTCCCTTTAATGATTTCACAGGCTAGAAACCTCAGACTAATTGGAGATTGGTTAAAAATGGCTACAGTGTGAGAATCTATAAGGCCAGCTGCCTATGATCTGGAACTAGCAGCGCTTTGGACACAGTGTATGATCGCACAACATGGACTAAGGCTATGTGCACTTGTTCAGGATTTGGAGGAGAATATTATGTTGCACATCCTAATGTGTGTGTGTTGGCAGGAAGAAAGTTGAGTAAAATACATATATTTTTTCACATTTTTGCCATGCTTTTGTTACGTATTTTCCCCCATTATTATGGGCAAAATATGCTGCAAGAATTGACATTATGCAGATTTTAATCTGATGCAAATCTACAAGGAAAAATAAGCAGCGTGTGCATGAGATTTCAGAGATCTTATTCACTTTTCCTGTACTATAAAACTTTGCATGGCTCCTTATCCCCTGTCCTTGTATGCATGGTGTAAGATTGCACTTACTAAGTGTATTGGGGGACACTCACTTGGCACAGGATTCGAGCACATGGGCACGGTTTTTCAAACAAAACAGTCCATGCGGTTTATTAAAGTGTCATAAACCGGGTTATGCACAGTTCATTATATACATTTCATAGAACACAATAGGCACCAACTGGTGGTATTAACTTGCAGTTTTATCTTAGACACTTCATATACGGCTTTGTCTCACAAACACTAAACATGCTGGACCTCTCACTTCGTCCAGTTACTATGGGTGTCCGTACGCCGAACAGTTCACCAATGTCCCTAGTCATATAGCGCACATGACATTGGGTCGCGGTCTCTAAACATGCTGAACCTCACTTCGTTCAGTTACCGTGGGAGACCACACAGTTCATAGACTATCACAAGCACCAACAGTCAATGGTACCTTATAGGAGCTCCTGCTCCACCTGCTGACTCCTCGTCAGTTCTCTCTCCTGAGGAAACTGCCTTACGGGGTTCACCAACTTGCCTGGCCGGCACACATCAGTCAGTCCAGAGCCACCGAAGGACGGTAGCTTCCCCAACACAGAACATCCAGAACCATAGTCTTACTGTGTGCTATTCAGGATGTCCATCCCACATGGGACCGTCCAACACACTAGCATGAGCTCTTCAGGATTCCTACTCACAGGAGATCCAACACAGGTTGTGCTCTTCAGGAAGCCTACTCCCAGGTCTTCCAACTCTGGTTGCTCAGTGTGCTATTCAGGACGTCCATCCCACAAGGGACCGTCCAACACACAGGCATGTGACCTGTCCGTGTGCTATTCAGGACATCTGTCCAACACCCCAGGCCACCAGGTCCAAAGCCCCACCATGTGCTCTTCAGGGAGACGACACTCCCAACACATAGGCTCTCCAGGACCTTCCAGCATAGACCATTCAGGTCCACACTCAGCGACATACAGGAAACATGTGACCCACACCCTGGTCGCATTATACACCTGTAACCACTCCCGCAGGTGGGAGTGTGTGGGTGTGGCTACTTTGACCCGCCCATCTCTCATAACTAGCCTAGTAAGTTTCCCTTCATAACTATACAAACTCTTGAGGGACTACAGGTCCCAGAACAACAACATTGCATCAGACTTACCACGCAGACTCCCTCTGCGACACATATCGGCCCCTCACAATTCTGCCAGTCACTGTTTCACCACCATTATAACAACAGATATTCCTCCATGCACATCCAGAGGAGCACACACAGCGCCCCCTAGCTGCCACAGGGGTCACTGCATCACATACCCCCCCTCTGTTCAAACTTGTGGGGATGAACACCTGTCATACACCCGGGGTCTCGAGACAGGTCACGCACTTTACCTTGCCCTACCAGTCGAGAGAACCGTCTCAGTCGGTTTTGAGCATCACACATAATCATACCCTTGTTGGGTTTACCCCGCCCCCAGCGGTCAACATGTAGGCCTTGAGCTTTGGTCCTTAAGTCACAGTCTGTCTGTGTCACCAAACCTTTAGTCACCACACTTTCCAAGTGCACCCCATTACCCGGCCTTTCTCTCCATGGCCGCCACCCACGGTTATTGCGGTTATGAGTCCACCGTCCAGTTGAGGCTACTGTCGCGTCAGAGTTTGACCCTTTGTCACATTTTTCCCTACAAGGTCTCCCACCTATGTCACTCAGCCCTGAGTTAACTGAGGTGACACTACTTCTTTCATTAGGCTGGGTACTTCCACCCCTTTGTTTGTCCACATTTCGGGTCAAACGTGGCAGCCATCTTCCATCAATTGGGCGCAGCAGTCCTGTAAGGCACCGTCTTTCAACCCTTAACTGCTCCATTTCCTTCAGATATACCATACAATATTCCAGCAGAGTCCGTATTTTGCTAAGACTCTCCACTGTTCCCACAACAAAGAAGGGAACCATGCCCTTTTCCGGGGGTAACTGGTCTTTGTGGACACCAGGTATTCTCAACCTCACCACTCCAGATTTATTCACCATCTCTTGCATGGCTTGACCATTCCTTCCAATGACTATTTTCACCATAGAGACAGGTACCTGTATTACACCTTCCTGAAGACTCCGAGCTTTCCTCATATGCTCCAGCCGCCTAGCAGCGTCTTCATTCCTCAATTGGGCCATCCACTTTGTGCGCACATATCTCAAGTGCATGTCACTCAGGGTGGCTACTCTCTTTGTTTTGACATCAGCTGTGGACAGTATCACTAACTGACTTGTTTCCGGGGTCCAATTCACTTTACAGGCCCCCACAGCCCTCTTGAACCCTTCATGCATAGACTCCCGGGCACATGCCTCTCTCAGGTCTTCAGGTACGTCTATCATGCACTTGAACAAGGAAGTCTCCTTCTCTTCTGTCATTAGACACTCATCTTGTTCTGTTTTCAGAGCCAACTTCCTCTGAATTCCACCAGCTTCCAGATGTTTGGCCAGGATAGACACCTGCCGCTCCATCTTCTCCCAGGCTGCTTTATTCATTGTTTGGCTTTTTGCCAGGCGATCTCTGAGCTCCTCCACCTCTTTCTCTAAGGCACCCACACGGCACTCGGCAGCCTGTCTCCGAAGCTCCTCTTGCTTCAACCGGGTATCCACTTCAGGCCCCACTCCTTTGGTGGCCTCCTCCACTTCTTCACAAGGTGCAACCGTTACCACTTCTTTGCACCCTTTACGTCTCTGGTGATGGGAGGACTTGCCCTTCTTGTGGGGCTCTTCTTTACTGTACTCCCTTAGGCTGGTTTCACACTTGCGTTTTTGTCTGCAGCGTTTTTTGCACAAAAAACGCATGCGTTTTTCCCCCTATATTTAACATTGAAAACGCATGCGTTTTTTTGCACATGCGTTTGGCCGCGTTTTCAAATGCATGCGTTTTTTGTCTGCATGCGTTCATTTTCAAAAATGCTACCTGCAGTATTTTCTTGCGCGTTTTTTTGCCGCGAAAAAACGCATGCGTTTTTTCGCGGCAAAAAAATGCATTGCTGTCTATGTAAACGCATGCGTTTTTAAGCACATGCGTTTGTTTGCGCTAAAAACGCATGCGTTTTTATAGAAAAAAACCCAGAAAACACACTGAAAAGCCACCCACCACCATCAAGGTGATAAAGGGATCCAAACCCTAACCCTAACTCTACCCCTAACCTCACCCCTAACCGTTTAATGAACATTTTCTGACAGTCATATTGCCACGTATTTAAGTGCCACGTATCACGTATTTCAGTGCCACGTATGCCACGTGCCACGTATTTAAGTGCCACGTGCCACATATTTAAGTGCCACGTGCCACGTATTAAAGTGCCACGTGCCACGTATTTAAGTGCCACGTATTTAAGTACCACATATTTAAGTGCCACGTGCCACGTATTTAAGTGCCACGTGCCACGTATTTAAGTGCCACGTGCCACGTATTTAAGTGCCACGTGCCACGTATTTAAGTGCCACATGCCACGTATTTAAGTGCTACGTGCCACGTATTTAAGTGCCACGTATTTAAGTACCACGTATTTCAGTTGCACGTATTTCAGTGCCACGTATTTCAGTCACGTTTAGGGTTAGGGTTAGGGGTGGGGTTAGGGTTAGGGTTTTCTTGTTTTTTCTTGTGTTTTCTTGTGTTTTCTTGTGTTTTTCTATAAAAACGCATGCGTCTAAAAAACGCATGCATTTTACCGCGTTTACATGCGTTTTTCACACATGCGTTTTTTTAAAAAAACGCATGCAGATAAAAACGCAAGTGTGAAACCAGCCTTACTTCTTCAGAGTCAGTCACCCTCATAGTCTGTGTCATACCCCACAGTATGGTGAACTCCCAAGTCACACTCTTTCTGGGTGTCAGCTCCACACCTTTTATCTACCACATCACTAACAGTCATATTGTAGCACACATCAGGTGACATCATGTCCGTAAGTTGGGGCCGTTCACCATTTTCCTTGGTTATGCCCACCTTAGGACTGTCAACTCTAGGGGGCGCATTCTCAACATTACTACCTCCCATACACATTATTTCCACAAACACTTCACCCTTTTTCCACCAGTCCCACAGTGCTTCCAAATCTTGTCCTATTACCATAGGACACGGCAAGTTTGGGACTACAGCCACCTCATGGTACGGGGAAACCTCAGCTGCGACAATGTAGAGAGTGGCTACCTGAACCAACTGGTGATATTAACTTGCAGTTTTATCTTAGACACTTCATATACGGCTTTGTCTCACAAACACTAAACATGCTGGACCTCTCACTTCGTCCAGTTACCATGGGTGTCCGTACGCTGAACAGTTCACCTAGTCATATAGCGCACATGATATTGGGTCGCGGTCTCAAAACAAGCTGAACCTCACTTCGTTCAGTTACCGTGGGAGACCACACAGTTCATAGACTATCACAAGCACCAACAGTCAATGGTACCTTATGGGAGCTCCTGCTCCACCTGCTGACTCCTTGTCAGTCCTCTCTCCTGAGGAAACAGCCTTACGGGGTTCACCAACTTGCCTGGCCGGCACACATCAGTCAGTCCAGAGCCACCGAAGGACGGTAGCTTCCCCAACACAGACCATCCAGAACCATAGTCTTACTGTGCGCTATTCACAGTGTTTACCTGTGCTTGTGGTTTTTTGCCCATCTTTTAATATTTGTTTTTATTGTCTCTAATAAAGATTATGGTTAGTTTTATTGGCCTGTTGTGAAGTTTTGTTTTTTTGGGTTACTTATTATATATAGCACAGTCCCTTAGTATATAGTGTACTCACTTATTATTTATAGCACAGTCCCTTAGTATATAGAGTACTCACTTATGTATAGCACAGTCCATTAGTATATAGTGTAATCACTTATTATGTATAGCACAGTCCCTTAGTATATAGTGTACTTACTTATTATGTATAACACCGTTTTTAGTTACATAGTTTTCTCTTTTATTATGTATAACACCATCCCTTATTACATATCATCCTCTCTAGTTATATATGGTGCCATCCCTTATTATATAGCTTTGTCTGCTGTTACGTACAGTGCTGTCTCTTACATAGTGCATTCTTGTTATTTTCATTTTCACAGTGCCCTCTTTTATTACACAGTCCTCTTTCTTGTTAGATATAAAATTACTGCTGATGGAGGAGCCGGTGACCAGACAACCAGTCCATCAGCTCCTCCATTAGAAAAGAGCCTTTCCCATGCTCCATCAGCCATCATTGCATTATATTTCAAATAAGAGAAGACTGTATGTAATAAGGGATGGCAATCTACATAATAAAGGAGACCATGTAAGATATATACATATATGTGTGTGTGGCTGCAGATATATATCTTTGTTGCCATAAAAGGAGGGGGGCCAGACACATTTCTTGCACAGGGGCCCCAAGCTGTCAGTGTCTGTCCCTGCTGAACCTGTTTACTTTTTAATCCTATTGTATATAAAGGTAAATGGAATTTTGTTCTGTTGGATGGACAGATTTGATTACTTGATCCCCCATCAGTGGCATTGTGTGGACAGGAGTGCTGTGTAATCTGTCTGGAAGGGCTGAACTAACAAGAAACTGTACTATTTAACCCTGCTGTTCTGTTCGCATTTACTATACACTAGTTCTGTTCGGGTCACTATGACCCGGCTTATTAAACCTTGATTTTAGACACTCTAACTCATTTTATTTTATAACTTTTTGCTTACTAGACTGTTTGTGAACATGTTTGGTAGTAAAAAAAAGAAAAATGAAACAGAAATCTTTTTTTTTTGTTTTTATTCTGAAAAAACAGATCAATGAGCAAAACGAAAATAGAAAAATACACATTTTTGTAAAAAAAAAAAAAAATCAAAACAATCAAATCAAACATTTTGAAAACTTCTGAAAACAAGCAGATAAGCCAGGAAGACAGACTTACTTAGCCAAAAAAATTATTTGCAAGACTTTACAGCTCAGATTTACAAACAAAAACCGTCTTAGACAGCGCGTTCTGAGCAGTCCGTTCTGCGCAAAATATACACGTGTAGTGCACACCTAGTGATCTCTCCGGATGCACTCTACATTTTAGAATAGACTGCGCACCAAAAATAATCAATATAAAGCCATTTTTATGGTGCGCAGATCTCAATGCATACCCCCGGTAGAGCGCGCGTACGACCCCATTGAAATAATTTAGGAAAAAAATCAATTGATATACAATAGTAGATGCAATAAATAGACCCAACTGAGGTTATAAGTCCTTTATTTCACTGAAAATATGGCCTCACAGCTGTAAAAAACGATGCCGGGTCACTATGACCCGAACAGAACTAGTGTAACTTTTTTCGTGTAGCAAAAAGTAAACGAAAAAAAATATATATATATATACTCATATGTAGGTCCCCCCAAATGAGGAAAAGTCAAGGAGTCTCAAGTTTTAGAGACTTACAGAAAAAAATCTACAGGGCCGCAAAAAGTCTGTTCGGGTCACTATGACCCGAACAGAACAGCAGGGTTAAATATTAGTAAATACCAAAAATAATATCCCCCACCTGATGGTTAATCTAAAGATAAAATGAACAACGTTTTTAATATATAATTGCTTGTTTCTGTATTAATTAGATAATATCATGAGAAAAGCTAAGTAAACCCTTATTGAATTCTATGGTTTCACCTATCAGGCTTAATAAGTAAAATCTGGTCCTTAGAAGGACTTAAAATTAGGTAAATGAAGCCCCAGGTGAACAACAACGCATGACAAATTACACTATATCATTATTTAGTTAGCAAAGCTAGGCAAACATGTAGAATCAGTGTGTGAAAAATGAGCAATAATCTATGAATCAGTAACATGTAGATCCACCTTTTGCAGGAATCTCTCATAATGTTCTGGAGCAATTGTTGCTTACTCTTCTTCACAACATTTCTTAAGTTAATTTACGGTAAGTTTGTTGGCATTATGCACAACTCTCCTAAGTTCTTTCCATGAAATTTCAATTGGGTTAACGTCTGGGTTTTGACTGGGCCACTGCAACACCTTAATTCTTTTTCATTTTTAGCCATTCTGATGAATATTTTCTGCTGTGCTTGGGATCATTGTCCTGTTGCATGACCTAGTTTTGTCCAAGCTTTAGCTTTTGGCTTTACATTGACTCTAGAATACTTTGATATACAGAGGAGATCATGATCGACTCAAAGTCTTCAAGTTGTTTTGGCCGCAAATAAGATCAAATCATCATCAATCCACCACAGTTCTTGACAGTTATTATGAGATGTTTGTGCCGATATCCTGTGCTTGTTTTTTGCCAAATATAGTGAAGATCATTATGACCTAATATATGCACTTTCGTTTCATCTGTCCAATTGACATTGTTTCAGTAGTAATGTGATTTCTTAAAATACAACTTTGAAAACTTTAGCTTTCGCATTCTTTTTAAAAAGAAGAAACTTTCTTTTGGCAACCCTTCTGAACAAGCCATGTTCAGTCTTTTTCTATTTGCACAGTCATGAACTTGAACATTTATCCCCTTAACGTTCGCCAATACGCCTTTTAACGGTGGCAGTTAAGGGTATTTATTCTTCAGTGCCGCTTTTTAATGGGGACTAAGTGTATAGCAAAGTGTATAGCACCCCCCAGAGTCTGAATTTCTCCTTGGTCTTGGCTACCGGGGGTAGCCGAAACCCCAGAGAACATGAATCGGTTTCATTTTTACTGACCCCAGTGTTGTGATCGCCGTTATTAATGGAATAACGGAGACCGCAAAAAAAGAAAAGTCCAATTTCCCATTTAATTTCTCTCTCCTCTGATGTGATCGCACATCAGAGGAGAGAGAAATGGGGTCCCGATCCCCCTGAACCTCCGGTGTCCCTGCATCCCCCCATAAAGTCCCTCCGGGCCGCCGGCGTCTTCTTCCGGGAAGAAAATAGCGGGTGCATGCGCAGTACACCCGCTGAGATCTGCCTGATGGCACACGGCAACCATAGGAAAATTTTCCTATTGATTCATTTTGATCACTGTGACAGACCCTATCACAGTGATCAAAATAAATAAAATAGTAAATAAACCCTCTTTTATCACCCCCTTAGTTAGGGAAAACTAATACATAAAAAATTGTTTCCATTTTTCTACTAGGGTTAGAGTTGGGCTAAAGTTAGGTTTGGGCTAAAGTTAGGGTTAGGGTTGGGCTAGGGTTAGGGTTAGGGTTAGACCAGGGTTAGCGTGGAGGCTGGACTTAGGGTTGGGGCTAGGCTTAAAGTTTGGCTAAAGTTAGGGTTGGGGTTAGGGTAGGGCTAAAGTTAGGGTTGGGCTAAAGTTATGGTTAGGGTTGTGGTTATGGCCGGGATTATGGTTAGGTTGGGATTAGGGTTAGGGGTGTGTTAGGGTTAGGTTTGTGGTTAGGTTTTTGGTTAGGTTGGGATTAGGGTTAGAGGTGTGTTGGGGTTAGGATTGTGGTTAGGGTTATGGTTAGGGTTGGGGTTAGGGGTGTGTTGAGGTTGGGGTTGGAGTTACAATTGGGGGTTCCACTGTTTAAGTACATCAGGGGGTCTCCAAACGCAACATGGTGCCACAATTAATTCCAGCCAATTTTGTGTTCAAAAAGTCAAACGGTGCTCCCTCCCTTCTGAGCCCTGCCATGTGCCCAAACAGTGGCTTTCCCCCACATATGGGGTATCGGCATACTCAGAAGATATTGCACAACAAATGTTGTGGTCCATTTTCTTCTGATACCCTTGTGAAAATAAAATAAATTGGTTCCAAAGAAAATTTTTTGTGAAAAAAGTAAAATGTTTTTCCTTCCACATTGCTTTAGTTCTCATGAAGCATCTGAAGGGTTAATAAACTTCTTGAATGTGGTTTTGTGCACCTTGATGGGTGCAGTTTTTGAATGGTGTCACTTTTGGCTATTTTCTGTTATATTGACCCCCCAAGTTCACTTCAAATGTGAGGTGGTCCCTAAAAAATAGTTTTTTAAATTTTCTTGGAAAAATTAGAAATCGCTGGTCAACTTTTAACCCTTATAACGTCCTAACAAAAAAAAGTATGTTTCCAAAATTGTGCTAATGTAAAGTAGACATGTGGGAAATGTTATTTATTAACTATTTTGTGTGACACCACTTTCTGATTTAAGGGAAAAATATAAATAATTTCCGCTCACCACTATGATGGCCATTTTAGATGATCCAGCACGGAAGTAGTTCAGTCCAGACTAAGCTCACCTGTATCCAAGCAAAAAGAGGAATATATTCAGCGAGTGTAGAAGGAACAGTGATAGATGTTTTTGCAAAGAACTTCTCAATATTTAATGAATCCAATAATGTTACATGTATAGACAAAAATTTAACCCCTCACCCCCTAAAAATACATATTTCGGCAGATGCCTTTTTCACGGTGATATGCTGTGAAGACACTGACCTTGAACTGCGGTGACCTCATCACTGACTTTTTCCCATGGTCCTGAGGTCACCACAGTTCAACCCGGCTGGGAACCTTGATGATGTCACTGCTGGTCAATGATGCTGTGCTTGCAGAAGCTCATTCACCAGTGGTTCTCAGCCTGGATGGTTGCATCTGGGCACAGGTTGAAAACAATTTAGCCCCCAGACATGGATTACGGCGTGGGACAGAACGACCATCAGGTATGGAATATTGTTGTTTTTTCATTTTATTTTTATTACAGGAGATTGAGGGCTTCAGTGGCAATAGGCATTATGTGAGTATAACTGTGTTTGTTATTTTTAAATAAAAAAGTAAAAGTGTGTTTTGTTTTATTTCTAATAAAAGACTTTATTCTGGCTGTGTCTTTATTTACCATATAACTATAAGATTAGTAAGGGAGAGGTGTCTTAGATGTCACCTGACAATTACTGATGAGCGTTGTTGCTCGGGTCTCCCCGAGCATGATCGGATGATCTCCGAGTATTTGTTAGTGCACAGAGATTTAGTTTTCATCGCCTCAGCTGCATGGTTTACGGCTTCTAGACAGGCTGAATATATGTGAAGAATGCCTGTTTGTTAGGGAATCCCAGCATGTATTCAGGCTGTCCAGCAGCCGTAAATTATGTAGCTGAGGTGACGAAAACTAAATCTCCGAGCACTAACAAATATTCGGAGATGACCCGAGCATGCTCAGGGAGACCCGAGCAACAATGCTATTCGCTCATCACTACTGGCAATACAAAGGTGACATAAACCCACAAATATGAAAACCAATGCCACCACTACAGGGCAAGTGGGAAGAGCCAGGCAAAGCGCCAAAATTGGCGCATCTAGTAGATATGCCTTTTCTGAGCAGCTGCGGGCTGAACTGCGGTGAACTCAGGACCGTGGAAAAATGCCAGTGATGAGGTCACCTCATTTCAAACTCACTGATGTCCAGCCTATGATTGGTGCTGTAACAGCATCGATCAAAGGGTGGAGCCTAGCAACCACGTCATCATCAGGGCAAGCTCTCATTGGTGCAATCGGACAATGACATTAATCGCTCCAATCAGAGTGCAAAATCGTGAATCAATCTGACCCCATGGTGACCTCCCTGTACTTCCTCATTCTAGCTGTGGATGGGTACAGAGCTGTTACTGTGTCATTGTGTCATGCTATGCTGAGCCTTGTAGAGCCACAGACTCTTTTTAGCCATCACTTCTACTGGTGCTGCTGCTGGCAAAGAAAGGAAATGTTCCTGATCCTTCCCTGATCTGTTCCTATTCCTTGATCTAATTCAACCCAATCTGTTATGATCTGGTGGCCTAAGAGCAGCATGAGACGTACTCTGGAGAAGGTGGTACCTGTACTAACCGCAAACCCTGAACTTAACACCGCAACTAGAAGTAGCCGTGGAATGTACCTAGCACTCCCTGGACATCTCGACACAGCTGGAGGACTAATTACCCCTAGAGATAGAAAAGGGAAAACTATCTTGCCTCAGAGAAAATTCCCAAAGGATAGGCAGCCCCCCAAAAATATTGACTGTGAGAGGAGAGGGAAAAAACATACACAGACTGAAATCAGAATTTAGCAAAGGAGGCCACTTCTAGCTAAATAGAAAGGATAGGACAGAGTACTATGCGGTCAGTATTAAAACACTAGAAAATATCCACCACAGAAAATACAAAAACTCCACAGCTAACTAAAGATATGGAGGGTATATCTGCATCTCCAGAGATACCAGCTTGGCTAAACAAATCCTTATACAGATCAAGCTGGACAAGACAAAAAAACATGGAAAAAAAAACTGAACAATAAGGCCACAGCATGTGGACAGCAAAAAATCAAGGCCAGAACTTATCTTTGATGAAAAGAACTGCAAAGCAGGAGAGACCAGGCAGAGATGTGAATCCTCCAGGAACAATGGACAACTGGCACTGACTAAAGGGTGAAGCAAGACTAAATAGCCCAGTCAAAATTACAAAAAGTGAACACACCTGATAAATGCTGCGATTCAGAGACAGCAGCGCTACCACTTACAACCACCGGAGGGAGCCCAAGAGCAGAATTCACAACACCAATCCTCCTCTGCCCTCCTTTTTTATCCCCTTCACCTTCTGTCACCAAGTGCTGATCAATAGTTGATTGCTCACTTTTTAGCAGTTTTTTTATTTTTCGTTTGTACTGCAGCTGCTGAACTCTGATCAGCAAAACAAATCACTGATCTGAACTCATACTCACTGTTTTCCAAAACATTTTTGTCCCTCTCTATTTGTTCTCTCCTCCATTTTGCACCACCTCCGTCTGTGCATCCTCCAACCACTGAGTGATGATCAGTCACACAAAACACTTATCTACACTCATGCTCACTGTTTTCCAAGATCTTTTTGTCCCTGTTAATTCCCCCCCCTTTGCACCACGCCATGTGTGTCCTACAGCCTCCAAGCAGTTGATCAGAGGCACATCACTGGTTAGTGTACGTGCTCGTGTAGCGCCCCCACTGCTGCAGGGCCGAGGGGTACCCGGTACCGGGCCTCTGAGTCTCTGCTCTGGGGTTGTCACGGTGGCTAGGCCCGATCCGTGACCCTGCCGAGGGGCGCACAGTCAGTGGTAGATATGATGGATGATGGTAGTGACTGTAGCGGTGCAGTTGTGGGGTGCAGGTCGCGGTAAATAACGAGGACACCAGGTTGCAGTCTCTTTACCTCTTTACTGAAGATCTCGGGGTCCTCAGTCTGGAACAGGGTTCACCAGGCTGCGCAAGTCTGGCCGGTCCAATGGCACCTCCAGAGTTCTCTTCACAGGTGGAAATCTGTGCCTTCCTGCTTGCGCTATGTGTTGTGGTCCTTCCCTGCTGTGCTTACGGAAAGTCCCCACAACTGTTGTGTCTGTTTCTTAAGTTCCCTCACAACTCGATTAGATGATGTTCTGCTAATCCTCCGTCCCTCCCTGATGTTCTGGTTGGGACGGCACCCGTTTGACGGGTAGGCTCGGAGCTCTTCCGGGACCCTAGAGTCGCCCCTCTCCACAAGTTGCCCCCCAAGACTGCATAGGTGATTTAAGTTAGACAGCCCGCCTTAGACTGACTGTCCTGCCGCTGTTTAGAGTATTGCTTGAAGCTGGATATTATAATACTCCCTCGGCGTTCCGGCCACTGGTTATGCGCCTCAGTAGGATGTTGCCTCGGTCTTACAGCACGACTCCTACTGGTATTCTCCTGTTGCTATGATCTCGTTTCTCACTCAGCACAATCTATCTCGCTTCTCGTCCCTCCTTGGGCACCGCCGCTATGCTGAGCAGGCACGGTCCCGTTACGTTCGTTCAAGTTGCCAAGCCTCTGTCAGGATCCCACCCCTGACAGAGACCCTACTGTATCTTCCCCTGCAACACCCTCTGCCACAAGGTGTTGCCTGGTTCCAACCCAGTCAGCTTCTGATCTAACTTCCTGCCTGACCCCCAGTTTACCCACTATGGTGGGGAGTGGCCTAGTGAATAGAACCCTTAGCTCCCCCCGGAGGCCCGGCTGTGAAATGTATTGGTGTCTGTGATACCTGGTTAGACGAACTCCTTCAGTGCCATCAGATGTACCATAGCTCCCCATAGCGGCGGAGCCACAGTACTGCAATGACCAGGACTCTGGGGCGCTGCACTCCCCCCTGGTTAAACACAGTACTCCGGGACTGGGAAGAAAACAACAATACAAGTTAGCAAAAAGACATACAGTTTTGGTTGAGTGCAATAACAATAACTATACTTGAACAGGCTTCCCTTTATGGGAGGTAAGGACACTTGAACGTTACAAACATGGTTAAATATTATAGCAACATGCTATAAATAGCTCCTGTTACCCAACCGGGTATTCTACTAAGTGCAAAATTTGTTGAACAATAGTTTAACATTGCCCTTAAGGATGTACACTCTAAATCCTTTAAAGACCTTCTTATAATCACATTATAAGGCAATTTAACTTTCACATTCTCCTTCTTTAAATCTGCGGGACCGCCTGTCCTAACGGCACCAGACCTACTGCCTCTCCTTTCTCACAGGACCGCTCCTTTCAGCCCGAGCCTTCTGTCTTTTCCACTACTATACACAGTATAGAACATAACATTACTTTCAATTTTAAGAGCACTGAGCCATCTCTATATGGCTCCTAGGAGGACTCAGGGTTTACCTTCTATCCTCATCATCTATCAACATTATTAAACATTTTCTATAGAACATCAACCTTCTCATTATTTTTCTCACTAACATGCACGCTGGACACTTCGTCTATCCCTACGGGCCCACTGCGTCCTTCTTCTAGCTTTCACTTTCTTTCAGGGAACATCATCAGCATTTCTTTACAATTAACTAGTTGGATACATATAACTTTCTCTCACAAACATTATCATCACTTCTTCTTTACCAAGCATTATTGCTATTTCTCAGTCTTAAAGCAATACGATTCTCTCAAGTGCAACATATGAACACCCCTTTAAGAGGGGACCAAGTCTCTATGAGGTAGCATATCTTCTCAAGCTACCAGTCCTTACTCAGCAAAGGTTCCAGTGTGGTATCTTCACAAAGAGTCCTTCTTTAAGTAAAACCAGTAGGGAGCACCTTTAATAAGGTGCAAACTATTTACAGAAAGTTTGTATCATGCACTGTTCATGATTGTGGCAGTTCTAGAAACTTGTGCAAAAACTTAGAAAAAACAAATAAAAACAATAGGGATCCCGGGTCAACGAAGAGATCCCTTTAAGAGTTTACCCTAAACGGGTTTAGCAGCAAAACAGGAAACAGTAACTATATACATATTTAAAGCGGGCATGCTTACCCGTTCTTCGGGGAGGAAGGTGGCTTCCTCCCGGGCCTCACCAGACCAACGGGTCGTCCTGCTGGTTCAAGGATCGGGTCCCGCCCCAACAACGACAGGATCCCTCGCCGGGATGTTCTTTTCACCGAGGATCCGGCACGCCCCCAGGGTACATGGTGGGTCCGGGTCCCCCGCTGCTCCGCAGGGTCAGGTTCCGTTGTTTTCTCAGCGGGAGGTTCATCTTCGGGGTTTGCAGCGGCGGCCTGGAGCGCGACACACCGCTGAACACCCCGCGCCATCCAGCCAGCTTCACCTGCTGCTCTCCTCCACCTGGTATAAGTTACGGCATCACCTGGCTCCAGGTCGCGAGCGAACCTTCCACCGCAACGTTCCACCTCCTCTCGGTCCACGTGAACTTGTAGCGGCTCCCCGATCTCCTGTATAACCCCTCTTCCATACCGGGGGTTAAAGGAGACCACTACACCCCAGTGGGACGATGGGGTCTCCACAACGCTGGTCAGATCAACCTGAACTGCAGGCTGGGGCCGGCTCCGCCACGCCGTCATCAGGTGCCGCAGGTGTTCGGCCTCCGGCAAGATCCTCATGCCCTCTGCCTGCAGTGTACCTCCAGCCGCGGCCTGGTTGGGAGGAGTCGGGGACACTGGAGACAGACGGATCTCCGTGGGCTGACCCAGCTGAGCGAGCACGCGGGCATCAGCCTCCAAGCGGCGTGCTGTTCGTCAGGCCTCGGCTGCCGCGACACACTCCTCGGACGGTGGCAAGGGAGGTCGGCCCATCGGTGGCCCACGTGAGGGTCAATCCCCGCAACGTTGGCGCGTCTGGGGCTATGTCAAGTGGCGCAGCCTCAGGCTGGATCGGGTCAGTCCCACGCGGCGTCCTCGGTGTCGCCATCTTTTCTCCTTCTCCAATGTCCTCTTCCCGCGGTCTCTTTCGTGGGCAGCCCCGTCTCCATGGTCTCCACCCTCCAAACAGGATCAGGAAGCGGACCTCGGCTGTTGACGGACACGTCCTCAGGACACAGAAATATTTAGACTGGGCGGCCATTGTTGTTCGCGCTCTCCAGCTTACCTACGCCCACTCCACGCCCCTCCTCTCTTCCTGCGCTCTCCTCAGCGCTGTAATGGCGGCGGATTTTGGCGGCAAATGGCGCAGCACAGTCCTTGCAATAAAGTACAGTCCAAACACAACAAATCACAGTTCCAAGGCACACATGACCTGATTCTTCAGGCTTAAGTAGATCCTGTTCGTGACGCCAAGTTTGTAGCGCCCCCACTGCCGCAGGGCCGAGGGGTACCCGGTACCGGGCCTCTGAGTCTCTGCTCTGGGGTTGTCACGGTGGCTAGGCCCGATCCGTGACCCTGCCGAGGGGCGCACAGTCAGTGGTAGATATGATGGATGATGGTAGTGACTGTAGCGGTGCAGTTGTGGGGTGCAGGTCGCGGTAAATAACGAGGACACCAGGTTGCAGTCTCTTTAACTCTTTACTGAAGATCTCGGGGTCCTCAGTCCGGAACAGGGTTCACCAGGCTGCGCAAGTCCGGCCGGTCCAATGGCACCTCCAGAGTTCTCTTCACAGGTGGAAATCTGTGCCTTCCTGCTTGCGCTATGTGTTGTGGTCCTTCCCTGCTGTGCTTACGGAAAGTCCCCACAACTGTTGTGGGGACTTTCTTAAGTTCCCTCACAACTCGATTAGATGATGTTCTGCTAATCCTCCGTCCCTCCCTGATGTTCTGGTTGGGACGGCACCCGTTTGACGGGTAGGCTCGGAGCTCTTCCGGGACCCTAGAGTCGCCCCTCTCCACAAGTTGCCCCCCAAGACTGCATAGGTGATTTAAGTTAGACAGCCCGCCTTAGACTGACTGTCCTGCCGCTGTTTAGAGTATTGCTTGAAGCTGGATATTATAATACTCCCTCGGCGTTCCGGCCACCGGTTATGCGCCTCAGTATGATGTTGCCTCGGTCTTACAGCACGACTCCTACTGGTATTCTCCTGTTGCTATGATCTCGTTTCTCACTCAGCACAATCTATCTCGCTTCTCGTCCCTCCTTGGGCACTGCCGCTATGCTGAGCAGGCACGGTCCCGTTACGTTCGTTCAAGTTGCCAAGCCTCTGTCAGGATCCCACCCCTGACAGAGACCCTACTGTATCTTCCCCTGCAACACCCTCTGCCACAAGGTGTTGCCTGGTTCCAACCCAGTCAGCTTCTGATCTAACTTCCTGCCTGACCCCCAGTTTACCCACTATGGTGGGGAGTGGCCTAGTGAATAGAACCCTTAGCTCCCCCCGGAGGCCCAGCTGTGAAATGTATTGGTGTCTGTGATACCTGGTTAGACGAACTCCTTCAGTGCCATCAGACGTACCATAGCTCCCCATAGCGGCGGAGCCACAGTACTGCAACGACCAGGACTCTGGGGCGCTGCACTCGCTTTTGACAAGGACTTTTTTTCCTTGTCCATTTTTTTATCCCCTTTTTGCAACAGCTCTATACGTGCATCCTACTGCCGTCGAGCGCTGATCACTGACGCACATGAATGATCAGCTTCCAGTTGTGTAGTTTTTTGTGTGAATAAAGAATCATTATACATTTTTCAGAATAGTTGATAGGACTAGATTAGGGACAGTGAAAATATACTGTTGTAACCAGCGTCTACTACAGTATTTTTTTTTACTGAATTGAGTCAGGGATGGTGCCAGACAGAAAAGAGTCAAAAAAAGGTTATAAATTTAGATTGATAAGACACTGAATTGAATTAAAGTTAGTGTCAGAGCAGAAAAAAGGAATGACATCTGTGCAAGCGTCCTACAGCAGTCGAGTTCTAATCACTGAATCACATCAGTAATCGGCCTTCAGTTGTTGCTTTTTTCATTTTTGGCGTGAAAATAGAGTAGAAATCCCTAGATTAGGGACTGTAAAATATACCATAGTAATCGGTGTCTACTACAGTATTTTTTACTGAATTTAGTTGGGGATAGTGTCAGATAGCACAGAAAAATAATCATCTGTGCGTGCATCCTACAGCTGTTTTATTTATCCTCTTCCTCCTCAAGTGACACTGAAGCGTCACGCAGACACCCCAAGACAGAAAATGAACTGTCGCCCACTATTACTGATCCCATATGGACCTCATCACCCGAAGATTATGAGCCACAGATTCCAGATTTTGTGGCACGATCGGGAATCAAATTTGACAACACCAACTACACTAAAATAGACTTTTTCAAAGTTTTTTTTCTGAGGATTTTGTAAACCTCATGGTGGCCCAAACAAATTTGTACACCAAGCAATTTATGGCACAAAATTGCCCTTCATCATTTTCTGAAATACATGCAGCCTCACACTCTGGTCCTGAGTGCCGGCGGCAGTGCTGGGACTTGATGCGAGAGACTAGGCGAGCTTCTCGCATTGAGCTCGCAAGTGTGACACCGGCCTTAAAGCAAATGTCAGGGAAAGGTTAGGGAGATTGTGAATGGTGTCCTGAATAGTGTCAGGGGTCTCCTAGGAATTAACTGCGGAGACCTTTTTATATCCTTTCTATATCCATTGCTAAATTCACTCTCCCCTTTTTACCTCACTTCTGTAATAATTTACATAAAGCATTTTTAGCATTTTCAATATTTAGTCTTTATTACGTTCACTACAATCACAGTATGTCTTGTCTTATCTCACAGCGCAATAACTATTTACATCTATGCACAGGGAGGGCTTGGACTATCCTAATAAAAAATAACACTGGTATTGTTCATATACCAGAACGCAGCTGACCCAGCCTTCAAACAGGGGAGTGTCTGTGCTTCCTTGACAACAACCGCGCTTTGATTCTCCCAGCAAGTCATAACACTAGTGTAACAGATACAGGGCATGTACGCAAGCGCAGCTGACAATGCCTGTGTACACATGCAGACGTACAGGACCTACTTGCCCTGTCACCATGGGTTACCTCACTGCCGGTGGGCATGACCATTATGACAACATGACGGACTTCAGGTCTGGCGGTACACACCTACATTTAAACCAGACATCCAACCCATATCAGCCACTGCCTGAGACCCACATAGGCATGTGAGCGCCACATGAAGCCATGATGAGAGCACATCTAACTATATTGGTCCACCAATGTGTCAACAGTAAGGCTAAATATCTAAAAGATGACTGACTAAATGTTCTTCTCTTACAACACCTTATTACATATGCCTTTTGAAGTCCTCCACGTTGCCCCACTTTTTAAAACAACTAAAGTAAGCCTCTTCTCTTATGTTGACTCACACTATAGTTACATGCTGGAAACCTATTGTTGATACGTAATCCCTTTAGTTTGAGTCTTTTTTTATGTGTTGTTTTATACCACCTAATTATGCTACATCTATATAAAAGATCACAGCAGGGCACCATATGCTTTTCTTTATCCAAACTATCAGGCTGGTGACCTGATCGTATTTTGGAACTGTTTTTGTTATCTTGCTTGTTTTTTGTTTTATTTTATTTTCTGTATGTATAATTCGTACAGCACATTTTGTCTATGTACATATCATTTGGGTTATCGATCACGCATCATTATATTATACTCTGCTACATGATGCTTCATGACAATTTGTATATATTTGCTTATATTGTCCTTCTCGTTTTACAGACACTTAGTGAAAAAGACCCTGGCAGGGTCGAAAAGTCAAACTTTGTCATTCAGTTCATAGTGATATGGAAATTTGGGTTGGATAAATTTATCCCTGTGTGTGCTGCCGCCGCTCCCAATTAGACTGAGTATTTTGAGCGCTCATCAAGAATGAGACTGCACAACATTATTGTGTCAATAACATTCCATCAATACTGATACTTTATTGTACATACATAGTTTTTATGATAGCATATAGAAAGGAGTGGTTAGGGGTTTTTAGAGGTGGTTAGTTAATTACCATATTGTCTAACTCCTCTGTCATTGGTTATCTAAACATATATGGAATATTGTGATTAATGCTCATATGACTGCTGATTAAGCAACTAAAATGTAGCTCTGTATCTAGGACACAGTTGAGATATTTGATCAGCACTTAATACATCTGGTGTTGTTCCGCTTTTGGGATGGAAAACCCCATACAATCTGTCTGGCTTATATCAGTTCATGTCAGCCATTTTAAACCATTGATTATAATTAGTGTTGAGCGATACCGTCCAATACTTGAAAGTATCGGTATCGGATAGTATCGGCCGATACCCGAAAAGTATCGGATATCGCCGATACCGATACCCGATACCAATACAAGTCAATGGGACACCAAGTATCGAAAGGTATCCTGTATGGTTCCCAGGGTCTGAAGGAGAGGAAACTCTCCTTCAGGCCCTGGGATCCATACTAATGTGTAAAATAAAGAATAAAAAAAAAAAATATTGATATACTCACCTCTCCGACGCAGCCTGGACCTTACCGATGTAACCGGCAGCTTCTGTTCCTAAGAATGAGCGCTTGAAAGACCTTAGATGACGTCGCGGCTTGTGATCGGTCCCGATACCGATTCCCGATTCGGATCTCGGTATCGGAATTCCGATACCGCAAATATCGGCTAATACCCGATACTTGCGGTATCGGAATGCTCAACACTAATTATAATGTATATATTAGCTGTGAGCATATGAGTATATATGATTATAGAGGAGTATACATGCAAGTGAGATCTACATGATATATATATTTCTATCACAAGCCCCCCTTAGATATCACTTGCCCTAATCCTAGCCTCCTGTCCCAAAGCGCTGCAACTCTTTTGTGCTGTCGGTGAACTGACACAAGCCTAATGCCTGCGCCCCACTCTGTACAGACTTTTTGCAAATGGGCGGTCAGGAGATCTGTCCCTAACGGGGGTTCATTGCAATCAGTCTCTTAGTCAATAGCATGTGTAGTGAGCGATGTGTAGTCTTTATCAGGTAGGTCATCTATTCGGTCAGGCCACAACATCATTCTGGCTTGGGTGTCGTCTTCTGGTAGGGGAGCTTTCTTGCAATGCGATGAGTGGATCCAAGTGGGTCTTCCCTCCACTTTCACAGTTTGGTGTCATCAGCAGCCCTTGAACAGGACCATCAAATTTGGGATCGAGTGGTGTTCTCCTTACAAACTTTTTTCACCAACTCCCAGTCTCCTGGCTTCTAGGAGTGCGTACCGGACACTGAATCTGGATCTGGCAATGAAGAAAAAAACTCGAGAATGGATATTAGCAAGTTTCTTGGTGAGCTCAATTTACATAAGCAGACAAAGTATCATATTGCATAATCAGCTGCTGAGGGAAAGGGTACCCCCTAACCTGGGTCTAGACCCAAACAAAATTTCATATGGTGACAGCTTTTCTGGGTCTCTGGAAGTATGCCTTACACTAAGTAGTGTGATTGGGAGTGTGTAGGCCTAAGTCTGACCTTACTGCTGACTAGATCTCTCGTGTGAGATTTGCTGTGAATGCGGGTCCCTGGTCACTGTCTATCACTTCTGGGACCCCTTAGCTGCATATCTCGTCTCTGAGAGTAGCTTCTTTGCAGTAGTCTTTGCTGACTGGTTCCTCACTGGGAAAGCTTCTGGCCATCCTGAGAACACGTCCACGACCACAAGGGCATATTCGAAACCTCCACTTGGCGGCATCTGGATGTGGTCTATCTGGATCCTCTGGAAGGGGTACAGTGGTCTGGCAGGATAATGGGTGGGAACTTTCTCCATTCTTCCAGGGTTGCATTTGCCGCAGGTCAGACAGCTGCTAGTGAACTTGGCTGTTAGGGTGGGGATCCCTGGAGCGAACCAGTAAGCACCAATCGGATCATTCATCTGTGTCTTTAATCTGTGTGTGGGCCCATGTGCCCACTGGACCACCATAGGGTACATGCTTCGGGGTAAACAGGGTTTGTAGTCCATTGAGTATACCCTTCCTTCTTCATGTGTTGCTCTCTTCTGCATCCAGCATTCCTTCTTGTCCTTTGGGGCTTGCTCTTGCTGCTTTTTAAGCAGATCACAGGACATTATTTGGTCAGGTTTCTTGTCTTCAGTCGTCATGTAGTAGCCGTCCGACTCTATGACCTCTCCCACTTTTCCATATTGTCTTCCCTTGACTGCTTCTTTGGCTGCCATATCCGCCATGTTGTTGCCTCGTGCCTCTACTGTGCTTAGTTTTCCATGCGCTTTGACTTTTAGTACTGCCACCACTTTTGGAAGTTGAAGTGCATTCAGCAGGTCCTTAATGGCTCCGTGATGCTTCACAGTTGTTCTGCTTGCTGTGATGAAGTCCCTTGCAGCCCAGATGGGTCCGAAGTCATGTGCTATGCCATGCAAGTACCTCGAATCGGTATACATTTTCTCAGTCTTGTCTTCTGCCATCTGGTAGGCCTTCATCAGCGCTATCAGTTCTGCTTCCTGGGCTGACAGACTGGGCGGCAGACTTCTGGACCACAGGATCTCTTGATTGCTGGTCACTGCACATCCCGTGTGGAATCTTCCTTCATCATCTGCAAATCTGGAGCCATCCACATAGAGGATCAACTCTGGGTTGGTCAGTGGCTCTTCTGCCACCTTGGGTAGTCCTTCTGTTTCCTGTTGCATGATGCTGAAGCAATCATGGTCATCCGTCTGGAGCAAATCCAGATCCTTGCGGAAGGTATCATGCAGATTTTGATCAGACTTTTTATCTGAGGGTCCATATCTGTATCCCCCCTTGGGAGTGGGAGTAGAGTGGACGGGTTGAGGACTGTGCATCTGGAGATGGTGACATTGTCGGGCAGGAGTAGAGAGCACTGGAGGCGAAGATGCCTGGCGGTGGAGAGATGTTTTTGCTGGGTTTGGTTGAGTATTGCTGAGATGTCATGCAGAGCCAGGATTTCCAATGGTTTTTCCACTGATGTCAGTAGTCCTGTCCAGGAGGGCGTGTGCTGCAACTGCTGCTCTCAAGCGGGAGGAAGAGGCTCCCCTTGCAACTGGATCCAGGCGAGCTGAAAAGTGGTCCAAAAGTCTCTGCTTTCCCCCCTGAAGCTGCATCAGGACTCCAGTAGCAAGGCCTTCTTTTCTCATCAAGTAGAGACGGAATGGCTTCTTGTAGTCAGGTAGGCCTAGTGCTGGTGCTGAGACTACAGAGTCTTTTAGCTTCTTGAACGAACTGAAGGCTACATCTGTTAGCAGGTACGGGGTTGCATTAACGCAGTCATACAGAGGTTGCATTACGACTGAGGCATCAGGGATCCAGGCTCTGCAATACGAAACTAGATCAAGGAAGGCCTGTAGCACCTTTGGAGTTGTTGGAGGAACCATCTTCTCCACTGTGGTCTTCTGGTCATCTGTCAGGTGTTTTGTCTGGTGAGCAATACAGTGTCCCTGGAACGTAACTTGCTTCAGACACCACTGGACTTTGTTCTTTGAGATCTTGCAGTGCTTCTCCGCCAGGTAGAGTAGGAGATACAAGGAAATGGGCTTTACACGTGTCAAAGTCAATTGCACAAAAGAGTAAATCGTCCATGTATTGTAGCAGGGTTACTTCTGCATGTTCTGTGACTCAGTTGGTGAGGACTGAGGACATTGCTTTGGTGAACTGTGGAGGGCTGTTCTGGGCCCACTGTGGCATCACTGTCCATGTGTGGTGTCCCCCTGGTGCGTTAAGGCAAACAGGTACTGGTCATCCGGGTGAAGGGGAACACTGAAGAAAACATTAGCCAGGTCAGTCACTGTGAACACTTTTGCTGTGGCAGGCACATTTGAGAGCAGAGTGTGCGGATTCGGCACAATTGGAGTTTCAAACACCGTGACGTCATTCACAGCTCTCAGGTCATGTAATATTCTGAACTTTGCTGGCTCTCCTTTTACAGTCTTTTTCTTGACGGGGAAAGCAGAGGATTGCAAGGCGATGTGCAAGGAACAATGATTCCTATTTCCAGGTAGACCTTCAGTTGGTCAGAGGCAGCTTGACTCTAGGCCTGGCCTGGGCCTTACGAGGGTACGGGGTACCTGGCTTGAGTGACACCCGTACTGGGGCTACTTGAGGTTTTCTCATGTGCTGAGGTCCCTTAGACCATAGACTTTCTGGTACTACATCCAGTACCTCCTTGGGTAGGCCTCATCGGTTGTTTAATGTTCTTGTAGGGCCGTCAGCATGACTCTTCTTGGGTCAGGGATGAAGAAAGTGTCACTGTCCCATCTTCCTGGAACACTGTGGTTGCCTTCAGCTTCTGCAGTAGGTTCGCTCCCAGCAGGTTGAGTGGAAGGTCCTTGACACCACAAACTTGGACAGGATAGAGTGTCCTGGCTGAGTGCACATGCTCAGTGGCTTTGTAAGCTGAGAATGTCTGACTTGATCATCAATGCCCATGCGAGACACAGAGGATTCTGATAGGCAGGTGGGATCAGCGAGTTCCACAGGTGTCATCACACTTCTGGCTGCACCACGTTGGATCTGACAACGCCATCCATTTTAAGGGTAATTTGAGGTATTGTTCTTGCAGATGAAGTTTTACATGTCAGGAGCGTAGTGTCTTGCGGACCTGGCTTGCTTGCCTCTGTCCTATGGATGGGGTACTTCACTGCTTTCTGCACTTCTTCCTTGACCTGTTTCTCTGGACCAACTCTTGGATTGCATGGGTCCAGTCTATTCGTGGGTGTGGGTGCTTTGCACTGGTTCTGGTAATGGCCAAACTTGCCACCGATGTAACATTTGACACTTCTGCTGTCTTTGTAGGGTGGTTGCGCTTCCAGGTTAGTGGTCACCATGGGAGGGACCGTCCTCTGCACTCCTGGTTGGGACTCAGTCCCTTTGGCTACTGTGGACAACGGCATGATGGGTTCTGTAGCGGCAGCGGGGTCCGGCCTGCTGATTGAAGCTGCAGCGGTAAGATGGGGTCTGCAGGTGCATCAGTGGCGAGGCCCGGGGGTGCCATGAGACCGGCGGCTGCATCCAACCCAAAGTCTTGGGGCATTACAGGGGCTGTGGCTGCATCTGCCATCACTTCTTCCCCCTGCTCCGACATAGCTTCTCCCCTTTGCTAACCTTATTGAGGTCAGTGTCTCCTCTCTGGAGTCTGCAGCGGTTCTTCCGGTGTGTTGATCGGCACTTTGCAGCATCTTCACCTCTGGCTCCCCTTCTGGCGTTCTCAGCAGCATGGCACCCGTTTCCTTCTTCGCGCTCTTTGTGGTGCTATAATGGCGGCAGTTTTGGTGACAACCGGCAATAAATAGTCTCCTAGGCGCACATAAAACATTTTGCTGGGTCAGTCCACTGCTATTGACCTGTTCTCAGGCCTAGCCACTATCAATGTCTTCCTGATTGGCTGTCTCAGTCCATGCACAAAGACCTGTGCCAACATTTGCCTGTGTATCTGGTCATGAATGGTGAAGCCCAAGTCTTGGAATACTTGCATTACTCTGCCATGAAACTTCTTTACAGACTCTGTCTTTTCTTGGCTCATGTCCCGTAAGCCGAGGGCTTATCCTGCCAATCTGCCTTCGGCCCACTCTCTGAGCTGTTCAATTAGCTGTGGCACTGACTCCCAAGCCTGTACATCTAATTCTGCTGGAAATTTGGATTGTTCCTTCATGATTGGCCAGAGTGCATCACCTGCTTCTATTTCCATTCATGGACCAGAGATCATTCCACGTGGCTGCATATGTTCGCTGGTTCTACTACATTCTTCGGTAAAATGGCATGAGATGCATCCCTGGGTCTGGAAGATTGTCATCTGACTTGAAGTGCAGTGCACCTAGTGTAATGGTGGTGCCTGTATCTGCCCCTGCATTCTTGGTGCCTGTGGGTTTCTTTTTCTAGTACTGGACAGCATGTATGATGTTCCCTCTTCATCTTCATCAGAGGAATAGTTGTGACAGCTTGTACTGGGGTCATGCACTGGCTGATATTGGACTTAGAAGTTGCCTTTTTATGTGAGGATGTCTCCCCCCTTGCTAAAGCTGTGATGGATTAGGCTTATAGTTCCATGTTGGTGTGAATGTAGGCAGCTCTGACCGGTGCTGAAGATATACATTATCAGCAGATTGTAGATGATGATGTCAGTCCTCCCCCCTCTGCACCCAGGGCTGAGCTGTCTGCTGCCTGATATGTCTGGGGGTTGCCTACTGCATTGTGTGTAGTGGGACTTTCACCTTCTTTTCCCGATATCACAACTGGCAATGGCTGGACTGTGCCAGGGGCATAGAAGGGAAACCTTGTGCTGTAAGCACAACATTGTTTGAATTGGGCGTTGGCCCAGCCGGCAACGAAGAGGAAGAAAGAGGAAGAAGAAGGAGGAGGGGTTGATGAGTGAGAAAAAGGAATAGAAGGAGGGGAGAGAGAAATGTGGAGATGAGTGAAGAAGGAGGAAAGAGGTGTGGAGAAGGAGAATGAGGAGATAGAGGGAGACAGAAAGGTGTGGTGAAGAGAAACGGGGAGAATCAGGGTGTGCGAAGGAGATGGAGAGGGAGAGAGAGAGAGAGGAAAAGAGGGAGGAGAGATGGGTGTGGAGAAGGAAGAGAAGGAGGAGATAGGTGTGGTGGCGGAGTGGAGAAGGAGGAGAGAGAGAGAGAGAGGGTGAGGAGAGAGAGAGAGGGTGAGGAGAAGAGGGAGGAGAAGATGGAAGGTGTGGAGGAGAGAGATAGAGAGAGGGGGAGAGAAGAGAAAAGTGTGGAGAGAGAGGAGAGGAATGGAGAGTGAGAGAGAAGAATGAGGAGAGAAAGAGTGACAGAGAAAAAGGAGGATAGAGAAGAACGAGAACAATAGAGTGGAGCAATTATGCCTTCTCCCTGTAGGGAGGGACGGGGTGCACCACATACTGTGCAAAAATGACTACTTATACCATGGATTCTGCTAAAAGCAGACTGCACAGATCCAATATTTCCCGTCTTATACACACAAAAAAACACTTCCTGGTTTGCTCACATAACTTTCTGTACCACCTAAACGATGTAAGCTCTGCTGCTACTTCATACCATGTATTAGTATTCAGCAATTTAACATCAGCTAACTTCCCTTATTTTCCTTTCTACGTCATGCCACTCCGCAGCTTGAAGTCTGCCATTCTTATGAGTTTCACATACTTTATACTTTCCAAGATTCTTCACATACTTAACACCTTCGTGTTCTGCCACTATCTAGGGGGCTGTTTTCTCATCAGGAAGTAAAAGACCCTCCTGTTGCTCGGCCACTTTATTCCCCATGGCAAAAGCAAAAAATGAAAAACACACAAAGATGAAAAAAGAAAACAGTACTAAAAAAAAACTTCTAAAAATCTAAAATATAATTGCCTAGAATACTACTTCCTGCAATTTGTGCCAACTTCCGTGGCTTTGTCCGGAGCTAATGTCCGGAGCTAATGTCCGGAGCTAATGTCCGGAGCTAATGTCCGGAGCTAATGTCCGGAGATAAGTGACGTCACCAGTGTCCTACACCCAGGCAGAGCACAGGGGCCCCAGGCAGCATATGGGGCCCCAGGCAGAGCACAGTGGCCCCAGGCAGAGCACAGGGGCCCCAGGCAGCATATGGGGCCCCAGGCAGAGCACAGTGGTCCCAGGCAGAGCACAGGGGCCCCAGGCAGCCTATGGGGCCCCAGGCAGAGCACAGTGGCCCCAGGCAGAGCACAGGGGCCCCAGGCAGCATATGGGGCCCCAGGCAGAGCACAGGGGCCCCAGGCAGCATATGGGGCCCCAGGCAGAGCACAGTGGCCCCAGGCAGAGCACAGGGGCCCCAGGCAGAACATGGGGCCCCAGGCAGAGCACAGGGGCCCCAGGCAGAGCACAGGGGCCCCAGGCAGCATATAGGCAGCATATGGGGCCCCAGGCAGAGCACAGGGGCCCCAGGCAGCATATGGGGCCCCAGGCAGAGCACAGTGGCCCCAGGCAGAGCACACACCAAATCGGAGGCCGAGGGGCCCCGCCAACCAAATCGGAGGCCGAGGGGCCCCGCCAACCAAATCGGAGGCCGAGGAGCCCTGCCCACCAAATCGAAGGCCGAGCGGCCCCGCCTACCAAAGCGGAGGCCGAGGGGCCCAACCCCGCCCACCAAAGCGGAGGCCGAGGGGCCCCGACCACCACATCGGAGGCCGAGGGGCCCCGCCCACCAAATCGGAGACCGAGGGTCCCCGCCCACCAAATCGGAGGCCGAGGGTCCCCGCCCACCAAATCAGAGGCCGAGGGTCCCCGCCCACCAAATTGGAGGCCGAGGGTCCCCGCCCACCAAATCGGAGGCCGAGGGGCCCCCCCTACCAAATCGGAGGCCGAGGGTCCCCGCCCACCAAATCGGAGGCCGAGGGTCCCCGCCCACCAAATCGGAGGCCGAGGGTCCACACCATCCAAATCGGAGGCCGAGGGGCCCCGCCCACCAAATCGGAGGCCGACGGGCCCCACCCACCAAAGCGGAGGCCGAGGGTCCCCACCCACCAAATCGGAGGCCGAGGTTCCCCGCCCACCAAATCGGAGGCTGAGGGTCCCCGCCCACCAAATTGGAGGCCGAGGGGCCCCACCAACCAAATCGGAGGCCGAGGGGCTTCGCCAACCAAATCGGAGGCCGAGGAGCCCCGCCCACCAAATCGGAGGCCGAGGGGCCCCGCCCACCAAATCGGAGGCCGGGGGTCCCCGCCCACCAAATCGAAGGCCGAGGGGCCCCGCCCACCACATCGGAGGCCGATGGGCCCCGCCCACCAAATCGGAGGCCGAGGGTCCCCGCCCACCAAATCGGAGGCCGAGGGTCCCCACCCACCAAATCGGAGGCCGAGGGTCCCCGCCCACCAAATCGAAGGCCGAGGGGCCCCGCCCACCACATCGGAGGCCGATGGGCCCCGCCCACCAAATCGGAGGCCGAGGGTCCCCGCCCACCAAATCGGAGGCCGAGGGTCCCCACCCACCAAATCGGAGGCCGAGGGTCCCCGCCCACCAAATCGGAGGCCGAGGGTCCACCCCAACCAAATCGGAGGCCGAGGGGCCCCGCCCACCAAAGCGGAGGCCGAGGGTCCCCGACCACCAAATCGGAGGCCGAGGGGCCCCGCCCACCAAATCGGAGGCCGAGGGTCCCTGCCCACCAAATCGGAGGCCGAGGGGCCCCGCCAACCAAATCGGAGGCCGAGGGGCCCCGCCCACCAAATCGGAGGCCGAGGGGCCCCGCCCACCAAATCGGAGGCCGAGGGGCCCCACCCACCAAATCGGAGGCCGAGGGTCCCCGCCCACCAAATCGGAGGATAAGGGGCCCCGCCCACCAAATCGGAGGCCGAGGGGCCCCACCAACCAAATCGGAGGCCGAGGGGCCCCGCCCACCAAATCGAAGGCCGAGCGGCCCCGCCCACCAAAGCGGAGGCAGAGGGACCCCGCCCACCAAATCGGAGGCCGTGGGGCCCCGCCAACCAAAGCGGAGGCCGAGGGTCCCCGCCCACCAAATCGGAGGCAGAGGGACCCCGCCCACCAAATCGGAGGCCGAGGGGCCCCGCCCACCAAAGCGGAGGCCGAGGGTCCCCGCCCACCAAATCGGAGGTCGAGGGTCCCCGCCCACCAAATCGGAGGCCGAGGGTCCCCGCCCACCAAATCGGAGTCCGAGGGGCTTCGCCAACCAAATCGGAGGCCGAGGAGCCCCGCCCACCAAATCAAAGGCCGAGCGGCCCCGCCCACCAAAGCGGAGGCCGAGGGGCCTGGCCCCGCCCACCAAAGCAGAGGCCGAGGGGCCCCGCCCACCACATCGGAGGCCGAGGGGCCCCGCCCACCAAATCGGAGGCCGAGGGTCCCCGCCCACCAAATCGGAGGCCGAGGGTCTCCGCCCACCAAATCGGAGGCCGAGGGTCCCCGATCACCAAATTGGAGGCCGAGGGTCCCCACCAACCAAATCGGAGGCCGAGGGGCCCCGCCCACCAAATCGGAGGCCGAGGGGCCCCGCCCACCAAATCGGAGGCCGAGGGGCCCCGCCAACCAAATCGGAGGCCGAGGGGCCCCGCCCACCAAATCGGAGGCCGAGGGTCCCCGCCCACCAAATAGGAGGCCGAGAGTCCCCGCCCACCAAATCGGAGGATAAGGGGCCCCGCTGTTGTGAAATTGGATTTTGGGCTCCCCCGGTGGCCACTGGTGGAATTGAACTGGTGTGCATCATCCTCTCTGTTCACCTGTTCCCATCAGGATGTGGGAGTCTCTATATAACCTTGCTCCTCTGTCAGTTTCATGCCGGTCAACAATGTAATCAGAAGCCTTTCTTTGCATGTTCCTGCTACTAGACAACTCCCAGCTAAGTTGGACTTTCGTCCTTGTTTGTTTTTGCATTTTGTTCCAGTTCACAGCTGCTGTTTCGTTACTGTGTCTGGAAAGCTCTTGTGATCTGAAATTGCCACTCTGGTGTTATGAGTTAATACTAGAGTCTTAAAGTAATTTCTGGATGGTGTTTTGATAGGGTTTTCAGCTGACCATGAAAGTGCCCTTTCTGTCTTCCTGCTATCTAGTAAGCGGACCTCGATTTTGCTAAACCTATTTTCATGCTACGTTTGTCATTTCGTCTAAAATCACCGCCAATATATGTGGGGGCCTCTGTCTGCCTTTTGGGGAAGTTTCTCTAGAGGTGAGCCAGGACTGTATTTTCCTCTGCTAGGATTAGTTAGTCCTCCGGCTGGCGCTGGGCGTCTAGGGATAAAACGTAGGCACGCTACCCGGCCACTGTTAATTGTGCGGCAGGTTTAGTTCATGGTCAGTTTAGATTCCATCTTCCAAGAGCTAGTTCTTATATATGCTGGGCTATGTTCTCTCGCCATTGAGAATCATGACAGTTTGACCGGCCCAAAAGGGTTAAATTATTATTTTTCTCTAGTTCTGAGTGTGCTCATAATTGAATCACTTGCTAGTCTGCCTATACTGCAGCCTTCCTCTCTTTCTCTCCTTCTAATCCTTGAATGGCTCTGTGTTCACCTGTTTGAAATGGATCTTCAGAGTGTAGCTACAGGTTTGAATAATCTCGCCACGAAGGTACAAAATTTGCAAGATTTTGTTGTTCATGCACCTATGTCTGAACCTAGAATTCCTTTGCCTGAATTTTTTTCAGGGAATAGATCTTGCTTTCAAAATTTTAAAAATAATTGCAAATTGTTTTTGTCCCTGAAGTCTCGCTCTGCCGGAGATCCTGCACAGCAGGTCAGGATTGTAATTTCCTTGCTCCGGGGCGACCCTCAAGATTGGGCTTTTGCATTGACACCAGGGGATCCTGCGTTGCTCAATGTGGATGCGTTTTTTCTGGCCTTGGGGCTGCTTTATGAGGAACCTCATTTAGAGCTTCAGGCGGAAAAAGCTTTGATGTCCCTATCTCAGGGGCAAGATGAAGCTGAAATATACTGCCAAAAATTCCGAAAATGGTCTGTGCTTACTCAGTGGAATGAGTGCGCCCTGGCGGCGATTTTCAGAGAAGGTCTCTCTGATGCCATTAAGGATGTTATGGTGGGGTTCCCTGTGCCTGCGGGTCTGAATGAGTCCATGACAATGGCTATTCAGATCGATAGGCGTCTGCGGGAGCGCAAACCTGTGCACCATTTGGCGGTGTCTACTGAGAAGACGCCAGAAAATATGCAATGTGATAGAATTCTGTCCAGAAGCGAGCGGCAGAATTTTAGACGAAAAAATGGGTTGTGCTTCTATTGTGGTGATTCAACTCATGTTATATCAGCATGCTCTAAGCGTACTAAGAAGCTTGACAAGTCTGTTTCAATTAGCACTTTACAGTCTAAGTTTATTCTATCTGTGACCCTGATTTGTTCTTTATCATCTATTACCGCGGACGCCTATGTCGACTCTGGCGCCGCTTTGAGTCTTATGGATTGGTCCTTTGCCAAACGCTGTGGGTATGATTTGGAGCCTTTGGAAGCTCCTATACCTCTGAAGGGGATTGACTCCACCCCATTGGCTAGTAATAAACCACAATACTGGACACAAGTAACTATGCGTATTAATCCGGATCACCAGGAGATTATTCGCTTTCTGGTGCTGTATAATCTACATGATGTTTTGGTGCTAGGATTGCCATGGCTGCAATCTCATAACCCAGTCCTCGACTGGAAAGCTATGTCTGTGTTAAGCTGGGGATGTAAAGGGACTCATGGGGACGTACCTTTGGTTTCCATTTCATCATCTATTCCCTCTGAGATTCCTGAATTCTTGTCTGACTATCGTGACGTTTTTGAAGAACCCAAGCTTGGTTCACTACCTCCGCACCGGGAGTGCGATTGTGCCATAGATTTGATCCCGGGTAGTAAATACCCTAAGGGTCGTTTATTTAATCTGTCTGTGCCTGAACACGCTGCTATGCGAGAATATATAAAGGAGTCCTTGGAAAAGGGACATATTCGTCCTTCGTCATCTCCCTTAGGAGCCGGTTTTTTCTTTGTGTCTAAGAAAGATGGCTCTTTGAGGCCGTGTATTGATTATCGGCTTTTGAATAAAATCACGGTTAAATATCAATATCCGTTACCACTGCTGACTGATTTGTTTGCTCGTATAAAGGGGGCCAAGTGGTTCTCTAAGATTGATCTCCGTGGGGCGTATAATTTGGTGCGAATCAAGCAGGGGGATGAGTGGAAAACCGCATTTAATACGCCCGAGGGCCACTTTGAGTATTTGGTGATGCCTTTTGGTCTTTCAAATGCCCCTTCAGTCTTCCAGTCCTTTATGCATGACATTTTCCGCGATTATTTGGATAAATTTATGATTGTGTATCTGGATGATATTCTGATTTTTTCGGATGACTGGGACTCTCATGTCCAGCAGGTCAGGAGGGTTTTTCAGGTTTTGCGGTCTAATTCCTTGTGTGTGAAGGGTTCTAAGTGCGTTTTTGGGGTTCAAAAGATTTCCTTCTTGGGATACATTTTTTCCCCCTCTTCCATCGAGATGGATCCTGTCAAGGTTCAGGCTATTTGTGATTGGACGCAACCCTCTTCTCTTAAGAGTCTTCAGAAATTTTTGGGCTTTGCTAACTTTTATTGTCGATTTATTGCTGGTTTTTCTGATGTTGTTAAACCATTGAGTGATTTGACTAAGAAGGGTGCTGATGTTGCTGATTGGTCCCCTGATGCTGTGGAGGCCTTTCGGGAGCTTAAGCGCCGCTTTTCTTCCGCCCCTGTGTTGCGTCAGCCTGATGTTGCTCTTCCTTTTCAGGTTGAGGTCGACGCTTCTGAAATCGGAGCTGGGGCGGTGTTGTCGCAGAGAAGTTCCGACTGCCCCGTGATGAGACCTTGTGCTTTTTTTTCCCGTAAATTTTCGCGCGCCGAGCGGAATTATGATATTGGGAATCGGGAGCTTTTGGCCATGAAGTGGGCTTTTGAGGAGTGGCGTCACTGGCTTGAGGGGGCCAGACATCAGGTGGTGGTATTGACTGACCACAAAAATTTAATTTACCATGAGTCTGCCAGGCGCCTGAATCCTAGACAGGCGCGCTGGTCGTTGTTTTTCTCTCGGTTTAATTTTGTGGTGTCATACCTACCGGGTTCTAAGAATGTTAAGGCGGATGCCCTTTCTAGGAGTTTTGAGCCTGACTCCCCTGGTAATTCTGAGCCCACAGGTATCCTTAAGGATGGAGTGATATTGTCTGCCGTTTCTCCAGACCTGCGGCGGGCCTTGCAGGAGTTTCAGGCGGATAGACCGGATCGTTGCCCACCTGGTAGACTGTTTGTTCCTGATGATTGGACCAGTAGAGTCATCTCTGAGGTTCATTCTTCTGCGTTGGCAGGTCATCCTGGAATCTTTGGTACCAGGGATTTGGTGGCAAGGTCCTTCTGGTGGCCTTCCCTGTCACGAGATGTGCGAGGCTTTGTGCAGTCTTGTGACGTTTGTGCTCGGGCCAAGCCTTGTTGTTCTCGGGCTAGTGGATTGTTGTTGCCCTTGCCTATTCCGAAGAGGCCTTGGACGCACATCTCGATGGATTTTATTTCGGATCTGCCTGTTTCTCAGAAGATGTCTGTCATCTGGGTGGTGTGTGACCGTTTCTCTAAGATGGTCCATTTGGTTCCCTTGCCTAAGTTGCCTTCTTCTTCCGAGTTGGTTCCTCTGTTTTTTCAAAATGTTGTTCGTTTGCATGGTATTCCGGAGAATATCGTTTCTGACAGAGGGACCCAATTCGTGTCTAGATTTTGGCGGGCATTCTGTGCTAGGATGGGCATAGATTTGTCTTTTTCGTCTGCTTTCCATCCTCAGACTAATGGCCAGACCGAGCGGACTAATCAGACCTTGGAGACATATTTGAGGTGTTTTGTGTCTGCGGATCAGGATGATTGGGTTGCTTTTTTGCCATTGGCGGAGTTCGCCCTCAATAATCGGGCCAGCTCTGCCACCTTGGTGTCCCCGTTTTTCTGTAATTCGGGGTTTCATCCTCGATTTTCCTCCGGTCAGGTGGAATCTTCGGATTGTCCTGGAGTGGATGCTGTGGTGGAGAGGTTGCATCAGATTTGGGGGCAGGTAGTGGACAATTTGAAGTTGTCCCAGGAGAAGACTCAGCTTTTTGCCAACCGCCGTCGTCGTGTTGGTCCTCGGCTTTGTGTTGGGGACTTGGTGTGGTTGTCTTCTCGTTTTGTCCCTATGAGGGTTTCTTCTCCTAAGTTTAAGCCTCGGTTCATCGGCCCGTACAAGATATTGGAGATTCTTAACCCTGTGTCCTTCCGTTTGGACCTCCCTGCATCTTTTTCTATTCATAATGTTTTTCATCAGTCATTATTGCGCAGGTATGAGGTACCGGTTGTGCCTTCCGTTGAGCCTCCTGCTCCGGTGTTGGTTGAGGGTGAGTTGGAGTACGTTGTGGAAAAGATCTTAGACTCCCGTGTTTCCAGACGGAAACTCCAGTATCTGGTCAAATGGAAGGGATACGGTCAGGAGGATAATTCTTGGGTGACTGCCTCTGATGTTCATGCCTCCGATCTTGTCCGTGCCTTTCATAGGGCTCATCCTGATCGCCCTGGTGGTTCTGGTGAGGGTTCGGTGCCCCCTCCTTGAGGGGGGGGTACTGTTGTGAAATTGGATTCTGGGCTCCCCCGGTGGCCACTGGTGGAATTGAACTTGTGTGCATCATCCTCTCTGTTCACCTGTTCCCATCAGGATGTGGGAGTCTCTATATAACCTTGCTCCTCTGTCAGTTTCATGCCGGTCAACAATGTAATCAGAAGCCTTTCTGTGCATGTTCCTGCTACTAGACAACTCCCAGCTAAGTTGGACTTAGTCCTTGTTTGTTTTTGCATTTTGTTCCAGTTCACAGCTGTAGTTTCGTTTCTGTGTCTGGAAAGCTCTTGTGATCTGAAATTGCCACTCTGGTGTTATGAGTTAATACTAGAGTCTTAAAGTAATTTCAGGATGGTATTTTGATAGGGTTTTCAGCTGACCATGAAAGTGCCCTTTCTGTCTTCCTGCTATCTAGTAAGCGGACCTCAATTTTGCTAAACCTATTTTCATACTACGTTTGTCATTTCATCTAAAATCACCGCCAATATTTGTGGGGGCCTCTGTCTGCCTTTCGGGGAAATTTCTCTAGAGGTGAGCCAGGACTATATTTTCCTCTGTCAGGATTAGTTAGTCCTCCGGCCGGCGCTGGGCGTCTAGGGATAAAACGCAGGCTACGCTACCCGGCTACTGTTAGTTGTGCGGCAGGTTTAGTTCATGGTCAGTTTAGTTTCCATCCTTCCAAGAGCTAGTTCGTATGTTTGCTGGGCTATGTTCTCTTGCCATTGAGAACCATAACACCCCGCCAACCAAATCGGAGGCCGAGGGGCCCCGCCAACCAAATCGGAGGCCGAGGAGCCCCACCCAACAAATCGAAGGCCGAGCGGCCCCGCCCACCAAAGCGGAGGCCGAGGGGCCCGGCCCCGCCCACCAAAGCGGAGGCCGAGGGGCCCCGACCACCACATCGGAGGCCGAGGGGCCCGCCCACCAAATCGGAGGCCGAGGGGCCCCGCCTACCAAATCGGAGGCCGAGGGTCCCCGCCCACCAAATCGGAGGCCGAGGGTCCCCGCCCACCAAATTGGAGGCCGAGGGTCCCCGCCCACCAAATCGGAGGCCGAGGGGCCCCGCATACCAAATCAGAGGCCGAGGGTCCCCGCCCACCAAATCGGAGGCTGAGGGTCCCCGCCCACCAAATCGGAGGCCGAGGGGCCCCGCCCACCAAATCGGAGGCCGGGGGTCCCCGCCCACCAAATCGGAGGCCGAGGGGCCCTGCCCACCACATCGGAGGCCGATGGGCCCCGCCCACCAAATCGGAGGCTGAGTGGCCCCACCAACCAAATCGGAGGCCGAGGGGCCCCGCCCACCAAATCGGAGGCCGAGGGTCCCTGCCCACCAAATCAGAGGCCGAGGGGCCCCGCCAACCAAATCGGAGGCCGAGGGGCCCCGCCCACCAAATCGGAGGCCGAGGGTCCCCGCCCACCAAATCGGAGGCCGAGGGTCCCCGCCCACCAAATCGGAGGATAAGGGGCCCCGCCTACCAAATCGGAGGCCAAGGGGCCCCACCAACCAAATCGGAGGCCGAGGAGCCCCGCCCACCAAATCGAAGGCCGAGCGGCCCCGCCCACCAAAGCGGAGGCAGAGGGACCCCGCCCACCAAATCGGAGGCCGTGAGGCCCCGCCAACCAAATCGGAGGCCGAGGGTCCCCGCCCACCAAATTATTCTTACATTTGAATATATAAAGTATATATGGATTCTATACTCCCGATTCTTTAGAATCGGGCTGCCATCTAGTGAGTATATAAAACTCCAAAAAAAAAAAAAACGATCAAAAACTCAAAATTTTGATACAAAAGAAAAAACTTTGGAAAACTTTAAAAAAAACTTAAAAAAAAACCTTTAAAAAATATATATAAGAAAAACAGAATAAAGACTTTCAAAAGAGTAAAAAAAAACTATATATATATATTTTCCTTCTCCCCTCTCTCCGCGCTCAACGCAGTCAGAGACACACACTTCCCCTTTTCTTATGCTATTGTATCCAATGTCACTAAAATCACGTATCTGAAAACACGTATGTCGCATCAAAAATGATAGATACAATTTAATTTCACTTCTTCTTCAAATAAATGCTATACCATAGCCAGATTGCAAAAGAAAAAGAAAAAAACAGATGTGACAATGTGATTTACAATGCATATATCTTTGCTCGGAAAAAGGGGAAGTAAAAAATGAAAAAAAAAAAACTTTCCTTTTACAACTTTACAATTGTATGCATTTAAGCAACATTAACGTGACATTAACAAACAAAATAGACGTCCAGGAGAAATCGATAGGCCCTCTTTATTATTCTGTGACACGTGCAGGCCGTTCTGGGAACAGACAACTATCAATCGCACTGGGCACGCATATGCCGGGAAATCTACCACCCTCCGATCCGGTCGTCCTGACTGGCCGCCGGCTATGGGAATCTGTGGCAGCCCTCAAAGCTATCACCATCCGAGCCTGGATCATGGAACTGCTTGTCCCGAGACCTCCTGTCTCTCCTATTGCACGGGAATCTGTGATAGCTTATTCAGCGATTTGACCTCCTGCTGTCTGTTACCCAGCCACCATAAACAAAAGTCACTTTTCCTTCCTTCTTCCAGATCCTACACAAACACAGAACACATACACGGCACACAGCAGACACCTTGACAAAAATCCCAGGGTTTTGGATTCAGGCTTTGGACTTTTTACACTACCTGGGAAATGCGGTGGTGACCACACCTGACCGGCAAGAGGCATTGACCCGGACTGGGCAGAGGCGACTTTCAGGTAAGATGATAACATTTTCTTACCTTACTTATGGAGCTGCGCAGTCTCCGTCCCGTGAACCAAGGCCGTGGCCAACACCTCCGTATCTCCGGTCAGCAGGATCCCGTGCGTTTCAACCATGCCTCGCTGTTGGGGGCCATTTGATATGGAAATTTGGGTTGGATAAATTTATCCCTGTGTGTGCTGCAGCCGCTCCCAATTAGACTGAGTATTTTGAGCACTCATCAAGAATGAGACTGCACAACATTATTGTGTCAATAACATTCCATCAATACTGATACTTTATTGTACATACATAGTTTTTATGATAGCATATAGAAAGGAGTGGTTAGGGGTTGTTAGGGGTGGTTAGTTAATTACCATATTGTCTAGCTCCCCTGTCATTGGTTATCTAAACATATATGGAATATTGTGATTAATGCTCGTGTGACTGCTGATTAAGCAACTAAAATGTAGCTCTGTATCTAGGACAAAGTTGAGACATTTGATCAGCACTTAATACATCTGGTGTTGTTCCGCTTTTGGGATGGAAAACCCCATACAATCTGTCTGGCTTATATCAGTTCATGTCAGCCATTTTAAACCATTGATTATAATGTATATATTAGCTGTGAGCATATGAGTATATATGATTATAGAGGAGTATACCTGCAAGTGAGATCTACATGATATATATATTTCTATCACAATAGCAATATTTTGTCTATATCTGCTTTGGTCTAGGGGTCATGTACCCCGTTGCACCAGCACCTCGTAACTCAACTAAGTTGCATGACAATCTCCTAAATATCAGTGTATAATAGGAATGGCTTATCAAAGTCTGCATGAGCCACAATGGGGGCTTCTTTCAGGGTCTGGAAGGCCTCCTCCTGCATCTGTTCCTGGGGTATGTTTTCATTCTTGGGTACTCCAGCCGTTCCCCTTAGCAGCTCATTCACAGGGCCCGCTATTTTCTCACAGACTTTGAGAAACTGTTGATAGTACCCAGCCAATTCAAGAAAGACTTTCATCTCCCACAGGGTTCTGGGTGCTGACCATTGCTGTATCACAGCTACTTTACCTTGAAAATGCAGAACCGCACCCTGAGACACCTTATGGCCCAGGTACTCGATCTTCTTCTTGAAAAGATGACACTTCTTTGGCTTTGCCTTCAAGCCATGGGCCCGCAATCGCCCGACTACCTGCTTGAGTCTGTTCAGGTGTTCTTGAATGGTAGCAGGGTACAAAATGATATTGTTCAGGTATATCAGAGTGGTTTCAACTTTCAAGTTGCCCAGGCACTTCTCCATCAGCTGCTGAAAAGTACCCGGTGCATTGCATTGGATAGTCCGAATGGCATTCTGTTAAAATCTAACAATCCATGGAGGGTATAAACGCTGTTAAGAATTTCTCGATGCAAGGCAGGGGGAATGAGTCTTGCATGGTGCACCCATTCAATTGCCGGAAGTCCACAAAAAAACTAATGGCTCTATCCTTCTTGACAAGCATCAGTGGGGCTGCCCATTGATTCTGGCTACTCTACACCACTAACGAATCCAACATCTGTTTCAACAATGTCTTCACTTCCTGGTACAGCTTGGGAGGTTTCTATCGATAACTTTCTCAGATCGGAGAAGTGTCCCCCGTCGGAATCTCATTGGTGATGAAATCGGTGTAGTGGGCTAAAGCGGCTTTATTCTTCCACAGCTTTGCTTCAACTGTTTATATACAATACAAATTTGGGCCAATATGGCTCGCAAATTCTATTCCGGCATCACCTACCGGTGATAGGGTCACTTCCTTCCATCTCAGCACTTCGTCTCGATGTAGGTACACACAAGTCAGCTACACTCCTGGTGTGAAGCAGACTTCTCTCTGTCCCACATTCACAGCTCTGATGGGTACTCGTCCATTATGGACCACGGCCAATGTATGGACTGCCAGGGTATTCTGGTCTAGTTCTCCTAGACTCACCGGTTTGATGACCACTTTTATACCTTCAAAGTTGTGGAAGGTTCCTACAGCCAGTGGCAGGATGGTCTCCTGACATGGAGGGAAGTTGAGGGAAAAACTTTCCTGGCACTAAGATAACTGCCATAGACTGGTGTGCTGAGATGCTCTTCTGTGTTCCACATATCAGCAGTTGAAATGCTTTCTGGGTGGGTTTGTGCAGAGTGGCCGGTTTCCAGTAGCCATGTCCCTCCGTTTAGTGAAGATGATCTTGTCCAATTCTCTCAGGATATTCATAGTCATTATCACCAGTACATTTTCTTTAAATGGCTTGGGAACCAGCAGGATGCTTTTTCTTCCCATCTTGTCCACATAGCCGCACATTCATCCATATGACCCCTGTGATGGGTGTTGGTTGCTGATTAGCTGCTGTTACCTGGATCAGCATCTCCAGCACTGGCTTGGCCATTATTTGAAAGTAACGGTTGAAGTAACTCAGTAACTCAGGCATGGTCATTACCTGTGACCCGGAATCCACTAAGCAGTCCACTGGAATACCTTCAAAACTAAGCTTGCATGATGGGACACCTTGCAACCAGATGCTCGTAGTTGTGTTGGGTACCTTTTCCCACTACCTCCCCTGCATCCCACTACTTTGGGGACCGGAAGTTTAAAGATGGTTCTGGGTGTTCTTGCAAATCACTGAACACCAATAGCGAAGTGTTCTCTACTTCCACACTGCCAATACTGTGCAGCCCAATGATTCCCTCTTCACCTGCATGTGGGAGGTACCCTTAGAACCTAATTAGCTGGCATCATTGGGGACACTGGGGTCCGGGATAGATCGGGTCAGACTAAGGGCCTACGGATGGAGGATATTGAGGAACTTGGTGGAATGATCCACATATAGGCATAGCAGGTGGATGACTTTAGGGCTTCAGTAGACTTCTGTAGGGAGGCTCAGGTTTGGGAGCCTGGGCAAAGCTCAATAGGGATATTGTAGGGCTGGGTAGGCGACCTCAGGGGCAGAGCCGGAGCACATCCACTTTCTCATTTGAGTCAACTTCTCTTGCATAGTATTCAAGGAAATCTGCAGATCTTGTACTACTCCGATCAAAGACTCTTCATTCATTGTGCCCCTGAGGGTAGCAATGGTCTGAGTCCATACCGCTCCAGAAGCATAGATTTCTTCTTTGCTTCGGGCCACCGCCTCCACCAATATTTGCTGAAAGCTTAAGGAAGGGTCCACTCTAACTCGCTCACCAAGATCTGCCTCAGGAGAGTACTGTAGAGTCGCAGGCTAAATTGATCTCATAGTATTCGGTCCACAGATTCCATGCTAAATCCAGGATGGTTGGGAGCTTTGGGAAAGGACTTATAATTATTCAACATAATTATTTCTTGTTTTAATATTACGGATAATTGTATTTATTAGAAAAATGTGGATATTATACCAGGCAGAATAATAGGGGTACTGGTGTAGGTTATATTCACAGATTGTAGATGTTACACGGGTGGGAAGCATTCTCATTATGTAAAGCAGTCCCAGAAACTATCTTTGCGTGTCTACAACCCAGCTTTCCCAGCACCACCAGCGTTCTCGGAAAATATCATCGCTGACCTGCAACCCAGCTTTCCCCACATTAGCAGCAGTCTCAGAGCCTACTATCACAGCACTGCTTCTCTGCTGCTGTTACAGTCTCTTTACTGGATGCAGTGGTGACTTCGCGACTTAAGCACATATTACGGCTGTTCTGTTGCGTCCTCCATAACAGTTCCTCATATGGCTCCTTGGGAAAATGATAGTTTTATATTGATCACTAACATGGGAAATTTTTTTTCAACCATCATGCCTCTTTACAGAATGTATGTTGAGCAGGGATGTTGAGATCCTTCACAAGTTCTATCTAGGAAGGGATGAGTTAAGGAGAGAAGAGATAAACATTCTTCTGCCTTTCATACCTGTCAGCGTCCTGATGTTTGGGATAGGAGAATTGGGATTTAGTAACTGTTATGTTTTATATCTTTGTAAGCAAATCAAAAAAAGATAGACATTGTAAGAAACCATTGCTTTCTCTTCCACTGACACAATTAGGAGCAGTTATGTCCACTAGAGGGTGGTGTTACCTTAAAAAACACCTCACTAAATTGTGACTACAGTTTAAGTGATGTAGGTGTCATTGACCATTGAAGCCCTGAAAATACAACTTATGTCATAAGATATGTTTAATAAATGTCACAATTTAACAATGTAAACAGCCTAGTATCTTGTACAGCAAAACTTTAATCTGGTTGTAACCTTCAGATTTGTAAGAATTTACTATGTCAGAAAAAGCTGCAATGTTTTATTATTTATGATATAGAAGTTGTCATAATTTCGGATGAATTTTCTTTGATAAAGTTTAAACTTATAGGACTGACCAATTTAGTTGTACCCACAAACATCTGCTATATGCACTATTAGAAAAAGCTCTATTGATATGTATAAATATTTTATACATTGTAAAGCTATCTATCTCGTGTTCCAAATTATTATGCAAATTGGATTTAAGTGATATAAAGATATTTTTAACACAATATAAGAAAAAAGTGAAACGAACGGCACCAGAGGAATGCACACTCTCAGGCGTTGGAACCATGTGGAGACTGATAGGCAGCTTGCACGAAATCACGGGTTATTGGTGCTCAGCATATGTATAGCCAAAAAGCAAAATATTTTATGATGAGAAGAAAATGCGGCACACCCTGTTGCTGTGAAGTCGTGATCTTTATTGGACACAAAGAATTTCAATAAATCAAATCCATGAGGATGGCAGGTATACAGGAGGGTGCGGGGAGCGGAGAGTGGACAACGGCTGTTTCACGCTGTTGGACCAGTTGAAGCACACTCAGCGCGAAACGGCCGTTGTCCACTCTCCGCTCCCTGCATCCTCCTGTATACCTGCTGTCCTCATGGATTTGAATTATTGAAATTTTTTGTGTCCAATAAAGATCACGACTTCACAGCAACAGGGTGAGTGCCACATTTTCTTCTCATGATAAAAGATATTTTTAAGATAAACTCATGAATGGTATTGTGTCTCAGGGTTCGTTGGATCACTGACATTATTCTCAAATACCTGTGATAATTAATTTGCCAAGTAATCCCATATGAAGGAAAACTACTTAAGAAGGACATTCCACATTATTAGGCAGCCACAGGTTTCAAGCAATATAGGAAAGATAAATGACCTCTCTGCGGCCAAAAAGCATCAAATAGTGCAATTTCGTCTACGAGGTATGAAAACATTGCATATTTCATGAAGACCTAAGCATGAGAATCATACTGTGAAGAGATTTCTGGATAAGATGAAGATGGATTTGTGCGGATAAAGGCATAATGAGTAAGGTTCCTGTAAGAACGAAAAAGCAAACAGGTAAGCAAGTGTGCTCGTTACTCTAGTTTCTCCGAGCATGCTCGAGGTGGTCTCCAAGTATTTTGGCATGCTCAGAGATTTAGTTTATGTCGACGCAGCTGCAGATTTGCAGTTGCTAGACAGACTGAATACATGTGGGGATTGCCTGTTTGTTAGGCAATCCCCACATGTGTTCAAGCTGTCTAGCAGCAGCAAATCATGCAGCTGCGTTGACATAAACTAAATCTCTGAGCATGCTGAAATACTTGGAGACCATCCTTAGCATGCTCGGAGAAACTCGAGCGACGAGCATACTCGCTCATCACTAGTCACCACTTTTGTATTTATCACCCACTCCTGGTTTTGATTTACAAATACTGAGGTAAAATACTGACCAAGTACTCAACATATGAATGTGGCTTTGCAACAAAAGTGTTCCTGTGAATACACAAGGAACCTCCAATGTCTCTGACCCAAAAGGCACATTTGTATATCACTGTTGCCTTGAAGCCTGCAAACTACTGCTGAAACCTTCTGGTAACACTGTACTGTTCCAGTGACTGCTTCTCTCCGGAGACTTGTTGTGTAATGTTCCCTCATGGACGACGAGTAACCTCGTTTAGCTTGCTGAGTCTCGCCCTTCCTTTGTCCGTGTCTCCAACTCTGCATTTTCAATTCCTTACCTAATTTTTGCATCTAATGAGTGTTATATAATTTGCTGTGCATGAGCTTTACTGAACAAACAGCCTAACAGACTGCTATCATACTATCACAATCATAAACTGACTGGAATATTAATGCTCAAAATATCTATCAGGTTCTCCTTTTATGTATGCCAATGATAATAAAATGGGAGACTAAGCTGTGAGTTTTTCCACCTGGTTGAAGAACACACTTCTAATGGGATGGCAGAGAACTCACATTGTAGTAAAACTTGTCAGCAGACACGTGCAGTAAATGTATGTTTAGAAGAATGGGATTATTGTGTCACACACACTTTAATAAAAAAAAACTTATACTGCCCTGAGGAGTGACTTTTCTATAAATGATGGGTACTCACAAGTGCTTGCCATATGTTTTTCTACTTTATTAATAGTTCATTTGCACACCATACTGTGCCTCAAATATGCCATATTAATTCAAATACTTTTTGTGATTCGTCATATTGAAATAATTTGAAACATTGCAGTTTTACACGGGCACCTAAAGCCATCACAATGTGTCCTGGGTTCTCTTGTAAATACAATATACACCAAATCAGGGAATTTACATACTTCTCATCACTGATTGTTTCTTGAAATTGGTAAAAAAAAGTGGATAGGACTTATGCAAATGCAGAAGTAGGCTTTACTGGGGGAGACTTAGGTCAGGGTCACACTTGTGAGTGCAATGCGAGAAACTCGCTCTGGTCTCTCTCATCAATACCCAGCACTGACGCCGGCGCTCGGGACCGGAGTGTGCGGCTGCATGTATTTCTATGCAGCTGAACGCTCCGATCCTGAGGGTCGGCGGTAATGCCAGGTATTGAGGCGCGAGTTTCTCGCATTGCACTCGCAAGTGTGACCCCGGCCTTAGAGGGAAAGTGCCAGCAGGATTTCAGCCCACTAACTATTTAGATGAATATATAGCACTTTCAAAGTCAAGTCCAGACATACATTTTTATATAGCCGATCCGTTCCTCAGTTACTGAGAAATCGATGTTTGAATTTATATGCAAATGAGGCAGAAGAGCTATTCTAGATCTGAAGTCTCAGTCATTCCATCTCTATTTTCTGCCCAGCACCACCTCCTCCTGCTTAAGTGACAGCCTTTACTGTGTGTGACGTCAGACAATGGAGCTGTCAGTCTACCAGGAGAAGGAGATGCTGAGCAGGAAATAGAGGTGGAATGAGAAAGGCTTCAGATCTATTATAATCATTTGCATAAACGCTGATTTCTTAGTAATGGAGGAACGGACTGGTGATGTACAGCTATTACAGGCCTTGTCTTTCAAAGAGCTACATGTTCATATAAATAGTTTCGGGTCGGAAATCCAGATTGCCTTTATAGAGATTGTCCACCATTTGAGGACTGTTTTTTACTTACTTAAATGCATGCAATTTTGCCTAAAATAAATCATTTTTGCATATGGGTTCCATGTAAAATGTAGCACCGCTTGCCTTTCTGATGCACTATTACTACCTGCAGGATCACTTTGTTTGGTTTGACATGTCTTTATTTTATCTGGTGTATCAAGGACATTATTTTGTGTTAGGTTAATATTAGATAAAATGACAGGATCTTCTCCTGTTCTTGTTTGTGTAGTTTTCTTTACAGATTGCACAACTCTCCAGTTCATAAAATGGCTGCTAGTAGAGGAACATGTGACCAGATCAGTACAAAAGCTGTTTTTCTTGTTTTTCTATTGAATGAGGCTGTTAGGTTGGTCACATTGTCCTGCACCAGCAGCCATTTTATGGACTGGAGAGCTGTGCAGTCTATGAAGACAGCTGTACTTATGTAAGAGTGGTGGATGGTACTATTGTGTTCCTACCTCTGAAGATGCAATGTCCGCCGGCTCTCAAGGCAACATTACAAAGAGTGCTATTTCTTCTGGTGTACAGGGGATGATGTGAAGCGAAAGGTAGCGGATCCCATGTGCACTCCAGGATTGGAGGGGAAATTCCTGGGGCTTACAGGAACATTAAATATAGAGATAGTCCAAGAGGAACGGATAGTAATTCTGAAGATGTACTGTATTAAGAAAACAAGAACTAAGCAGAATTGTGCCCAATACTGCGTCTTAGAATCTGATGAACTTTTGCTTGTTGAACTGAACTGCGTGTCCCTTGAATTATGTGCGGCAGCTCCTGAAGATGGAGGCCTGGAGAAAGTGGAGTCATGCGGCTTACAAATGACTGTGATGCACACCGCACCTGGTAGCACATTGGAACTGGGACACAATTTTCCTCTAAAGTCACAGGGTGTAATGGATCAGAAGTTCATCCATGGCTACCGCCCTCGGTCACTTTACACCTACAACTATGGGAAAATAACTGGTCATGCCTATATAATAATAGAGACACAAAACCATGTCCCCAACACATTTGTTCAGTAAAGTAAAGATGAAGTGGACAACTCCTTTTTATAACATTCGTAAAGGGGATTCAAATATGGAGAGAAATTACCTCTTTTTCATCAGATTGTTGAAGTTAAAGACAGGTCTGTTGTATACTATGCACTGTAGTGTACACAGTGGTATGACTTGAAGCTATGGGCTATTTTGCCCGTCATTATCATGGGTCTTTATAACAATGGTCTTCTCATATGGGTTAAAGGGACATTTCGGGTCCTGAGCCTCAAGAGCCCACGTGCAACTGCAACACTTTTACGCTCCTAACTATACACATAGAGAAGATTCTGAACGCATCACCCCTGGTCTTTGTGGAAGGAACACGTTTTTTGAAGATGCTAATTATCTATAACATAATTGTTAAGGACTGTCCTGAGTTGGAGTAGTGATATAGCAACCACTAAGGGCAGCACCAGCAGGTAGTGTCATGAGGATATAGCCAGAGGTCAATATGCAGAGCAGCAGTGTAGTAAGGAGGATAAGCTGGAATTGTAGTCAGGATATAGCCTGAAGTTGGTACATGGAGCATCAGTAGGATCTTGAGGATAAGCGGGAATCATAGTCAGGATAAAGACAGAGATCTATAAACTGAGCAGCACTATATATATATAAGCAGGTAACATAGTAAGGAAATAGCCAGAGGTAAGTACATGGTGCAGCAGTAGGATCTTGAGGATAAGCAGCAGGTGGGAAGAAACAAGACTAAAGGCTGGAAGCTCAATAATCTCTCAATGAAGGCAGTGGAGTGCAATGTTTAAGAAGGGTGTTCAATCAGGAGATCACAGGGTTGAGCCAATCAGGTACTTGTTGTGAAGACATCAGGAAGAACACAGGTACTAGTATCTGATTTAGCAAGGAACTGTACAGCGAGCTGAATAGCTCTGAGAGAAGAGCTGCCTCCTGGTGCACAGGAGCTACTAGGCTTGAATACTGACAGTACTCCCCTCCTTCCAGGATGGCCTCAGGACAGGGCCGTATTTAGAGATTCTCCTGCCCTAGGCACTTTTAGTGCTGCCTCCCCCATTGGTGAGTATGACACTATCGGCAGTGACTTTGGCAAAAATCGCTGATGTGAAAGTAGCCTTTTGCAGCAGATCCGGCAGTTTTTCTGCATCTGCCACGTAATGGATCACTTATGGCAACACTGTGTTCGGCCTCATTCATTCCCTATGTGACTTGCAGACATGTGCGGAACTTGCGGTTTTGCCGCGATCCGGCAAATGCGGTACTTGCAGCAATGGAAAAAAACACTGCTAGCTGTGTTTTTTGTATCACCGTAAGTGCAAAACCGCAATTGCCGCACATGTCCGCAAGTAGCCATCACTACCTGTCCCTGCACCTTGCTAGCTCATCCCTATACAACCCTCCCTGACCTAAAACTACACTATAAAGCTTTAGAAAAAACAATTTATTAACTGACATATTCCATTGACATATAATGAGGCTCCAGGCTACGGCGTAGACTGGGACAGGCAGTCTCCGGGTCTCCATTCTCTCTGTGCACACCCTCAGTCCCTGCCTCACTGCCTGTGCACACACATCCCTCCACCGGACCCGGTAATCGCCGCTCGTAGTAGCATACCAGCAGAGGTGTATCTAGGGTTTCTGGCACCAGGGGCAAGAATTCATTTTGGCGCCCCCCCTTAGGACATATGCGATTTTCGCACTTAGTCATGTGCCCACGAGCTCCTCTCCCTAATGCTCTCAATGTTCAGTGAAAAACAGAGAGAAGCAGAAGAGAAGCTCGTTGTCACAGGACCATAAGTATGAAAGTCGCATGTGAGTGAAGTGTCCATGTGATGACTACTTGAACCTGCAGAGCTGAATCCTGACATCGCAGCTTCTGAATTCTCACAACTCATGCACTGCACACTTTTAGGATTCTCCCTTGCCGGTGGACGGTCATGTCAGCACAAGTATGCGATTTGTATACTTCTGACCACATTCCGACTAGACGTGCCTGGCCTCGCTTAGTTCATTTTCATTGACGGAGGCCACACATGTCTAGTCAGCATGTGACCGCATTAATGTAAATCCCCAGCATGAGAGAATTCTGACAGCGTGCAGTGTGCACTGTGAGAATTCAGAAGTCTGCAGTCACAAAGAATGACTGCAGACTCATCACAAACCTGGACATCCCCTTTAATGCTCCTAACATAAATAAAAACATGAGAGTTAGCATCACAAATAACATTTACATCCAGGTACCTTATAGATGACGTTGCCTCTGGAGCCGTTCTTCTTTTCTTCATCTTGTCCAGACCCCATGATGAGTTTTCTCATCCACAGCCGTCTCTGCAGACCTCCATCTTCTCCGCTCTTATGCAGAAAATCTCCACATGATGCCCTTAAAGATACAAGTGTCATTATAATGCTCCTGAATAAAAAATTGCCCCTAACTATATTGTCTGCACACAATATGACCCCCACATTGTCCCTCTTATGGTACATGCTCTTCACACTGACCTCTCCTTTCTATACCGGCCCCTCTTCACACTGTCCTCTTACACTGTGTCCCCCCCTATAGGGCCCAGTATTTATACTCCATATTTATACTCCATCCTCCCACCCTGTGAGCATGGCTCCCCCATCTTCCCACCCCGTGTGCATGGCTCCCCCATCCTCCCCTGCGTGCATGGCTCCCCCATCCTTCTCCCCTGTGTGCATGGCTCCCCCATCCTTCTCCCCTGTGTGCATGGCTCCCCTATCCTCCCACCCTGCGTGCATGGCCCCCCCATCCTTCTCCCCTGCATGCATGGCTCCCCCATCCTTCTCCCCTGCGTGCATGGCTACCCCATCCTTCTCCCCTGCGTGCATGGCTCCCCCATCCTTCTCCCCTGCGTGCATGGCTCCCCCATCCTTCTCCCCTGCGTGCATGGCTCCCCCATCCTTTTTCCCTGTCATACTCACCTCTAACCGTGCGGCGCAGAACTTCCCGGCATCTCTGCAGCGTCTTCCTTCCTGTATGAGCGGTCACATGGTAGCGCTCATTAAGGTGATGAATATGCGCAAATTCATCACCTTAATGAGCGGTACCATGTGACCGCTGAAAACAGGACGCGCTGCCGGCGCTGAGACGCAGTTGCAGCCACCGCTGGAGGAAGGTGCGTATTATGTCTTCAGGGAGGGGGGCGGGAGGGAGGGATTGAGGAGGGGGCAGGCACTTGACCCCGGAGTTTTATATAAAAAAAACCCTAGCTCAAGTGCGCCCCCCACATCCCGCCGCCCTAGGCACGTCCCCTTAAGTGCCTAGTGGCAAATACGGTCCTGCCTCTGGACATCTCAGGAGCTGGCTTCGCTGGATGTCTCTGGTGAAAGGCTCTTGTAAGCCTGGGTGCATGGACATTGCCTCCAGCTTCCATGAATTATCTTCTGGTCTTTAACCCCTCTATGCACCAAATATTACAATCTTCTAGGGTCCAGAATTTTATCCACAATGTAATCTTCCTCACCATGGACTTTTTCTGGTGGAGGAGGTGGCTGAGTTCTTCATGGAAATGGGTTCTTACTGAATGGTTTGAGCAAGGATACATGGAATACAGGATGTATTTTCAGGCTGTTAGGAAGTTTTAAACAGAAAGAAACTGGGTTAATTTGTGCAGAAATTTGAAAAGATCCTATGAATTTTAAACCAATTTAGAAGACGGTATGTTAATTTTCAGATTTTTTGTAGAAAGCCAAACCTTGTAACTAACCTCAAGGGTAGCATGGGCTTTGCGATGTTTATCCGTTGTTTCTTTGTAATCTTCATTAGACTTTTGTAACATCTCAATTAGTTATTCCTGGACTTTCTGCAAATTTGTAAGTTTGTCAGCAACAGCAGAAACCAAAGTATTCAATGGAAGATTATAAATAAATACCGGATGCAAGCCATAGTTAGCAAAAAATGGCCTTTGGGGTGTAGAACTGTGCTCGGAGTTATTATAAGCAAATTCTGCTGTTGGTAAATAGTCCACCCAGTCATCCTGTAGGTAAGAAATAAAACGGTGCAGGGATTCTTCAAGAGTTTGGTTAGTTCTTTCAGTCTGGCTATTGGATTGTGGGTGAAAGGCAGTAGACAAATTGACAGTAATTCCTAAAGCTCTACAGAAGCTTTTCCAAAATTTTGATGTAAACTGGACACCTGCATCAGAAATTACATTTTCAGGAATTCCATGCAGCATACTGTAAATATCTCTTTGACCACTAATTCTGTGCTTTGTTCAGCAGTAGGAATCCCTTTAGTTGGAATAAAATGGGCCATCTTTGTGAGACGACCCACCACAACAAGGATAACTGTCTGTTCTTTAGAGGGAAGTAGGGCCATGATAAATTCCATTCAAATTAATCCCCAAGGCCTGGATGGAACTGGAAGAGGTTGTCGGAGTCCTAAAGGTCGGTATCGTCCATGCACATGTAACACCCCAGGTAACCAGTTGTTACAGTGATGTTGCCTTCCTTTCGGGGAGGGTGATGTCACGCTTGGAGGCAAGGGGGATTCTCTCTGTCGGGTATGGCACTCACATTCAACACATCTGAATCTAGGTCAGGAGGGGGAGCTCGGAACCCGGATTCAGGGGAGCTTCCTTGGACTTTATGTATCCTGGCCTGGAGGAGGGTCAGCCAGTTGTAGAGAGTTGTAGAGGAGTGAGGAGAGGAGAAGGATGTCTGGAACAGACTGAGAAGGCCTAGCAGCCACATGGGAGCTGCAGCCTCTGGAAAGAGTGAGAACTTGAAGGAGTTGAATAGTGGAGGAGCTTAGAGGGAAGAAGCACAGAGGAGGAAGAGGCACAGGAGGGGAACAGCAGAAGGACACCCTAGGAGCCAGAACGCAGAAACCGGGTACCGGGAGCCCAAGGTCGTGTTGTTCTCCAGGACGCACGACAGAAGAGGAGGGCATAGGACTATATGTCAATTGCCCGCATCAAGTCTGAGGTGAAGCAGTAACCTGAGAGCCTCCAAGCCGGCCGGACCACAGCTACCTTGCACTTGGTACCATGGACTGAGTACTGATATCATCAGTAAACCAGGTAAAGGCTGCAAACCTGTGTCCTCGTTCTTTGCCATCCCATCCATTACACCATCGGTGCCCTACATCAGGGAAGCCCTGGGGACCCCGCTTCACCTGTGGGAAGCGTCACCATCTTGCTGCATCACCCCAGAGGACCCCTTTAAGCAGCGTCGGTCCTCACTGACCGAACACCACAGATGGCATCACGAACAATAGACTTTATCCACAATACCCCTTAAAAGACCTTTCCCCTTTAAGTGGGCACCCAGAGCCACCGTGACATCCCCTTTACTACAACTAGGCCACTAAAAAGAACGAAGTAGTAGTTCCTGCATTTTCTTGACTCCAGGGTGTCCTATAAGTTTATGTGGAATCATGATCTATCACTATAATGTTGACCAAACATCAATAAGGAATGATCTCCAAAGTAGTTATTTTCGTTAAAATATTGCTTTATTTATAAACATTTAAAAATACAAAATATACATTATTAGAAGGTTACTGAATCCTAAAAGAGGGACTCCATTACCATAAGGTATTCCAATTCCAAAACATTGGCAGCATATGCAATAAACTGAACATCTCCTTGTGTTATAGGGTAAAATTCAACCTCTAATTATCTCTAATAATAAGTGAATAAATTTCCCACTATATAAGGGTTAATAAGATTCTTTAAGCACATATATATGTGAGCAGAAAATTAACTATTAATACATTCCCTATGTTCTTGGACAAATCTATGTTTGTCCACCTATGCTTATCTGTACAATGTTATTAGGTAATTCTGCTTTCAGATGGTAAATATTAGGTTATATTACCTGATATGCAGCCACGTCGAAATCCCTCAGCGTCCCTCTGCCCCAATGCGCGTTTCGCGCTGCCTCTTTGGGTGAAACGCCTCCCGAAGAAGTAGTGCAAAACGCGCGTTGGGGCAGAGGGATGCCGAGGGATTTCCACGTGGCTGCACATCAGGTAATATAACCTTCTAATATTTACCATCTAAAAGCAGAATCATCTAGTAACATTGTACAGATAGGCATAAGTGGACAAACATAGATTTGTCCAAGAACATAGGGAATCCTCTTTTAGGATTCAGTACCCTTCTAATAATGTATGCTTTGTATTTTTAAATGTTTATAAATAAAACAATATTTTAACGAAAAGTACTACCTTGGAGATCATTCCTTATTGATGTTTGGTCAACATTATAGTGATAGATCATTTTATATAGTAGTCCATTACACTCAATGTTGAAGGGTGTGGTTACTTTGGGCACCTCATTGTGAATAAAAAAAAGTTTAGAATCATGGACAGGTTTGAGGACTTCAAGTTGAGCAGATTCAGGGACATATATTTGATGGTTCTGCATCTAAAACTCCTCAAAAGAAAGATCAAGGTCTTTAGAAGGATAGTTAAGAAAAAAGTCAGCTTGGTATCTTTGGTGTCCAGTATTCCCCTCAAAAATTTTGGGTTTAGAATGGTACAGTAAGAGGATCTCTCCTGAGGTTTGGTAAATACCCTGGACAGAGCATCAGACTTGCCATTTCTTGAACCAGGCCAATAAGAAATTAAAAAATTAAACCTGGAGAAAAATAAGGCCCAACGTGCTTGTCTTGCAGACAACATCGTAGCTGTATGGATGAATTCTACATTTTTGTGGTCAGTGATAGTGATATTGCAACTACGATGGGCAACACCAGCAGGTAGCATCGTCAGGATATAGCCAGAGGTCGGTACACGGAACAGCAGCATAGTTTGGAGGATAAGCAGGTAACATCGTCAGAATATATCTAGAGGTTGGTACACTGAGCAGCAGTAAGATCTTGAGGATAAACAGCAGGTGGGAAGAAGCTAGACTAAAGGTTGGAAGCTCAATATTGCAATGAAGGAAATACAGTGCCAGGTTTAAGTGGAGTGTTCAATCAGGAGATCACACTGTTGAGACAATCAGGAACTTGGGGTGGAGACATCAAGAACTGAGGGTACCATCACACAGTACCATTTTGATCGCTACGACGGTACGATTCGTGACGTTCTAGCGATATCGTTATGATATCGCAGTGTCTGACACGCAGCAGCGATCAGGGATCCTGCTGAGAATCGTACGTCGTAGCAGATCGTATGGAACTTTCTTTCGTCGCTTGATCACCCGCTGACATCGCTGGATCGTTGTGTGTGACAGCGATCCAGCGATGTGTTCGCTTGTAACCAGGGTAAACATCGGGTAACTAAGCGCAGGGCCGCGCTTAGTAACCCGATGTTTACCGTGGTTATCAGCGTAAACGTAAAAAAACCAAACAGTACATACTTACATTCCGGTGTCTGTCCCCGGCGTCTCAGCTTCTCTGCACTGTGTGAGCGTCTGCCAGCCGGAAAGCGAGCACAGCGGTGACGTCTGACGTCACCGCTGTGCTTTCCGGCTATGGCGCTTACACAGTGGAGAGAAGCAGAACGCCGGGGACAGACACCGGAATGTAAGTATGTACTGTTTGTTTTTTTTACGTTTACGCTGGTAACCACGGTAAACATCGGGTTACTAAGCGCGGCCCTGCGCTTAGTTACCCGATGTTTACCCTGGTTACCGGGGACTTCGGCATCGCTCCAGCGCCGTGATTGCAACGTGTGACCGCAGTCTACGACGCTGGAGCGATAATCATACGATCGCTGCGACGTCACGGATCGTGCCGTCGTAGCGATTAAAATGGTACTGTGTGACGGTACCCTTAGGCTGGCGACATCAGCAACAACACAGGTACTAGTATCTAATTTAGCAATGAACTGTTCAGCAAGCTGAATAGCTCAAAGGGAACAGCTGCCGCCTGATGCACAGGAGCTGCTGGGTTTGAATGCTGACAATAATTCTCCAGTATATCTCAAACACCTTGCTAAGACTATACAGGTAATACAATTGCATGATGTCTGTGTGTCTAATATGGAAACCTTCAAGGAATAATAAATAGCTGCATATTAAAAAGGAAAATACTATTTTTTATCTTTTATATACTTAAAAGGGTTATCTGGGACTAAATAATTCATGGTCTTTCAATATCTAGAGATTGATGGGGGTCGGAACCTTTGCACCCTATCAATCAGCTGATATCTGCTCTTGCAGGACTGTAGCTCTGAGTACTGCTGTTGATCTCAATATCATGATGTGTTGTCTATAATGAATTCATGATGGTGTTAAGCCATGAGCAAACACGGACAGAAGAAGGCCTTTGTGCAAGAATACTATATGGGGCCTTTGCAGTCCAATAGCTCAATGAAATTCATAATTCCATCTGGTTTGGAGGAGGTAGTTGGCCCTCTTACCTCTTGTCCCCTTGTAAGCTGCACAGGCTGTGCGAGTGTAGGAAGAAGGACCAGAATAGTAGTTTCTCCTATGTATCCAGGCAGGAACTATTGGGTCTGTCACCTTTGTTGCCGGGGGAAGCACTTTCTGACTGGGATAGACCTTTGCACCTAACTTCTGGGGACGGGTGTGATTTAAAGGGGACTGTGAGCACGAAAACAGGGCTTTTGGCGCGGACCCAGAGTGTGCAACAGGAGAAGGTTGACTCTCTCTCCGCAAACCAATGCCAGCTTGCAGGCCCGCTTCTCAGCGTTACATTCCCTGCATATATAGACTGTGCAATTCCAGACACTAATCCCCCATTAACCCCTGACCTTGACAGCACTAACCAGTTGGTGCAACTCACACCCGCTGACTCTTAGCGCAACGTTGATCCAGCGACACAAGTGATTCGCAGCTTTGACTCTGAAGCCTACACTCCGAGACGTTGTGCTTCTTTGGCTGTGCAGCAATCCTTCTCCCCTACTGCACCTCATACCAGGATCACCAGACCACGTATAGGAAGATCAGGACACTCCGCCACCGTACAGAGACAGTGCTTCACCTTTCTCCACGACCGGATCCGAGACATCACGTGCCACCTACAGCGCCATTGTGGGATCTTCCAACCACCATCATCCAGGAACCAGAGACTGATAAGTTAACCCATTGTTTTACACCTGTTGAAATTCCTTTATTGATTAATATATTTTGTGGACCCGTATGCTTATACCCCTTTCTCCCTGCGTGGAGTATTTACTGCTGGGACATATTCTGATATAAAATCTGTTAACTCTTGCTCTGCCTCCTGCTGGTCATTGCATCCTGCGTTCCTGCTAATACCTTAGGCTACGTTCACATTTGCGGTCGGCGCCGCAGCGTCGGGGGCTGCAGCGTCGCCGCATGCGTCATGCGCCCCTATATTTAACATGGGGGCGCATGGACATGCGTCGCACTTGCGTTTTGCGCCGCATGCGTCCCTGCGGCGCCCGCGTCCGGGCGCAGAGGACGCAGCAAGTTGCATTTTTGCTGCGTCCAAAATCAATGAAAAAAAGGACGCATGCGGCGCAAAACGCAGCGTTGTGCATGCGTTTTGCTGCGTTTTTGTTTGCGTTGTGCGTTGCGGCGCCGACGCTGCGGCGCACAACGCAAATGTGAACGTAGCCTTACACAGGGAGACACCAGATGATGCAGAGGAGTAAGCTGGGACATGCAGTTCCACTGGCATCTGTTTTAATGTCACAATAGCTAAAGTGGGTCGCTAGACCCCTAATCACTTTCCTCATGTCTACAACAATTTTCAATTGTGGAAGGAGGCACTTACAGAGATGATATAGGAACCCGCGGGGGCAATCCACCAGAGGTGGTGTCTGGGTGCTGGTGTTGGAGAGCCTGTGATGTTCATGCAATTACAAGCAGCCAGACACACAGGTGAACTTGCAAATGTAATACTTTGCTGAAGTATAAAGCAGGGTACAATCTCTTTCTTAAAGTCAAATTGGCGGTAGTTCACAGTATAGGTTATACTGTATACTGAGCGTATGAAAAGAAGTTGTCTTCTTATGAAACAAGCAAGTTTATGGCCTCTTAGGTCAGCTGTAGCTCAGTTCTCTTCACTTGCTATTGGTGGAAATATTATGCACAGTCCAAGTAATGCTACACTGATGGAGAGACCTTCATAGGTTGGCTCCCATGGTGACACACTAGTAATATGGAAGTACTCATGGTTTTTGTCCTATTGTTCCCTATTGCAGTGGTTAAGTCGGACAAATTTCATGGCGTGGGAGAAACGTGAAACTGGCACTTTTTAAAGGAAACCTGTCACCTCGTTTTGCCGCTATAAGATGCGGCCACTGCCTTTCGAGGCTTATCTACAGCATTCTGTAATGCTGTAGATAAGCCCCAATCTAACCTGAAAGATAAGAAAAACAAGTTTTATTATACTCACCTGGGGGGCGGTCTGGTCCGATAGGTGTTGCAGGTCCGGGTCCAGTGCCTCCCATCTTCATGCAATGTCTTCATCCTGCTTGCTCCTGCACAGGCGTACTGATCTGCCCTGTTGAGGTCAGAGAGGCCCAGTGCCTGCGCACTGCAGTACTTTGCTCTTCCCTCAACAGGGCAGATCAGTCCACTTGTGCAAGAGCGCAACACGAAGCAAGCAGCATGACGACATCACATGAAGATGAGAGGCGCCGTACCAGAACCTGCAAAACCCATCGCCCTCGGTTGAGTATTATAAAACTTGCTTTTCTTATCTTTCAGGTTAGATCAGGGGCTTATCTACAGCACTATAGAATGTGAAAGATAAGCCCCAAAAGGCAGTGGCCTCAACTTATAGCAGCAAAACGAGGTGACAGGTTCCCTTTAAGCCTTATTTCTTCTGACTGTATGAGGCTTCACGCCTTTGTGGAGGCGACTATGTGGAGATTGATGCCCCCTCAGTGTGGACCAGAATAGATTCAGGGAGCAGTGGATCTTCCTTGTTCTTCCTTGACTGGACTAAATAGGACTAGAATGTTTTGAACCAGCTCACAGGAAGTTTGTGAAAACTGAACACCTCCTAGCTGTTTCTATGGCAGCTTGTTGTAAGGAGATTGAACATCTAACTTTCATACCCATACATTGACCAATAGATGGCAGCAATATACAAATTGCAAATCACATTTATGAATCCTCAGTGTATGCACATGCAATGTTTTACATCTCCTAACTCACAGTTCCCAAAGTAATTCTGACACACTGGAACAAATTCACTGCCACACAACAACTGTTTCATTCAGCAGCAGTATACAGGGTACTGGGAAGCCACAGTTGCGCCAATGGTATATCCCCTGCTGTGTTCTGCTCCAAAAATGCATAATACCCAGCCATTGCCAGAGCATATTTTATCTGATCATGGTTGAGTTAGATGTCACTCTCTTATGGATGACCTATATGTCGTAGAAGAACAGCATTCCAGACACTTTTATATAGAACAGTAAGAATGTCAGCCCTTCATGAAGAACAGGGAGGAGCTGCTGGCTGTTGTCTCACTCAGTAGAATGGAGCAGGTTAGTGGAGTGTAGGTATAAAATAAAAAGATCAAGAAGTAATGGGCAGAGCGTTGAGTCTATCTATCATCCACTGTGGGTGAACGTAAAAAAGCTGCATGCACAGAAGTAATGCCCTTTCCAGATGAAACATACAATATAAAGCCAAAGTAAGTTGGAACAAACAAAAAAGACTCTAGGTTATTTTTGTCTATTAAAAAAGTGATTTGGCCAGAAAAGACCATAAAATAATAGTAGCTGTTCTAAAATGGGATGTTGGCTCTGTCTCTAAGCCACTGTGTATCGACATTATTCACCATGAAAACTAAGATGATGGTCAATATAGATAGTTAGCTAATACATTATGTTGCCTTAAAGAAGACAGCAGGCACTCATGAGTATTCATAGCTAAACTACTACTGTACACCATGTATGCCATGCATTAACAAATATCAGACATAAAAGACTTGAATTACATTACTTTTTATTTTGCTAAAAACTACTATAATTGTATCAGTTTTTAAAATGTAATAGTAAGGGAAATCAAACTCAAGACATCAAGTAACCATCTGGAGTCTTTCATATATATTGGCTCACATTTAGCTGTCCACCCTCCAGTATATACTCTAAACAAGTATATGAGTAGAACTGCCAAGGTCATAAGTGTCCACTTCTGGAGTTAATGCCAAAATGTTATCATATGGTGTTCATTATAGTGACTGCACCATGATGTGGATTTCAGTGGGTGATATGTTTACAGAATGTTAGATCAGATAAAGAATAGTTATCAAAATCCATCCAAGGATCAAAGGCAAAAATTAGCTTTCACATACATTATACTGGCATTTGTGCAACCACAACTTTGAGACTGAGATGTGCGGATCAAGCAAAATTCAATTTTGCCTGTGCACACAAGTTTTACTTGGAAAATTGATTTACAGAGAACTTATTCTTCATGAATTTAATATCACTTATTAGTTTCTGGCGTTTCTCCAGACCTCAGAACATAATAAAAATGTACAATGTAAAAAAAAATACTTTATTAACATCACCACTCACATCTCTAGCCATTTCCACTGCTACCTACCCACTGTTCAGTCCTCCGTGCCTCCACCGTGCTGCATCTCTGGTTCAGTGTTCATTCTAGGCTGGGACTTCCAGCTGCATGTAGGCCCTAGATCATGCACAGTGAACTCCAGAGCCTACTTGCAGTTAAAAGCCTGTCCTACAAAAGGTCTATTTTTTTCTGGATTTTTCAGTGGAAGTACAGCGCAAGAGGTCCATGTTTCTTGACATTAAAAGAAGGATGTGTGCACTGGGTCTGCAGTACTCCATGAGTTACCCAGCCATGTTGAGAGTTGCTGCACTAGGTTCCACTATTTGTTTTGAAAACCTGAGAGATGTTTTGAGATGCTTGGACACACATGAGCGTCAGCTCTGACAGGAGAGGGGAGGTGGAGGATCGTAGCTTTATAATGTTTGTTTTATCAAGTGTCAGTGGTTGATTTGCATTTACATATGTGTATAAGAAGCATTACACCTCTGGTTTTCTAATGTTTCAGGGCTGCCTGGCTGGGCTCCTGGCTCGCTTTGCAGTTATTAGTCTTGGTGGAGGGGCGATTGTTATATAAAGTGGGGCTCAGTTCATGTCAGGTGAATTTCACTGAGTGTATTATCTCACTCTGCGAAGGAAAAGAATGGTTGGCTTGGAGTGTTCCTATGCCCCAGCCCTTACAGGTAGGGGTTGGTCTATGTTAATGAGGGGGAGTGTTTTTGTGTGGTGTTCATATGGTTGAATCTTTGGATAAATTTAGGTTGCTTAGACAGGTGGAACAACTAATAAAGTCCCATGGATTCCAGTACCACCTTTATGCTGATGACACTCAGATCTACCTCTCAGGCCCAGACGTCACATCTCTGCTGTCCAGAATCTCAGAGTGCCTATCAGTCATATCCTCCATCTTCTCCTCTCGCTTCCTCAAACTCAATGTGGACAAATCTGAACTCATCATCTTTCCTCCATCTCATAGATCTTCCTTACCTGACCTATCTATCGCAATTAACGACATCACGCTCCCCCCATACCGGAAGTCTCCTGCCTCAGAGTAACCCTTGACTCTGCCCTGTTCTTCAAACTGCACATCCAAGCTCTTTCCACCTCCTGTCACCTCCAGCTCAAAAATATCTCCAGAATCCATTCTTTCCTCAACCGTCAATCTAATAAAATGCTTGTGCATGCCCTCATCATCTCCCGCTGTTAGAATCTGTTTTGTTTTGACCATCCACCATCTTGTTGTGGTTTTCTGGCTGCTGGTCTTTTTGCCCTGGTGCTGGGTTGTCTTGGTCAGGTGATTGTATCACCCTTTATTACCCAGCACCTGATTCCCATTCCTTGCTGGACAACAGTGTCAATCCACTAGAGTTCTGGCTAGGTGCTTAGACAGCTTTCTGTGTTTGATATTTTGCAGTTCTGGGATCTCTGGTTCTGTTATCTTTTGTTTCTGTTTTCAGCTTGTTCCTGCAGCCTTCTCTGTGTTTCCTATTAGGAGGTGACCTGTTTTTGTACCCAGTCCTTAGATCTTTTAGGGACCTCCTTCCCCTTATCTATAGGTCTTCGCTGAGTTTAGACTAGGATCGTCGGTGGGTCTATTCACAAGGAATGGGTCGCCCACTCCATCGTAGGGTTTCAGCCTAGTCTTAGTGCAGGGTTAGCTTTCCCCCATCTCTCCTAGTTCTGTGCTGAAGTTTCGTAACACCCGCCTCGACTACAGCAACATCCTTTTCTGTGGCCTCCCTGCTAACACCCTTGCACCTCTCCAGTCCATCTTTAACTCTGCTGCCCGACTAATTTATCTCTCTTCTCGCTACTCCTCCGCTTCCCCCTCTGCAAATCTCTTCCTTGGATTCCATTCCCTCAGCGTATCCAGTTCAAATTACTAATACTGACCTACAAAGCCATCCACAACCTGTCTCCTCCATATATTTCTGAACTAATCTCCCAATATCTTCCCTCATGCAATCTCCGGCCCTCCCAAGACTTTCTTCTCTTCTCCACACTTATTCGCTCCTCACCCAACTGCCTCCAAGACTTCTCCCGAATATACCCCATTTTCTGGAATTCTTTGCCCCAACACGTCCGACTATCAACCACATTTGGATCCTTCAGATGGAACCTGAAAACCCACCTCTTCAGGAAAGCTTACAGCCTGCAGTGACCCCGCTGCCTCCTCATCACTATTGGAGCTACCGCCTCACCAACACCGGAGCTCAACCATCAACCTATTGCCTCCTTCCCAACCATCCTGTAGAATGTAAGCCCGTAAGGGTCTTCTCCCCTCTGTATCAGTCTGTCATTGTTAGTTTGCTGACTGTAAGTGATATCTGTAATTTGTATGTAACCCCTTCTCATGTACAGCACCATGGAATCAATGGTGCCACATAAATAATAATAATAATAATGTAAACTTTTGGAGGGTATGGGCAGGTATTTTCCTGGTTTCTCATGAGGGTAGCAGTTAAGTGTCTCTCATGGAATATCCGAGGCATGAGAGACAATATATACCACCTTTCTTTTCAAATTTTCCGATTAAGAAAATCCTAGTGGAACTTTCAGGATAGCTGGAATTACCACTAATAATTATGGTCAATTTTAAAAATATTTGTAATCCATATGAGAATATGTTTTCATGGTGGAAATAAGCTGTCTCCATTCGGATGTTTCCCTGCCGATCTGGGGTGTTAGTTGTTTGGAGGTGGAATGATTCATCGGCATGGGTATACTCTTGCACTTCAGCATCATGCCAACCACTTTCGAGAATAGACATGGTGTGGTATAATTCAATTGGTCCAATCTGTTTGATATTGCGTATGCTCGAAGATCCTTGTCTGACCATTCCCATCTAATGTTCCGGATTCATGCAGATCCCATGGGGATTAGACAACCCCTTGACTGGTAAATTAATCCTTTCTGGCTGAAACTAATTAATTGTGAGGATGTTTGAAGGAAATTGTTGGAGTTTTTTCAGATTAACTATGATTTGACTCCAAATAATGTTGTATGGGATACCATGAAGGCTTTTCTGAGGTGGGTACTTGTTAGAGAAATTGAGACAGTTAAAGATAATTAATGGAAAAGGGGTACAGAATTGGAAGATAGAGTCAGGGAGACTGAGCAAATGTATATTTTAAACCAATGCCCTGAGAATTTTGCACAGTAGAAGGATGCTCAAAATCTGCTACAGTCCTTCCAACTGGAGCAGGCAGTATTTTTTTAAAGCCGCAGGGAGAAACAACCGGTCATCTGCTAGCTAACTTAGCTAAAGCATAAAGAGAAAACTTTTACATACATAGCTTAAAGGACAATGAGGGAAATGTTAAAACCCAAACAGGAGAAATATTAGAAGTATTACAGGGTTTTTACTCTAGGCTGTACTCATTTACAGCCAAGTATTAACAGGAGCTTTTGGACTGTCTGGGTGGGGTGGGTCTACCAGTTCTGCGGGACAAGGCTAGAGACACCCTAGAGAATCCAATTTCTTTGGGGAAGAAGCCTAATGGCAAGGTCCAGGGTCAGATGGCCTGCCAATAGAACTCTAAGCAGTTTGAGGAAGTGTTGGGGCAAAAATACCTACATATGATTAACCCCTTCACCCCCAAGGGTGGTTTGCACATTATGGATCGGGCCAATTTTTACAATTCTGACCACTGTCCCTTTATGAGGTTATAACTCTGGAACGCTTTAACGGATCCCGGTGATTCTGACACTGTTTTCTTGTGACATATTGCACTTCATGATAGTGGTAAAATTTCTTTGATATTTCCTGCGTTTATTTGTGAAAAAAACGGAAATTTGGTGAAAATTTTGAAAATTTTGCAATTTTCCAACTTTGAATTTTTATGCAATTAAATCACAGTGATATGTCACACAAAATACTTAATAAGTAACATTTTCCACATGTCTACTTTACATCAGCACAATTTTGGAACCAAAAGTTTTTTTTGTTAGGAAGTTATAAGGGTTAAAATTTGACCAGCAATTTCTCATTTTCACAACACCATTTTTTTTTAGGGACCACATCTCATTTGAAGTCATTTTGAGGGGTCTATATGATAGAAAATACCCAAGTGTGACACCATTCTAAAAACTGCACCCGTCAAGGTGCTCAAAACCATATTCAAGAAGTTTATTGACCCTTAAGGTGTTTCACAGGAATTTTTGGAATGTTTAAATAAAAATGAGCATTTAACTTTTTTTCACACAAAATTTACTTCAGCTCCAATTTGTTTTATTTTACCAAGGGTAACAGGAGAAAATGGACCCCAAAAGATGTTGTACAATTTGTCCTGAGTACGCCGATACCCCATATGTGGGGGTAAACCACTGTTTGGGCGCATGACAGAGCTCGGAAGCGAAGGAGCGCCATTTGACTTTTCAATGCAAAATTGACTGGAATTGAGATGGGACGCCATGTTGCGTTTGGAGAGCCCCTGATGTGCCTAAACATTGAAACCCCCCACATGTGACACCATTTTGGAAAGTAGACCCCCTAAGGAGCGTATCTAGAGGTGTGGTGAGCACTTTGTCTCACCAAGTGCTTCACAGAAGTTTATAATGCAAAACCGTAAAAATAAAAAATCATATTTTTTCACAAAAATGAACTTTTTGCCCCCAATTTTTTATTTTCCCAAGGGTAAGAGAAGAAATTGGACCCCAAAAGTTGTTGTACAATTTGTCCTGAGTACGCTGATACCCATATGTGGGGGTAAACCACTGTTTGGGCGCATGGGAGAGCTCGGAAGGGAAGGAGCGCCGTTTGACTTTTCAATGCAAAATTGACAGGAATTGAGGTGGGACGCCATGTTGCGTTTGGAGAGCCACTAATGTGTCTAAACATTGAAACCCCCCACAAATGACACCATTTTGGAAAGTAGACCCCCTAAGGAACTTATCTAGAGGTGTGGTGAGCACTTTCACCCACCAAGTGCTTCACAGAAGTTTATAATGCAGAACCGTAAAAATAAAAAATCATATTTTTTCACAAAAATTATCTTTTCACCCTCAATTTTTTATTTTCACAAGGGTAAGAGAAGAAATTGGACCCCAAAAGTTGTTGTACAATTTGTCCTGAGTACGCTCATACCCCATATGTGGGGGTAAACCACTGTTTGGGCGCATGGGAGAGCTCGGAAGGGAAGGAGCGCCGTTTGACTTTTCACTGCAAAATTTACAGGAATTGAGATGGGATGCCATGTTGCGTTTGGAGAGCCACCGATGTGCCTAAACATTGAAACCCCCCCACAAGTGACACCATTTTGGAAAGTAGACCCCCTAAGGAACTTATCTAGAGGTGTAGTGAGCACTTTGACCCACCAACTGCTTCACAGAAGTTTATAATGCAGAGCCGTAAAAATAAAACAAACATTTTTTTCCCACAAAAATTATTTTTTAGCCCCCAGTTTTGTATTTTCCCGAGGGTAACAGGAGAAATTAGACCCCAAAAGTTGTTGTGCAATTTGTCCTGAGTACGCTGATACCCCATATGTGGGGGGAACCACTGTTTGGGCGCATGGGAGGGCTCGGAAGGGATGGAGCGCCATTTTGAATGCAGACTTAGATGGAATGGTCGGCAGGCGTCACATTGCGTTTGCAGAGCCCTAATGTACCTAAACAGTAAAAACAACCCACAAGTGACACCATTTTGGAAAGTAGACCCCCAAAGCAACTCATCTAGATGTGTTTTGAGAGTTTTGAACCCTCAAGTGTTTCACTACAGTTTATAACGCATAGCCGTGAAAAAAAAAAAAATTCCCCCCAAAATTATTTTTTAGCCCCCAGTTTTATATTTTCCCAAGGGTAACAGGAGAAATTGGACCCCAAAAGTTGTTGTCCAATTTGTCTTGAGTACGCTGATACCCCATATGTGGAGGGGAACCACCGTTTGGGCGCATGGGAGGGCTAGGAAGGGAAGGAGCGCCATTTTGAATGCAGACTTAGATGGAATGGTCTGCAGGCGTCACATTGCGTTTGCAGAGCCCTAATGTACCTAAACAGTAAAAAAACCCCACAAGTGACACCATTTTAGAAAGTAGACCCCCTAAGCAACTCATCTAGATGTGTTGTGAGAGTTTTGAACCCTCAAGTGTTTCACTACAGTTTATAACGCATAGCCGTGAAAACTAAAAAAAAAAAATTTCCCCCCAAAATTATTTTTTAGCCCCCAGTTTTGTATTTTCCCAAGGGTAACAGGAGAAATTGGACCCCAAAAGTTGTTGTCCAATTTGTCTTGAGTACGCTGATACCCCATATGTGGAGGGGAACCACCGTTTGGCGCATGGGAGGGCTCGGAAGGGAAGGAGCGCCATTTTGAATGCAGACTTAGATGGAATGGTCTGCAGGCGTCATATTGCGTTTGCAGAGGCCCTAATGTACCTAAACAGTAGAAACCCCCCACAAGTGACACCAATTTGGAAAGTAGACCCCCTAAGGAACTCATCTAGATGTGTTGTGAGAGCTTTGAACCCCCAATTGTTTCACTACAGTTTATAACGCAGAGCCATGCAAATAAAAAATATTTTTTTTTCCACAAAAATTATATTTTAGCCCCCAGTTTTGTATTTTTCCAAGGGTAACAGGAGAAATTGGACCCCAAAAGTTGTTCTCCAATGTGTTCTGAGTACGCTGATACCCCATATGTTGGGGTAAACCCCTGTTTGGGCGCACGGGAGAGCTCGGAAGGGAAGGAGCACTGTTTTACTTTTTCAACGCAGAATTGGCTGAAATTGAGATCGGACGCCATGTCACGTTTGGAGAGCCCCTGATGTGCCTAAACAGTGGAAACCCCCCAATTATAACTGAAACCCTAATCCAAACACACCCCTAGCCTAATCCCAACGGTAACCCTAACCACACCTCTAACCCAGACACACCCCTAACGCTAATCCCAACCCTATTCCCAACCGTAGATGTAATCCAAACCCTAACCCTAACTTTAGCCCCAACCCTAACCCTATCTTTAGCCCCAACCCTAACTGTAGCCTTAACCCTAACCCTAGCTCTAACCCTAGCCCCAACCCTAACCCTAGCCCCAACCTAACCCTAGCCCCAACCCTAGCCCCAACCCTAACCCTAGCTCTAACCCTAGCCCTAACCCTAATGGTAAAATGGAAATAAATACATTTTTTAAATTTTCCCTAGCTAAGGGGGGTGATGAAGGGGGGTTTGATTTACTTTTATAGCAGGTTTTTCAGGGGATTTTTATGATTGGCAGCTGTCACACACTGAAAGCTTTTTATTGCAAAAAATATTTTTTGCGTTACCACATTTTGAGAGCTATAATTTTTCCATATTTGAGTCCACAGAGTCATGTGGGGTCTTGTTTTTTGCGGAACGAGTTGACGTTTTTATTGGTAACATGCTCAGGCACGGAAGATTTTTTGATCGCTTTTTATTCCGATTTTTGTGAGGCAGAATGACCAAAAACCAGCTATTCATGAATTTCTTTTGGGGGAGGCATTTATACTGTTCCGCGTTTGGTAAAATTGATAAAGCAGTTTTATTCTTCGGGTCAGTACGATTACAGCGATACCTCATTTCTATCATTTGTTTTATGTTTTGGCGCTTTTATACGATAAAAACTATTTTATAGAAAAAATAATTATTTTGGCATCGCTTTATTCTGAGGACTATAACTTTTTAATTTTTTTGCTGATGATGCTTTTTGGCAGCTCGTTTTTTGCGGGACAAGATGACGTTTGCAGCGGTACCATGGTTATTTATATATGTCTTTTTGATCGCGTGTTATTCTACTTTTTGTTTGGCGGTATGAGAATAAAGCGTTGTTTTTAGCCTCGTTTTTTTTTTATTTTTTTTACGGTGTTCACTGAAGGGGTTAACTAGTGATATAGTTTTATAGGTGGGGTCGTTACGGACGCTGCGATACTAAATATGTGTACTTTTATTGTTTGACTTTTTTTATTTAGATAAAGGAATGTATTTATGGGAATAATATATATATTTTTTTTCTTTATTTAGGAATTTTTTTTTCTTTTTTTTTTTACACATGTGGGAATTTTTTTTTTTTTACTTTTTTACTTTGTCCCAGGGGGGGACATTACAGATCGGTGATCTGACAGTGTGCACAGCACTCTGTCAGATCACCGATCTCACTTACAGCCGTGCAGGCTTACAAGCACCTGCACGGCACCCGGAAGTAATCCCTGCAGGACCCGCATGCAGCCCCACGGCCATTTTGGATCCGGGGCCTGCAGGGATAGGAGGTAGGAGACCCTCGCAGCAACGCGATCACATCGCGTTGCTCCGGGGGTCTCAGGGAAGCCCGCAGGGAGCCCCCTCCCTGCGCGATGCTTCCCTGTACCACCGGCACACCGCGATCATGTTTGATCGCGGTGTGCCGGGGGTTAATGTGCCGGGGGCGGTCTGTGACCGCTCCTGGCACATAGTGCCGGATGTCAGCTGTGATAGGCAGCTGACACCCGGCCGCGATCGGCCGCGCTCCCCCATTGAGCGCGGCCGATCGTGCTGGACGTACTATTCCGTCCTTGGGGATTAGGGCCCACCCCACATGGACGGAATAGTACGTCCAATAGCAGAAAGGGGTTAACAATGCGTTCCAGTCAGGAAGCCTGCCGAACGCTCTGCAAGCAGCACAAGGTAACCTGTCCACTAAATTTGTTGTCTGTTTGGGATGACAAATAACAAAAAACAGACTGGCACTTTCAAAACAGAAAACTGGTGTGTACAGGTGCAAACTAAGAGTAGCCATCTCTACATATAACAAACAAATAAAGTTGCAGTATGTAGTGCTAAAGCATGTAAATATGAAATACATGAAATATGAATTGCATTATTGCTCTAGATAATAAGAAAAAAATGGAGATTGTTAGCACATAATTTAGCCAATTCATGCATGTCCAGCAGCCAACGACAACGCAATCTACGGATGGTTGGGAACCTCCATAATGTGAATACCTCTCTTAGGTTAAAACCTGAATTTATGGCTAGGTAGGATCCTGCTGCAATTAAAACCGCCAGAGGAATGTTTGGGATCAATGACTGCTCAAAGTCCAAGCCTATCTGGAATAAATATAATCTAGAGGAGTTGTGGAGATTGGAGGGATTTGGAGAATGGAAGAATAGGGGATTAAAATATGTGCATCAGCAATACTATGATAACAATCTCGTTTGAACAACTGAAACAAGAGTTTAGTTTGCGTAAAACTGAATTCTTTAAATACTTGCAACTAAAACACACAATAAGGGCTCCGGAAGCCATCTCTAATCTTTCTATATCCTATAAGGGGTCGATAGACTTCATAGTACAGGCAAAATCAACAAAGGGAATCATCTCTCTGGTTTACAGCTTGTTGCTAAATATTTTGGGTGACCCAATGGCTCAGTTTTGTACTAAGTGGGGGGGGGGGGAAGATGTGCGTAACATTTCTACAGAGGAATGGGAAGAGGTGATGGAATCTCCAGGGTTGCTTTCAATAAATATGAAGCTAAAAAAGGCTGGCCTAGAGTGGACACAGACAACGGACAGGGAGCAGTGGGGGGTGGAAAAGTATGCGGATAGTAAAAGGTTTAAAAGACCCCCTAAAAAATTACATACTTTACCACTCAACATTCTGATCTTACCTACAGCTCCTTGCCTCCTCTCCGTTCCTCCGCGCCTCCATTGCAGATCGTCTGACCCAGTGTTCATTCTTGGCCTGGGCTTACATTTTTCTTTTTTTTTGTTCACTTACTTTTCATTTTCTTAATTGATAAATATAAACAATTAACACTTTTAACCCCTTAACGACCGCCGATACGCCTTTTAACGGCGGCCGCTAAGGGTACTTAAACCACAGCGCCGTTAATTAACGGCGCTGTGGAAAAAGTGAATAGCGCCCCCCAGAGTCGGATTTTCTCTGGGGTCTCAGTTGCCGAGGGTAGCCGAGACCCCAGAGAACATGATTCGGGGGTTTTTTACCGACCCCCGAGTTGCGATCGCCGGTAATTAACCGTTTACCGGCGGTCGCAACAAAAAAAAAAAAAACGCGATGTGCCGTTTAATTTCTCTGTCCTCCGATGTGATCGCACATCGGAGGACAGAGAAATAGGGTCCCGATGGCCCCCAATAGCCCTCCGATACTTACCTACCTCCCCCGGTGCTCCTCGTGGGTCCCCATGGGCGCCGCCATCTTTTTTCCGGGAAAAAATGGCGGGCGCACGCGCAGTACGCCCGCCGCCTGGCACCCGGAAGATCTTTGGGGTCTCGGCTGCCGGGGGTAGCCGAGACCCCAAAGAACATGATCGGGGTCGGTTTGCACCGACCCCTGTTTTGCGATCGCCGGTAATTAACAGTTTACCGGCGACCGCAAAAAAAAAAAAAAAAAAGTGATCTGTATTTCTCTGTCCTCTGATGTGATCACACATCAGAGGACAGAGAAATAGGGGGATTCGGGGACCCTAACATACCCACCCGGTGTCCCTGGGTCCTCTTCTGTCTTCTCCTGCCAGCCGGCTTTTTCCTTATGGCGGGCGCATGCGCAGTGCGCCCGCCATCTGCCATCTGCCGGCCGGCAGGAGAAGACGAGTTGGGGCTAAAATTAGGGTTAGGGTTAGGGTTAGGGTTAGGGTTAGAGTTAGGGTTAGGGTTAGGGTTAGAGTTAGGGTTAGGGTTAGAGTTAGGGTTAGGGTTAGGGTTAGGGTTAGAGTTAGGGTTAGAGTTAGGGTTAGGGTTAGAGTTAGGGTTAGGGTTAGGGTTAGAGTTAGGGTTAGGGTTAGGGTTAGGGCTAGGGTTAGGGCTAGAGTTAGGGTTAGGGTTAGGGCTAGGGTTAGGGTTGGCGCTAAATTTAGGGTTAGGGTTAGGGCTAGGGTTAGGGTTAGGCTACTTTCACACTAGCGTTTTTTGGCTTCCGTCGCAATGCGTCGGAGAAAAAACGCATCCTGCAAAAGTGCTTGCAGGATGCGTTTTTTCTCCATTGGCTTGCATTAGCGACGCATTGCGACGGATTGCCACATGTCGCATCCGTCGTGCGACGGATGCGTCGTGCTTTGGCGGACCGTCGGCACAAAAAAAGCTACATGTAACTTTTTTGTGCGACGTGTCCGCCATTTCCGACCGCGCATGCGCGGCCGGAACTCCGCCCTCGCCCCCGCCTCCCCTCACAATGGGGCAGCGGATGCGTTGAAAAAACAGCATCCGCTGCACCCGTTGTGCGGCGCTTACAACGCTAGCGTCGGTACGTCGGCCTGGCACACTGCGATGGGCCGAGTACGATGCTAGTGTGAAAGTAGCCTTAGGCTTCTATCACACTTGCGTCGGTACGGGGCGGTCGCAATGCGTCGGCCCGACGTACCGACGCACGTTGTGAAAATTGTGCACAACGTGGGCAGCGGATGCAGTTTTTCAATGCATCCGCTGCCCAGTCTATGTCCTGGGGAGGAGGGGGCAGAGTTACGGCCACGCATGCGCGGAAATGGCGGACGCGACGTACAAAAAAAAAGGTTACATTGAACTTTTTTTGTGACGACGGGGCTAAAGTTATAGTTAGGGTTGGGGCTAAAGTTAGGGTTAGGGTTGGAGCTAAAGTTAGGGTTAGAGTTGGGATTAGGGTTTGGATTAGGGTTGGAATTAGGGTTGGGATTAGGGTTGGGATTAGGGTTACGTTTGGGATTAGGGTTAGGGGTGTGTTGGATTTAGGGTTTTGATTAGGGTTATGGTTAGGGTTGAGATTAGGGCTGTTTTGGGGTTAGGGTTGTGATTATCGTTAGGGTTGTGATTAGGATTATGGATCGGGTTAAGATTAGGGTTAGGGGTGTGTTGGAGTTAGGGTTGGAGTTATAATTTGGGGGTTTCCACTGTTTAGGTACATCAGGGGGGTCTCCAAACACGACAGCCAATTTTGCGCTAAAAAAGTCAAATGGTGCTCCCTCCCTTCTGAGCTCTGCCGTGCACCCAAACAGTGGTTTACCCCCACATATGGGGCATCAGCGTACTCGGGATAAATTGGACAACAACTTTTGGGGTCCAATTTCTCCTGTTACCCTTGTGAAAATAAAAACTTGGGGGCTAAAAATCTTTTTTGTGGGAAACTTTTTTTTTTTATTTTCACTACTCTGCATTATAAACTTCTGTGAAGCACTTGAGCATTCAAAGTTCTCACCACATATCTAGATAAGTTCCGTGGGGGTCTAGTTTCCAAAATTTGGTCACTTGTGGGGGGTTTCTACTGTTTAGGTACATCAGGGGCCCTGCAAACGCAACATAACACCCACAGACAATTCTATCAAAGTCTGAATTCCAAAATGGCGCTCCTTCTCTTCCGAGCTCTGCCGTGCGCCCAAACAGTGGTTTACCCCCACATACTGGGTACCAGCATACTCAGGACAAATTGGACAACAACTTTTGGGGTCCAATTTCTCTTGTTACCCTTGTGAAAATAAAAATTTGGGGGCTAAAAAAATCTTTTTTGTGGGAAAAAAAAATATTTTTTATTTTCACTACTCTGCATTATAAACTTCTGTGAAGCACTTGGGCATTCAAAGTTCTCACCACATATCTAGATAAGTTCATTGGGGGGTCTATTTTCCAAAATGGGGTCACTTGTTGGGGGTTTCTACTGTTTAGGTACATTAGGGGTCTGCAAACGCAACATAACGCCCGCAGACAATTCTATCAAAGTCTGCATTCCAAAATGGCACTCCTTCCCTTCCGAGCTCTGCCGTGCGCCCAAGAAGTGGTTTACCCCCACATATGGGGTACCAGCATACTCAGGACAAATTGGACAACAACTTTTGGGGTCCAATTTCTCTTGTTACCCTTGTGAAAATAAAAACTTGGGGGCTAAATAATCTTTATTGTTAAAAAAAAAATATTTTTTATTTTCACGACTCTGCATTATAAACTTCTGTGATGCACTTGGGCATTCAAAGTTCTCACCACACATCTAGATAAGTTCCATGGGGGGTCTAGTTTCCAAAATGGGGTCACTTTTGGGGGGTTTCTACTGTTTAGGCACATCAGGGGCTCTCCAAACGCGACATGGCGTCCGATCTCAATTCCAGTCAATTTTGCATTGAAAAGTCAAATGGCGCTCCTTTGCTTCCGAGCTCAGCCATGCACCCAAACAGTGGTTTACCCCCACATACGGGGTGTCGGCGTACTCAAGACAAATTGTACAACAACTTCTGGTGTCCATTTTCTCCTGTTACCCTTGGTAAAATAAAAATTTGGAGACAAAAAGATCATTTTTGTAGAAAAAATGCGATTTTTTTATTTTCACGGCTCTACGTTATAAACTTCTGTGAAGCACCTGGGGGTTTAAAGTGCTCACCACACATCTAGATAAGTTCCTTAAGGGGTCTAGTTTCCAAAATGGTGTCATTTGTGGGGGGTCTCCACTGTTTAGGCACATCAGCGGCTCTCCAAACGTGACATGGCGTCCGATCTCAATTCCAGCCAATTCTACATTGAAAAAGTAAAACGACACTCCTTCTCTTCCAAGCTCTGCGGTGCGCCCAAACAGTGGTTTACCCCCACATATGGGGTATTGACGTACTCAAAAGAAATTGCACAACAACTTTTGTGGTCTAATTTCTCCTGTTACCCTTGTGAAAATAAAAATTTGGGGGCAAAAATCATTTTTGTAGAAAAAATGCAATTTTTTATTTTCACGGCTTTACGTTATAAACTTCTGTGAAGCACTTGGGGGTTCAAAGTGCTCACCGAATATCTAGATAAGTTCCTTAAGGGGTCTAGTTTCCAAAATGGTATCACTTGTGGGGGGTTTCCACTGTTTAGGCACATCAGGGGCTCTCCAAACGCGACATGGCATCCGATCTCAATTCCAGCCAATTCTGCATTGAAAAAGTCAAACGGTGCTCCTTCACTTCCAAGCTCTGCGGTGCGCCCAAACAGTGGTTTACCCCCACATATGGGGTATTGACGTACTCAGGAGAAATTGCACAACAACTTTTGTGGTCTAATTTCTCCTGTTACCCTTGTGAAAATAAGAATTTGTGGGCGAAAAAATCATTTTTGTGAAAACAAATGCGATTTTTTATTTTCACGGCTCTACGTTATAAACTTCTGTGAAGCACTTGGGGGTTCAAAGTGCTCACCACACATCTAGATAAGTTCCTTAAGGGGTCTAGTTTCCAAAATGGTATCACTTGTGGGGGGTTTCCACTGTTTAGGCACATTAGGGGCTCCCGAAACGCGACATGGCGTCTGATCTCAATTCCAGCCAATTCTGCATTGAAACAGTCAAACGGTGCTCCTTCACTTCCAAGCTCTGCGGTGCGCCCAAACAGTGGTTTACCTCCACATATGGGGTATCGGCGAACTCAAGAAAAATTGCACAACAAAATTTGTGGTTAAATTTCTGTTTTTACCCTTTTGAAAATTAAAAAAAATGGTTCTGAAGTAAAATTTTTGCAAAAAAAAGTTAAATGTTCATTTTTTTCTTCCACATTGTTTCAGTTCCTGTGAAGTACGTAAAGGGTTAATAAACTTCTTGAATGTGGTTTTAAGCAGCTTGAGGGGTGCAGTTTTTAGAATGGTGTCACACTTGGGTATTTTCTATCATATAGACCCCTCAAAATGACTTCAAATGAGATGTGGTCCCTAAAAAAAAATGGTGTTGTAAAAATGAGAAATTGCTGGTCAACTTTTAACCCTTATAACTCCCTAACAAAAAAAAAAATTGTTTCCAAAATTGTGCTAATGTAAAGTAGACATGTGGGAAATGTTATTTATTAACTATTTTTTGTGACATATCTCTCTGATTTAAGGGCATAAAAATACAAAGTTTGAAAATTGCAAAATTTTAAAAATTTTCGCCATATTTCCATTTTTTTCATAAATAATCGCAAGTAATATCGAAGAAATGTTACCCCTAACTTGAAGTACAATATGTCACGAAAAAACAATCTCAGAATCAGCGGGATCCGATAAAGCGTTCCAGAGTTATAACCTCTTAAAGTGACACTGGTCAGAATTGTAAAAATTGGCTCGGTCATTAAGTACCAAATTGGCTCTGTCACTAAGGGGTTAAAAGTATTCTTACTTTGCAGCATTTTTTCCACACGTGTCATATATATCAACAAAAAATAAAAAATGTGATTTTTAGGACCAAAACAGTAACAACGAAGTGACAAGAAACTGCATAACTAATCATATGCTAAATAGTTGTGAATCATATTTATGTATGAGATAGCCAAGATGATTGCCTGTAAAATGATGGTACTCTCATTTTTGAATCAGTAGTGGATAGTGAGATATGAAGCCTGAAAGTCAAAAGTTCAAAACACTATTATCCTTTTGCCCATCAGTGTATTGTTGTGCAGTGTATTGCAGTGTCATGCTGTGGCATGACATTACAAATGTGGTTCATGCTCGGAAACCCTCCAATGTGGCTGAGATACAACACTTCTGCAAAGATGAGTGGGCCAAAATTTCTCCAGAGCGTTCTAACAGACTCATTGCCAGTTATCGCAAACGCTTAATTACAGTTGTTGCTGCTAAGAGTGGCCCAACCAGTTATTAGGTTTAGGGGGCAATCACTTTTCACACACAGGACCCTGTAGATTTGGGTTTCTAGTTCCCTTAATAAAGACCTTAATTTAAAAACTGCATTTTGTGGTTTCTTGTGTTATCGTTGTCCAATATTTAAATTTGCTTGGTGATCTGAAACATTTAAGTGTGACAAACATACAAAAGAATAGAAAATCAGGAAAGGGGCAAACACTTTTTCACACAAATGTCATTGCCTGAAAATAATATGATATTGCAATGACAACATTTCCTTAAACCAATGTTCACATATACTATTTACACATTTTTCCCATTTTTCTCTCCACATTTTCTGTTCTAACAGTAAAGAACCCTTTCCTCTTAAGCTGCTGGAATTGCCTTTCTTTCACCTGTACTGAGTGCCCCTCGGTCCTTAGTATGGTCTTTGGAAGGAATAGGTCACGTGCCAATCCTGTATATTGTCCACACATGTATTTATACATATAAATTAGATATCCTCTGAAACGTCTTTTTTCTAAGCTAAACAAGCCCAAATGTAACAACCTCTCATCATATGGGAGGTCTTTCATCTTTTGTAATAATCTAGTAGCCTGCCTTTGAACAGACTCTAACCTCTGAAGATCCTTTTTAAAATGTGGAGCCCAAACTTGGATCCCATATTCTAGGTGTGGTCTCACAAATGATCTATAATGGGGTAACAATATGTTGGGATCACTGGATTTTATCTTTCTTTTTATACAACCTAAAATCTTGTTTGCTTTTGCCACTGCTACTTGACATTGAGTACTGCTGCTCAGCGTACTTGTAGCCAGAATACGCAAATCCTTCTCCTGTTCTGTAGTCCCGAGTATACTCACATTTAATGTATATGCAGCAATAGGATTACTCTGTCCCAGGTGCATTACTCTACATTTATCAACATTAAATCTAATTTGCCAAGTGTTTGCCCATTCAGACATCTTATCCAGATTGTTTTGCAATATTTTAATGTAAAGGTCAGTTTTTAGCATCCTTCATATTTTGATGTCGTCAGCAAGGACTGACACTTTACTCTTATTCCCATCCACAAAGAGGTTAAAAAGAACCGGTCCTAATACATATCCCTGCGGTACCCCACTGCTGACTATCTCCCATTTAGAGAATGTACCATTTAAGACACCTCTTTGTTTATTATCTTTTACCCAATCCCTTAATCATCTGCATATAGATTCCCCCAGTCATTGCTTCTGTTGCTTCAGTATAAGGGTACTGTCACACAGTGCAATTACGATCGCTACGACGGTACGATTCGTGACGTTCTAGCGATATCGTTACGATATCGCAGTGTCTGACACGCAGCAGCGATCAGGGACCCTGCTGAGAATCGTACGTCGTAGCAGATCGTTTGAAACTTTCTTTCGTCGCTGGATCTCCCGCTGTCATCGCTGGATCGTTGTGTGTGACAGCGATCCAGCGATGCGTTCGCTGGTAACCAGGGTAAACATCGGGTTACTAAGCGCAGGGCCGCGCTTAGTAACCCGATGTTTACCGTGGTTACCAGCGTAAAAGTAAAAAAAAACAAACCGTACATACTCACCATCTGATGTCCGTCAGGTCCCTTGCAGTCTGCTTCCCGCTCTGACTGTGAGCGCCGGCCGGAAAGTGAGAGCAGATCACAGCGGTGACGTCACCGCTGCGCTCTGCTCTCACTGTACGGCTGCACTCAGTCAGAGCGGGAAGCAGACTGCAAGGGACCTGACGGACATCAGATGGTGAGTATGTACGGTTTGTTTTTTTTTACTTTTACGCTGGTAACCACGGTAAACATCGGGTTACTAAGCGCGGCCCTGCGCTTAGTAACCCGATGTTTACCCTGGTTACCAGCGAACCTCGGCATCGCTCCAGCGCCGTGATTGCAAAGTGTGACCGCAGTCTACGACGCTGGAGCGATACTCATACGACGCTGCGACGTCACGGATCGTGCCGTCGTAGCGACGAAAATTGCACAGTGTGAAGGTACCTTACGGCTGCTATGCAATACAGTATCAAATGCCTTTGCAAAGTCCAAATAAATCACATCAGTAATATTACCAACATCTGAATTACCTCCTTATAGCAAGACAAGATGTTAGCTAGACATGATTTATTCTTCATGAATTCATGCTGGTTGTCATTTATTAAATTATTCTTTGCAATATATTTCTGCAGGTCATCTCTTATAGTGCCCTCAAAAACTTAGCACACTACTGATGTCAGACTTACCAGATAGTAACTGCTGGGATCCACCTTCTTACCTTTCTTAATTATCGGTAACACTACAGCCATCCTCCAAGACTGGGGCACCAACCCTGTTACAAAAGAATATGAGATGCAGTGGTCTGTCAATTACTGAGTTAAATTCGCTCAATATCCGTGGTTGAATGCAATCTGGACCAGGGGATTTTTCAATGTATTTAAACATTGAAAAATCCCCTGGTCCAGATTGCATTCAATGTTTAAATTGCTCAGACGCAGGGGGAGCGCCCCCACTGCCGCAGAGCCGAGGGGCACCCGGTACCGGACCTCTGTGTCTCAGTTCTGGGGTGGTCACGGTGGCTAGACCCGGTCCGTGACCCTGGTGAGGGGCGTCCAGCGAAGATAGAACGTGATGATGTTGGGGTGTGGGGTGCGATGAATAACGAAGACACAGAGTTGCAGTCTCTTTACCTCTTTACTGAAGGTCTCGAGGTACTCAATCCAGAGCACTGTTAACAGGGCTGTCTGAGACCGGCCGGTCCGAAGGCACATCAGGAGTCCCCTTAACAGGTGGGAATCAGCGTCTACCTTCTAGCGCCTGTGTGTTGTAGTCCTTCCCTGCTGAGCACCCCGGGATAGTCCTCACAACTGATTCTGTCTGTCTCTGATGTTCGTTCTCTCCGTCCCCCAGATGATATGGTTAGGACGCACCCATATGACGGGGTAGGCCTGGAGTTCTTCCGGGACCCTAGAGTCGCCCCTCTCCCACAGCTGCCTCCGTTGTCTGCTTAGGTGATTTGGGTGAGACAGCCAACCTATAATTGGCTATCCTGCCGTGGTTTGCAGTAATGCTTAGAGTCTCTTACTTGCTCGGCGTTCCGGCCACCGACTGTTTGCGACTCAGAAGAATGTTGCCTCGATCTTACAGCACGACTCCTTCTGGTCCTATCGCCTCTTTGCTGTATTCCCGTTTTCTCACTTTTTGTCCTTTCTTAGGAATCTGTCAGGATCCCATCCCTGACAGGTCCTCTCTCTAGCTCTTCCCTGTTCCTTCTCCCTGTCTTCCTGTCCAACCCCCAGTTTTACCAGAGTGTGAGGAGTGGCCTACTAGATAGAACCACTCCCCCTGGTGGCCGGAGTGTGAAGTGTAGTGTGTGTGTTACCTGGTCAGGTGAACTCCTTTAGTGCAATCAGACGTAACATCACTCCCCTTGGTGGCAGAGCGACGTTACTGCAGCAACCAGGACTCTGGGGCGCTGCACTGGCATACTTCTTCTTGTGTTAAACCAGTTATATCAGGTGGTGAACTTTGATTTTTGCCTTGTTGAATGAGCCCTGGAACAATCAGTTCATTGCTGAACATGGATGAAAAGTGCCTGTTTAATATCTCAGCCTTTTCTTTGTCCTCTATAGTTGTCTTGTTATTATCTTTTAAGAGTCCCATCCCATTCTTGTTTTCTTTTTGGCATTGATGCATTTGTAAAATGTTCTGAAATATATTTTAATGTCGCTGGCGATTTGTGTTTCAGAAGATAACTTTGATCGCTTGATTTCTTTTTTATATTTCTTATTCAGATCTTTATACTCCTGAAATACTATTTCTGTATTCTCTGCCTTCAAGATTTTAAATGCCCTTTGTTTTTGTCTTATTAAACTTTGCATTTATTTATCCATAATGGTATCTTTTTATTCCTGGACATTTTATTACCAGAGGGTGTACGTTTTCTGCTGGATTCTAGTAGTATATCCTTAAACATGCCCCATTTATATTCAGTATCTCCAATTACCACGACATGGTCTCAGTCTACACGATAAAGCTCTTCCCTTAATTTGTTGAAATCAGCTTTCCTAAAGTTCCAGGTTTTTGCTTTTCCTCTTTGAAATGTTTTAATGAATATTAAAATGAAAATGTTAGGGGTCGAGTTCCCACCTCTGCACAGGGGGAATCTCGGGCCATCTCCGCTGCGGTCTCCCATTCTTCTCCTGCTGTAGTGGAGCCTGCTCAGCAGAGACGTCAGTCCCAGCGTCTCGCTCAGGCTGACTCTGTACAAAGAGTTACTGCTGCTTTTCCTGCTTCTGCCATTGAAGCCAGTGTTGGGCAGCGGCAAGCAGACACTTCTAGGACTAAGTCCTGCTTTTCTCGTTCTGAGCATGCCCAGAGTAAGATCTCTCAGTGGAGATCGAGGGTCACATGTTCAAATACTACAGTCAAATCTATTGGTCCTTCTAGGAAGGTCCTGTAGGTGCGCAGGCTCTGTAGCAGCCTCTCATTAGTCCTTCTAGGAAGGTCCTGTATGTGCTGCAACTATTTAAGGCTCGCATGGCCGCACGGCCTTGCACTAGAATCTTTCTAAGTTATGTGCTTTGTGCCAGTGTGGTCATGTAAGTTTGTGTTCAGGGACCCGGCTGAAATAAGCCCCTAGAATGCTGGCACCTCCGGCAAGGAGATTGTGTTTGTATGTATTCAGGGACCTGGCTGAAATAAGCCGCTAGAATGCTGGCACCTCCGGCGAGGAGTTTTGTGTGCATGCATGACCACTGACTGCTCTCATTTGGGTAGTTAGCCTGTGCCTCTGTGAAGTCTAACTTTAGCTTTTCTTTCATGGCTACTCTGTGAAACTAACAGAGCTAGTTCATACTGCCACATAGTGCCGCCGTTTGCTAGCAGCAGGTTCTCCTGCACGGTGGACCCTGGGCTGCGAACGCATCTATTTCAATAAAACATTTATATTTACTCGGTGCGTTCCGCTAGCCCTAACAGTAACTTACCATATTATGGTCATTGCTTCCCATATGCTCCATGACCTGTAGATCTGAAATTATATAGTCTATTTGACAGCTCCAGATCCAGAAGTTTATCTACCCACTGAAAAAGGTAATTGTCTTGAACTGTGGATAACAACTTGTAGCTTTTAGCACTACCAGAAAATGCTATGTCCCATTAAATGTCTGGATAGTTAAAATCTCCCATAATAAAGACCCTACTACTGTTTGCTGCCTTTTTAATTTGTGGTAACATTACATCCTCTACCTGTTCCGCTCTATTAGGAGGCTTGTAGGAAACTCCAAGTAGCAGCATTATTGTCATTCCCATGTACATTTATCCGTACTGACTCTACATTGTTGCAGCTTCCCCCAATGTTGTCACTGAGCACAGGTCTTAAGTTGGATTTATTTAAAAAAAATACACACCTCTCCACCTTTTTTGTCTTTCCTGTCCTTTCTGAACATCTACGTTTGTCACCCAGTCATGTCTTTCGTCAAACCAGGTTTCCATAATGCCCACTACATAGTATTCTGTGGCGACATAAAACACTCCAATTCATTCATTTTCTTTCAGGACTTTTTGCATTTGCCATCAGACATTTAATACTACTAGGACATTTATTACTCCTACTCACCTTCCTACTTTCCTTGCGTATCCGAGCCCCCCTAAATCCTCATTGACCCCAACTGTCTCATTCTCTCTGTCTACTCTATTTATCCTCTTATTAGCACAACTGCCCTACCTCCTCCCAGAGCCTAGTATAATAGCTCATCCATCCATCTGACCATTTTTTCCCAGGCTAAGTCAAATGTTAATATTGGACCCCTTATTTGATATCACCTTCAAAATTCTTGTATCCATTGAACTTGTGAGTTTTTGGATTGTCTCTGTTTGAATTTTTTTTCAGGATGTCAAAATAGCCTCCAAGAACTGCTATTTTGATATGAACTGCCTCCCACCCTAATAAATCTTTTGCTTCAGAACACTCCAAAGGTTTCCAAAAGGGTTGAGGTCAGGGAAGGATTGTGGCCACAGAGATTCTCTCCTTTTATGTAGCCAATGACTCAGAGGTATTCTTTGCAACATGAGATGGTTCATTGTCATGCATGAAGATGATTTTGCTAATGTTGGCTTGCTTCTTTTTGTACCATGGAAGAAAGTGGTCTGTCCATGGTGGCCTACCACTAACCATCCACTACTTCATCCATCTGCACCATCCAGGGTTGCACGGCACTCATCAGTAAACAAGACTGTTATAAAAGTAATCTTCATCTATGTCTGGGCCCACTGCATCTGTTTCTGCTTGTAAGCACTATGTAAGGGTGGCCGAATAGTAGGTTTATGTACAACTTCAACTCTCTGAAATATCCTACACCTTGAATTCATGAGACTCCAGAGGCACCAGCAGCTTCAAATACCTGTTGCTGTTTTGTAATGGTATATTAGCAACTGCTTATTATGCCTTTACCTGCATAAACCCATCTGTGCTCTGTATTAGCCACAAATCTTTATTTTTCATCTTCTTTTTTATATAACGCTAACATATTCCGCAGCTCTTTAAAGTTTGCACATATTATCATTGCTGTCCCCGATGGGGCTCACAATCTAAATTCAATATCAGTATGTCTTTGGAATGTGGGAGGAAACTGGAGTGCCCGGAGGAAACCCACGCAAACACGAGGAGAACATGCAAACTCCTTGCAGATGTTGTCCTTGGTGGTGGTGAACCCAGGACTCCAGAGCTGCAAAGCTATAGTGCTAACCACTGAGCCACCGTGCTGCCCTATCTCTTCACAGTACGATGACCACACTTACGTTTTTGTGAAATGTCTAATGTTTTCCAACCTTGTCCAAGGCAATGCACTATTTGAAGCTTTTCGGCAGCATAGAGGTCATTTATCTTTTCCATATTGCTTGAAACTTGTGGCTGCTTAATAATGTGGAATGTCCTTCTATGTAGTTTTCCTTTAATTGGTGCTTACCTGGCAAACTAATTATCACAGTTGTTTGAGGTTGATTTCAGTGATCCAAATAGTCCTGAGACACAATGCCATCAATGAGTTTAGCTGAAAAACAAAAAAAATACAACTTTATAACATTTAAATCCAATTTACACAACCAATTGGTATATGTAACATAGTAACATAGTAACATAGTAACATAGTTAGTAAGGCCGAAAAAAGACATTTGTCCATCCAGTTCAGCCTATATTCCTATATTCCATCATAATAAATCCCCAGATCTACATCCTTCTACAGAACCTAATAATTGTATGATACAATATTGTTCTGCTCCAGGAAGACATCCAGGCCTCTCTTGAACCCCTCGACTGAGTTCGCCATCACCACCTCCTCAGGCAAGCAATTCCAGATTCTCACTGCCCTAACAGTAAAGAATCCTCTTCTATGTTGGTGGAAAAACCTTCTCTCCTCCAGACGCAAACAATGCCCCCTTGTGCCCGTCACCTTCCTTGGTATAAACAGATCCTCAGCGAGATATTTGTATTGTCCCCTTATATACTTATACATGGTTATTAGATCGCCCCTCAGTCGTCTTTTTTCTAGACTAAATAATCCTAATTTCGCTAATCTATCTGGGTATTGTAGTTCTCCCATCCCCTTTATTAACTTTGTTGCCCTCCTTTATACTCTCTCTAGTTTCATTATATCCTTCCTGAGCACCGGTGCCCAAAACTGGACACAGTACTCCATGTGCGGTCAACCTAGGGATTTGTACAGAGGCAGTATAATGCTCTCATCATGTGTATCCAGACCTCTTTTAATGCACCCCATGATCCTGTTTGCCTTGGCAGCTGCTGCCTGGCACTGGCTGCTCCAGGTAAGTTTATCATTAACTAGGATCCCCAAGTCCTTGTCCCTGTCTCTCTATCAGTAATACTACTTAATGCTTTCTCCTTTCTCTTATTCAGTCTGCGCAAGAATGTGGCAATGTGAGACCTTTATTTCACTTTATATTACTGTCTTACAGTTGGCAGCTTTGCCGGACTTGTCTCTACGGAAGGTAGTGATCCAAAGCACAGTATTAGAAGTCCTTCACTTAAAAGGCTGGAATCATAGAACACTGGTTCAAAGTCTTTTTAAAAGCTGTTGGCCTGCTTTTGATAATATAGAACATGCAAATACGTTGGCACAAAAGCCTTAGGCAAACCATGCAAAATATAACTTTGCAAGGTTTCTCTTTCACATGCATGTTCAGGTGTAAGTATATGTTACAGAGAGGAGTTAGTTTGCAATAATATAGAATTCACTAATGTGTTGCTACATTATGGGCTGATCTAGCAACACGTTCATAATATAAATAGAAAAGAGCTCAGATCCAATTAATTTTCTCAGCATTTAGATGGCAAGAGTGGATAGTTGTTATATGCAATGTGTACATGAATGAGAAATGGATACAGATAACTATTATATACCTAAAATTAAGCATTTTCACAAATGGATGTATTTGAAGACAAATGTTGGGCAGAAAGACAGCAAGACAATTACCCAAAACATACAACCAAGGCAACAAAGGAGTGGCTAAAAAAGAAGCACATTAAGGACATGGAGTGGCCTAGCCAGTCTCCAGACCTTAATCCTATAGAAAACTTAGGGATGGGAGTTGAAGCTCCGAGTTGCCAAGCGACAGCCTCAAAATATTAATGATTTAGAGATGATCTGCAAAGAGAAGTGGAGCAAAATTCCTCCTGACATATGCGCAAACCTCATCATCAACTGCAAAAAATGTCTGACTGCTGTGCTTGCCAACAAGGGTTTTGCCACCAAGTATTAAGTCTCGTTTGCCAGAAGGATCAAAAACGTATTTCTCATTGCAAAATGCAAATAAATTTATGTAGTTTATACAATGTGATTTTCTGGATTTCATTTTTGCTATTCTATCTCTCAATGTTAAAATTAATCTACCCTTAAAATTACAGACTGTTCATGTCTTTGTCAGTGGGCAAACTTTCAAAATCAGCAAGGGTTCAAATACTTTTTTCCCCCACTATAAACTGTACCAGCTAAATATAATGGATCTGCTCTACCCTTTTGGTAGAATTAAAGTGCTTGTACTGTACTGGATTTTCCCGTTATGTTAATCACGTTACCCAGATCAGAAAAAATTTTGCACGTTGAAAATAATTAAGTCTGAGATTATTGAAGGACCACTGTATTTTATATTTTCATTTTTTTAAGGATGAAATTTATACACAGCAGATTTGTTGCAGAAAATTCTTAAACCCTTTGTCTCATATCTGAGAGAGATATTCAAAAATTTGCCATGTCGGTTCACCCTAAAATAGAGTAATGAAGGACAGAAAGGGAACGGAGGCTACATTTTTTACGATTTTTTTTTACTCATATTTGATTAAATGCACTACTTTCCAAATAACTTTTTTGAATTAATAAAGTATCTTAAACCCACATCCAATATTATGCTTTTCATATGAGAAGGGAAACAGAACAATTTGAGAAAAAGAAGTGGAAACATTTGAAAGTCATCAAATCATTCTGGTGATTTTATGAGAAATGTTGTGTTTGAAGATATGATTATTTATATCTGTATTCTCAAGTTTTGATACAACACTTCATTTATTTAAATTACTCCTTATTTTGGCATTATTCATATGCTAGCGAAGTCACATGGTAACATTTCATCTGCCAGCCTTAATGAAAGGTTCTCAGGATTACGTTGCGCCGGATTCATTTAGAGGCGCACCACTTAGAGAATTTGCTGTATCCTCATTGTGGTGCGCGCACTTCAATATAAAGCTAAGTTCAGTATTTGATCAGTATTTCACATCAGTATTTCTAAGCCAAAACCTGAAGTGGGTGAAAAATTTGAGTTTCTGTTATGCTTTTCCTCTGATTGTTCCACTCCTGGTTTTGGCTAACACATATTGAGGTAAAATACTGACCAAATACTGAATGTGGCCCAAATGCTACTTCAGTCAGGGATTGGAGTAACATTTCTGGTGTAAGAAACGCCAACACTTTTCCATAATTTGATCGGCAGGTCTCACCCCATCCTGTCTCCACCCAACTTCTGCCCATATTGGGAGTAGATTCATTAAGACTGGCGTATCTAAGAATAAATGCAAATTATTATTATTATTATTGTTCCATAAACTCCCAAATTGTAAGATGGTGTAATGATCTCTACCATTCACTATGGTACCACGCTGTGCCTTTGTAAGCCTCTAATTCCATATGCTAGAAAACAAAGGTAAATTTTGCTATTGACTACAGACTGAATCAGAATTTAAGGAATTTACCACTGAAAACAATTTATCGCCTACTCCAAGGGTAGGTGATAACTTATTAATTGGATGGGCACTTTTATTTATTTATAGAATGGGTCCATGTCCCACAACTGCTCTATTCATTCTCCACATCTTCTCCATTCATAGGACTGCCCGAAAAAGCAGACGTTTTCCATAATGAATGAATTGAGTGACAGTCAAGCATGCACACTGAGTCTGCAGCTCCATTCTACTGGGGCTAAAAATTCCCCATTCTGCAGATCGTTGAAGGTCCTAATGGTCAGACTCCAACCCTATCCATCCTATTTCATGCTTTAACTGTACAACTCATTTCAGACATTTACTATTGGGTATCACTTGGGTCTCATAAGTGTTTGGGAGGCACTGCAGAAGAATGCTCCCCTAGAAGGTTACGGAGTACATACTGATCGTCTCCGTAAATGCACACAGCTCTCTTAGGTTTTTACAGCAAACAAGGTAGTCATTAATCATAGAGCCATATAAGTCCAGAAACAACCGTTGCTTTCAGCTTTTTATGATGCTGAAGTGGTTAAATATCCCTGGGATGATCACACCACTCCTGGTTACTCTGAATAGTTTTATAATTTACTTTTTTATTTTATTAGGTGAGAATACCAAGTCTCTATATCAGGTTTCAGTGCTAAGCCTCATTTTCCACACATTTAAAGCATTTACTCTATAAAAGCCCACCTCTGTGACATTTTTACTCCTAAATTCTGAGTAACGCAAAGGCGATACTTCTTGTAAGCCATTTGTATGAGCTGTATTTTTTGGCTCACCAATGTGACCATTTTTTATTCATATACAACTGGGCTTATACACATTCTAACCTCAACGATGCGTAAAATTGTGAAAGTTAATGAAAAATATTCAGAAATCTAGGGACATAAAATTTAGAAATAAAATGACATGTTTTGAGCTGTGTTAATGATGTTGACTAGTACTGTTAAGCCAGTTCTGTGTCCCATATATGAAGATATATGTCAGTGAATTTAACTTGTCTAAATAAATGTTTTATCACATATTAATATCAGTATACAATAACTATTTGCCTTGCAATTACCACTCAACGCTCAATATATCCTAGTTTATGCTAATGCTCATTACTTAACCTAGAACAGGTCCCAAATTCTAACCAGGTAAATTACTTACAGGGATATTCCCATCTCCAAGATCCTATCCCAATATGTAGTAGGTATAATAATAATAATATTAGAAAATGCCTTCAATTAGAAATGTAGAATAGTTCTACTGATTCGCAATGTTGCTTACCCCATGTACAGGGCATTGATTGCAGTAGCTTAGGTATCCATGGTTACAGCCACCAATAACAAGCTAACTGTCACTATGTGGGTGATCATAACCATGGATATCTATGCTAATTCAATGCCCTGCACATGGGGTAAGTGGTACAGCTAATCAGAAGAACTTGACAACATTTATAATTGCAAGTATTTTCTATTATTAGTATTATTCCTGCTACATATTGGGATAGGATCTTGGAGATGGGAATACCCTATTAAATTGACATAATTTGTTGTTCTAAACATTAACCCCTTTATAACCTTGCAATTTACTGCTTTAGCACTTTTGTTGTTCCACCGCAACTTCCAAGATGCATAACTTTTTTTTATTTTTCATCAATATTTTAATATGAGGGCATGTGTTTTGCGGGATGAGTTGTACTTTTGAATAACATTGATTTTACCATATAATGTAGTGGATAATAGGAAAGGTTTTTTTGCAAAAAAAGGGCTATTCTGTTGATTTTTTTTTTTTAATTTATCATGTTCACTAAATGGTAAACCTGACCTTCCAATATGACTCTCCAGGTCAATATAATAAATTACTGATAGGGGTTTGTTATAAGTTTACAAAAATAAAGGAAGCAGCAGAGAATATCCTCGTAAAGCAAATAGATGAAGCTGCGACTCAAGGAGAAGTCATTATTATGGGGGACTTCAACTACCCTGAAATAGATTGGGGAACAGAAACCTGCAGTTCCAGCAAAGGTAATCGGTTTTTGACAACTATGAGAGACAATTACCTTTCACAATTGGTTCAGGACCCAACAAGAAGGGGGGCACTGCTAGACCTAATATTAACCAACAGGCCAGACCGCATATCAAATATAAGGGTTGGGGGTCACTTGGGGAATAGTGATCACAAAATAATAAGTTTTCATGTATCCTTTAATAAGATGTGTAGTAGAGGGGTGACAAGGACACTAAACTTCAGGAGGGCAAATTTCCAACGGATGAGAGAGGATCTTGGTGCAATTAACTGGGGCGATATCCTGAGACATAAAAATACACACAGAAAATGGGAGACGTTTATTAGCATCCTGGATAGGACCTGTGCACAGTATATACCGTATGGGAATAAACATACTAGAAATAGGAGGAAACCAATATGGCTATATAGGGCTGTAAGGGGTGCAATAAGGGACAAAAAGAAAGCATTTAGAGAATTAAAGGAAGTAGGTAGTGATGAGGCATTAAATAAATACAGAAAATTAAATAAATTCTGTAAAAGGCAAATCAAGGCAGCAAAGATTGAGACAGAGAGACTCATTGCCAGAGAGAGTAAAAATAATCCCAAAATATTCTTTACATAAATAGTAAGAAACTAAAAAATGAAAGTGTTGGCCCCCTTAAAAATAGTCTGGGGGAAATGGTGGATGAAGATGAGGAAAAAGCCAATATGCTAAATGACTTTTTTTCATCAGTATTTACAAAAGAAAATCCCATGGCAGACAATATGATCAGTGATAACACAAATTCCCCATTAAGTGTCACCTGCTTAACCCAGCAGGAAGTACGGCGGCGTCTAAAAATCACTAAAATTGACAAATCTCCGGGCCCGGATGGGATACACCCCGGAGTACTGCAGGAATTAAGTACAGTCATTGATAGACCATTATTTTTAATCTTTAAACATTCCAGAATAACAGGGTCTGTACCACAGGACTATATATAAAGAAAACCTCGCACTCAACTTATGTTCATATTGAATAAGTGTTTTTATTCAATCCCAGACAGTGGTATGTCAAAATGTTTCGGTCTCAAACATAGACCTTCATCAGTTGCTGTGAAGCATATAATAATAGTAAGCATGTGAGCACATAATGAGGGCAGTGTAGAGGACTGAGAAAAAAGAAAAAAAGCAAGAAAATAACAACAAAAGAATATACAACCTATCATTAGCAAACAATAGAAATATTCAAAAAGATCATATTTGAAGAAATAAATCAAGGCACAATCTGTATTCATTAGTGAGTATAAAGAGGAATGTCATACCGTACTCCAGAATTTGTGGGACGAGAAAAAGTCAGTTTGACCAATAAGAGAATCGCCAGATAAATGGGGGTTACTACCTATGATATAATGGAGAAAAGTGCGCTGTAAAAAAGTATTCACTTCTAATAATAAAAATGCAGTAATGGGTTAAACATACCCATGTGGAGATAGACTGAAAATGGTTCAGCCTTGGATAATGGGCTTTAGGCAGTGGCAGCCTAAAAATAAAGAGAATATCTTAAACAGGCTCTAGTGGTAAAAACGGTAAAAGGAACGGTAAACGAAGTGGGGGTGAATGTACGTACGTTACCTGGAGCATAGCAGTGCAGACGCGGCATCCACTGCTGGTCTGAGGTAGATCGCACAAGTCCGGGTATATGCAAGGGACAGGGCAGGAGCTAAATAAGCTATGCTCTTGCGTCGACCAGAAATGACGACAGCAGGACGACTTCAGCTGATATACATATTTGATTCTTTGATAGAGCGATGATCCAGGGAATTAGCCTGATTGCCATATGTGGAGTCGGGAAGGAATTTTTTTCCCCAAGGTGGAGCTTACTGTTTGCCATGTGGTTTTTTTTTGCCTTCCTCTGGATCAACATGTTAGGGCATTTAGGTTAGACTGTGGGTTGAACTAGATGGACTTAAAGTCTTCCTTCAACCTTAATAACTATGTTACTATGTAAAACAAGTATGCATATATCAAAGAGCGAGCACTAAAATGCTCAGATGCTCGTTACTTGAACCCGAGTTATTCTTAATACTCGCATGCTTGATTCGAGTAACGAGTATAATTGGATTCAATGTGAAATACAAGCATTTTTACAGCAGACCCTACAAAGAGGTCAGGGAGGCAGTGAAAATATTAAAATGGATGGGAAAAGTGCTGAATGGAAGGAGAACAGCTTGGGGAAGACCCCCGGAAGCAGCGCTGACTCCCAGATCACTGCTGAGAACAATGGTGCCACACTTTTACTCCACCATAAGGAGAGACAATAACACATTCAAAACCAAGGAGAAATTGCATTTAAAAGGAGAAAAATGTTAACCCCTTCTTAACTTATGATGACCTGCACTCAGCCACGGAGCCCGCATGTTTTCTGGCACATGTCAGCTGATTTCATCAGCTGACACGTGGCACTAACAGCCACAGCTAGAATCACAATCCACCAGCGGTTGTTAACATGCTAAATGCCGCTGTCAATGCTTTGCCATATTAGATTCTGAAGCAGGAGAAAATTTTATGGACTTACAATTTACACTTGATAATAACTTGATAATAACATTGCAAGTAGGACTAAATCCATGCCCATCGATATGGAAACTGAGGATGGATCACCTTTATCTTCTGGACTTGTTACTTACGAGACAATTGAACTTGAAATCTGTATTGAACCAAATCATCAAGATGCGGTTAGTTTTCATCTTTTTTCAGCTCCAAAATTTTCAGTTATTCTAAGAATTCCCTGGTTTTCATTCCTTAATCTGTTGATCAACTGGATATTGAGGACCATTACCTTTCCCTCTGAGGTAACCATCTCTAATAATTATCTGTCAAGCCCCTATGAAACTTAGACTGTTGGCCAAACTGTCGATATCAGTGGGGTTATCTGACTTTAGTCAAATGTGTACAGGGGCCTTAACTACAATGTAAAGCACATGGGAACTTTTACTATTACTTAGTATTAGTGGGCATGACCACTTAAAGTGCCTAGGTGAACATGAACACCAAATATGGCCCTGCCTATAAGGTGCTGTGCATGACTTCAGCAGTCATTTTGTGCTGACAAACTCCCTTTAACCCTTCATGAGATATGGTGTACATTGATGCCATATGTTGTGTCCCTGCTTTTCATGCAGGCATGCATTCTGAGCCTACAACTTTCCTGGCAGATGATGGCTGATGTAATCAGCCATCATGTGCCTTTAACAGTTGTGGGTGAAGACGAGCTTGGCCTGCGGCTGTTAACCTGTTAAATGCTACTGTTGATTTCTGACATCAGCATGTAACACGCACCATCAGGGAGGCGTGTCATTCTACTCGCCAATCAAGGCACCCATGATGTGATAATAGGGTGCTGATAAGTTGCCATGACAGCCAAAAGTCTGATGAAGATCCTTATGCTTGTTGTGGCAATTTTCCTGTGAAAGATAGTGTTTAGCTGGCATTCATAGGAGATCTTGATTTTAGCCATACATAGCACTGCTGATACACTGCTATGTATAGCACAAGAGATTAAACAATCAGAGCTTCAAGTTCCCTAAGGGGACTATTAAATATTATAAAAATTAAAAAAAAGTTTTAAAAAACATGAAAAAAAATTGTTCAAATCACTCCCCTTTTTCTCCATTAAAAGTAAAACAATTCTAAAAAATAAAAAAACACCCATATTTGGCATTGTTGCATTTGTAAAAGTCTAATCTGTTAAAATATAAAACAAATGAAAGGGATATCTGGGACTTTGAAAAAAAAATACCTAAGCACTAACAAGTACAGATTTCGGGGGCCGAGATCCCAATCTGCGCATGTTACATAGTTACATAGTTATTAAGGTTGAAGGAAGACTTTAAGTCCATCTAGTTCAACCCATAGCCTAACCTAACATGCCCTAACATGTTGATCCAGAGGAAGGCAAAAAAAACCCATGTGGTAAGAGTAAACTCCACCATGGGGAAAAAAATTCCTTCCCGACCCCACATACGGCAATCAGACTAGTTCCCTGGATCAACGCCCTATCAAGGAATCTAGTGTATATACCATGTAATATCATACTTTTCCAGAAAGGCATCCAGTCCCCTCTTAAATTTAAGTAATGAATCACTCATTACAACATCATACGGCAGAGAGTTCCATAGTCTCACTGCTCTTACAATAAAGAACCCGCGTCTGTTATTATGCTTAAACCTTTTTTCCTCCAGACGTAGAGGATGCCCCCTTGTCCCTGTCACCGGTCTATAATTAAAAAGATCATCAGAAAGGTCTTTGTACTGTCCCCTCATATATTTATACATTAAAATAAGATCACCCCTTAGTCTTCGTTTTTCCAAACTAAATAGCCCCAAGTGTAATAACCTATCTTGGTATTGCAGACCCCCCAGTCCTCTAATAACCTTGGTCGCTCTTCTCTGCACCCGCTCTAGTTCAGCTATGTCTTTCTTATACACCGGAGACCAGAACTGTGCACAGTATTCTAAGTGTGGTCGAACTAGGGTCTTGTATAGAGGTAAAATTATGCTCTCCTCATGAGCATCTATGCCTCTTTTAATACATCCCATTATTTTATTTGCCTTTGTAGCAGCTGCCTGACACTGGCCACTGAATATGAGTTTGTCATCCACCCATACTCCCAGGTCCTTTTCATTGACAGTTTTACCCAGAGTTTTAGAATTAAGCACATAGTTATACATCTTATTACTTCTACCCAAGTGCATGACCTTATATTTATCCCCATTAAAGCTCATTTGCCATTTATCAGCCCAAGCTTCTAGTTTACATAAATCACCCTGTAATACAAAATTATCCTCCTCTGTATTGATTACCCTGCAGAGTTTAGTGTCATCTGCAAATATTGAAATTCTACTCTGAATGCCCCCTACAAGGTCATTAATAAATATGTTAAAAAGAAGAGGGCCCAATACTGACCCCTGTGGTACCCCACTACTAACCGCGACCCAGTCCGAGTGTGCTCCATTAATAACCACCCTTTGTTTCCTATCCCTGAGCCAGCTCTCAACCCACTTGCACATATTTTCCCCTATCCCCATTATTCTCATTTTATGTATCAACCTTTTGTGTGGCACCGTATCAAATGCTTTTGAAAAGTCCATATACACTACATCCACTGGGCTCCCTTGGTCCAGTCCGGAACTTACCTCTTCATAGAAGCTGATCAAATTAGTCTGACATGAACGGTCCCTAGTAAACCCGTGCTGATACTGGGTCATGAGGTTATTCCTCTTCATGTTGCCGAAGTCCACTGCAGGGAAATCAATGGGATAGTTTGGGGACTCCACTCAATGCCCAGATAGACAGCCAAGGCCTGTAGCCTCACAGCGCTGGAACAACCCGTCCTCCCACACTGGGCCCATAGTAGCATCTCACTGGTGCCAACACTGTTACCTTCCTGCAGCAGTGACCTTGCCTCCTGTGACCCCACTACACCACAGCCGCCCCCCAGTAAGCTACACTAGAATTATAAGATGCATCCCAATTTTTCTGCCAAATTGGGGTAGAAAAAAGTGTGTATTATAATCCAAAAAATACATTAATGAACATGTTAAATTAAATCAAACAAAAAAAAGCTTTGATAAAGATCACTTTGTTGATCGAAACACGTCGCTCTTTCATCTGTCCATCATTCCATGTCCCGGAATTTCTTATGGAATTTTAATATTTTTTCGAATAAAGAAATTTAAAATTTTATCCCAGGAGCTGGAAGCAATTTTGTATTCCCTTGCTAAACAAAAAAAACAATTGTGAAATTGAGCAGTTTTTGCAATTTCAACATACTTGGAAATTTTTCCCACTTTCCTGTGCATCGCATGATAAAATGAATGGTGTCATTCAAAAGTGAAACTTGTCACGCAAGAAACAAGTTCTCATACGGTTAAGTGGACGAAAGCATAAAAAAGCTATGGCTCTTAGAAGAAAGGGAGGAATAAACAAAAACGAAAAAATGTAAAAATGACTTGTCACTAAGGGGTAAAATGCTACCTCCCTGGTAAACTATCTTTTCTTCCCGTTGATTTTTAGTTTTGAAGGGCTTAGATAAAGTAAAAACTAAGATTATAGGTTAGCAAAAGATGATGTGGCAATTTTGATTTTACTATGAGTCCCATACCATTGATATCATGTTCCTAAAAGAAGTTTGCTTACACACAAATAGCATTCATTTTGAAACAGCACTGTAGAAATATTGATTTTTTGCTCACTTTTTATACTTAAAAGATAATTAAAAGGTGTTTTTTATCGCAATTAGCAATTGTTCTTATATTCATTTTGTAGCTATCAGTATGCATTATTTGTTTTTTTCATTATTCAGTGTAGGCCATCACTGGAATATATACTAGCATATAAAAGAGGCAGATTTGTTTAATAGCTTTTGCATACACAATTGATTGCTTTTCCTAAAAAGTAAGTTTTCAGGAGCCTATAATTTTGTCCCAACAAGAACTTGTATTATGTGTATCCACATTTCACACATGAATTCTAAAGTTTGCACAGCGAATTCCAAATGTATCCATAAATCATAGAGTAGGTAGAACTCTTTTGGGGAATTATCCGTTAATATATTCTCTGTTTATATTTTCTAGACCACTTGCCGCTAGTAAAAAATATTTGCAGCTGAGTATGTTAATTATAAGGAATCAGAAGGTTGAGAAATACAAAATTTGAAATGTTATTCCTTGCGGAGTGTGGTTGGATAAACTGGTAGGAATTTTTCAATCCTTCTACAGTATAGCTTTATATCTATTCTGTCTTGGCTTTTCCAGTATCCTTAAAGGTAAAATAGCCCATTTGGCATTGATATTCCTTTGTCACTTGTTAGAGTAGGGTAATAACAGCACAGAAAAGAATTTCAAATTAAATTGTCAAACTCGTTAGGGCTAAGGCATTACCTTGATAGTTTTTGGATGTGAAAGAAAAGGGAATCTATCGATGCCCTTGATCTTTGGCATTAGAAAAGACCCCTACAGTCATGGCTGAAAGTGTTGGCACCCTTGAAATTGTTACAGAAAATGAAGTATTCCTGCCAGAAAATTATGGCAATTACACATGTTTTGTTATACAAATGCTTATTTTTTTGTGTGTATTGCAACAACACAGACAAAATGAAAAAATGGCAAATTGGACATAATTTCACACAAAATCCCCAAAATGGTCATGACAAAATTGTTGGTACCCTCAAATTAATATTGGTTGCACACCATTTTGAATAAATAACTGCAATCAATCACTTCCTATCTCCCATGATTTTCCTTTCTCCCGTCCACCTTATTGTCCTCTACTCCACCCCCCTGATTGCTCTCCAACCACATCCATTATTGTACTATCTCCCATATCCCATCATTGTCCTCTCCCCCACATCTCGTCATTGTCCTCTCCTCCACATCCCATCACTGTCCTCCCCTTCACATTCCATCATTGTCTTCTCCCACACATCCCATTATTGTCTTCTCTGCCAGATTCCATCATTGTACTTTCCTCTACATCCCATCATTTTCTCTCTCAAACGTCCAATCATTGTCCTCTCCCACACATCTCATCATTGTTCTCTCTCACACCCCCATTCTCTTCCTTGTCCTCTCCCCAGTGCATTGAGAATGTTCCCCCTCATCGTCGCTACTTCTTTATCATTGGCAACTTTCTAAATGACACAGGCACATTTCGTGCTGACATCATCAAGCCGCATGCTTGTACATCATTGAGAAACAGCTGGGCAGGAAGCAGAGCATGGGATTCTGCAATCCTGCAGCACCCCTGCCATTTTCTCCTTTAAGCAGCGGAGCTGGAGGATTGCTCCCTGCCTGCCACACAATATGATGGCAATCTGGCCTCGGGCTCTGAGCAACAGGCCAGATGGCCCTCTGTATTTCCACCCTGCAAGGGTCCCCCTCTACCTCCAGGCCCTGTTGCAGATGCATCAGCTATATGTCCACCCCTGAGTGAATCCTCTATGCTGGTGATAGAAAGGATCTGAAGGAAGATTTCAGGAGAGAGGATTGGTAGTGATACGATTTATTATCAAGGTGTTTCAAAGTCATCCTATTTCTTAATCAGGAAATAAATCTCATAAATTGCTCCACTTTACTGTTTTTTATCATTGGATAAGACCCTATTGCGCTTGTTTGTTTACCAGTCTTTAATACATAGACAAATAAATGTGCTAATCGTATTAAACTTCTGGTGAGCACAAGAAGTTTAATTAATTCATTGGAGATAGAGATTGGCAAAATTATTCTTGTGTAATTGATGTCTGTGAAAATCTGCACACTGGATAATATGCATATTGATTTTTTTAATTCGATGCTTGACTTCAGCAAGAGGGCATCCATCTTGCTAAACAGTATAGGTCAAGTAAATGGTTATAAAAAAAAATTAGTCAACTTATTGCATACATCTCTGAATGCCCCCTTGGCTCCCTGCCCACGGTCAAGTCCTCCATCGAATTGCATATTTCACCCAGTATTCACTCTAGGCCAGGGCTTCCATCCACGAGCAAGCCGCATCTAGAAGCCCCGGTTATAGGATGTCTCGCCCCCAGCAATGCACCCCCAGCAGTTTGCCCCGTGTACATTTTGCCCCCGCACATTTCGTCCCCAGCATTTGGCCCCCAGGATGATACTTATCTGTCGCATTTGCAGCTCCTTGGGTCACGGAGTGCAGTCCAGCAGTTCCCCGTGACATTCCTGTGACATCAGATGGAAACAGTTGATTTAACATGTCACAAAAGTGCAGCACTCTGTACAGTACTTTTGTGACATTTGGATTGATGACGGACGGGAATTCATGAACCACAAGGAAAAGCGGGGGCGAACTGCTGGTGGCGAAATGTACTCAGGGCGAACTGCTGGGGGCGAAACATCCAAATCCCAGAAGCCCCAGCCTAAAGTGAACACTGGGCTGGAAATGTGACGGAGGCATAGAGGAGCAGACAATGGACAAGGAGCAGTGGGGATGGCTGAAAAGATGAACATTTCGGTATGTTTTATTTCTTAACCTGCTACTTACCATTACGTTCACCTCCCTGTGTTCTCTGCCCGCTCCTCTGTGAAACCCTCACACCCCATCTGTGGTCTGGTGTTTACTCCATGCTGAAGTTTCCAGCCATGAACAAGTCCTGGAATTCACTGAACTTGCTTTGTAAGTATTTTACAAATACTTTACTTTATAAGTATTTTATAAGTATTTTTTTTATTTTTTACATCTTACATTTATTAAATTCTTGGCTACATGACTTGAATAAATTTATTGCAGCGGTGCATGATAAATAACAGCCACTTAATGAATTAGCTGCATCGTGCTCCAGTGACCCACTTCATAAAGACTGGGGTGCGCAATGTTAGTTGCAGTGATTCAGTCCCATAGATTCTGCTGGTTGTGCTAAAACCTGAAAGATTTTGTCCACAGTTGATTGTTGATGGATCAACTAAAGGCAATACCTTGTTGGATCCTGCCATATTAATTAGAACAGATACAATTTCAGATCTACAAGTAATATTTCTAATAATAATTATATTTCTATAGGGCCTAATAATTATATTTCTATAGACAGGACATGGAAAAACAAGATAAGACATTACAGAATTTCACATAGTTCAACACATACCAAAAGGAGTGAAGGCCCTGCTAGAATGCTTACAATCTATGTGGAAATAGGAGTGACAAAATATTAAAAGTTCTTGTAGCGTGCAGTGCTTGTGTCAAGTCTTCAGGTGTCAGTCTTCAGGAACTCCTAGAATGAACCCACAGTACCGCGACAACAAACCTCCCAAGGGTGAGCTGACCAGGTGGACAACCTGGAAGCATTAGGGGCAGGCCCGAGGGAGACTATTGCCATGGTAGCTGATACTCGGGGAAAGAAAGTAGGAGCGGGAAAGAGGCTGGATAAGCAGGGTAAAGAGAGGACAAAGAGCACGCTGGGTACGGCGGGAATACAGGACTGGCAGACTAATGCGTAGGCACAGGGTAGTCTGGTTATGGCGGAGACACAGGGCAGAGAGGCTATGGCGGAGACACGGGGCAGACTGACAATGGCGGAGACACAATGCAGACTAACTATGGCGGAGACACTGGGCAGACTGACATTGGCGGAGACGCAAGGCGGACTAACTAAGGCGAAAATGCAGAGCAAAGAGGAGACCTGGGTCAAATCAAGGCAAAGGGCAATCAGGCATGGAGCAGAGGGAGAGGCTACCTGGTATAGGGCGAATAGCGAAGAACTTCTGGGTCAGGTAACCTCCAGGATCACGAGCGGCAACCAGCCAGTGGGAGTGCGTGTGCGTGGTCAGAGCAGGGAGATGAAGTGCGCACGCGCAGCCGCCGGGAACCAGATTCCAGTGAGGAAGCAGGAAACGAGGAGAGCGGGCAGCGCGTGGACACTCCGGGGACGCACAGAGCCGAACACACATGCCAGACCCTGGAAGAAGACCCAGGAGAAGTAGCAGCAGCTTGCCGGGACAGGTGAGTATGCAAAGGACCAGGTGCGGGAGGCGTGATAGTACCCCCCTCCTTACGCCCCCTCCTCCTAAGATTAGAAAGAAAGCTAGCTAAAATTCGAGGAGCCTGGATGTTCTCACGAGGCTCCCAGGAACTCTCCTCAGGACCAAAGCCTTTCCAATCCATTAAAAAGAGGGTCCTCCCTCAAGACGTCTTCATAGCTAGAATGGCCCCAACTTCAAAGACATCCTGAGCGGAAACGGGTAAAGGCGACTGGCCAGTGGTGGGGTGAATACGGTTGAGTATGACTGATTTAAGCAGAGAAATGTGGAACGAGTTTGGAATGCGATGTGAGGTGAGTAACCTTAACTTGTAGGCAACATCAATAATACGAGCTAAGACCCCAAATGGACCGATATACCGTGGACCTAATTTATAGGAAGGAATCTTAAGATGGATGAACTTGGAAGATAATCATACTTTATCACCCAGCTGGAAAGACAGGGAATCCAGGCGCCTCTTGTCGGCATGTCTTTTAGTTCGGTCTCTAGCTTGTTCGAGTGCGGTTTTGGTCTCCTGCTAGATCCTGGAGAATTCCTCGGACAGACGATCACCTGCCGGCACACCCGAGGTAGGGGGTACTGGCAGAGGAACACCAGGATGTTGCCCATAGACGACAAAGGCGACTTGGAAGATGATTCACTAGTGTGGTTATTGTATGAAAACTCGGCCCAAGGAAGTAGACTGGACCAGTCGTTTTGATGAACGTTAGAGAAAAGACGCAGATAGGTGACCAGGATTTGATTTGTGTGCTCTGCTTGACCATTAGTTTGCGGATGGTAGGCAGACGAGAAGTCTAAAGTCACATCCATTAGTTTGTATAATGCTCACCAGAAGCGAGAGGTGAATTAAACTCCTCTGTCTGAAACTATATGTTGAGGAAAGCCGTGAATCTGAAAAATATGAGTGGTGAAAATTCTTGCCAATTTGGGGGCAGAAGGCAATCCAGGAAGAGGTACAAAATGAGCCATCTTGGAAAATCGATCCACGACTACAAAGATAACTGTATGACCCGAAGACTGAGGCAGATCAGTGATAAAGTCCATTGCAAGGTGTCGCCAAGGAGCCGAAGGGACCGAAAGTGGATGCAAAAGGCCCAAGGGTAAATGCCTAGGAACTTTATTTATTGCACAGGATGGACAGGAAGTGACAAAACTTTGAGTATCTTGAGGGAAGACCATCAATACTACCGCGACACCAGAGAAAGGGTCTTCTTGAAGCCGACATGGCCTGCCAGCTTGGAGGCATGACCTCAACGTAGGACTTCTTTACTGTTGCGCTCTTGAAAAAATGTTTTACCCGGAGGTAATGAAGTCCAGGTAACGGGAGCAACCAAGATGACTTTGCTTGGATCCACGATATATGAGGGCTTCTCCTCAACATCGGCAGTCAGAAAGGATCTAGATAAAGGGTCAGCTTTGAAGTTCTTATTTCCCGGACAGAAATGTAGCTCAAAATTAAATTGGGCAAAGAACAGCGACCACCTAGCTTTTCGAGGATTAAGTCTCTGAGCAGAGCAGATGTATGCCAAATTCTTGTGGTCAGTGTAGATCTTAAAAGGATTGAACAGCTCCTTCCAACAAATACCGTCATTCCTCCAATGCCAATTTGATAGCCAGCAATTCTTTGTCTCCAATGGTATAGTTCCTCTCAGCCGCAGAGAAGGTCTTAGAAAAGAAGCTGCAGGTGACAAGCCGACTGGAGGAAGACCTCTGGGAAAGAACCGCACCGGCTCTGATGGCAGGAGCATCCACCTCCAGAATGAAGGGCTTGCCGATCTCTGGACTATGGAGGACGTGAGCTGTAGCAAAGGTTTGTTTCAAGGAATGGAAAGCGTTCTCGGCCTCTGGGGGCCAGGAATAAGGGTCAGCTCCCTTGCTGATCAAGGCGGAGATGGAGTTGGACAGAGTAGAAAAGTGTGGAATGAACTGCCGGTAGTAATTAGCAAAGTCTAGGAACCGTTGGATAGCCTAAACACCTAAAGGACGTGGCCAGTTCAGGATGGCAGACACCTTTCCTGGATCCATATGAAGACCAGAGTCAGATATGATATACCCTAAGAACGGGAGGGACGACTGTTCAAAGGCACACTTTTCTAGCTTGGCATACAGACGATTCGCTTAAGACGTAGGAGGACTTGACGAATGTGTCTTCGGTGGCAGAAAGATCTGGAGAAAATATAAGAATATCATCCAAGTACACCACGACACAAGAATAAAGTAGATCCCATAACACATCGTTCACAAATTCCTGGAACTCAGCGTTGCACAAACCAAAAGGTATAACTAAATATTCGTAATGACCATCTCGGGTGTTAAATGTGGTTTTCCACTTATCTCCAGGACAGATATGAATGAGATTATAGGCCCCACGGAGATCCAGTTTAGTGAAGATACGTGATCCTCGGGGACGGTCAAACAGTTCCAGAATGAGAGGAAGTGGGTACTTGTTCTTAATCATGATATTGTTGAGACCTCGGTAGTCGATGCAGGGATGAAGAGTACCATCTTTCTTCTTGACAAAAAAGAACCCTACACCAGTGGGAGAAGACTTTCGAATAAAGCCCCTGGCTAAATTCTCTTGGACATATTCAGCCATAGCTTGGGTTTCAGCAGTGGACAGAGGGTAGATCCGGCCCGTAGGTGGAGTAGAACCAGGAACAAGATTGATCAGGCAGTCATATGGGCAATGCGGAGGCAGGATCTCCGCCTCCCTCTTATTGAAGACGTCAGCAAAGGCCACATAGGCAGATGGTAAATCCGGAGACACTGAAGTTGATTGCGAAGAGATTTTAAACTGGATGGGAAGCAAGCGCTGATCTTGGCAGAGGTGTCCCCAACGCAGAATGCCTCCAGAATGCCAGTCGAGAGTGGGCTCGTGCTTTCTCAACCAAGGGAGACCGAGAAGAATAGCATGAGACAAGGAGGGTAGGACATAAAAGACAATTTTCTCTCAATGACGGACTCCGATCTGTAACTCCAGCTCTTTGGTGATCTGAGTAACAGACTCCCACAGGGGTTGACGGTTGACCAAAGCTATCTGCCGAGGAGTCTCCAGGGACCAGACAGGAATCTGAAGTCTTCCAACTGCCTCGAGCTGGATAAAATTTCCGGCCGCACCTGAATCAATATAAGCTAATTCAGCAAAACGCTTAGAACCTAAATGCAAAAGAACAGATAGCGTCAAGGGTGGAGAGGAATCGGAAACACCTAGGAAGTCCTCTCTTACCTGTCCTAGGCGGAGGCGTTTCCCGGCCTCAGGGGACAGGAACGTAGGAAATGAGAAGCACTGCCGCAGTAGAAACAGAGCCCTTGAGTGAGGCTCTCCTTACGATGCTGCTCTACAGGCTTGAGACGGTCCACTGTTGTGAATTAGACTTTTTTGGCTCCCTCTTGTGGTCACTGGTGATATGACTCTGGGATTGTCTTTCTCAGTTTGGCACCCACCTGGGTCGTTAGTCCAGGGGTGTTGCTATATAAGCTTCCTGGATTCTCAGTCCAGTGCCTGGCATCGTTGTAATCAGATCCTTTCTGTTTGCTCCTGTCTGCTGGTCCTGGTTCTTGCAATATTAAGCTAAGTCGTGCTTCCTTGTTTTTTGGTTATTTGTATGGCTCTTATTTTCTGTCCAGCTTGTACTAAATGTGATTCCTGATTTTTCTGGAAGCTCTAGGGGGCTGGTATTCTCCCCCCGGGCCGTTAGACGGTTCGGGGGTTCTTGAATATCCAGCGTGGAAATTTTGATAGGGTTTTTGCTGACCATAAAAGTCATCTTACTATATTCTGCTATTAGTCAGTGGGCCTCTCTTTGCTAAATATCTAGTTCATTCTTACGTTTGTCTTTTCTCCTTACCTCACCGTTATTATTTGTGGGGGGCTTGTATCCAACTTTTGGGGTCTTTTCTCTGGAGGCAAGAAAGGTCTACCTTTTCCCTTCTAGGGTTAGTTAGTTCTCCGGCTGGTGCGAGACGTCTAGAACCAACGTAGGCACGTTCCCCGGCTGCTGCTATTTGTGGTGCTAGGATTAGATATACGGTTAGCCCAGTTACCACTGCCCTATGAGCTGGTTTTTTATGTTTGCAGACTTGGTATGTACTTTTGAGACCCTCTGCCATTTGGGTCATAACAGTATGCCAGGCCAAAGTTGAATGTTTAATGCATTGCAGAAGTGGGATAATAAGAAAGGAAATTCTGAGTTTTTTTTTTTTTTCTTCCTCTCTTTGTTCCTCCCCTTTACCTCTGAGTGGCTTGTGCTTGCTGCAGACATGAATGTCCAGACCTTGATTACAAGTGTGGATCAGCTTGCTTCTCGTGTGCAGGGCATACAAGATTTTGTTACCAGTAGTCCAATGTCTGAACCTAAAATACCTATTCCTGAACTGTTCTCTGGAGACCGATTTAAGTTTAGGAATTTCAGGAATAATTGTAAATTGTTTCTATCTCTGAGACCCCGTTCATCTGGAGACTCAGCTCAGCAAGATAAAATTGTTATCTCTTTCTTACGGGGCGACCCTCAGGATTGGGCCTTCTCGCTAGCGCCAGGAGATCCGGCATTGGCAAATATTGATGCGTTTTTTCTGGCGCTCGGATTGCTTTACGAGGAACCCAATCTTGAAATTCAGGCAGAAAAAGCCTTGCTGGCTATTTCTCAGGGCCAGGATGAAGCTGAAGTGTATTGCCAAAAATTTCGGAAATGGTCCGTGCTTACTCAGTGGAATGAGTGTGCTCTGGCCGCAAATTTCAGAAATGGCCTTCCTGAAGCCACTAAGAATGTGATGGTGGGTTTCTCCATTCCTACAAGTCTGAATGATTCCATGGCGCTGGCTATTCAAATTGACCGGCGTTTGCAGGAGCGCAAAACTGCTAATCCTCTGGTGGTGTTGTCTGAACAAACACCTGATTTAATGCAATGTGATAGAATTCAGACTAGAAATGAACATCGGGAGGTGATTCGTTTTCTTGTTCTGCATAAAATGCATGATTTGGTCGTTTTGGGTCTGCCATGGTTACAGACCCATAATCCAGTTTTGGATTGGAAGGCAATGTCTGTGTCAAGTTGGGGCTGTCAGGGAATTCATGGTGATTCCCCGCCGGTGTCTATTGCTTCCTCTACTCCTTCGGAAGTTCCTGAGTATTTGTCTGATTATCAGGATGTATTCAGTGAGTCCAGGTCCAGTGCTCTGCCTCCTCATAGGGAATGTGACTGCGCCATAGATTTGATTCCAGGTAGTAAATTTCCTAAGGGAAGACTATTTAATCTGTCTGTACCTGAGCATACCGCAATGCGTTCGTATATCAAGGAGTCTCTGGAGAAGGGGCATATCCGTCCATCCTCTTCCCCTCTTGGTGTGGGATTCTTTTTTGTGGCCAAGAAGGACGGATCTTTGAGACCTTGTATTGACTATCGGCTTCTGAATAAAATCACTGTTAAATTTCAGTATCCTTTGCCTCTGTTGTCAGACTTGTTTGCCCGGATTAAAGGTGCCAAGTGGTTCACCAAGATAGATCTTCGTGGTGCGTACAACCTTGTGCGCATTAAGCAGGGAGATGAATGGAAAACTGCATTTAATACGCCCGAAGGTCATTTTGAGTACTTGGTGATGCCTTTTGGGCTCTCTAATGCTCCTTCTGTGTTTCAGTCCTTTATGCATGATATTTTCCAGAAGTATCTGGATAAATTTATGATTGTTTATCTGGATGATATTCTGTTTTTTTCTGATGATTGGGACTCGCATGTAGAGCAGGTCAGGATGGTATTTCAGGTTTTGCGTGAGCATGCTTTGTTTGTTAAGGGCTCAAAGTGTCTCTTTGGAGTACAGAAGGTTCCCTTTTTGGGGTTTATTTTTTCCCCTTCTGCGGTGGAGATGGACCCAGTCAAGGTCCGAGCTATTCATGATTGGACTCAGCCCACGTCAGTTAAAAGTCTTCAGAAGTTCTTGGGTTTTGCTAACTTCTACTGTCGTTTTATCGCTAATTTTTCTAGCGTTGTTAAACCTTTGACGGATATGACCAAGAAAGGTTCTGATGTTGCTAACTGGGCTCCTGCAGCCGTGGAAGCTTTCCAAGAGTTGAAGCGCCGGTTTACTTCGGCGCCTGTTTTGTGCCAGCCTGATGTCTCACTGCCCTTTCAGGTTGAAGTGGATGCTTCTGAGATTGGGGCAGGGGCCGTTTTGTCGCAGAGAGGCCCTGGTTGCTCTGTAATGAGACCATGTGCCTTTTTCTCTAGGAAGTTTTCGCCTGCTGAGCGGAATTATGATGTTGGCAATCGGGAGTTGTGGGCCATGAAGTGGGCATTTGAGGAGTGGCGTCATTGGCTCGAGGGTGCTAAGCATCGTGTGGTGGTCTTGACTGATCACAAAAATCTGATGTATCTCGAGTCTGCTAAATGCCTGAATCCTAGACAGGCCCGCTGGTCATTGTTTTTCTCCCGTTTTGACTTTGTGGTCTCGTATTTACCAGGTTCAAAGAATGTGAAGGCTGATGCTCTTTCAAGGAGCTTTGTGCCTGACTCTCCTGGAGTCGTAGAACCAGTTGGTATTCTTAAAGAGGGAGTTATTTTGTCAGCCATTTCTCCGGATTTGCGACGTGTGTTGCAGAGATTTCAGGCTGGTAGACCTGACTCTTGTCCACCTGACAGACTGTTTGTTCCTGATAAGTGGACCAGCAGAGTCATTTCCGAGGTTCATTCCTCGGTGTTGGCAGGGCATCCGGGAATTTTTGGCACCAGAGATTTGGTGGCTAGGTCCTTTTGGTGGCCTTCCTTGTCACGGGATGTGCGGTCATTTGTGCAGTCCTGTGGGACTTGTGCTCGAGCTAAGCCTTGCTGTTCTCGTGCCAGCGGGTTGCTCTTGCCCTTGCCTGTCCCGAAGAGGCCTTGGACACACATTTCCATGGATTTCATTTCAGATCTTCCGGTGTCTCAGGGCATGTCTGTCATCTGGGTGGTATGTGATCGCTTTTCCAAGATGGTCCATTTGGTATCTTTGCCTAAGCTGCCTTCCTCTTCCGATCTGGTTCCTTTGTTCTTTCAGAATGTGATTCGTTTACACGGCATTCCTGAGAATATTGTGTCTGACAGAGGATCCCAGTTTGTTTCCAGGTTCTGGCGATCCTTTTGTGCTAGGATGGGCATTGATTTGTCATTTTCGTCTGCCTTTCATCCTCAGACTAATGGACAAAGGGAGCGAACTAATCAGACTCTGGAGGCTTATTTGAGGTGTTTTGTTTCTGCAGATCAGGATGATTGGGTGACCTTCTTGCCGTTGGCTGAGTTTGCCCTTAATAATCGGGCTAGTTCCGCTACTTTGGTTTCGCCTTTTTTTTGCAACTCTGGTTTCCATCCCCGTTTTTCCTCGGGACATGTGGAGCCTTCTGACTGTCCTGGGGTAGATTCCATGGTGGATAGGTTGCAGCAGATCTGGAATCATGTGGTGGACAACTTGAAGTTGTCACAGGAGAAAGCTCAGCGTTTTGCCAACTGCCGCCGCGGTGTGGGTCCCCGACTTCGTGTTGGGGATTTGGTATGGCTGTCTTCTTGATTTGTTCCTATGAAGGTCTCCTCTCCTAAATTTAAGCCTCACTTCATCGGTCCTTACAAGATATTGGAAATCCTTAATCCTGTGTCCTTTCGCTTGGATCTTCCGGTGTCGTTTGCCATTCACAACGTGTTCCATAGGTCTTTGTTGCGGCGGTACGTTGTACCTGTGGTTCCTTCTGTTGAGCCTCCTGCTCCGGTGTTGGTTGAGGGCGAGTTGGAGTACGTGGTGGAGAAGATCTTGGATTCTCGTCTCTCCAGGCGGAGGCTTCAGTATCTGGTCAAGTGGAAGGGCTATGGTCAGGAGGATAATTCCTGGGTGGTTGCCTCTGATGTGCATGCGGCCGACTTAGTTCGTGCCTTTCACGCTGCTCATCCTGATCGCCCTGGTGGTCTTGGTGAGGGTTCGGTGACCCCTCCTTAAAGGGGGGGTACTGTTGTGAATTAGACTTTTTTGGCTCCCTCTTGTGGTCACTGGTGATATGACTCTGGGATTGTCTTTCTCAGTTTGGCACCCACCTGGGTCGTTAGTCCAGGGGTGTTGTTATATAAGCTTCCTGGATTCTCAGTCCAGTGCCTGGCATCGTTGTAATCAGATCCTTTCTGTTTGCTCCTGTCTGCTGGTCCTGGTTCTTGCAATATTAAGCTAAGTCGTGCTTCCTTGTTTTTTGGTTATTTGTATGGCTCTTATTTTCTGTCCAGCTTGTACTAAATGTGATTCCTGATTTTTCTGGAAGCTCTAGGGGGCTGGTATTCTCCCCCCGGGCTGTTAGACGGTTCGGGGGTTCTTGAATATCCAGCGTGGAAATTTTGATAGGGTTTTTGCTGACCGTATAAGTCATCTTACTATATTCTGCTATTAGTCAGTGGGCCTTTCTTTGCTAAATATCTAGTTCATTCTTACGTTTGTCTTTTCTCCTTACCTCACCGTTATTATTTGTGGGGGGCTTGTATCCAACTTTTGGGGTCTTTTCTCTGGAGGCAAGAAAGGTCTATCTTTTCCCTTCTAGGGTTAGTTAGTTCTCCGGCTGGCGTGAGACGTCTAGAACCAACGTAGGCACGTTCCCCGGCTGCTGCTATTTGTGGTGCTAGGATTAGATATACGGTTAGCCCAGTTACCACTGCCCTATGAGCTGGCTTTTTATGTTTGCAGACTTGGTATGTACTTTTGAGACCCTCTGCCATTGGGGTCATAACAGTCCACCTGCATAGGTTCCGGAGCAGGCGCAGCCAGAGAAGACACAGGGCAGGAACGAGAAGGACTACAGGTAGCCGGAGGAACACGAGGAAATCTTCTCTCCCTAGTGGACTCACGGGAGCGCGCCTGAAAGCGTAAGTCAATACGGGTTGCCAGGGAGATCCTCTAAAGAAGTCGGGATGTCCCAACCGGCCAACTCGTCCTTGATCTGAGCTGAGAGACCATGCCAAAAAGCTTCCACCAAAGCCTCATTGTTTCAACTTAACTCAGACGACAAGGTGAAGAACTGAATGGCGTATTGACCTACAGAGAGCGCACCCTGGCGGAGATTAATGAGTGACTCTGTAGCAGAAGCCAGGTGACCAGGCTCATCGAACACCTTGCAGAATGTATCAAGAAAGGTGGAAAGTTGAGAGACTAGAGGGTCATCACGCTCCCAAAGAGGGTTCCCCCAGGCTAAATCCTCCCCCTCTAAATGAGACACAACAAAGGCCACCTTTGCTCTGTCAGTAGGATACTGCTGAGGCAGCAACTCAAATACAATTGGCACTGATTAAGAAAACCTCTACATAACTTGGGATCTCCACTGTACCGTGGCAGTTTCGCCAAATGGAGCAATGGATGAGGAGTAGTAGCCTGGGGCGAGACAAAGGCGGCAGTCTGAAGGGCAAGCAGATGGTCATCCACAGAGGCCATATAATTCAAAATGTGGGCCTGGGTATCACGTTGCTGAACAAGCTCCTGTTGGAGACTAGCCAGCTGAGTAGCGCCCCCAGGGTCAGAGGTCTGAAGGGCTGACAAATGGGACTCCATGGACTTTAAAAAGGACATTATCCTTGACTGATTCTCTTGTAAAAATAGTAGTTCCTTTTGGGTGGGAGACGGAGTACCAGCGGGGTCCATGGCCTGATTGTACTGTCAAGTCTTCAGGTGTCAGTCTTCAGGAACTCCTAGTGTGAACCCACAGTACCGCGACAACGAACCTCCCAAGGGTGAGCTCACCTGGTGGATCACCTCCAATACAGGGAGTGTTAGGGGCAGGCCCGAGGGAGACTATTGCTGTGGAAGCTGATACTCGGGGACAGAAAGTAGGAGCAGGAAAGAGGCTGGATAAGCAGGGTAAAGAGAGGACAAAGAGCACACTGGGTACGGCAGGAATACAGGACTGGCAGACTAAGGCGTAGGCACAGTGTAGCCTACTGACAATGGCGGAAACACAAGGCAGACTAACTATGGTGGAGACACGGGGCAGACTGACAATGGCGGAGACACAAGGCAGACTAACTATGGCGGAGACACGGGGCAGACTGACAATGGCGGAGACGCAAGGCGGAATAACTAAGGCGAAGATGCAGAGCAAAGAGGAGACCTGGGTCAAATGAAGGCAAATGACAATCAGGCATGGAGCAGAGGGAGAGGCTACCTGATATAGGGCAAATAGCGAAGAACTTCCCGGTCAGGTAACCTCCAGGATCACGAGCGGCGACCAGCCAGTGGGAGTGCGCATGCATCGTCAGAGCAGGGAGATGAAGTGCGCACGTGCAGCCGCCGGGAACCAGAATCCAGCAAGGAAGCAGGAAGCGAGGCGAGCGGGCAGCGTGCGGACACTCTGGGGACGCGCAGAGCTGAACACACATGCCAGAAACCGGAAGAAGGACCCAGGAGAAGCGGCAGCAGCAGCGCGCCGGGACAGATGAGTATGCAAAGGACCAGGTGAGGGAGGCGTGACAGCTTGTAGAGCACTTGGAAAACAGGAAGTTTCAAAGTAATATTCAATAAAACATTACAAACGGGAAATACGAAAAACTGGAACTTTAGCGAAGCTTCTCCCAGACACCAGTGCACTTGGCCCTCATCATGTCACGCTTTCAGGATTTTCTTAGCATTCCACAGGTGATGGAATTCTTATTAAGTTATCAGAAACTGCCACAGGTTCTCTCACCTGTGCAATACCAAGGAAATCCTGAAAACATGATATGTTTAGAGGCGATGAAACGGTGTTTGGGAAACAATGATCTAGATCAGTGTTCCCCAACTCCAGTCCTCAAGAGCCACCAACAGGTCAGGTTTTCAGGATTTCCTAAGTATTTCTCAGGTGATAATTGCAGAACCTGCACAAGTCCATCACCTAGGCAATACTAAGGAAATCCTGAAAACATGACCTGTTGGTGGCTCTTGAGTAGTGATGAGCAAGTGTACTCGTTGCTTGGGTGACCTCTGAGTATTTATGACTGCTCGGAGATTTAGTTTTCATCGCGGCAGCTGAATGATTTACAGCAAACTAGCCAGGCTGACTACATGTGGGGTTTGCCTGGTTGCTAGGGAATCCCCACATGTAATCAAGCAGGCTAGTAGCTGTAAATCATTCAGCTGCCACGATGAAAATTAAATAACTAAATCTCCGAGCAGTCATAAATACTCAGAGGTCACCCGAACGTGCTCGGGAAAACCTGAGCAACGAGTACACTCGCTCATCACTACTCTTGAGGACTGGAGTTGGGAAACACAGATCTAGATGGTATGTGCTATATCAGAAGACTTTGAAGTCATTTCAATAAATCACACCAGTGCAGTATAATGAGCCCAGTTACCGAACATAAAAACTGGAAAAAAAAACAGAATATGTATATCCAGCTACTGAGCTTGTCTTATAGCACACATGTGTGATTTATTGAGGGGAGTTCAATGTTTCTCTGCTATAGCATATACCATCGATACGTAGATGAAAAGAAGAGCTATAGAAGAGTAATATAAGCATGGAGTAGCCCCTGCCAGTGCATCAATTGAAAATATTCCCTAATCCTCCTTCCTTCTGTGGGTTCCATAGAAGCAGCAGATACCAGCCAGCAGCTAAATCGTCTCTACATGGTTAGATATGAACCTTAGACAGGATACATCATAGCACTAGTATCAGTTTATCTCTACATAGCAACATTATTTTAAAACACATCTAATAGTGAAAATGTTTAAGTTTCTATTATCTATTGATTAAACAGTATTTTTCTTTGTGGGACATCACCTTTAAGGGGAGGGCTTAAGCTCAGTGTGTGTATTAGGTAGCTGTCATGGATAAACAATGGTTTGGCTAAACTTTCATGAGGCAGCTATCTCAGCCAACTTTCCCATACAGTACATACTGGTAGTGGCTTATGTATTGAAGAACAAAAGGGTCAGCAGTCTAAAATCACATGTAACGTGGAAGTAGGCATCATACATGCCTCGCCATGCTACAGGAACATGAGGTCCTGGCTGGATGTGTGTGCTGCTGTTACCTTGGCAATACACCGCTGCAGACCACATGATGCCGTTTGACTTGGCAAGCCAGGACCAGATGAGCTACAGTTGAATAAGAGAGACCAAAATAAAAATAAACTTTTTACTGAACAACTTGTTGAGAAGTGTATACATCAGATAGCAGACACAACACTTCAAAATGCTTCTTCTGCACAATCCAGAGACAGACACTTTACGGTTACACATGGCGGTATATTACTTCCATTACCGGTTACAGCAGTCCCACAAACCATTATGGGATGTTCCATCTTCCATCTGCTCTATTATTTTTTCGCAAAACCAAAAATCACAGACATTCAAAAAAACCAAAAAGTATCTGATTATCTTACGGATATTTTTTCTCCCTCCTGTGCAAACTGTTCAGTATCGCATGCTTCAGAGCACTTTTTGCTCATCATGATTGCTCTGCTGCCTCTGTAAAATTAACTGGTATAGAAAGGGTGCGAAAGTTACCTAGAGGAGGAGACTTGAAAAGACTTCTGCTAACCAGAGAGGCGTTCTGGATATATTATGGATATATTATGGATATATTAACTAGGAGTGTATTTCCCTACTGGCTTAAATGCTCGCAAAGAGATCATGTACCATTACTAGTCTTTCAGATTTTCCTTCTGTCAAATTGTTTTAACTACTTTGCATTACTTTATTGTCACATGTTTGGTTGCAATGGGGTATACACTGCGCTATGGTTCATTCTGCCATTAGCGTTGAAAAAGAACACATCTCTGTGTTTGAAACGCATTGCTTTAAGATCACCATGGATTTCTTGCAATTATTTTTATACATTTTTGCAAATAAGCTAAATATTTTTTTTCATCTAAGAAGCTGGATATTCTCCTTTCTTTGTTACATTCCATCTTCCCCTGTGAGGACCACACTGGTCTAGGTGTGTCAATATGGCTCCTCACAGCTAGTCTTAACTACATGTTGATTTGTAAGGACCTCACTGACTGAAGTACATCTGTACAACTCTCACTACTACTATCAAAGTCCAATAAATGGGGGCCGCACGCTCCATGTACCACTGCATCTTCAGCTCTCTATAGAACTCGTCTCCCTGTATGGTGACATTCTAAATTCTTCTCTTATACAGATAAATGTTTGCTTAAAACCTGCTTGCCTTCAGTGTAGTCCTTAAGGTACCTTCACACGAAGCGACGCTGCAGCGATAGCGACAACGATGCCGATCGCTGCAGCGTCGCTGTTTGATCGCTGGAGAGCTGTCACACAGACCGCTCTCCAGCGACCAACGATGCCGAGGCCCCCGGGTAACCAGGGTAAACATCGGGTTGCTAAGCGCAGGGCCGCGCTTAGTAACCCGATGTTTACCCTGGTTACCAGCGTAAAAGTAAAAAAAAAAAACAGTACATGCTCACCTGCGCGTCCCCCAGCATCTGCTTCCTGACACTGACTGAGCTCCGGCCCTAACAGCACAGCGGTGACGTCACCGCTGTGCTTTCACTTTCACTTTAGGGCCGGCGCTCAGTCAGTGTCAGGAAGCAGAGGCTGGGGGACGCGCAGGTGAGTATGTACTGTTTGTTTTTTTTACTTTTACGCTGGTAACCAGGGTAAACATCGGGTTACTAAGCGCGGCCCTGCGCTTGGTAACCCGATGTTTACCCTGGTTACCAGTGTAAAACATCGCTGGTATCGTTGCTTTTGCTTTCAAACACAACGATACACGGCGATCGGACGACCAAATAAAGTTCTGGACTTTATTCAGCGACCAGCGACATCACAGCAGGATCCTGATCGCTGCTGCATGTCAAACGAAACGATATCGCTAGCGAGGACGCTGCAACGTCACGGATCGCTAGCGATGTCGTTTCGTGTGAAGGTACCTTTACTTTAGGCCTCCTGGCCTGAGATAAGAAACCCATCCTCCTCTTTGTCTTTACTGGGCCCCCTGACTGAGATCCAAAATCTTGCTGCCACTCAATGTTTGCTTTCCTTCTGACTGTACCATCTGATATATGGTTGCCCCCCTCTTCGCACATTACAATGCAGGTCTGCGAACAACTAGATCATAGGTCTTTTCACTTCTCAATACTTTCCCTATCTGACCTAACAGGAAACTGTTTATAAAAAAATATATTAGATGCGCATCAACAGGAGCAACATTTTAACATAAAAGTACACATTGAAAATTCTGCATATAGAATGCAATGAAAACTAAGTTAGAATATGATTATTATAACCTTCCCCCCATAATCAAAGTGGTAGATTTTTTAGAAAACAAAAATTACAGTTCTAGCTTTTCAAGGTGATGCACATTGGCTTTAACAGCAGTTGTCTAGTTGGGCTTAGAGAGGAATTTTGGTAGAAGGTATTTCTAACCTTTAGGATAGATGATATCTTCTTATTTTCTATCACACATTTCTGCATTTAGTCCCTGATAAACCCATAGAACATTTTTCCTGCAATGGATGCTAAGCTTGCTACAAGTACTCAAGGAAGACATAGAGCCATGTTTGAAAATAGGCACAACATAAGGTTTGCACGAGTCGCTTGGTACAATATCATCCATTAGGGTATGTGCACACGTTGCGGATTTGACGCTGCGGATCCGCAGCAGTTTTCCATGCATTGTACAGTAGCATGTAAACCTATGGAAAACCAAATCCACTGTGCACATGCTGCGGAAAATTCTGCGCAGAAACGTTGCGGATTATTTTCCGCAGCATGTCAATTCTTTGTGCGGATTGCGCAGCGTTTATTTCCTTTAGGTGGCGGAAAATTGCTGTAACTGTAGTAATGGTGGACAATGCAAAACTGGATAACTGCAGAATAAAAATATACAATATTAGATATAAAATGAATCTTCAGGTTCACTCTAACTAGTTGAAAAGTCTCTTGTTATATGTTCTGTTAACTTCTGACAAGGGGGATAGTCCTGGTATCATCAAAGTCACTGTACTATCTCTTCTTCTAACACAGGCCTAGTTCTTCCCACTAGGCCGAAAACCCTCCTGACAAAGTCTAAGAAAGCTCGCTGGGCCACCTTCGCTTTGACCTGCCCCCTCCTTGTCTGTTGTACTAGCCCAGACCAACCCCTGTACCATACGTCATTGCTGGAAGCAACAGCCCGGCTCATTCGCTGTTAGGGTTGGCCAATTGCACTAAATAAAAATAAATAATGAAGTTCAATCACAACCCGGGGTCCACCATACAGAGATGTATAACTGCTGCTAGTGTGAATAATGGCAAAATGAAGCAGTGAGCGTTAACCTTAATAAGACTGCATTAACGACACACAGTATGAACAGAATGCAAAGTAGCAAGCTCAGTTACTTCGCTAAGAGGTATTACACTTAACATGCTGAGTACTATACCCTGTTATGCACCACAGGGATGATAGCACATGGCTAAACTAAACTGTGCCAATCGCACACAAGAATGAAGCAGATGCTGAGCCAAAGGAAAGAACTAATGAGACGCTAGATGCAAAGCCCTAACACTATCCCTGAGAAGTGTAGCCTGAGGTTTGGACTTGCTCTGTAACTCAGCTGTGCTAACCGCACACATGAAGGAAACAGATGCTAAGCCAAGGTATAGCTATCCAGTCCTAACCCTACCTTGCTAAAGAAAGAACTCTAAGTGTATAGAGCATCACGTGCAAACAGAGTGGTAGAGAATCCACTCACAAACACCACACATAAGTGATACTAGCATGCCCGCATGCACCATTAAGAGCCTTTTAAACCCTAGGCTCCACCCCAAACACTCACACCCAGCTGGCCATGACATCTCCAGGGGGCAATCTGGAGCCGCCACATCATCAAAGCAGCTAACATCCAACCACCAATGAGAAGTTGCCACATCACGGACATGCTCAGTAAGGTGATCTCTGGACTTAGACTCTGGAGCGCAGGGCTGCATCAGAATATCACTGGTTCCCATAAACTTGGCTGGAGAGCCAGCAGTAACCAAGTGCTGAACAAGACACTGGGACTGACGTCTGTGCTGAGCAGCACCCGCCTCAGCCGGACCTGAATGGGAGACCACAGCATCAGGCAATGCTTGGGATCTATCACATGCAGCAGGAGAATCCCGATGACTAACACTCGCACCTTCTGTTCACCATTTCAGGTGTCCATCACCGAGCGGAGTCTCATCACGGATCTTCAGTGCTTGACCGACAGCGGATGTCTCTCATACCCGGTGAGTTGAGGGCTAGGACTTGGCTTTTGACTGGCTTAGTCTGGACTCTAGGTCTTGACAGGTGCAGGTCTGGTTTTTGGATCTTGACCATCATAGTCTAGATTCTGGGACTGGTCTTTACCGGCATAGTCTAGATTCTGGGACTCATCTGTGTTCTGCTTCCAGGCACGCCACAACCCGCTGCCTTGGGCTTTCTGACAAGGCCTGTCACCTCGGCCTCAGTGTCTCCCCTGACATACATCTTGCCTGTTCCTTTACTTAGCGCCAAGTCAGCTCCTGTATTGGCGCACTAGCCTTTTATATTGAGGAACTGCATCAGAAAGGTCACCTGACCCGGTGTGCCATTTAAACTCTTCCTTCCCGAAACTCTCCTTCTTCTGGTTAGTTCTGCAGGTTCCCACTTGGATGGTACATAGCAGTCTTCTTAAACAAATGCCGCACAGCGCTGAGAATTCTTGTCTCTTATGTCACACATTCTTACACAGGGCACCAGCAATAATTGAGGTAAGTTCCTACTCTTGGATACTGCCTATCTGCACCTGGGGCATTGTTCATATTGATATTTTTAGCTTTCCGTTGACCATATCTACATTTAACTATCTGAGTTTATGAGATGTCATATTAAGAGCACTTTGGTATATACACAGCTCAAGAGCCTATTTATTAATTTTGCATTTTCTTGATCCTCAGTGAGTAATTCCTTATTACCATTACTTAGGGTTTCCACTTCTGCAGAACTTTTTTTGTTGCATTTATATATTTGAAACATTTCTTGCATTGCTTAATTCAATACATTTCTTATACCACTTACCAAGATATTTCAGCATTCTTACATAAAAGGATTCTTTTCATTGTTACAATCTTGCAGAGTTGTTACTATCATAATATTTGCATTGATAATATTAATTCAGTAAACTAATAAAATATACTTGTGGAGTTTTTAATTTATAAAAATCATAAAATGCCTAATATTTTATACACCAAATAGCAAAATACCAACAGCTCACTCAAATGATCACTTACATTATTAACTGAAAACAGAACTTATTTTTCAAAAACGTACAACTCTGAAAAATAGAGTAAAATGTGCCAAATGGAAGGGCAATTATGTTTAAAGTCTTTATTTTTCAGAACGGTGTGTTCTTTTAACATATCATGTCTTGGCAATGGTAAAACGTAACCGTACCAAATATGTTTCAGAATTCTGACAATGGTTGACATCAATTATATCTAACAAAAAGTTTTTCTCGGATATGTAATATTTTTTCATGTAACATTGTGTTTTCTTCAAATTGTTTTGTACCTTCTGTACATTGAAATATACAGAGTGTGTTTCGAGAATACTCTTTGTGAAATATCCATGAATGTCAAATTACAGGTTTCGAGAATACTCTTTGTGAAATATCCATGAATGTCAAATTACAGGATTTGAAATTATTTTACTATTGAAACATTCTCTGAATTCAACCTAGATTCAAAAAACTGAAAATAATAACTGCTTTAATCACTTTATTGTATAAATTATGTGATGATTTATTTTTTAAATCAAAGACTTAATTCAGACAGCCATGATTTTTCATGTGCGCAAAAAATGGACCGAATTTCACCAGATCCAATTCATCAGTGTTTGGTCAGTGTTTCAGTTTTTACCATCAATGTTTCAGCAGTGATTTTTACGCATAAAAAAAAATAAAGCCGCAAAACTTCTCCTATTACAATGTTAAACCCAGACAACAATGATTGCACACAGAGGCCATTTGTGTGCTGCCCCTAATCTTTAGAGACCCATACATTTCTATGGGTAATTTTGATCCATAACCCCAATCAAAAACATAAACATCTATGTGATTGTTTTGCAGACACATGGTCTGAAAAAAATATAGATTTTAATGAATATGTCTTTTATCCATGAAACACGCAGATCACAGAACTCATGGATATCCGAATTACTGTAGGTCTAAAATTCATAATACAGTAATGGTAATGGTAGAGAAAAAACAATTTGTAAGTATGAGTCTGAGTACTTTTGAATTCAGTATCTGAGTTTTAGTGCTGTGCCTGATAGCTGTCTCAATTTTCCCATGTGTCGATTTGATTCCTGGCCACAACTCCACGTTTCTTCAAGTTTTATCTCCTAATTCACTATTTCCACTCCACAACATCCCTTTATACCACCATGCTTGAATTGGCCCAGTATTTATGTTTATTTTCATTTTCATTTGAAAATGGTGGAGGCCCACAAAGCAGGTGAAGGCTATAAAAGTATAGCAAAGCATTTTTAAGTTGCCCTTTCCTCAGTTCGAAATGTAATTAAGAAATAGCAGATAACAGGAACAGTGGAAATCAAAATAAGGTCTGGAAGACCAAGCACAATTTCAGTGAGAGCTGCTTGTAGGATTGCTAGAGAGGAAATTCAGAACCCCCTCTTGACAGCAAATGACCTTAAGAAAGATTTAGCAGACTCTGGGAGTTGTGGTACATTGCTCTACTTTTCAGAGACACCTGCCCAAATATGGCCTTCATGGAAGAGTCATCAGAAGGAAATCTCTCCTGCATCTCCACCACAAAATTCAGCATCAGAAAGATGCAAAAGAACATCTAAACAAGCCTGCATGTATTTTGAAAACAAGTCCTGTGGACCGATGAGGTTAAAATAGAAATCTTTGGCCCCAATGATCAATGGTATGTGTGGAGAAAAAAAGGCACTTCATTTTAGGAAAAGAACATCTCACCAACCATTAGGCATGGGTGAGGATCATTTATGCTTTGGGTTTGTGTTACAGCCAATGGCACGGGAACCATATCACGGATAGAGGTAAGAATGGATTCAATAAAATTTCCACAAATTCTTGACGCAAACATAACACCATGTCAGTATTCCGTGTTTTCCAAGTCACCTTGTGAATGATTTTGCCTTTTGTTAAGATGGAATTTGCTGTTTTTGTCTGCCCTACTTCCTGTTCATTTGTTTAAAACCCGGGTCAGGTGTCAGCCTCTTTGCTGGAGTATTCTGATTCTGTTCTCCTTCAGCTCAGCTGCTGGTTCTGAGTGTGTCTCTACCTCTGGCTCTGGACATTCCCTGCATACAGTATATAAGCTACACTCTCTATGTTATCATTACTTTGCTGACTTGGAACTTAACCCTTGGTTCATTCCTCCTGGTAAGAACTGTGTTTTTGAACTATGTTTCTGGACTTTGTTTCTGGACTGTGTGTTGCTACTTAATCCTTCATTTACTCCCCCCGGTGGGAGCTGTTGGAAACAACACCAGTATAATACTTAAATGTGAACCTGTTTCTGAACCTACCCGTGTTTATGCCTCATCTGGGATCAACTTGAGAACTAGTTTCTGGACTTACCTGTGTTCATGCCACACCTGGGATGAACTTGTGGACTTGTTCTGGACTTCCCTGTGTTTACTTCATACCCGGATTTGACTCTTTCTGCACCGACAGTGTTTGGATCTGCACCACGTCACCTGTCACACTCACCTTTTGATCACCTTGCTGAGGACTCTGCCTTAAGAACTCTCCCGATTTGCTGTATATGTTTCAAGGACTTGTTTCATTCCAGGACACTGTGGGTTATCAGTATATTGTTTTGGGGGTTATTGCTGTTGTACAAATACACTATTTGCACTAAAAAAACCGTCTCTGTCTGTTCATTGCCCCATGCTATCAGAATCCTCGAGTTCCTACAATAGTGTTACACACCATCAATAAAAAAGCTAAGGTTGAAAAGAGGATGGCTTCTGTAAAATGGATAATGATCCTAAACACATGTCAAAATCCTCAAGGGTGCAAGGTGAAGGTATTACAATGGCCCTCTCAGTCCGATTATATGAACATCATGGAAAATCTGTGGCTAGACGTCTAAATAGCAGTGCATGCAAGACAACCCAGGAATCTTACAGAACTGGAAGAATTATCCAAGGAAGAGAGGATGAAAATCCCTCAAACAAGAAATGAAAGACTCTTGTCTGGCCTCAAAAAGCATTTACAAGCTGTGTTAATTTTAAAAAAGGGTGCTACTAGATACTAACCATGAAAATACCAGAAGTAAAAGAGTATAAGTACCGTAGAAAATTTTATTAAACACACCATTAAAAATACCATAAGAATAATATTAAATTTCAGAGTCTGCAACAATCGTAACCAGAGAAAGGGAGGCCAACAAATTGCATATATTATGTCCAAAATAAGGCTCAATTAAATGTCCACAAGTAAGAATAGTACAATAAAGTGCTGCCTCAAAGGGAAGTGTATCAAAATGGATGGTCATCTGTTATGTCACGCCAAATGGCGCATGCACAATGCACTATACCATGTTATGTGATATCTGCAATGCATTATGGGTTGCGCAGTTTTCTGCAATTTGCATTCTTTTGGCAATCTGCTCAAATCAAATCACAAATTGTTCAAATTTGCCAAGACCTGCAAATATAATAGAATTTGACTTGAATTCAATTTACATTGAATCAATTTGATTATGTCATATGAGCCCCCCAAAGTGTTGAAGAAAAAAAATCATAAAACAGAAATGTGAAAATGTGACATGTGTTAGCATTACTGTGACAGCTCAAAAATAGGAAGATCTAATGTTTTGTGCAGACACAATGAAAATCAAGTTAAATTAAGATTTTAAAACAGTAACATAAACTGAAAGTCCTCCATTTATCTTTGTCTGGGTCTTATCATTTTGACCTCTTGCTTTTGTAAATTGTTTTCTAGTTGCAGGAGAGAAAGCTGTTCCACAACAAATGAGCAAGTAATATATATCAGCTTGACTGCTTTAATAAATCTATCTTTTCTGGCTCTAATCTGTAATATAATTGTAAGCCTTAAATGTAAGAGGATTGTGTGAAACTAAGAAAATTTTGGAGGGGAAATCACTTATGATGTGTTAATATAATAAGATAAGTCATAGTTACCTCATTGATATCCTATATCTTCCTACTGCAAAATCCCTTAGCCACTGCATAGCGATAGTCACTGGTCAGTGATTGACTGCAGTGATAATACTTGGTTTTTGGGTCTTTATTGTTTCAGTAAGTAGCACAGAAACCTGTGGCTGACTTATTTCACATGGTTGAAATAATTTGACCTGATCATATGATGAACAGACAGGGATACACTTTTTGTGTCAGTCACATGACTAAGGCATATTTGTATCCAATAGAAGAAACTATAAATTATCCTATCAATGCAAAAAATCTATATAAAAAGTCTAAAACGTAAAATTTTTGCACTGACGAGGGCCAACAGCCCGAAACACCGTGTCTGCGAATTGAGATACTGATTTGGCTTTTATCCTAAGTCATATTGCACGACTCGTTAAAGGGTTGATTGTGACTTGTAGGATCGCTACTTCTAACAGGTGGCGCTATAGAGTTTAAGTCCTCTTTCTCAGAAGAGGCAATTTGAATATTACATTTTACTAAGAATAATTATTTCTAAAACAGGATTACTCATTAAGCCTATAACCTGCAGTAACCACCGATCGACCAAACCGCTGCATGACCAGCTCTACCCTCGCCTACTGTATTCTCACCCATCCCTTGTAGATTGTGAGCCTTCGCGGGCAGGGTCCTCTCTCCTCCTGTACCAGTTATGACTTGTATTGTTCAAGATTATTGTACTTGTTTTATTATGTATACTCCTCCTTACATGTAGAGTGCCATGGAATAAATGGCGCTATAACAATAAATAATAATAATAATAAAAATAATAATAATAATAAGACAGACTGTATATGATACAAATAACTAAATATGACATTATCTAGACATAACTTTTGTCTTTGTGCCATGCAACCCATACTGTAACCATTGTTCTATTTGATGAATGAAAATTATTGCATTGCAGGTAACATGACCTACTAGCCAATTTTTCTGCACTAATTTTTTCATTCTTTAAGCTTTAAATATTATGTAAAACATATGTGATCCTAGTCAGTCCAAAGCGTTTTTCCTTTTTCTATACTCCTCATCCAAGAAGTGTTGGCCCCAAAACTGGTTCTAATTGTTCCATCTTGAAGTGTCTTCTTAGCTGTCTTTCAATTTGTAACCTATCATTATAAAAGGGAGTTTCTTAGTTATACTAAGTTGGATAAAAGGAACTTTTTTTTCTCCATAGAGCATACTAAATAGGGAGGAGTGCATAGTTTCCTAATAGACTTAATGAACTATGAAAGATATGGGATGTTGAAGACATTTATTCCATTTTTCCATAGACATAGTCTGGTTTATGAGTTGGCATTTGTACCCCGCGCTACATCAATTTTGTGCTTGATACTGGAAATCCATGAATAATTCTTGTTGTATTGTTTGCATAAAGTGCTGGAAAATCAAGGTGTTCATTCCAACCCACCGCCAAGATACTATTATGACAATATTAAAGCTAAAAACACAGTCTATAACCTGGGGCGTCTTTACTTTTCATGCTGTGAAGAGCAATCAACCAGAGTCAATGTATTTTGTCTACTTTATATATAAAATAAAAGTACTAGACTAAATTAACAAGTCATTTGAAGTTCCTATGAAGCATTAAGTTGATTTTAAAGGAGCTTATATAAATGTTACTTCATGGAAAGATAATTGATTTTGGAAGAATAACTTAAGAAGACATTCAAATGTTTGCAAAACAATACACTTTTCCTAGTCAGTGTCTACTGTACAGTATAAATAGTACACTAAATGATGGGTACATTCATTGCTATAGCTTATATGGAACTAAAGACATTACATCCATCCAGATTACAATGCATGAAAACGATCATTTAGTAAAGTTAAAAATTCATAAAAGGTTATATTTTATACATTTTGTCTTTTTTCTCAATGATTGTAAGAACTATGAAGCTAGAGCCCGGGAAGGTTGATGCTATCGCCTCCTGGCCTACTCTCAAGACCAAGAAGCAGGGGATGTCCTTCTTGCGTACAGCAGGATACCATAGAAGTTTGCCTTAAACTATAGTGAGCTTGCGAAGCCTCTGATGACCTCACCAAAAAGAAGCTACTGTAAACAGTTGACTGGACAGTTGACTGTGAGCAGTCATTCGCAATGCCAAAAGCTGCCCTTGCCAGTTCCCCAGATCTACAAGCCTTGGACTTTGTAGTTCAAGCAGATGCCAGTACATTTGGCCTAGGTACCATGCTTAGCCAGGTAAGCGGGTAGGGGAAAGAGCATCCGATCATATTCCTCAGCTGCAAGCTCTTACCCCTGGAAGTGGCCAATGCCACTGTGGAGAAAGAGTGTCTTGTCGTAGTGTGGGCCCTGTGGAAACTGCAGCCCAACCAATATGTATGCAACTTAGCCATAGTGACCGATGACAACCCTCTCTGCTGGCTGCACCGGGTGACCGGTGACAATAGTAAACTATTGTCTTGAAGCTTGGCCCTACAGCAGTACGATTTTATCATTCAGCGCAAAAAAGGGCAGAAAACATGGCAACACTGATGGGTTGTTCCACCAGGGGGTTGCGGGGTAGATGGGCTTGGGAGATGATCTGTAAATTGGTCTCCCATGCCATCTCTAAAAGGGGGAGGTGTTATAGATATAATTGCAAATCTATAAGCCATCTCAAAACTTACCATAGTGAATACTGAAGCAAGGCTAACACTCTATTAAACTTCATATGACCCTTTAACTGTGGCTGAGGCCCTCCAAAACCCTCCTTTACACGTAACTAAAGAGGATTAACTAATTAATAGCAGATGTAGTCCCATCCCCAGCTTGCCCAAGAATGCAGGTGACAGATTTACATTCGGTAGAAATAACCTATCACCTCTAGCATCAGATTTAAACCAAAAAGCAATTACTTAAAATCCTTTATCTTCCTTTTAGAGACTATGAATTTAGGTATTTATGAATGGCATAAATATGATAAATATGAAAATTGTACTATACAGCCATATTTATGAGCCCTAAAGTAATATTTATAGCAAATTAGAGCTGAAATATGACCTACAACTTGCCTATTAAAAGGTGAGGCTGTCTATTGATATTAGTAATACTTAGTCTTAAATGTTTTTACAAGATATACAGTATTATTTTATTATTTTGCATAGAAAGTATGATACATATAAATTTCTAGATGTGATGATGTAAAATCTGAAGAGTTCTAGTAATTGTAAACATTGGTTTGCACTACATTGTGAGAAAGAAAAAGGATAATGAAAGAGAGAAAGAATGAAATTAAGAGATAAAGAAAGACAAAGTGTCCAGTTCAAACTACTAATATTGACCTACAAAGTCCATAATCTGCCTCCTCCATATATTTCAGACCTAATCTAATGATATCTTACCACACATAATCTCCAGTCAAATTATTAATATTATTATTTATTATTATAGCGACATTTATTCCATGGCCCTTTACATGTGAAGTTACTAATGTATCCAGTTCAAACTACTAATATTGACCTACAATGCCATCCATATTCTGTTTCGTCACATATTTCAGAACTAATCTCCTGGTACCTTTCCACACGTAATCTCTGGTCCTTCCAAGACCTCCTTTTCTCCTCACACACACGATCCTCATGCAATCGCCTCAAAAACACCTCCCGAGTATCCCCCATCCTCTGAAATTCTGAACCCAAAACTTCTGATTATCCACCACCTTCACAACTTTCAGACCCATCTCTTCAAGAACGTTTGCAGCCTGCAAGGACGCAAGTTCCCTCTCACCAGAGCCTGCAATGACTTCTCTGCCATTTCAACCAATCTACTGTCTCCTTCTCCATTTTCCTATAGACTGTAAGCCCGTAAGGCAAGCACCCTGTCCTTTCTGTACCAGTCTGTCATTGTTAGCTTTGTTAATGTTATTTATATTTGCACTTGATGGTGGCACGATTCTAATGCATCGGGTATTGTAGAATGTGTATAGTAGTATATAACACAGCCACGTAGTATATAACACAGCCCATGTAGTATATAACACAGACAGCCATGTAGTATATAGCACAGCCACGTAGTATATAGCACAGTCACGTAGTGTATAGAAGCCACATAGTATATAGCACAGCCCACGTAACACAGACAGCCACATAGTATATAGCACAACCACTAGTATATAGCAGCCACGTAGTATATAACACAGCCATGTAGTATATAGCAGCCACGTAGTATATAGCAGCCATGTAGTATATAACACAGCCCACATAATATATAGCACAGCCCACGCAGTATATAACACAGGCCACATAGTATATAACACAGCCCATGCAGTATATAACACTGCCCACATAGTATATAGCAGCCAGGTAGTATATAACACAGCCCACGTAATATATAACACAGCCCACGTAGTATATAACACAGGCCATGCAGTATATAACACAGCCCACGCAGTATATAACACAGCCCACGCAGTATATAACACAGGCCACATAGTATATAACACAGCCCACGCAGTATATAACACTGCCCACATAGTATAAAGCAGCCAGGCAGTATATAACACAGCCCACGTAATATATAACACAGCCCACGTAGTATATAACACAGGCCATGCAGTATATAACACAGCCCACACAGTATATAACACAGCCCACGCAGTATATAACACAGCCCACATAGTATATAGCAGTGTGGGCACCATATCCCTGTTAAAAAAATAAATAAAATAAAAAATAGTTATATACTCACCTTCCGGCATCCACCGAAGCTGTCCGGATGCGCGCGATGCTGCCGCCGGCTTCCGTTCCCAGTGAAGCATTGTGAAATTATCCAGATGACTTAGCGGTCTCGCGACCAATCAGCGACATGGGATTTCCGTTACAGACAGAAAGACAGACAGACAAACAAACAGACGGAAGTACCCCTTAGACGATTACCGTATATACTCGAGTATAAGCCGACCCGAGTATAAGCCAGCCCCCCTAATTTTGCCACAAAAAACTGGGAAAACTTAATGACTCGAGTATAAGCCTAGGGTGGAAAATGCAGCAGCTACTGGTAAATGTCAAAAGTAAAAATAGATACCAATAAAAGTAAAATTAATTGAGATATCAGTAGGTTAAGTGTTTTTGAATATCCATATTGAATCAGGAGCCCCATATAATGCTCCATAAAGTTTATGATGGCCCCATAAGATGCTCCATATTAAAATATGCCCCATATAATCCTGCATAAAGGTTAATAATGACCCCATAAGATGCTCCATAGACACATTTGCCTAATATAATGCTGCACAAATGTTGATTATGGACCCATAAGATGCTCCATACAGACACTTGCCCCATATAATGCTCCACAAATGTTAATTATGGCCCCATAAGATGCTCCATAAAAATATTTGCGCCATATAGTGTTGCACAAACGTTTATTATGGCCCCATAAGATGCTCCATAAAGATATTTGCCCCATATAATCCTGCACAAACGTTGATTATGGTCCCATAAGATTCGCCATAAAGATATTTGCCCTATATAATCTTGCACAAATGTTGATTATTGCCCCATAAGATGATCCATACAGACACTTGCCCCATTTGCTGTTGCTGCAATAGAAAAAAAATCACATACTCACCTTGTTGAGGGAGGATCTAAATTGATCCTTCACGGTTGACTCAGTGATTTCCAAATTAATCTACAGGGCGTTGCCGGCAACTGAAAATGACCAGACGGAGACGTGTGCCTCTGTATGGGGGATCGAGCAGATCTCTGGCCCCCGTTTTATTGTATATCACTTTTCATAGTCATAGAAATTATACTTCAACCAATCAGCATAAGAACACGCTCACAGTTCTTAACCTATAAGAATGCAGGAAAAACTTAACCCATAAGAATACAGAAAAACCGGAAACTACATATATGGTCATATCTTCTTGGCATAGAAAAACACATACTAACAGGTGTCTCAGTCTTGTATAGCAATACACCCCCGAATCTACTATCTGGCTCGAGTCAGAAGACTCAAGGTCTTTATACCAATTATGAACCCTAGCCTAGTTGAATAACAGGCTTGTGAACAACAAGATAAAGTTACTTCATGGCAGCTGTAACCTTTTACCTAATTAAATAACAGAATTTATCTTTAACAACAAGAAAATAGAGTCCAAAAGCACAAAATGGAGAATCTTTCTTAATTTCTTCCTTCACATTCCCCCCTAGATAAATTTTGTTAATTAATGTCCAGCATCAGAGGTACTATCCCAAGCTCTAAGCTCGAGGGGTACTGGTCTTCACATGACTAGTGCCATGTTACCAGCCATGGCTGTTGTGGCGTACCCGTCCCCCCTGTATACTAGAATTTATGAATAACAATTATTGATAACAGTAGTGGGGATCTTTTGAAGGTAGCCATGCGCTTGGCTTCAACATCTTCATCAGGTATCTTTGTGAAATCGGTGTAGAGAAGAGCAGGGGTGGCAATGCTTTTGGTATCATCATTAGTTATCTTAGTGCAGAATTTCCTAATACATACAGAAATACACCAAAGAACAAGTTTTAGTATTACAAATATAAGGATAAAGGCAACAATATATAACAAACTTCGAAAGATTTCAGCTATCCAGACCCCAGGTCCCTCAAACCAATTGGCTGGATTAAGAAAGGAGAAGGTGTCTGCCCACCAACTGTCCTTATTACGATCATTGTCTTTGTCATATTAGTCTCTGAGTCTTTGAATATCTTCTAACTTTAACTTCATAGTGCTATTGGGATCTGTATAATGACAGCATGCGGGTCCAATAACCTGACACATACCACCCTATGCTGCTGTTAAGTAATACAGTACTACAGTATATTGATTAGTGACTATGATAAGTTGATTTTGGACAACAAGAGTAGTATTAAGTATATCCAATATATCCCAAATTTGATCATCTAGATAATCTGTTGCCCTAACCAATTTATCCCACATTTGTGTAATCATAGGGTAAATGAAAACAGAACTGACAATTTTATTGGCTATACCCATCTGTACTAGTAATCTTTCATGATATTGTACAAACTTATTATTCAAGGATATTGGGGAATTTAGGCTGTCCCATGCGGTTACCAATATTATTATATGGCAATACAAAAAACCAAAACATTATGTCCCCTTATTTGCTACTAGTCTGTTTAACCAGCGTGCATTGCGATGCGTAGATCTACGTTGGCCTTCCTTCCAGCTTTACTGACATAGAATGAGGAGGACTTGGTAGGGACCGTCATACAAGGGTTCTAGTCCGTGTTTTCTGACATAGCTTTTCACGACCACAAAACCACCAGACTTTAAGTTGTGACAAGTGTCGGTTTCTGCTGAATCTGGAAGGGAAGGAAAAAACTAAAACATAGATGTTAGCAAGATTTTTACTAAGCTGAATAACATATTGAACAGCATGGTCAGTTTCCTCTGATAACTGTTGAGACTGGAAATTTGCAACTGGGGGCCTAGCACCAAACAATATCTCATATGGGGACAGGCCATGTTTTGCCTTAGGGGTAGTATGAATGTAGTACAGTACAATGGGTAGGAGCTCTGGCCATGGAGCCGTAGTCTCCTGCATCATTTTGGTCAATTGTCCCTTCAGTGTGCCGTTCAGCCTCAACTTTCCCACTGGATTGTGGATAGTATGGAGTATGGAGGGCTACAGTGGATCCAAACATTGTCAGAACCTCCTGATACACATAAGAAGAAAAGGCTGGACCTTGGTCACTTTAGACAACTTCTAGAACACCATATCTGCATATGACTTCCATCACCAGTTTCTTCGCTGTAGTCTTTGCAGTCATGTTGGTAACGGGGAATGCTTCAGGCCAACTGGAGAACATGTCGACAACCACCAGACAATATTCATTCCTTCCAGACTTAGGCAACGTGATGTGGTCCACTTGGAGCCTTTGGAAAGGATAGTCGGGCTTAGCAAGGTGCTTTGAGAGTACACGCTGAAGTTGACCGGGATTGCAGGTCTGACAGATATTACATGCACGGTTGAGTGCTGTCAGGACTGTAGAAATACCTGGAGCCCAGTAGAATTTTTGTACCAGGGCAAGGGCCTGTTTTTTTTTTGTTTTTTTTCCCTCGATGTGTGGGCCCATGTGCCTACGTGGCAATAGCAGGGTACATCCGCTTAGGGAGACACACAAGTTGGTCCTTTTTCCAGAGACCATTGTCCATACATGCTCCATCAGCCTTCCACTGTTTCACTTCTTCCTTTGGGGACATTCTCTGCATCGTCATTAAGCGGTCTCGCGGGGTCTGACAGAAAACCTCAGTCTGTCGTGGATCTTCAGGTTCCTGTAGAGTCAGTGTTTCTAGTAACTGTTTACGCTGAGAGAGTGTGGTCACCAAGATTGGTATGGTCAGGTCAACGGGTAGGAGAGCAGCAGCTTTTGCTTCCAAATCCGCAAAGGCGTTACCAACAGTCTGTGGACTGTTCCTAGAACCGTGCACTTTAACTTTGATAATGGCCACCTGGGTAGGTAATTTGATTGAGTCCATGAGGGTTTTAGCAGCTTCAGCATTCTTCACTGGAGTCCCGGCGGTGGTAATAAACCCTCGATTGACCCATAGGGCCCCGAAATCATGAGCAATACCAAATGCATACTGTGAGTCCGTGTATATACTAGCCCGCCTGTCTTTGGCCAAAGTACATGCAGTAGACAGAGCCTGAAGTTCTACTTCTTGTGCTGACAGTGAGGTAGGGAGTGCAGCTCCATGCACTACAGTATCTTCCGTAGTAACAGCGTATCCGGTGTGGAATCTGCCAAAATCATCAGCATATCTTGAGGGCATTGTAGACAGGTTGCATTATGCGGGATGCGTCCGGTATTCACTGACGACAATAAGTACATAGTCCTATAAAACGCTCGAGTTCAGTCTCATCTTTCGGAAAAGGAAGGGAGCTGACGGCTGTTTTTCTTTCTTTTGTGAGGTGTCTGACACCCTGAAGGAGACAGTGACCCAAAAATATCACTTGACCAAGGCAGAACCGAAATTTCGAGGCCGAAACCCAACAGTTCAGATCTGCCAGATACTTGAGGAGGCTAACAGTGGCAGCAATGGCTTCCTGCTCTGTTGTCGTCCCTGATAAATAAATGCAAACAGAACTGGCAATCTGGGTGTAATGGAATGCTGAAGAAGGCATTGGCAAGGTCGATGACTGTGAACCAAGCAGCATCCTTAGATATCTGGGACAAAAGAGTATGTGGATTAGGCACCAGCGGAGTTTCTAGAACAGTAACTGCATTAACTACCCGTAGATCTTGTACCAGCCGGTACACAGGGGGTTGGCCGGGTGGGGTCTTTTTCTTAACGGGCAACAAGGGCGTGTTACATGGGGAAACACAGGGTACTAGGGCACCATTATCGAGCAACGTTTGTATTTGCCCCTTGAGGCCCCGCTCCTGATCATGTTTCAAAGGGTATTGATGGACTTTGGGAAAAGGGGCACCAGGTTTGAGAAACACTTTTACTGGTTCCACAGGCATTATTGGGGGTGGATCTGGGCCTATCAGGGCCATTATCACTGTGGGAAGGGCGTGTAAGATACAGATCTCCTCATTATGTTCATCTGCATAGGGGTTATATAAAGTAAGTACCATCTGACCATCATCTTGGAATTGTATTCTGGAGCGGAACTGTGATAATAAATCTGCCCCCAGTAAATTTACCGGACATATAGGAGAGATTACGAACTGAGCCGTGACTTCAGGGAAGGGTCTCAATGGGATGGGTTTTGTAAGAGTATATTTATTGGGTCTGCCATCTACTCCAATTAAAACAAGCTCTTGATCTGAGAATTGACATGGCGGGGCTGGGGAGTGAGATTCCCAGACATAGGGTTAAAAAGGATATTGGATTTGTGTAAGGTGGGGAGGGCAGGAGCTGAAGTCTGTTACGTGGGCCACTGATAAGGAACGGAGCTGCGTCCTTGCAGCTGTGGGGGGGGCTGAGATTGGAGCAGGAATCACTGCGGCCACTGATTTAACCTTTAATTTCCCTGCTGATGCAGAGCGGGGTAAGTTCTTAAAACATTTTTTACTACTTTTAATGCATCATCTGGAGTGGAAGTCTCGATATCAGGTCTAACTGACATTATTGCCTCTTTCAATTCAGATTTAAGGCCGAACATTAAAGCTGCCACAAAAAGGTGTGAATGGGCTGTATTTTCCAATGAGAATAACAGATCTTTAAATACTACCATAAGACGCCCATAGAACTTCTCGGCAGTCCAGGATATATTGGTGCCTTGGGGTTAAGGGGCAGAGGGCTTACAGTCGGGAGTAGAGGCTTAATTTCCTGGGGAGGGACCATATTATCTAGCAGGGAGACCCCCTGTCCCGAATTTTTGATTGTTTGCTTTCCCGACACATTAATCTCAGTCACTTTCTCAGTTCCTTCTTGCACCACAAAACAGTTTTTTGTCATAGTAATAGACAACTTTCTTTTTTCAACATAATTCACTTCCTCTGTTGATCCCCAATTTGCTATATATTAACCACTCAACTTGAAGCAGGTGAATCTTTTACCAATCTTTCAATTACACTGATAATCAAACAATCTCTTACAAGTTTCCTTCTAAAACTAGGTACCATATTTCACTTTCAACTTCCAACTTACAATATTTCTTTCTACTTCAATACAATATTGTACTATTGTTTAAACATAAATCTCCCAGCGTGACAGAAAATATAGAGAAACTTAGAACGCAGCTACGTGCGCCCTCCATACCAGAGACACAGAGATAAGAAAATCGCAGCATTCCTCAGCACAGAAAGGAGAAAGCAATTGCGCAGCTGTTTGACCCCTCTCATCAGGTATCTCAGAAATCTACAGAAACAGAATACAGTAGTTCTCAGACTTAATCAATTTCTACAAAACCTTCATCACACAATTCACATGCCAGAACACCTTAGAAAAACCAATGATTGAGAATATTTTCCCCATCTTTGGGCTAACAGTATCAGATTCATCACACAAATTCAAAGTCTTCTTCTTCTTCCACGGAAACTGATTCTCCTTTAGAGCTAAATATCCTTACTTTGTCGTGCATAGTACTAGAGCGGCCGTATAGTCTATTCCACTGTGTCTACCTGTCCCCCTCTGGGACAACCCAAAAACGCGGTACTCAGCGAAAGGAGGAGGGCGTCTCAGACTTTCCCTCCGGACACCTCTGGAAATACACATATATATCTATATATTCCTGAGTTACGCATCCTACCCAATCTTTGATCACCTCACCGCGCCTGATTCTAACAGTGATCAGGAATTCAGGATATTTTGACTATAAAGAGAATTACATCACTGGTCAATCCGGGGTGTCCGTCCCTTATGAGGTACGGTTCAAGCACTGGGCTGCCAACGGAACTACACCTCTATATGATTCCACCCAAAAATCACCCCACCATCGGGGACAAACCTCAAATCCTCTTCGCAGCAACAAACACTGGAAAACCACACCAAACGGTCAGTCTGGACAGTATAACTGCCAACTTACCGTGGTTGTTGTGGAGGATGATCAGTCCCAATTTTCCACTGCCTGTGTCCGGTCCGAGGGTCCTTTGTCTTGTTGTCCTCCGGGGGGCAGAGGCGTTCCTGTTTGGGGCCCCACGTTTTCGGGCGCCAACTGTTGAGGGAGGATCTAAATTGATCGTTCACGGTTGACTCAGTGATTTCCAAATTAATCTACAGGGCGTTGCCGGCAACTGAAAATGACCAGATGGAGACGTGTGCCTCTGTATGGGGGATCGAGCAGATCTCTGGCCCCCGTTTTATTGTATATCACTTTTCATAGTCATAGAAATTATACTTCAACCAATCAGCATAAGAACACGCTCACAGTTCTTAACCTATAAGAATGCAGGAAAAACTTAACCCATAAGAATACAGAAAAAACGGAAACTACATATATGGTCATATCTTCTTGGCATAGAAAAACACATACTAACAGGTGTCTCAGTGTTGTATAGCAATACACCCCCGAATCTATTATCTGGCTCGAGTCAGAAGACTCAAGGTCTTTATACCAATTATGAACCCTAGCCTAGTTGAATAACAGGCTTGTGAACAACAAGATAAAGTTACTTCATGGCAGCTGTAACCTTTTACCTAATTAAATAACAGAATTTATCTTTAACAACAAGAAAATAGAGTCCAAAAGCACAAAATGGAGAATCTTTCTTAATTTCTTCCTTCACAACCTCTCCGTCACTCAGGCCCCCGGCACTTTCAATATTCAACTGACTTCGTTCTGGCGCCGCTCCATCTTCAGCGTCTTCTGCACTGATGTTCAGGCAGAGGGCGCGCACTAACTATGTCACCGCACCCTCTGGCCTGAGCATCACTCCAGAAGACGCTGAAGATGGAGCGGTGCCCGGAACAGGGAGCAGGTGAATATTGCACAGCGCTCCCCTCCCCGTTATACTCACCTGCTCCTGGCGCGGTGCAGTCCCTTCTTCCCCGGCGCCGCAGCTTCCTTCTGTACTGAGCGGTCACCATTACCACTCATTACAGTAATGAATATGCGGCTCCACCCCTATGGGAGGTGGAGCCGCATATTCATTACTGTAATGAGCGGTACCATGTGATCGCTCAGTACAGGAAGAAGCTGCAGCGCTGGGGAAGCAGGGACCTGCAGGGACCGCGCCAGGAGTAGGTGAGTATAATTAGACAGCCCCCGCTCCCCCTCCCATGCCGACCCCTGTGTATGACTCGAGTATAAGCCGAGAGGGGGGCTTTCAACCCAAAAAAATGGGCTGAAAATCTCGGCTTATACTCGAGTATATGCGGTATATAGATTTTGTATGTAATCTCTTCTCATGTACAGCACCATGGAATCAATGCTGCTCTAAAAACAGATGATAATAATAATAATAATAATAATCATAACAGAGAGAATTAAATTAATAGTAGAAGGAAAAAGGAAATAAAGAGAAATAAAAAGAGTGAGAGAGTGAAAAAGAGAGAGAAAAGAAGAAGCAAGAGGGAATGAAGGGAGGAGAAAAGGAAGTAAAGAAGAAAGGAAGGAAGTGTGGTATCCCACAAACCACAAAGTCGTCATATCCATGGGACACTGCATGTATAGTGTCTTCCATGTAAATACTGTAATTTCTGTGTAAACTGTATGTTATAACATATTGTGAGACCTGCTGACATGAGTAGTTTATGTGACCAAGCTCTGCTTGATATACAGTAGCTTAGAAAGAGCTGAAACAAACTTACCTTTGGCAGTCTGCCAATGACTGCAGCTGTAAGAGAATCATGAGAGTGAGGCTTCTTTCACACTTCCATTGGTACGGGTCCGTCGCAATGCGTCGGTCCGACGTACCGACGGATGTCGTGAAAGTTTTGCACGACGTGGGCAGCGGATGCAGTTTTTCGATGCATCCGCTGCCCATTCTGCAGTCCGGGGAGGAGGGGGCGGAGTTTTGGCCTCGCATGCGCGGTTGAAAATGGCGGACCCGACGTACAAAAAAGTTACATTGAATGTTTTTTTGTGATGACGGTCCGCCAAAACACGACGGACGCGACGTGTGGAAATCCGTCGCGATCCATCGCTAATACAAGTTTATGGGCAAAAAACGCATCCTGTGAGCACATTTTCAGGATCCATTTTTTGCCCAAAAGACGGATTGCGACGGATTGCAAAAAACGTAAGTGTGAAAGAGGCCTGAGAGGAGCAAACTCTTGTGAGACAGTAAGAATTCAGTCCAATGTTCAGCCATTATGAGAGAGGAGTAAGAAGAGGAAGACAGATTGCAGGAAAAAGGTTCTTGCCCCCTTGACTGCTGGATCTTGAAGGGACAAATAGCAGAAGGGGAGCTAACAGCCTTCATATTGGGAAGATTCCTTTTGCACCTCTACAAGGAAAATATGTCTCAGAGTAAAAGTGTAGCGCCCCCACTGCCGCAGGGCCGAGGGCTACCCGGTACCGGGTCTCTGAGTCTCTGTCCTGGGGTTGTCACGGTGGCTAGACCCGGTCCGTGACCCTGCTGAGGGGCGCCCAATGAAAGGTGTTGGTGGTGGTGATGTTATGGTGCGGTGCAGGTCGCAGTAAATAACGAGGACACCAGGTTGCAGTCTCTTTACCTCTTGTCTGAAGGCTTCAGGATCCTCAGTCCGGAATACGGTTAACCGGGCTGCGCAAGTCCGGCCGGTCCGATGGCACCTCCAGAGTTCCCTTTGCAGGTGGAAATCTGTGCCTACCTTCTAGCGCTTGTGTGTTGTGGTCCTCCCCTGTTGTGCTTACGGGATAGTCCCCACAACTGTTGTGTCTGTTTCTGAAGTTCCCTCACAACTCGATTATGATGTTCTTCTTCGTCCCCCAGATGATATGGCTAGGACGCACCCGTATGACGGGTAGGCTCGGAGCTCTTAGTTGTAGCGCCCCCACTTCCGCAGGGCCGAGGGGTACCCGGTACCGGGCCTCTGAGTCTCTGTCCTGGGGTTGTCACGGTGGCTAGACCCGGTCCGTGACCCTGCTGAGGGGCGCCCAATGAAAGGTGTTGGTGGTGGTGATGTTATGGTGCGGTGCAGGTCGCAGTAAATAACGAGGACACCAGGTTGCAGTCTCTTTACCTCTTGTCTGAAGGCTTCAGGATCCTCAGTCCAGAATACGGTTAACCGGGCTGCGCAAGTCCGGCCGGTCCGATGGCACCTCCAGAGTTCCCTTTGCAGGTGGAAATCTGTGCCTACCTTCTAGCGCTTGTGTGTTGTGGTCCTCCCCTGCTGTGCTTACGGGATAGTACCCACAACTGTTGTGTCTGTTTCTGAAGTTCCTTCACAACTCGATTATGATGTTCTTCTTCGTCCCCCAGATGATATGGCTAGGACGCACCCGTATGACGGGTAGGCTCGGAGCTTTTCCTGGACCCTAGTGTCGCCCCTCTCCTGTTGTTGCCCCCTGTGTCTTCTTAGGTGATTTGGGTGAGACAGCCCACCTATAACTGACTGTCCTGCCGTAGGTTTGAAGTTAGGCCTGGAGCTCTATACTTCCTCGGCGTTCCGGCCACCGGCTGCGCGCCTCAGTAGGATGTTGCCTCGTCTTACAGCACGACTCCTACTGTGTTTCTCCTTGTTGCGTTGATCTTGTTTCTCACTCAGCACAATAAACCTCGCTTCTTGTCCTTTCTTAGGGTACCGCCGCGATCAGGTGCAAGCGCGGTCCCGTAACGTTCTCTCTGTTCGCTAGGCCTCTGTCAGGATCCCACCCCTGACAGGGACCCCCCTGAATCTTCCCCTGCAACACCCTCTGCCACAGGATGTTGCCTGGTTCCAACCCAGTCAGCTTTCTGACTAACTTCCTACCTAACCCCCAGTTTTACCAGATTGTGAGGAGTGGCCTAATACATAGCACCCTTAGCTCCCCCTGGAGGCCAGACTGTGAAGTGTATTGGTGTCTGTGATACCTGGTCAGGTGAACTCCTTCAGTGCCATCAGACGTACCATAGCCCCCCTTAGCGGCGGAGCATCAGTACTGCAACGACCAGGACTCTGGGGCACTGCAAAAGCATAGCTCATCCCTAAGGAAGGAATACACTGACTTGGTGAAACAAGTATCCCACAAAGATCTCCCTGTCCGCATGTATGAGACAATCTTCAACTGTGAGTGTAAACCTGACCCCAAATTACCTATTATTTGTTTATAATTACTTGCTTGTTATCATTAATAAATAGACTGTTCTTTTCATGTTAACACTGCTTCTTCATTATTGGGGATTATTTTGACAAACCACCATCACCACGACCACCCTCTGCTTAAAGAGGCAGCTACTATGCAACTCATCATTCTCTACATTACCTATTCTGATATGTGCAGATTTGGGATTCATCAACAACCCTATGTAGAGGAGCCCATCACAAACGGTCTGGTGTGCATCTGAAGCAGCCACAAACTATCTCCCACTGTTATATCCCTTTTCCTTTAATATATTGTGGGACTTTGTGTGTAATTGGGGAGGGAAAGAGGCTCATTGTGACGGAAAACATGGGCAATGTGAGGCACACCATAGACCACCAGGAGCACAACCTCACTGCTGTACATCACATGGGATTACCAAAGAAGGAAGAAAGGAAACAAGAAAAGGTGTTATGGGCTTACCTGTTAAAGTGGATCCCTAAGCCACAAGTCAAAATAGACAATATAGACCAAAGGCGATGGTGCACTGGGCATACTTACCAGATGATACAGGGAACAGTGAGGATCAGAATAGCAGGCAGACAAGTGGAGCAGGGCCAGGACTGACACATACAGGAACAGGAATAGTATGGACAATTCAGGACTAGAATCAGCATTTGCAGTGTGAACAACAACAAAGATACCATATATACTCAAGTATAAGCTGAGATTTTCAGCCCATTTTTTTAGGCTAAAATTGCCCCTCTCGGCTTATACTTGAGTCATTGTCCCAGGGGTCGGCAGGGGTGCGACAGGAGTGGCGGCTGTCACATCATACTCACCTGTTCCCGGTGCGGTCTCTGCACTTTACTGCTTCTCCAATGGCCTCCGGCGCCCACAGCTCTTCCTGTGTTCAGCGGTCACATGGTACCGCTCATTAAAGTAATGAATGTGGACCCGACTCCACTCCCATAGGCATGGAGTGCATATTCATTACTTTAATGAGCAGTACCATGTCACCGCTGAACACAGTAACATGCTGCCGGAGTCAGAGACCATTGAAGAAGCAGGGACCGCGCCAGGAGTGGGTGAGTAAGATGGGGGAGGGTGAGCCATGCAATATTCACCTGTGCCCGTTCCACGGCAGGGCTCTGTCTTCCACGTCCTCTGGCTGTGACGTTCAGGTCAGAGGGCATGATGACATGGTTAGTGCGTGCCCTCTGCCTGAACAGTCACTGCAGAGACCCGGAAGACACAGTGGCGTGCAGCAGTGGAATGGGGACATGTGAATATCACAAGTGCCGGTGTCCTGAGCAAGCGGCAACTCCCGCACCTGGCCCCCATAGAGTGCTGGTGTCCCCGCCTGCTCAGGACACTGGCACCAGACCACCAGCGACATGAGGTGAGTATTAGTGATGAGCAAGTATGCGAGCTGATAGACAGCTTGAATACATGTGGGGATTCCCTAGCAACCAGGCAACCCCCACATGTACTCAGGCTGGCTAGCAGCCATAAATCATGCAGCTGCGTCAACAAAAACTAAATTTCCGAGCAGTTACAAATACTCGGAGACCACCCGAGCGTGCTCGGGAAAACCCGAGCAACGAGTACACTCGCTCATCACTACTGAATATGTCATTTTTTTCTTTTTTAATTGCATCAGCAGCAGCATACGGGGCATATTATTCTATGGAGCATCTTATGGGGCCATCAACCTTTATGGAGCAGCATATGGGGCATATTGTTATATTGAGCATCTTATGGGGCCACCAACCTTTGTGCAGCATTATATGGGGCATAATAGTCTATGGAGCATCTTATTGGGCCATCATTAACCTTTTATGGAGCATGATGTGGGGCGTATTTTGTATGGAGCATCTTATGGGGCCCATCATGAACTGTATGAAGCCTTATATGGGGCTCCTGATTCAATATGGATATTGAAAAACACTTAACCTACTGATGTCTGAATTAATTTTACGTTTATTGATATTTATTTTTATTTTTGAAATTTACCAGTAGCTGCTGCATTTCCCACCCTAGGCTTATACTTGAGTCAATAAGTTTTACCAGTTTTTTGTGGCAAAATTAGGGGTCTCGGCTTATACTTGGGTCAGCTTTTACTCAAGTGTATATGGTAAGTTCTTTATGTTTACAGCAGATGAAGGTTTAATCAGCAATGGATAGACTCTGCCAGCAGTAATGAACAGGCAGACTTGTGTATAGGGATGATACTCTTAGGGTACCGTCACACAGTGCAATTTTGATCGCTACGACGGTACGATTCGTGATGTTCTAGCGATATCGTTACGATATCGCAGTGTCTGACACGCAGCAGCGATCAGGGACCCTGCTGAGAATCGTACGTCGTAGCAGATCGTTTGGAACTTTCTTTCGTCGCTTGATCACCCGCTGACATCGCTGGATCGTTGTGTGTGACAGCGATCCAGCGATGCGTTCGCTGGTAACCAGGGTAAACATCGGGTAACTAAGCGCAGGGCCGCGCTTAGTAACCCGATGTTTACCGTGGTTACCAGCGTAAAAGTAAAAAAAAACAAACCGTACATGCTCACCATCTGATGTCCGTCCGGTCCCTTGCCGTCCGCTTCCCGCTCTGACTGACTGCCGGCCGGAAAGTGAGAGCAGATCACAGCGGTGACGTCACCGCTGCACTCTGCTCTCACTGTACGGCCGGATCTGTCAGAGCAGGAAGCGGACGGCAAGGGACCGGACGGACATCAGTTGGTGAGCATGTACGGTTTTTTTTTTTTTACTTTTACGCTGGTAACCACGGTAAACATCGGGTTACTAAGCGCGGCCCTGCGCTTAGTTACCCGATGTTTACCCTGGTTACCCGGGGACTTCGGCATCGCTCCAGCGCCGTGATTGCAACATGTGACCGCAGTCTACGACGCTGGAGCGATAATCATACGATCGCTGCGACGTCACGGATCGTGCCGTCGTAGCGATCAAAATTGCACTGTGTGACGGTACCCTTAGGCAGCAATGTGTGTAATGTGAACAAGGCCTATAATGAGTGTGTTATGCTTATAGAAGATGAAAGAATAGCTGTGGGTTTAATCCAGGAAGCAAATACAGACTTAAAAAACAAACGGGAGTTTGCTTAGATGATTGCCAGCTGAGAGAACTGATAAGACAAAACTTTACAAGGTAACAGGACACACAGGTTACTTAACACTCAGACATACATGGGTGTCAAAGTTAGCCTTGAAAGACTCTGTGGTGATGTCATTGGAGAACGTATGAAACCCTATTGAGAGCACATCAAAGTGCCACAGCCATAGCAAATGATACAGGGCCCGACCCTGGAGGCAAGACAGGTGCATAATAGAAGTAAAGAAAGAAGGCTCTGTTCATATCTGAGCCATGGTTTTTGGTTAATGTAAAAGCCACAAGGCAGTGCCGATTCAGTTTTGCAATGCCCAACAGACCTAAATGTGTTACACTGTGATCCATCAGGGATCTGATAGAAGTGTCCATCTTTTTTCCTATTGTTGTAACTAGATATAAATAAGAAAATATTTGGAGGATCATTTTACTTTAAAATCATTGCCTCATGCAACTAATGTATGTGAAACCAACCTTACACTAACAGTCTGAAAAGAACATTCAGTTTATCCAAGATGCAAGATAAATGTTTGCCTGAGCTTGAAAGTTTTAGCTTTAGATTTTTTTCTTTGCAATTTTTGATTAATTATTATTACGTGGAAGAGTATTTTTACTTTTGAATCTGGGAACAGAACATTTAACATTGGTGCCATTTTAACAAGAAGTACATAATTTTCTTGTACTGGAGTCATAATATGGTTGCTAATTTATCACTTTTCATATAGTTTAATTTTTCATTTTCTTTAAATACTTTTTTTAAGTGCATTGTTCTAAGCATAGCTGGTAAGTAGTTCCAAACAATTTTGAGAATTTGCCATTTTCTTTTAAACTTTGGCTTTTTTAGTTGCTTCTGTTTCTGCAGTTAATCTTAGACAGCCTCACCGATGTTAAGATCAGCGCTTTGTGAAGGACATACCATCTGTTGTAGAACGCCTTGTTCCTTTAGCTCAAGATAATTCTTTACAGAATTGGCTTTGTGTTTAGATTATCATTGAGCTGCAGAGTCAAACTGGGACCAATCCAAATGTATGAGAATTTGTTCTGTTCTTCTCAAAATTGATGCTTTCACTAATTTCAGCCAAATGTGGTCTCTATTTGTTGACATACTGTACAGCCTGAAAATTAGACATGGTTTACTGTTTATTGTAGACACTCGTCCTTCCTTGTTCTTCTATGGAAACATGACTAATTCATCTGGACTGTAAACTTCGGTTCCAGTAAATTATGTAATTTCATAGATGATAGCAGTGCTGTTCATGAAATTTATGTCCAGTTTGTGCTGTATACAATTTATATAGCCAATCTTGGTGTTTCTGATCTGTAACTGTGCCTGCCTATTTGTACTTCATCAAAAGAACTCGGATAAAGTACATGGATATAGTCATAACATGGGGCTCAGTGCAAAATCTTTTCTAGGATCAACCATTTAACAAATACTATTTAAAAGATGGTTATTTGTCAGCAAACTATTTTTGGCCACTCAGGAATCAGCAATAGTGATAAGCGAGTATACTCGTTGCTCTGGGTTTTCCCGAGTATGTTCAGGTGTCCTTTGAGTATTTTGGTGTGCTCGATGATTTTGTTTTCATCGCTGCAGCTACATTATTTGTGACTGCTAGTCAGCCTGAATACATGTGGGGATTGCCTGTTTGTTAGGGAATTCCCACATGTATTCAGCCTGTCTAGCAGTCACCAGTCATACAGCTGAGGTGACAACAACTAAATCTCTGAGCACGCCAAAATACTCGGAGACCACCAGAGCATGCTCAGGAAAACCCAAGCAACGAGTATACTCGCTCATTACTAATCAGCACCTCAGCACAACTACTATCTCTGGACCCCCTATGCTTATGCTCTTGCATCAGGATTTGTCTCTGTGGCATGAACTTTTCTTGAGAGAGAACTTCCTGCAGCATGACCATGTTTTGTCTTGTTTTGTTGTTTAATATGAAGTGCTATTTTATTGAAATGTAATATATTAGTTTTTTATAACATAGACTTTAATAATAACCAATAAAAACATAAGAAGAAAGACATACAGATAGTAAGCACTTCTTAGCCACATTCACCCAAGTAAGCCTCTGTTGATTTTAGCAAAAGTCATCAACTGTTCCACCAAACTGAGTTATAATGTAATCTACCAGAGTTTGTATGTATATATTTGCATTTGTGTGTGTGATGTATGTGTATGCGTGTAAGCCTCGACGAGTGGCTAAAACGTGATGTGAACATATGGGTGATGTGAACATACCCGTAGAAGAAGTGTACATGTTTGTGTGTATGTGTGTAAAAACATATTTGATGTTTGCAATATCATTACTACATCTTTATTGGGTTTTTTCAACACTTGTGTTACAGAATTCCATCTGTGCTTTAGGAACAGATAACTGGAATTGATGTGCTATATAAGTGGTCCCATTGAATATTATGGGATCTATCTGGATTCCGATACATGTTAATTTTTCAAATGGAGAACAATTTTTGCTACATTTTATTGAACTCATAACTAGGGTTGAGCGAAACGGGTCGGCAATTTTCAGAAGTCGCCGACTTTTGGCAAAGTCGGGTTTCATGAAACCCGACCCGACCCCTGTGTGGGGTCGGCCATGAAGTCGGCGATCTTCTGAATCTGGAATCGGAATTCCGATACCGATTCCCGATATGTTTAAGATATCGGGAATTGGTATCGGAATTCAGATTTAAGTGTAAAATAAAGAATTAAAATAAAAAATATCGCTATACTTACCCTCTGACGGGCCCTGGTACTAACCGGGAACCTTCCTTCCTTAGAATCAGCCTTCCAGGACCTTCGGTGACGTCACGGTGACGTCGCGGCTTGTGATTGGTCGCGCGAGCGGTCACATGGGCGGCCGCGCGACCAATCACAAGCCGCGACGTCACCGTGACATCACCGCAGGGTCCTGGAAGGCTGATTCTAAGGAAGGAAGGTTCCCGGTTAGTACCAGGGCCCGTCAGTGAGTAAGTATAGTGATATTTTTTATTTTAATTCTTTATTTTACACTTAAATATGGATCCCAGGGCCTGAAGGAGAGTTTCCGCTCCTTCAGACCCTGGGAACCATTGGAAACCCAATGCACTGCATTGGGTTTCAGGTTTCGGCCGACCCCGACCCCGACTTTTTTATAGGATCGGCCGATTACACTCGACCCGACTTTTGAAAAAGTCGGGTTTCGTGAAACCCGACCCGATCCTATAAAAGTAAAGGTCGCTCAACCCTACTCATAACGAGTTAGCTGGTCACTGGTCAGTCATCTTTTAAGTCATACAGTGTAAAGCCTGCCTTACTTAAGTGCTGTTTACATCCTCACTCACCTTGGTTGAACATCTATATGTTTTTAAAAACACAAATCAGGTATTCAGAGGTACAACTCTTCTGAGCCATGAACTGTAATAGTAGGATACAGTGGGGAAAAAAGTATTTAGTCAGCCATCAATTGTGCAAATTCTCCAACTTAAAAAGAGAGAGGCCTGTAACTAACATCATATTTAGACCACAACTATGAGAGTCAAAATGATAAAACAAATCCAGAAAATCAACTTGTCTGATTCGACAAGATTTATTTTGCAAATTATGGTGGAAAATAAGTATTTGGTCACCTAAAAACATGCAAGATTTTTGGCTCTCACAGACCTGTAACTTCTTTTTTAAGAGACTCCTCTGTCTTCCTCTCATTACCTGTAGTAATGGCACCTGTTTGAACTTGTTATCAGTAGTGTTGAGCAATACCTTCCGATATTTGAAAGTATCGGTATCGGATTGGATCAGCCGATATCCAAAAAATATTGCATATCGCCGATACCAATACCCGATACCAATACAAGTCAATGGGACACAAACATCGGAACGTAATAGGGAGCGATCCTGGATGGTTCCCAGGGTCTGAAGGAGAGGAAACTCTCCTTCAGGCCCTGGGATCCATATTCATGTAAAAAATAAAGAATAAAAATAAAAAATATGGATATACTCACCCCTCCGACGAGCCCTGGCTGTCACCGCTGCAAGCATCTGCCTCTGTTCCTAAGAATGCAGAGAGTGAAGGACCTTCGATGACATCGTGGTCACGTGAGCGGTCACATGAGCGGTCACGTGACCAATCACAAGACCGCGACGTCATCGCAGGTCCTACACTCACTGCATTCTTAAGAACGGAGGCAGACGCTTGCAGCGGTGACAGCCAGGGGCCGTCGGTGTGTGAGTATATCCATATTTTTTATTTTTATTCTTTATTTTTTACATGAATATGGATCCTGATCCTGATTCCCGATATCGCAAAAATATCGGAACTCGGTATCGGAATTCCGATACAGCGAATATCGGCTGATACTCAATATTTGCAGTATCGGAATGCTCAACACTAGTTATCAGTATAAAAGACACCTGTCCACAACCTCAAACAGTCACACTCCGAACTCCATTATGGTGAAGACCAAAGAGCCATCGAAGGACTCCAGAAACAAAATTGTAGCCCTGCACCATGCTGGGAAGACTGAATCTGCAATAGGTGTAAGGGGCTCTGAGGACTGGTACTCGCCCTACCCCTTTAAGAACTGACCCAGTTCTCATTTTAATATGTGAATGTTATATATGATTGAAATTGCTGTTATGTTCATGTTTGAACATGTACAGTGCCTTGCGAAAGTATTCGGCCCCCTGGAACTTTTCAACCTTTTCCCACATATCATGCTTCAAACATAAAGATACCAAATGTAAATTTTTGGTGAAGAATCAACAACAAGTGGAACACAATTGTGAAGCTGAATGAAATTTATTGGTTATTTTAAATTTTTGGGGAAATTCAAAAACTGAAAAGTGGGGCGTGCAATATTATTTGGCCCCTTTACTTCGGTGCTGCAGGTGTCTGGCGCTGCTGCTGCTGCAGGTGTCCGGCGGTGCTGCTGTGTGTGTCTCCGATGCTGCAGGTGTCCGGCGCTGTGGGGGTGTCCAGTGGTGCTGGTCAGTGCTGTTGCAAGTGATGTCCATCTGCGCATACGCCGCCCCCAGCGGCCATTTTCCCAGAGTCCACCGCACAGGAAACCATGGAACTGCGAGGGGCTCTGGTCTTTCACAAAATGTGGCAGAGGCCCCCGCAGCATCGGAGACACCTGCAGCACCGCCAGACACCCCCGCAGCACCAGACACCCCCTCTTCCCAGCCTGCGTCCTGCAGCAACGGTACTGGTAAGGTAACGTTTCAGAAAACGCGCGTAAAAATCTACGTGGATTTGATGCGTTTTTTATGCGGATTTTCATGCGTTTTTTCATGCAGATTTGTATGCGTTTTTGAAAGCTAAATAAAGATCTATTATTGAACAAAAAAAAGAATTGTGATGTCAATTCTTGTCTAACCTCTTCATTTGCATACTCCATTGAAGAATGTTTACACACAGCGAGATAGATAATAGATGATGATAGATAATAGATAGATCGACTCTCAACTCTACTCTCAAGATCGCATCTCACCACCTGTGCACTTGACCCGATCCCTTCCCACTTCATCCCAAACCTCGCCACAGTCTTCATCCCAACCCTAACCCATCTCTTCAACCTATCACTAACAACTGGTGTTTTCCCCTCAAGCTTTAAACATGCCTCAATCACACCTATCCTCAAAAAGCCCTCTCTTGACCCATCCTCTGTATCTAGCTATCGCCCTATATCGCTTCTCCCCTATGCCTCAAAACTACTGGAACAACACGTCGATCTTGAACTGTACTCCCATCTATCTTCCTGCTCTCTCTTCGACCGCTTACAATCAGGCTTCCGGTCACACCACTCCACTGAAACTGCCCTAACTAAGGTCACCAATGACCTATTAACCGCCAAGAGCAAGCGACACTACTCTATCCTCCTCCTCCTGGACCTGTCCCCTGCCTTTGACACAGTGGACCATTCCCTATTACTACAGACCCTCTCATCCCTTGGAATCACAGACTTGGCCCCTTCCTGGATCTTGTCATACCTAACTGACCGAACATTCAGCGTCTCCCATTCACACACCGCCTCCTCACCTCGCCCCTATCTGTCGGAGTCCCGCAAGGTTCAGTTCTAGGGCCCCTGCTCTTCTCCATTTACACTTTTGGCCTGGGACAACTCATAGAATCTCACGGTTTTCAGTATCATCTCTATGCTGATGACACACAGATCTACATCTCTGGACCAGATATCACCACCCTATTAACAAGAATCCCTCAATGTCTATCCGCTATTTCATCCTTCTTCTCCGCTATATTTCTAAAATTTAACATAGACAAAACAGAATTCATTGTCTTTCCCCCATCTCACGAGACCCCCAAAATGAACCTATCCATTACAGTAAACAACTGCCCACTCTCCCCAGTCACACAAGCTCGATGTCTCGGGGTAATACTCGACACTGATCTCTCCTTCAAACCGCATATCCAAGCCCTTTCCACTTCCTGCCGCCTTCATCTCAAAAATATTTCACGGATCCGTACATTCCTAAACCAAGAATCTGCAAAAACCCTAGTCCATGCCCTCATCATCTCCCGCCTCGACTACTGTAACCTCCTGCTCTGTGGCCTCCCCTCTAACACTCTCGCACCCCTCCAATCTATTCTAAACTCAGCTGCCCAACTAATCCACCTGTCCCCCCGCTATTCCCCTGCCTCTCTCCTCCGTCAATCCCTTCACTGGCTCCCCATTACCCAGAGACTCCAGTACAAAAGCCTAACCATGACATACATACAAAGCCATCCACAACCTGTCTCCTCCATACATTTGTGACCTCGTCTCCCGGTACGCAACCTCCGATCCTCACAAGATCTCCTTCTCTACTACCCCCTTTTCTCCTCTTCCCACAGTCACATACAAGATTTCTCTCACGCATCACCCCTACTCTGGAACTCTCTACCACAACATATTAGACTCTCACCTACCATCGAAACCTTCAAAAAGAACCTGAAGACCTACCTCTTCCGGCAAGCCTACAACCTGCAGTAACCACCGATCAACCAAACCACTGCACGACCAGCTCTATACTCACCTACTGTATCCTCACCCATCCCTTGTAGATTGATTGTGAGCCGTCGCGGGCAGGGTCCTCTCTCCTCCTGTACCAGTTGCGACTTTTATTGTTCAAGATTATTGTACCTGTTTTTATTATGTATACCCCTCCTCACATGTAAAGCACCATGGAATAAATGGTGCTATAATAATAAATAATAATAATAATAATAATAGATCTAGAGATAGATAGATGATAGATAGATAATACCAAGCCTGATGTTTAGTATTAAACATAATGAAATGGTACATAAAGAGTTAAATAAAGACACGCACACACACACACACAAAATTTGCATTGGCCGAGGTCACACTTGCAGCTGAATGCTCCGTTCCTGAGTTCCGGCGGCAGTGCCGGGTATTGAGGTGCGAGACTCGTGCGGGTTTCTCGCAAGTGTGATCCCGGCCTTAAACGCAATATATGTTTAATTTAAAAAAAATGGAAAAAAAAATAGTGTGGGCTCCCGTGCAATTTTCAAGTCCAGAGTGGGAAAGCCAGTGGCTGGGGGTCCGATGTTTATAGCCTAGGAAGGGGTTAATACCCATGGATCTTCCCAGGCTATGAATATCAGCTTGCAGCTGTCTGCATAGCCTTTACTGGCTATTAAAATAGGGGGGCCCCCCAAAAAATGACATGGGGTCACCCTATAATTAATAGCCAGAAAGGCTACGCAGACAGCTGCGGGCTGATATTCAAGTGGCGTCCACTTGGTACGAAGGAGTTATACTCATGTAAGTGCCCCACTAATTAGCCTTCCTATAATTCTTTCTATACCATTAGGTGACACGCCGTACATGGGCACATGATGGGTATTTTTTCCCCATAATATACACAGTTTACATTGTTTATGTATGTATATATAAAATAGAGGAGTGCACTGACACTATATTCCTCTCTTTTTTGCCCCTGGAAAATAGAAACTTACTAGTGCACTGGTGGTCTTTTTTGGACTCCTTGTTTACTTGCTATATATTACATGTTCAATTGTCATCCTCCTTCTTACATCTCTATACCCCATGTGGGCGTCCTTGTTGTTTTTTTAATTATTTTTTATGTCATTGTGCTGATACCCCTGTTGCTGCTACTAATAAATATGTTAATATGTTATATCATATTTGGGACTTTTATTGATCGGTCGTTTGTTCTTTTCCCCTTTCTGCTTGGTACATTTTCCGATTGTCCCTGAGTATTTACTACTAGTCTGATCTGTTGGGTCATATTATAACTAGTGTTAATCTTACTGTATGATAGACTCTATACAGACCCTTCTATAGATCTACATATTCTCCTTGCTAATGTTTCTGTTATATGTTGTATGTTTTGTATGTTTTGTTTTTTTTTACTACTGAACACAGCCATTATCTGATTGGACTACTTTCCCATCACTGGCAATGCTGTCACTATGAGCATTCTTTGCCGGATGGGAGCAGTAGTCCCATCAAACAATGGCTGTCTCCACAGACATGCACACACACAGGGACACAGACCGGCACACATACACGCAGACCCCCGCACACACATACATGCACATATCTCCGCCCACACACTCCCTCCTCCCGTTCTGCAGCATTTCATCTGCAGCAAAACCGCAGATCCTTTTTACATCTGCGGTTTTGCTGCGGATGTGCCTGGCACAATAGAAGTCAATGGGTGCAGAAACGCTGCAGATCCGCCAAAACAATTGACATGCTGTGGAAAAAAAAGCCGATATTACGCGCTTTTTTCCACAGCATGTGCACACCAAATGTCAATTTCACATTGACTAACATTGGCTGTGCACTATACTGCGGATTTGATGCAATTCCGCGAGTCAAAAAACACAGCAGAAACGCATCAAAATCCACAAAGTGTTCACATAGCCTAACAATAGAGGATGCTACATACTGTAATAAAGGACGGCAACATACATAACTAGAAAGGATGCTACATAATAAGGGACAGTGTTATACATAATAAAAGAGTAAATTATGCAATTAAAGGGAACCATACAGCAGGATTGTGTGCAGTAACCTACACGTATTGTCAGGTCAGCGCTGTTATACTGATTACAATGATACCTTGGCTGATGAAATCCGTCTTGTGGTTGTTCTTTAATCTTTATTATCAGTTTGTAGTTAATGAGATTCTCGTGCTGTAAGGTGGGGTTGGTGTATGTGGTGCTCTGATTAGATATAATGCAGTCTGCTGACAGGTTTGCATAATGAATACCTAACATACTGAAGAAAGCGACAAAAACCCTTCTGCAGGCAGGTGCCAGCTGTGGTACCTGCTCCGCAGCATAATTGCATGTTTAGTGTGGCAATAATACATTTTCTTGATGTTATCCAGCTAGGGAAAAAAAATAAAAATTTGAAAATGGCGCCCGTGCAGTACCAGCTATCTGTGTGTAGCTGTGATGCGAGAGCTGCTACTGCACATGTGCCGGCAGTGCCATCTTACTGGAGAAGAAAAAAAAATCCTCCTCCAAGATGGTGCCTCCCACGCCTGCACAGTAGCAGCTTTCGGATCACAGATATAGAAACTGCCCAGTCACAGGCATGCCAAGGTCAGCTGCTGAGTGCTGACCTCTGTTTGGCCAGCAGTGTGTATTGCAGCACAGGGAGTCGGCGGATCCAATGAGCTGCCATATATTTCAGCTGTATATGCATCCGCGGATCTAATCCAGCTAAAATATTGGTGTCTGTGGCCCCCTTCATCTTTGGGCCCGATGCAGCTGCATCTGCGATTTGTCCGCTTCTGGGAAAACCTCAATATTTATCTTTACATAAACTGTCTACAATAGCTCCATACATAAATTAGGGGGCTTTAGGCATTGTGGGGAGACTATTTGAGACTTGCCAAGTAAACAAGGCAGCACACTGCAGCGCTGAAACATGCAAACATGAAACATGAAAACTGAACTGCACCACTGCACTGGAAATACGAAAAATGAGAGCGTTTAGTGCATAAAAATGGCCAGTTTTATGTGTACCTGGTAGCCACTCCAGGGCATCTCTCGTATACCAGGTCCTACGCTTTCCTTTCCTCGCTGAGAATAAATGTCTCCATCTGAATGGGTACCTGTGAAACCTCTTCTTAGACTAACATTCTCTCTCTCTGTGGAGGGGTAATGTTGTGATTAAAACACCTGTGGCTAAGAGGCGGAGTGCTCAGTCAGAAGGCTAAAGAATACATTTCAAAAAACTGACCGTCACATCCAAACACAGACTGTCAGGACTCTGAACATTTTTTACCTTTTGTGTATTACTGGCCTTTTCCAACATGGCGTCTTTGGTCTCGTGCACTTGTCTTCCTGCTATAAAACTCTACCCCAGCCTTCAGTCTGTGCTAGATTATTCTGCTTTGTATCCAGCCCGATTACTCCCTGGCCTTGCACCTGCACCTGCTCCTGTGAACCTGTGTTGGAGATCCTGCTACTCTGCTCTGAGTTCCTGCTGCATACACCAGTGTTCAGTAATCCTTCTTCATCTGCTGCTCAAGTTACTTCCATCTGCATTTGCTGGACATGTAAGCTGTTTCTGCTCTGCAAAACCTGAGACTATTAACCAGACCTACCTGTTTGAGCTAAGATATGATTTGAACTGCCTAATAGCATATCTATCTGTGTCTGGACTAAGTCAAGGATCTATTCGTGTCAAGTTTCCTCAAGTATAACTGTGCTTCATAGACTTTCTGCTTGATTGCATCTACCTCTGAAGCTTCCTATTGACTGCTAAGCTGCGTTTATTATTTGCACCAAGTGTTGTGGACTTGAGTTTCTCTCTGCACCTGCTTGAATCACCGTGTGATAATATAAACTTTACCACTTATAAAACTGTGTCCTGTTGTCTTGTTCCACACAAAGAGTCTCCTGAGTTATCCCCTATAATGATTACAGTACATAATCTAGCCATAAAAAAAGGAGACTGCTGGAACAATGACTGCAGAGAGCAGATTAGAGCAGGTGTTTTCCATAATTAGATCACTGCAGAAAGATGTGGAAGGTCTGCAAAAGAAGTTTGGAAGCTTTGAACACAATCAACAAGTGTTTGGACAAACTTTGCAGGACTTAAGCAATCGCATGGCAGCCCAGGAAAACAAACTTGCTGGCATAGAGTCCCTGTATGGATGGGCTTTTCAGGACATAAGCACGCAAATAGCTGCACAAGTGACTTTACCCTCTGGGCAACCGCCACCAGCTAGCCCACCTAAGTTGCCCCATTCAGATTTAATGGTGATCGCGACAAATTTCGTGGCTTTGTGAATCAATGTATGCTATATTTTGATGTGCATGCTGACCGTTTTCCTACTGATAGATCCAAAGTAATGTGTGTAATAATGCTACTGACCTCACGAGCGCTCGCCTGGGCGAATCCGATGATTGAGTCTCGTGACCCATGGTTAAATGACTTGGATGATTTCTTGGCCACTATGGCATTTATGTTTGATGACCCTAATCGCCGTGCAACCACTGAATCTGCTTTGTTGTCTTTACGCCAGGCTAAACGTTCTGTTATTGAGTATGCCACTGAATTCAGGAGATTGGAGGTAGATACCAATTGAGACAGTTATGCACAATTGCCTATTTTTAAAAGGGGTCTGTCTAGTATTATAAAAGATGAACTAGCTCGCTCAGAGTCACCACAAGAACTAGAGACATTTATACAGCAATGTGTGCGCATAGACATTCGCCTTACTGAGCGTAGGCAGGAGAAATTTGCTGCATATAACCGTATTTCTAACTTTTCCCTTCCTTCCAAAGAGCCTGCAGGTAAAACATCTCGGGAAGTGGAGGAGGTGCCCATGCAAATTGATTCCGTTCAGAGACGCGAGATCAATGAGCGCCGGGAGCATCGCCTTCGTGAAAGTCTATGTTTCTACTGCGGCCAGTCTGACCACTTCTTGATCAATTGTCCTAAGTGTCCTAGACGGCCTAACAAGGTGCTAGCAGCAATAGGGGAGTATGACAACTGTGATGATGAATCTGACATCTCTGAACATAGCCTGACTTTAAATGCTGTATTCCATTCACTTTCTATGACTTCACCCCCCAAGGAGCTGAAGGAAAAGAACTCTCACTGTTCTCTCCCTATTAAGATCCTGTGTTCAGGACAGTGGATTTCCAGTTCAGCTATGATTGACTCTGGTGCAGGTGGCAATTTCATGGATATCGCATTTGCCAAGGAACATGGTATTAAAATTCAGCAAAGAGCCTCTCCAATTACCATGGAAACAGTGGATGGGTCACCTTTAATCTCTGGGCCTGTGGATCAGGAGACCGTACCCCTTGAAATTTTGTTGGAGCCTAATCATCAGGAGCAACTTTCTTTCTTGCTAATTTCTTCTCCTCATTTTCCTGTGATTTTAGGCATTCCTTGGTTGCGTTCTCAGAACCCAATTATCAACTGGAAGACAAAGGAGATTATCTTTCCAACAAGGAGCAACTCAGCGTTAACAGAAGCTGTCCCTGAGTCCACGCCCATGGAACCACATGTACAGGTATCTTCTTTACCTCCAGCATATAAAAAGAGTTCTCTGACCTCTGTGACAAGAAGAATGCAGATCAACTTCCTCCACACAGGCATTATGACTGTTCTATTGAGTTGCTTCCTGGGGCAGATATTCCTTTTGGTCACGTATACCCTTTGGCGGCACCTGAGCTTCAAGCCTTAAAGGAGTATATTGATGAAAATCTGGCCAAAGGCTTCATATGTCCTTCTTCCTCACCAGCAGGGGCACCCATTTTTTTTGTAAAGAAGAAGGATGGGACCCTGAGACCCTGTGTTGACTATCAGGAACTCAATAAGGTAACCGTACGAAACCGTTACCCTTTGCCTCTGATTCCCGAATTACTGGAAAGAGTCCACCACGCTAAGGTGTTCTCTAAGCTGGATCTTCGTGGGGCTTATAATTTGGTGCGTATTCGTCCAGGGGATGAGTGGAAGACAGCATTCAGATGCCGGTATGGACACTTTGAATCTCTTGTGATGCCCTTCGGGCTATGTAACGCCCCTGCAGCCTTTCAACACCTTGTTAATGACATCTTCAGAGGTTTGTTGGACTAGTTTGTGGTGATCTATTTGGACGATATACTAATCTTTTCTGACTCTCTACAGGAACATGAAGAACATGTCAAAACTGTTTTAAGACGTCTGAAAGAGAACCAACTGTATATCAAGCCGGAGAAATGCGAGTTCCATCATTCTGAGATACAGTTCTTGGGTTATATCATCTCTCCCCAGGGGCTGAACATGGAATCTGATAAGAGTCAGTCTATCCTTGACTGGCCGGCACCCAAGAACGTTAAGGAGGTCCAACGTTTTATTGGTTTTGCAAATTTCTACAGATGCTTCATTCTAAATTTTTCTGATATTGTCCGTCCCATTACTTCCTTGACAAAGAAGGAAAAGCCCTTTAAGTGGTCATCACAGGCTCAAGAAGCTTTTGATCGGCTGAAGATCTGTTTCACATCAGCACCGCTGTTGATACACCCAGATCCAACACATGCTTTCATTGTGGTGGTGGACACTTCTGATAATGCTTTGGGGGCTATTCTCTCCCAAAGAACTGGAGAGAAGGGTCTGCTACATCCTTGTGCTTTCTTTTCCCATAGACTAACCTCTGCAGAGAAGAATGACGACGTGGGAGACAAGGAATTGCAGGCTATTATTGCGGCTTTCAAAGAATGGAGGCATCATCTGCAAGGAGCTGCACAACAGATCATAGTGCTAACTGACCATCGCAATCTAGAGTTCCTTAGATCCGCTAGATGTCTTTCTCCTCGTTAGGCTCGTTGGAACTTATTCTTAAATCAATTTAACTTTGTTATCTTGTACCGTCCAGGTTCTCGTAATGGGAAGGCTGATGCTTTATCCCGAATCCATGCCGTGGATTCCGTACCTGGAGCCCCGTCCAAGACCATTCTATCTGATGCCAATTTCATCTGAGTTATCCACGATCAGGACTTGTGGAAGGAGTGCAGGGAGGCCTATGAAGGAGATGTATTTCTGGCCAACACACCTGTGGATATTAACCCCTTCCCGACCTGTGACACAGCGTATGCGTCATGAAAGTCGGTGCCAATCCGACCTGTGACGCATATGCTGTGTCACAGAATGATCGCATCCCTGCAGATCGGGTGAAAGGGTTAACTCCAATTTCACCCGACCTACAGGGACAGGGGGAGTGGTACTTCAGCCCAGGGGGGGTGGCTTCGCCCCCCCGTGGCTACGATCGCTCTGATTGGCTGTTGAAAGTGAAACAGCCAATCAGAGCAATGTGTAATATTTCACCTATGAAAATTGGTGAAATATTACAATCCAGCCATGGCCGATGCTGCAATAGCATCTGCCATGGCTGGAGACCCTGATCTGCCCCCCCACCGCCACCGATCTCCTCCTCTCCGTCCTGTCATGTCCCATGCTCCCCTCCGTCCTCCTGTCCGCTCCTCTGTCCTCCTGTCCGCTCCCCCCATGCTCCGTTCCCCCTCCGTGCTCTGATCGCACCCCCCCATACTTACCGAGCTCCGATGTCCCTCCCAGTGTCCTCGGTCTTCTTCATGGGCGCCGCCATCTTCCGGCCGGCAGATTCTTTCCAGGTACATTTTGATCGCTGTGATAGGTTCTATCACAGCGACCAAAATAAAAAAAAATAGTAAATAACCCCCCCCTTTATCACCCCCATAGGTAGGGACAGTAATAAAATACAGAAATTAGTTTTTTTTTGTTTTTCCATTAGGGTAAGGGGTAGGGTTAGGGTTAGGGGTAGGGTTAGGGGTAGAGTTAGGGGTAGGGTTAGAGGTAGGGTTAGGGGTAGGGTTAGGGGTAGGGTTAGGGTTGCACTTAGGGTTAGGGTTGCACTTAGGGTTAGGATTGCACTTAGGGTTAGGGTTGCACTTTGGGTTAGGGTTGCACTTAGGGTTAGGGTTGCACTTAGGGTTAGGGTTGCACTTAGGGCTAGGGTTGCACTTAGGGTTGCACTTAGGGTTAGGGTTGCACTTAGGGTTAGGGTTTCACTTAGGGTTAGGGTTGCACTTAGGGTTGCACTTAGGGTTAGGGTTGCACTTAGGGTTGCACTTAGGGTTAGGGTTGCACTTAGAGCTAGTGTTGCACTTAGGGTTGCACTTAGGGTTAGGGTTGCACTTAGGGATAGGTTGCACTTAGGGTTGCACTTAGGGCTAAGGTTGCACTTAGGGCTAGGGTTGCACTTAGGGCTAGGGTTGCACTTAGGGCTAGGGTTAGAATTAGGGTTAGGGTTAGAATTAGGGTTAGAATTAGGGTTAGAGTTGCAATTAGGGTTAGGGTTAGAATTAGGCTTTGTGCACACGGTGCGGATTTGGCTGCGGATCCACAGCGGACTGGTCGCTGCGGATTCATAGCAGTTTTCCATCACGTTTACAGTACCACGTAAACCTATGGAAAACCAAATCCGCTGTGCCCATGGTGCGGAAAATACAGCGCGGAAACGCTGCGTTGTATTTTCTGCAGCATGTCAATTCTTTGTGCGGATTCCGCAGTGTTTTACACCTGCTCCATAATAGGAATCCGCAGGTGAAATCCACACAAAAAACACTGGAAATCCGCGGTAAATCCGCAGGTAAAGCGCAGTGCATTTTACCTGCAGATTTTTCAAAAGCGGTGTGAAAAACCTGCACACAAATTCGCAATGTGGCCACATAGCCTTAGGGTTAGGGTTGGAATTAGGGTTAAGACTAGGGTTAGAGGTGTGTTGGGGTTAGGGTTGTGGTTAGGGTTGGGATTAGGGTTAGGGTTGGTTTGGGGTTAGTGTTGGAGTTAGAATTGAGGGGTTTCCACTGTTTAGGCACATCAGGGGGTCTCCAAACGCGACATGGCGCCACCATTAATTCCAGCCAATCTTGCGTTGAAAAAGTCAAATGGTGCTCTCTCCCTTCCGAGTCCCGACGTGTGCCCAAACAGTGGTTTACCCCCACTTATGGGGTACCAGCATACTCAGGAGAAACTGGACAACAACTTTTGGGGTCCAATTTCTCCTGTAACCCTTGGGAAAATAAAAAATTGCGGGCTAAAAAATTATTTTTGAGGAAAGAAAAATAATTTTTTATTTTCACAGCTCGGCGTTATAAACTTTTGTGAAGCACTTGGGGGTTCAAAGTGCTCACCACACATCTAGATAAGTTCCTTTGGGGGTCTAGTTTCCAAAATGGGGTCACTTGTGGGGGTTTTATACTGTTTAGGCACATCAGGGGCTCTGCAAACGCAACGTGTTCGCCCGCAGAGCATTCCATCAAAGTCTGCATTTCAAAACGTCACTACTTCACTTCCGAGCCCCGGCATGTGCTCAAACAGTGGTTTACCCCCACATATGGGGTATCAGCGTACTCAGGAGAAACCAGACAACAACTTTTGGGGTCCAATTTCTCCTGTAACCCTTGGGAAAATAAAAAATTGCGGGCTAAAATATTATTTTTGAGGAAAGAAAAATTATTTTTTATTTTCACAGCTCTGCGTTAGAAATAGTGTTGAGCGATACCGTCCGATACTTGAAAGTATCGGTATCGGAAAGTATCGGCCGATACCGGCAAAGTATCGGATCTAATCCGATACCGATACCCGATACCAATACAAGTCAATGGGACTCAAGTATCGGACGGTATCCCTGATGGTTCCCAGGGTCTGAAGGAGAGGAGACTTAAAATGCGCGCTTTTCCTTCCTTCCGTGACGTCACGGCTTGTGATTGGTCGCGTGCCGCCCATGTGGCCGCGACGCGACCAATCACAGCAAGCCGTGACGTAATTTTCAGGTCCTTCTAGGCATTCAGTATTTTAAAATTACGTTCTGGCTTTGTGATTGGTCGCGTCGCGGTCACATGGGCGACGCGACCAATCACAAGCCGTGACATCACGGGAGGCAGGAGACGCGCGCATTTTTAAAATTACGTCACGGCTTGTGATTGGTTGCGTGCCGCCCATGTGACCGCGACGCGACCAATCACAGCAAGCCGTGACGTAATTTCAGGTCCTGATGCCTATTTCTGCATTCAGGACCTGAAATTACGTCACGGCTTGCTGTGATTGGTCGCGTCGCGGTCACATGGGCGGCACGCAACCAATCACAAGCCGTGACGTAATTTTAAAAATGCGCGCGTCTCCTGCCTCCCGTGACGTCACGGCTTGTGATTGGTCGCGTCGCCCATGTGACCGCGACGCGACCAATCACAAGCCAGAACGTAATTTTAAAATCCTAAAGGACCTAAAATTACGTCACGGCTTGCTGTGATTGGTCGCATCGCGGCCACATGGGCGACGCGACCAATCACAAGCCGGGACGTCACGGGAGGTAGGACACGCGCGCATTTTAAAATGCGCGCGTGTCCAGCCTCCCGTGACGTCACGGCTTGTGATTGGTTGCGTCGCCCATGTGACCGCGACGCGACCAATCACAAGCCAGAACGTAATTTTAAAATCCTGAAGGACCTAAAATTACGTCACGGCTTGCTGTGATTGGTCGCGTCGCGGCCACATGGGCGGCACGCGACCAATCACAAGCCGGGACTTCACGTAAGGAAGGAAAAGCGCGAATTTTAAGCAAACAACGCTGCCAGTTCCCTCGCTGAGGTCCAGGCTGCGTCGGAGAGGTGAGTATAGCAATATTTTTTTATTTTAATTCTCTCTTTTACACATTTTTACATTAATGTTGTTTCGATACCGATACCCGATACCACAAAAGTATCGGATCTCGGTATCGGAATTCCGATACCCGCAAGTGTCGGCCGATACCCGATACTTGCGGTATCGGAATGCTCAACACTAGTTATAAACTTTTGTGAAGCACTTGGGGGTTCAAAGTGCTCACCACACATCAAGATAAGTTCATTTGGGGGTCTAGTTTCCAAAATAGGGTCACTTGTGGGGGGTTTCTACTATTTAGGCACATCAGAGGCTCTGCAAACGCAACGTGATGCCCGCAGAGCATTCCATCAAAGTCTGCATTTCAAAACGTCACTACTTCACTTCCAAGCCCCGGCATGTGCCCAAACAGTGGTTTACCCCCACATATGGGGTATCAGCGTACTCACGAGAAACTGGACAACAACTTTTGGGGTCAAATTTCTCCTGTTACCCTTGGGAAAATAAAAAATTGCGGGCTAAAAAATCATTTTTGAGAAAATAAAATTATTTTTTATTTTCATGTCTCTGCGTTATAAACTTCTGTGAAGCACTTGGGGGTTCAAAGTGCTCACCACACATCCAGATTAGTTCCTTGGGAGGTCTAGTTTCCAAAATGGGGTCACTTGTGGGGGAGCTCCAATGTTTAGGCACACAGGGACTCTCCAAACGCGACATGGTGTTCGCTAATGATTGGAGCTAATTTTCCATGCAAAAAGCCAAATGGCGTGCCTTCCCTTCTGAGCCGTGCCGTGCGCCCAAACAGTGGTTTACCCCCACATATAGAGTATCTGCATACTCAGGACAAACTGCACAACAACATTTGGGGTCCAATTTCTCCTGTTACCCTTGGGAAAATAAAAAATTCCGGGCTAAAAAATCATTTTTGAGGAAAGAAAAATTATTTTTTATTTTCACGGCTCTGCATTATAAACGTCTGTGAAGCACCTGGGGGTTTAAAGTGCTCACTATGCATCTAGATAAGTTCCTTGGGCAGTCTAGTTTCCAAAATGGGGTCACTTGTGGGGGAGCTCTAATGTTTAGGTACACAGGGGCTCTCCAAACGCGACATGGTGTCCGCTTACGATTTGAGCTAATTTTCCATTCAAAAAGTCAAATGGCACGCCTTCCCTTCCGAGCCTTGCTGTGCGCCCAAACAGTGGTTTACCCCCACATGTGAGGTGTCGGCGTACTCAGGAGAAATTGCCCAACAAATTTTAGGATCCATTTTATCCTGTTGCCCATGTGAAAATGAAAAAATTGAGGCTAAAAGAAATTTTTTGTCAAAAAAAAGTACTTTTTCATTTTTTATGGATCAATTTGTGAAGCACCTGAGGGTTTAAAGTGCTCACTATGCATCTAGATAAGTTCCTTGGGGGGTCTTGTTTCCAAAATGGGGTGACTTGTGGGGGAGCTCCAATGTTTAGGCACACAGGGGCTCTCAAAACGCGACATGGTGTCCGCTAACGATGGAGATAATTTTTCATTCAAAAAGTCAAATGGTGCTCCTTCCCTTCCGAGCCTTACCATGTGCCCAAACAGTGGTTTACCCCCACATGTGAGGTATCGGTGTACTCAGGAGAAATTGCCCAACAAATTTTAGGATCCATTTTATCCTGTTGCCCATGAGAAAATGAAAAAATTAAGGCAAAAAGAATTTTTTTTGTGAAAAAAAGCACTTTTTCATTTTTACTAGTGTTGAGCATTCCGATACCGCAAGTATCGGGTATCGGCCGATACTTGCGGTATCGGAATTCCGATACCGGGATTCCGATACTTGCCGCGTATCGGATACCGGAATCGGAAGTTCCAAGATTCAAAATGCAGAAATTCAGCCAATGAGAATGATTCCAAGTGTGGGCACATCCTGTTTAGCATGGAGGGCATGAAACTACTGGCAAGGCTGTGATTGGCTGCTGAAATGATGTCATGATGCAGTTTAAAAGTCGCTGGCGCCATTTTGCGATCACTCTGCTGTGAATTCAGTTAGTGACAGGACGCTGTTTGCTGACTGAGGGACAGTTTAGAGATAGCGATTTGCTTCTTTGTGCTTTCCAAAGGCTAATTTAGCAACCGCTGTGTTCACCTACTATTCACCTTGCTTTTGCCTTGTAGCGCTGTTTTCACAGCGATCTGCAAGGTCTGTGTGTGTGTGTGTGTGTGTGAGTGCAGCACACTCTCTAGTCTGAGTGCAGCCACATAGGCCATCCATAGCTGGTTGTATTCAGTTCAGGGAGGGTGGTTCATTGCCTCATACTGTTCTTTTTTTTTTTTTTTTTTCAAGTAGTGTAGTCTGCTGCTAATTTATTCAAAAAAATCCTATTAGTGTCTTTCCACCCGTCTCCAGCTAATTTGTGGAAAAACACTACATAGGATAACGTAGAGGAGGGTTTTTGGGCCTTGCAGCGCCGTTTACGGCTGTCTGCACGGTCTCCGTGTGACTGCAGCTCGCCCTGTAGTCTGTGAGCAGCCGTAGCCTGGTTGTCTCCAGCTCAGGGTTGTTCACTGCGTCATACCGCCAAATCAATTTTCATTTTGTTTTAAGTAGTGCAGGCTGCTGCACATTTTTTCCAAAAATTCCTATTAGTGTCTTTCCACCCGTCTCCAGCTAATTTGTGGAAAAACACTACATAGGATAACGTAGAGGAGGGTTTTTGGGCCTTGCAGCGCCGTTTAAGGCTGTCTGCACGGTCTCCGTGTGACTGCAGCTCGCCCTGTAGTCTGTGAGCAGCCGTAGCCTGGTTGTCTCCAGCTCAGGGTTCTTCACTGCGTCATACCGCCAAATCAATTTTCATTTTGTTTTAAGTAGTGCAGGCTGCTGCACATTTTTTCAAAAAATTCCTATTAGTGTCTTTCCACCCGTCTCCAGCTAATTTGTGGAAAAACACTACATAGGATAACGTAGAGGAGGGTTTTGGGGCCCTGTAGCGCCGTTTACATCTGTCTGCACGGTCTCCGTGTGACTGCAGCTCTATCTGTTGTCAGTTCAGCCCCCCAAAAATAAATAAATAATAAAGTTCACCAAACACACCAGTGACACCACTTTACATTTGTGTAGGCCACATTAGCTCATATTAAAGTCTAGTCCACACTTTAGAAAATTAGTGTTTCTTATACCTGTTAGGAGGAGTTGTTCAGGAATAAGCACACAAAGCCGTTAGTACTTTTCTGCTTATCTTTATCAGTCAACCAAGATGAAGAAGGCAGTGAGTAAGGCACGTGGGCGTGGGCGTGGGCGCGGAGCAGGGAGGGGACGTGGGGATTCTGTGCCTGCTGCGGGCACCGGTGACTCATCAGCACCCACTTTCACCAGGCAACAGTCGTTCATGCGCAGCTTTGTGTCAGAGCGCCGTACACCGCTGCTGCGTGAAGAACAAATTGAAGCCGTTGTTGGATGGATGGCAGCTAATGCATCAACTTCAATTAGTGCCACATCCTCTCAGACACAGAGCACTGGAGAGCAGCCATCTGTCTCTTCACCACCTGCCAAATTGCCCAGGCAGACAGAGAGCCCAGGACAGGAGCCGTCTCTACTTCTGTTCTCTGAATCTCTTGGCTTGGAAACAGGGGGCCAGCCAAGCAGCATTGGAGAAATGGAAGAAGAGGCAGGGTGCAGTGATGCCCAACAGCTTTTTCTCTCTTCCTCTGAAGAGGCAGGTGGGCCAGTGGCTCCGGTCACCACATCGCAGGCCGCATCAGCTGATGATGACACTCAGGTGCCACTTACTGGTGCGTGCTCTGCTGCTGAGACTACCCAGGAGGAGCAGTTGGGGGCAGAGGGTAGTGTAGATGATGAGGTCCTTGACCCATCTTGGCGTGAGGGACAGGAAGGTGGTGGGAGCAGCTCTGAGGAAGAGATTCCCCGTACGGCCCAAAGAGGGAGAGGGAGGGGGAAGACTGCGGATCCTGCAGCCTCCGCTTTGGCACCCGTTAGGAGCATGTCTCTTCCAAAAGCCAAAAAGGGCTCTCCCAAGACTTGCAGTGCCTGGTCCTTTTTTGACACAGTTGCAGATGACATTTGCTATGTCAGATGCAAGGTGTGTCATCAAAAAGTCAAAAGAGGTCGAAATGTCAGCAACCTCAATACCTCCAACATGTGGAAACATGTGCGCAACAGGCACCCGGCGGAGTTAGAAAAACACACTGAAGAGCTAGGCCAACCAACAGCGGCAGCTACCACCTCTTCAGCTCGTGTTGCCTCTTCCTCTAGCTCACACGCAGCTGTTTCGGCTTCCTCCCAGGATCGCCGTGGAAGAACCTCTGGCCCTGTTGTCCAGAGACCCGCTGTAATTCCACCCGCAGCACCACTTTCCCAGTCATCCACACACTCCCAGCCCAGTCTACAGCCATCGGTAGTACAGGCATGGGAGAAAAGGCGGCCTTTCTCGTCAAACCACCCACGAGCACAGGCTCTGACTGCAGGCATTGCCAAACTTCTGTCACTGGAAATGCTGTCATTCAGGCTGGTGGAGACTGACAGCTTCCGTGACTTGATGTCATTGGCAGTCCCACAGTACAATGTGCCCAGCCGCTTTTACTTCAGCAGGCAAGCCGTCCCTGCCCTGCACAAGCATGTGGAGGGACACATAAAACACGCGCTACTGAACGCCGTCAGTAGCAAGGTCCACCTCACCACCGATGCGTGGACCAGTCAACATGGACAGGGGCGATACCTTTCCCTCACTGCCCATTGGGTTAATGTCGTTGAGCCGGGTACAGACCGTGCGAGTGGCGCAGGACGTGTCCTGCCCACTCCAAGGATTGCAGGAATCCATTCTGTACGCATTGACTCCTCCTCTTACACCAGTTCCTCAGAATCATCGCTGCAGGAGCCGTCACAGTCCACCTCCACATGGACCCGTGATGAACGTGTACCTGTTACGACCGACATGAGCACAGCCGTGGCCAAACGTCAACAGGCCGTCTTGAAATTAATTTTTTTGGGGAATCGTAGCCACACAGCGCAGGAGCTCTGGAATGCCATCAAGCAGGAGAGCGATGTGTGGTTTGTGCCAGCGAATCTCCAGCCAGGCATGGTAGTGTGTGATAATGGCCGTAATCTGGTGGCAGCTCTGGGCCTCGGCAACCTCACTCACATCCCATGTCTGGCACATGTGCTCAATTTGGTCGTGCAGAGCTTTTTGAGGGACTATCCGGATCTTGATGCACTGCTGCACAAGGTCCGCCTAGAGTGTGCTCACTTGCGGCGTTCCAGCACGGCAAAAGCGCGCATTGCGGCTCTGCAGCACCGACACCGCCTGCCGGAACATCGCATCATATGTGACCTACCTACCAGGTGGAATTCCACGTTACATATGTTGGAGCGGTTGTGTGAGCAGCAGCAAGCTGTAATGGAGTACCAGCTGCTTCAGGCGCAAAGAAGTCGCAGTCAGCGCCGTACAGACTTCACAACCACAGAGTGGGCCACTATGAATGACGTCTGCCAGGTTTTGCGTCCCTTTGATTATTCCACGCGGATGGCGAGTGCAGATGATGCACTAGTCAGCATGACTGTCCCCCTTATCTGCCTGCTTGAAAAATCACTGCAAGCGCTAAGGGATGATGTTGTGGAAGAGGTGGAGGATGAGGATTCACCATTTCCATCATCTTCTGGACAGTCAGCGCCACGTGGTTCCTCACAAACGCGTAGGCAGGGGATAGTTTGTGAGGAGGATGAGGAGGAGTCAATGGAGGAGGAAGACGTCCGTCCAGAGGAGGGAGTTACCGAATTGTCCAGTACTCAGTGTGTACAGCGAGGGTGGGGTGATGACGAGCAGGCAGAGATCACGCCTCCAGCAGGGGACAGCGTTTCTTGGGCAGTTGGCAGTCTGCAGCACATGGTGGATTACATGCTGCAGTGCCTGAGAAACGACCGCCGCTTCGCCCACATTCTCAACATGTCTGATTATTGGGTGTTCACCCTCCTCGATCCTCGCTACCGGGACAACGTAGAAAGCCTCATCACACCGTTGAACCGGGAGCGAAAAATGCGGGAGTACCAAGACACACTGGTGAATTCCATCATCTTCTCCATTCCAACTGAGAGAAGTGCTGCTAGTGCATTACAAAGCAGCTCAGTGAGTCCAGGCAGTGGTGGAGGCTCTGCACAAAGAGGGAGCAGAAGCAGTGCCTCTGCCCAAGGCAAGACCAGTATGGCCCAACTGTGGCACAGTTTTCTGTGCCCCCCACAAAAGTCTACACCATCACAGACGGCTCCAGTCAGCAGGAGGCAACGGTTCCGTCAGATGGTGACAGACTACATGTCTTGCCCTCTTGCTGTACTCCCAGACGGCTCTTCCCCTTTCAAGTTTTGGGTCTCAAAGCTGGATACATGGCCAGAGCTAAGCCAGTATGCATTGGAGGTGCTGTCTTGCCCTGCGGCCAGTGTATTATCGGAACGTGTCTTTAGTGCTGCAGGTGGTGTACTAACTGACCGTCGCATGCGACTATCCTCCGATAACGTTGACCGGCTTACTTTCCTGAAAATGAACAAGGCCTGGATCTCGCAGGAATTTGCCACTCCTCCTCCTGATTAAATAATTAGGTCACTGTATACGTTATCCAGGTCTCCTGTTGTGTTCATCTTTCTACCACCTGAACTTAAATTCCTGGGCTCCAACACCGCCAGTTGAGGCTCAGAAGTGCCGTCTGCACAGTCAAAACATACGACCCAGTGTTATTGGGTTTCAGTAACGTCAGCTGATCCCCAGCTGTGTAGCCGGCAATGTGTCATGCGACCGCCACGCTGACACAACAACTGAAATGTAAGGGAATCTGTCCCCCCCCCCCCCAAGGCATTTGTTGCTGAAAGAGCCTCCTTGTGCAGCAGTAATGCTGCACAAGGAAAAGGTAGCTATTTTTGTTTAGCTCCTTGCACACGCAGACCTTAACACTTATAAAATGTGTCCCCTGCAACCGTAAAACCGTCCTGGATGTGGGACTTTCCTTCGTAATGTGACGCAGCACAGCCGTCATTCCTACCCCCCCGGCGCCGCGCACCGGCTCCTCAGCGTTGTTTGATTCCGTCCCGGAGCCTGCGCTGTTATGTTATCCCGTGGCCAGGCATACTTAGCGCTGCCCGTCTTCTGGCATCATTTGGTGTCAGGATGGCTGCGCCTGTGCGGCCGCGCTGGCAGAGAGCCCGCCTCGCAGTGTCTTCTGATTTAATCCCACTGGGGGCCTGGGATCCATGGACATGCGCAGTGCATATCTGAACCTCCACCTCTCACTCATCTCCCTATGGCTTCTTCAGACTGTTCGGTGTCAGCTGGTCCCTAATAGCATGCCACGGCCGTGACACCGCACAGTCTTAAGAAGCCGTAGGGAGGGGAGTGAGAGGCGAGGATATGCACTGCGCATGGCCATGGATCCCAGGCCCCCAGTGGGATAAAATCAGAAGACACTGCGAGGCGGGCTGTCGGCCAGCGCGGTCGCACAGGCGCAGCCAGCCTGACACCAAATGATGTCAGAAGATGGGCAGAGCTAAGTGTGCCTGGCCAAGGGATAACATAACAGCGCAGGCTCCGGGACGGAATCAAACTACGCTGAGGAGCCTGGGCGCGGCGCCGGGGGGGTAGGAATGACGGCTGTGCTGCGGCATATTACGAAGGAAAGTCCCACCTCCGGGACGGTTTCACGGTTTCAGGGGACACATTTTATAAGTGTTTAGTTCTGTGTTTGCAAGGAGCATGATGAAAAGAGCCACCTTTTCCTTTTGCATCTTTTGTGCTGCACAAGCTGGCTCTTTCAGCTACAAACGCCTTGGGGGGGGTTAAAGGTTCCCTTTCGACTTTCTCAGGCTTCGGCCTACATTGTGTTCCTCTGCTTTTCCACCTGTCCCTGGGCTCCAACACCGCCAGTTGCCGTCCAGAAGTGCTGTACGCACAGTCAACAGTCCCTCCTCTGTTATTGGGGTTCAGTAACGTCAGCTGTTCCCCTGCTGTGTGTGTGGCAATCCCTCCTACCTCCTCCTACCTCCTCCACCTGTCCCTGGGCTCCAACACCGCCAGTTGCCGTCCAGAAGTGCTGTACGCACAGTCAACAGTCCCTCCTCTGTTATTGGGGTTCAGTAACGTCAGCTGTTCCCCTGCTGTGTGTGTGGCAATCCCTCCTACCTCCTCCTACCTCCTCCTCCTCCACCTGTCCCTGGGCTCCAACACCGCCAGTTGCCGTCCAGAAGTGCTGTACGCACAGTCAACAGTCCCTCCTCTTTTATTGGGGTTCAGTAACGTCAGCTGTTCCCCTGCTGTGTGTGTGGCAATCCCTCCTACCTCCTCCTACCTCCTCCTCCTCCACCTGTCCCTGGGCTCCAACACCGCCAGTTGCCGTCCAGAAGTGCTGTACGCACAGTCAACAGTCCCTCCTCTGTTATTGGGGTTCAGTAACGTCAGCTGTTCCCCTGCTGTGTGTGTGGCAATCCCTCCTACCTCCTCCTACCTCCTCCTCCTCCACCTGTCCCTGGGCTCCAACACCGCCAGTTGCCGTCCAGAAGTGCTGTACGCACAGTCAACAGTCCCTCCTCTGTTATTGGGGTTCAGTAACGTCAGCTGTTCCCCTGCTGTGTGTGTGGCAATCCCTCCTACCTCCTCCTACCTCCTCCTCCTCCACCTGTCCCTGGGCTCCAACACCGCCAGTTGCCGTCCAGAAGTGCTGTACGCACAGTCAACAGTCCCTCCTCTGTTATTGGGGTTCAGCAACGTCAGCTGTTCCCCTGCTGTGTGTGTGGCAATCCCTCCTACCTCCTCCTACCTCCTCCTCCTCCACCTGTCCCTGGGCTCCAACACCGCCAGTTGTTGTCCAGAAGTGCTGTACGCACAGTCAACAGTCCCTCCTCTGTTATTGGGGTTCAGTAACGTCAGCTGTTCCCCTGCTGTGTGTGTGGCAATCCCTCCTACCTCCTCCTACCTCCTCCTCCTCCACCTGTCCCTGGGCTCCAACACCGCCAGTTGCCGTCCAGAAGTGCTGTACGCACAGTCAACAGTCCCTCCTCTGTTATTGGGGTTCAGTAACGTCAGCTGTACCCCTGCTGTGTGTGTGGCAATCCCTCCTACCTCCTCCTACCTCCTCCTCCTCCACCTGTCCCTGGGCTCCAACACCGCCAGTTGCCGTCCAGAAGTGCTGTACGCACAGTCAACAGTCCCTCCTCTGTTATTGGGGTTCAGTAACGTCAGCTGTTCCCCTGCTGTGTGTGTGGCAATCCCTCCTACCTCCTCCTACCTCCTCCTCCTCCACCTGTCCCTGGGCTCCAACACCGCCAATTGCCGTCCAGAAGTGCTGTACGCACAGTCAACAGTCCCTCCTCTGTTATTGGGGTTCAGTAACGTCAGCTGTTCCCCTGCTGTGTGTGTGGCAATCCCTCCTACCTCCTCCTACCTCCTCCTCCTCCACCTGTCCCTGGGCTCCAACACCGCCAGTTGCCCTCCAGAAGTGCTGTACGCACAGTCAACAGTCCCTCCTCTGTTATTGGGGTTCAGTAACGTCAGCTGTTCCCCTGCTGTGTGTGTGGCAATCCCTCCTACCTCCTCCACCTCCTCCTCCTCCACCTGTCCCTGGGCTCCAACACCGCTAGTTGCCGTCCAGAAGTGCTGTCCGCACAGAGCCAAACACCTTGCCAATGTGTTAGTGGGGTTCAGCACCGCCAGCTGTTCTCCTGCTGTGCAGCCGGCAACGTGTACTGCGACCGCCACGCAGGCACAACAAGTTAAATTTAAGGGAACCTGTCCCCCCCCCCCCCCAGGCGTTTGTTACTGAAGGAGCCACCTTGTGCAGCAGTAATGATGCAAAGGGAAAAAGTGCCTCTTTTCGTGGTGCTCCTTGCACATGCTGATCCTAACACTTATGAAAAGTGTCCCCTCCTACCGTGATACCGTCCGGTTGGTGGAACTTTCCTTTGTGATGTGACGCAGCACAGCCGTCATTCTTACCCCCTTGGCGCCGTGCGCCGCCTCCCCAGCGTTGTTTGAATCAGTCCCGGAGCCTGCGCTCTTAGGTTAGCCCTTGGCCATGCACACATTTTGCGCTGCCCGTCTTCTGACATCATTTGGTGTCAGGCTGGCTGTGCCTGTGCGGCCGCGCTGGCCGAGAGCCCGCCTCGTACTGTCTTCTGATTTAATCCCACTGGGGGCCTGAGATCCATGGACATGCGCAGTGCATATCTGAACCTCCACCTCTCACTCATCTCCCTACGGCTTCTTCTGACTGTGCGGTGTCAGATGGTCCCTAATAGCATGCCACGGCCGTGACACCGCACAGTCAGAAGAAGCCGTAGGGAGATGAGTGAGAGGTGGAGGTTCAGATATGCACTGCGCATGTCCATGGATCTCAGGCCCCCAGTGGGATTAAATCAGAAGACAGTACGAGGCGGGCTCTCGGCCAGCGCGGCCGCACAGGCGCAGCCAGCCTGACACCAAATGATGTCAGAAGACGGGCAGCGCAAAATGTGTGCATGGCCAAGGGCTAACCTAAGAGCGCAGGCTCCGGGACTGATTCAAACAACGCTGAGGAGGCGGCGCACGGCGCCAAGGGGGTAAGAATGACGGCTGTGCTGCGTCACATCACAAAGGAAAGTTCCACCTACCGGACGGTATCACGGTAGGAGGGGACACTTTTTATAAGTGTTAGGTTCAGCATGTGCAAGGACCATAATTAAAAGAGCTAAGTTTACCTTTTCCAGCATTAGTGCTGTACACGATGGCTCTTTCAGCTACAAACGCCTGGGGGGGGGTTAAAGTTTCCCTTTCAACTTGCTCCAGTGCAGGCTTCGGCCTACACTCTGCTCCCTCTCCTCCTCCTGCTGACCCTGGGCTCTAACACCGCCAGTTGGGGCCCAGATGTGCTAGCTGCACAGAGCCAAACACCAGCCAATGTGTCAGTGGGGTTCAGCACCGCCAGCTGTTCCCCTGCTGTGTAGCCGGCAACGTGTCCTGCAACAGCCACGCAGACACAAGAACTGAAATTGAAGGAAACCTGTCCCCCCTCCCCCAGGCGTTTTTACGTTTTACAGCCACCTTGTACGACAGTAATGCTGCATGTGTGCAAGGTGGCTCAGAAACTTAATCTCCTTGCCCATGTTGAAGTGAACACGTCTAAAAATGAGTCCTCTGCGACCATTAAAACGTCCCTCAGGTGTGATTTTCCTTTGTATTGACACGCAACAAGCTCCTTGGTAGCGCTGCCCATTTTCTGATATCATTGTTTGGCTGCCTGCGCCTCTGCGGCCGCCTTGCCCCACACAACGCCCCTCGGTGTCTTATTTATTTGGACTGCGAGGGTGTGATTGATGGGCATGAACGGTGCATGTCTTCGCCTGTCCCTCATCTCCTTCCGCCTTCCTCAGACTGTGCGGCTTCATGGCCGCGGCATGCGATAAGGGATCAGCTGACGCCGCACAGTCTGCAGCGGGTGTAAGGACCCGAGTGCGAGAGGCGAACATATGTGCTGCGCCAGGCCATGAATCACAGCCCCGCAGTGTTTTAACAATGTTAAGACACCGCGGGGCTGGGATTCATGGTCATCGCGAACCGCAGCGGCCGACATTAAATGAGGTCAGAAGATGGGCAGCGCTAACAGCGCTAGGCCAGGGGATAACACGACAGCGCAGACTCCTGTACAGCAAATAACAACGCTCAGGAGGCTGCACCCAGCACCAAGGTGGGATTCTTGACATCTGTGCTGCGTCTCATTACAAAGGGAACTCGCGCCTCCAACACAGTTTGACTGTATAAAGGGCTAAATGTTATACGTGTTTCATTCAGCGTGTGCAAGGAGCAAAATTAAAAGAGCAACCTTTGACTTGTGCAGCACTACTGCTGCATAAGCTGTGGCTCTTCTACTTTGTAACCCCTGAGGGGGGGTTAAAGGTTACCTTTGAAATTGGTTCAAGTAGGTTTCGGCCTACACTCTGCTCCCCCTGCAGAGCCCGGGCTCCAACACCGCCAGTTGGGGCCCGGTACTGCTAGCTGCACAGAGCCAAACATGTCATGATCTCAATGGCAAGAGAACATAGCATAAGCATATATAGGAACTAGCTCTTGGAAGATGGGAACTGAGCTGACCATGAACTAAACCTAACGCACAACTAGCAGTGGCCGGGTAGCATGCCTACGTTGATTCTAGATGCCCAGCACCAGCCGGAGGACTAAATAAAACTAGCAGAGGAAAATATTAGTCCTAGCTCACCTCTAGAGAAATACCCCGAAAGGAGACAGAGGCCCCCCACATGTATTGGCGGTGAGTTGAGATGAAATAACAAACGTAGTATGAAAATAGGTTTAGCAAATTTGAGGTCCACTTACTACATAGCAGAAGACAGAAAGGACACTTTCATGGTCAGCTGAAAAGCCTATCAAAAACACCATCCAGAAATTACTTTAAAACTCTGGCATTAACTCATAACACCAGAGTGGCAATTCCTGTTCACAAGAGCTTTCCAGACACAGTAACGAAACTTCAGCTGTGAACTGGAACAAAAATGCAAAAACAAACATGGACAAGAGTCCAACTTATCTAGTAGTTGTCCAGGAGCAGGAACAAGCACAGAGAGGCTTCTGATAACATTGATGACCGGCAAGCAACTAACAGAGCAGCAAGGTTATATAGCGACTCCCACATCTTGATGGGAACAGGTGAACAGAGAAGATGAAGACACCAGTTCAATTCCACCAGTAGCCACCGGGGGAGCCCAGAATCCAAATTCACAACAGTACCCCCCCCTCAAGGAGGGGGCACCGAACCCTCACCAGAACCACCAGGGCGATCAGGATGGGCCCTATGAAAGGCACGAACCAGATCGGAGGCATGAACATCAGATGCATTCACCCAAGAATTATCCTCCTGGCCGTATCCCTTCCACTTGACCAGATACTGGAGTCTCCGTCTGGAAACACGAGAGTCCAAGACCTTCTCCACAACGTACTCCAACTCACCCTCAACCAACACCGGAGCAGGAGGCTCAACGGAAGGCACAACCGGTACCTCATACCTACGCAATAATGACCGATGAAAAACGTTATGAATAGAAAAGGATGCAGGGAGGTCCAAACGGAAGGAAACAGGGTTAAGAATCTCCAATATCTTATACGGGCCGATAAACCGAGGCTTAAACTTAGGAGAAGAGACCCTCATAGGGACAAAACGAGAAGACAACCACACCAAATCCCCAACAAAAAGCCGAGGACCAACACGACGGTGGCGGTTGGCAAAAAGCTGAGTCTTCTCCTGGGACAACCTCAAATTGTCCACCACCTGCCCCCAGATCTGATGCAATCTCTCCACCACAGCATCCACTCCAGGACAATCCGAAGATTCCACCTGACCAGAGGAAAATCGAGGATGAAACCCCGAATTACAGAAAAACGGGGACACCAAAGTGGCAGAGCTGGCCCGATTATTGAGAGCGAACTCCGCCAATGGCAAAAAAGCAACCCAATCATCCTGGTCAGCAGACACAAAACACCTCAGATATGTCTCCAGGGTCTGATTAATCCGCTCGGTCTGGCCATTCGTCTGAGGATGGAAAGCGGACGAAAAAGATAAATCTATGCCCATCCTAGCACAGAATGCCCGCCAAAATCTAGACACGAATTGGGTCCCTCTGTCAGAAACGATATTCTCAGGAATACCATGCAAACGAACAACATTTTGAAAAAACAGAGGAACCAACTCGGAAGAAGAAGGTAACTTGGGCAGAGGAACCAAATGGACCATCTTAGAAAAACGGTCACACACCACCCAGATGACAGACATCTTCTGAGAAACAGGCAGATCTGAAATAAAATCCATCGAGATGTGCGTCCAAGGCCTCTTAGGAATAGGCAAGGGCAACAATAATCCACTAGCCCGAGAACAACAAGGCTTGGCCCGAGCACAAACGTCACAAGACTGCACAAAGCCTCGCACATCTCGTGACAGGGAAGGCCACCAGAAGGACCTTGCCACCAAATCCCTGGTACCAAAAATGCCAGGATGACCTGCCAACGCAGAAGAATGAACCTCAGAGATGACTCTACTGGTCCAATCATCAGGAACAAACAGTTTATCAGGTGGGCAACGATCAGGTCTATCCGCCTGAAACTCCTGCAAGGACCGCCGCAGGTCTGGAGAAACGGCTGACAATACCACTCCATCCTTAAGGATACCTGTGGGCTCAGAGTTACCAGGCGAGTCAGGCTCAAAACTCCTAGAAAGGGCATCCGCCTTAACATTCTTAGAACCCGGTAGGTACGACACCACAAAATTAAACCGAGAGAAAAATAATGACCAGCGCGCCTGTCTAGGATTCAGGCGCCTGGCGGTCTCAAGATAAATCAAATTTTTGTGGTCAGTCAATACCACCACCTGATGTCTGGCCCCCTCAAGCCAATGGCGCCACTCCTCAAAAGCCCACTTCATGGCCAAAAGCTCCCGACTCCCAACATCATAATTCCGCTCAGCGGGCGAAAATTTACGGGAAAAGAAGGCACAAGGCCTCATCACGGAGCAGTCAGAACTTTTCTGCGACAACACTGCCCCAGCTCCGATCTCAGAAGCGTCGACCTCAACCTGAAAAGGTAGAGCAACATCAGGCTGACGCAACACAGGGGCAGAGGAAAAACGGCGCTTAAGCTCCCGAAAGGCCTCCACAGCATCAGGGGACCAATCAGCAACATCAGCACCCTTCTTAGTCAAATCGGTCAATGGTTTAGCAATATCCGAAAAACCAGCAATAAATCGACGATAAAAGTTAGCAAAGCCCAAAAATTTCTGAAGACTCTTAAGAGAAGAGGGCTGCGTCCAATCACAAATAGCTTGAACCTTGACAGGATCCATTTCAATGGAAGAGGGGGAAAAAATATATCCCAAAAAGGAAATCCTCTGTACCCCAAAAACACACTTAGAACCCTTCACACACAAAGAATTAGACCGCAAAACCTGAAAAACCCTCCTGACTTGCTGGACATGAGAGTCCCAGTCATCCGAAAAAATCAGAATATCATCCAGATACACAATCATAAATTTATCCAAATAATCGCGAAAAGTATCATGCATAAAGGACTGGAAAACTGACGGAGCATTAGAAAGACCAAAAGGCATCACTAAATACTCAAAGTGGCCCTCGGGCGTATTAAATGCGGTTTTCCACTCATCCCCCTGCCTGATTCGCACCAAATTATACGCCCCACGAAGGTCAATCTTAGAGAACCACTTGGCCCCCTTTATGCGAGCAAACAAATCAGTCAGCAACGGCAATGGGTATTGATATTTTACAGTGATTTTATTCAAAAGCCGATAATCGATACATGGTCTCAAAGAGCCGTCTTTTTTTGACACAAAGAAAAAACCGGCTCCTAAGGGAGATGACGATGGACGAATATGTCCCTTTTCCAAGGACTCCTTTATATATTCTCGCATAGCAGCATGTTCAGGCACAGACAGATTAAATAAACGACCCTTTGGGTATTTACTACCCGGGATTAAATCTATGGCACAATCGCACTCTCGGTGCGGAGGTAACGAACCAAGCTTGGATTCTTCAAAGACGTCACGATAGTCAGACAGGAACTCAGGAATTTCAGAGGGAATGGATGATGAAATGGAAACCACAGGTACATCCCCATGAGCCCCCTTACATCCCCAGCTCAACACAGACACAGCTCTCCAGTCGAGGACTGGGTTGTGAGATTGCAGCCAAGGCAATCCTAGTACCAAATCATCATGTAGATTATACAGCACCAGAAAGCGAATAATCTCCTGGTGATCCGGATTAATACGCATAGTTACTTGTGTCCAGTATTGTGGTTTATTATTAGCCAATGGGGTGGAGTCAATCCCCTTCAGAGGAATAGGAGTCTCCAAAGGCTCTAAATCATACCCACAGCGTTTGGCAAAGGACCAATCCATAAGACTCAAAGCGGCGCCAGAGTCGACATAGGCATCCGTGGTAATAGATGACAAAGAGCAAATCAGGGTCACAGATAGAATAAATTTAGACGGTAAGGTGCAAATGGAAACAGATTTACCAAGCTTTTTAGTGCGCTTAGAGCATGCTGATATAACATGAGTAGAATCACCACAATAGAAACACAACCCATTTTTCCGTCTAAAATTCTGCCGCTCGCTTCGGGACAGAATTCTATCACACTGCATACTCTCTGGCGACTTCTCAGTGGACACCGCCAGATGGTGCACTGGTTTGCGCTCCCGCAAACGCCTATCGATCTGAATAGCCATTGTCATGGACTCATTCAGACCCGCAGGCACAGGGAACCCCACCATAACATCCTTAATGGCATCAGAGAGACCCTCTCTGAAAGTCGCCGCCAGGGCGCACTCATTCCACTGAGTAAGCACAGACCATTTACGGAATCTTTGGCAGTAAATTTCCGCTTCATCTTGCCCCTGAGATAGGGACATCAAAGTTTTTTCTGCCTGAAGCTCCAAATGAGGTTCGTCATAAAGCAACCCCAAGGCCAGAAAAAACGCATCCACATTGAGCAACGCAGGATCCCCTGGTGTCAATGAAAAAGCCCAGTCTTGAGGGTCGCCCCGGAGCAAGGAAATCACAATCCTGACCTGCTGTGCAGGGTCTCCGGCAGAGCGAGATTTCAGGGACAAAAATAATTTGCAATTATTTCGAAAATTCTGAAACCCGGATCTATTCCCCGAGAAAAATTCCGGCAAAGGAATTCTCGGCTCAGATACAGGTGCATGACAAACAAAATCTTGCAAATTTTGTACCTTCGTGGCGAGATTATTCAAACCTGCAGTTACACTCTGAAGATCCATTACAAACAGGTGGACACAGAGCCATTCAAGGGTTAAGAGGAGGTAAGAAGCAGCTAGACAGCAATTAAGGGCTAGGCAGCAAAACTCTGAGGGGGAAAAAAAAAAAAAAAAAAAAAAAATTTCCCTTCAACACTTCTTTTTCTCCTGCTTCAGCCCAAACAATTAACACTTTGAGGGCCGGTCAAACTGTCATGATCTCAATGGCAAGAGAACATAGCATAAGCATATATAGGAACTAGCTCTTGGAAGATGGGAACTGAGCTGACCATGAACTAAACCTAACGCACAACTAGCAGTGGCCGGGTAGCATGCCTACGTTGATTCTAGATGCCCAGCACCAGCCGGAGGACTAAATAAAACTAGCAGAGGAAAATATTAGTCCTAGCTCACCTCTAGAGAAATACCCCGAAAGGAGACAGAGGCCCCCCACATGTATTGGCGGTGAGTTGAGATGAAATAACAAACGTAGTATGAAAATAGGTTTAGCAAATTTGAGGTCCACTTACTACATAGCAGAAGACAGAAAGGACACTTTCATGGTCAGCTGAAAAGCCTATCAAAAACACCATCCAGAAATTACTTTAAAACTCTGGCATTAACTCATAACACCAGAGTGGCAATTCCTGTTCACAAGAGCTTTCCAGACACAGTAACGAAACTTCAGCTGTGAACTGGAACAAAAATGCAAAAACAAACATGGACAAGAGTCCAACTTATCTAGTAGTTGTCCAGGAGCAGGAACAAGCACAGAGAGGCTTCTGATAACATTGATGACCGGCAAGCAACTAACAGAGCAGCAAGGTTATATAGCGACTCCCACATCTTGATGGGAACAGGTGAACAGAGAAGATGAAGACACCAGTTCAATTCCACCAGTAGCCACCGGGGGAGCCCAGAATCCAAATTCACAACACAAACACCAGCCAATGTGTCAGTGGGGTTCAGCACCGCCAGCTGTTCCCCTGCTGTGCAGCCGGCAACGTGTCCTGCAACTGCCACGCAGGCACAACAGACCCAAAGCTGCCGCCAGTGCAGGCTTCGGCCTACACTCGGCTCCATCTCCTCCTCCTGCTGACCCCGGGCTCTAACACCGCCAGTTGGGGCCCGGTACTGCTAGCTGCACAGAGAAAAACACCAGCCAATGTGTCAGTGGGGTTCAGCACCGCCAGCTGTTCCCCTGCTGTGCAGCCGGCATCGTGTCCTGCAAAAGCCACGCAGACACAAGAACTGAAATTGAAGGGAACCTGTCCCCCCTCCCCCAGGCGTTTGTACGTTTTTAAGGCCACCTTGTACAGCGGTAATGCTGCATGTGTGCAAGGTGGCTCATAAACGTATTCTCCTCGCACATGTGGAACTGAAAACACGTCTGAAATGTGTCCTCTGTGTGACCATTTAACCGTCCCGGGGGTGTGACTTTCCTTTGTAATGACACGCTGCAACCCCCTTGGTAGCGCTGCCCGTCTTCTGGCATCAATGTTTGGCTGCCTGCGCCTCTGCGGCCGCCCTGACCCACACAACGCCCCTCGGTGTCTTATTTCTTGGGACTGCGAGGGTGTGATTGATGGGCATGAGCAGTGCATCACTTTGCCTGTCCCTCATCTCCTTCCGCCTTCTTCAGACTGTGCGGCTTCATGGCCGTGGCATGCGATAAGGGATCAGCTGACGCCGCACAGTCTGCAAGCGGGTGTAAGGACCCGAGTGCGAGAGGCGAACATATGTGCTGCGCCAGGCCATGAATCACAGCCCCGCAGTGTTTTAACAATGTTAAGACACCGCGGGGCTGGGATTCATGGTCATCGCGAACCGCAGCGGCCGACATTAAATGAGGTCAGAAGATGGGCAGCGCTAACAGCGCTAGGCCAGGGGATAACACGACAGCGCAGACTCCTGTACAGCAAATAACAACGCTCAGGAGGCTGCACCCAGCACCAAGGTGGGATTCTTGACATCTGTGCTGCGTCTCATTACAAAGGGAACTCGCGCCTCCAACACAGTTTGACTGTATAAAGGGCTAAATGTTATACGTGTTTCATTCAGCGTGTGCAAGGAGCAAAATTAAAAGAGCAACCTTTGACTTGTGCAGCACTACTGCTGCATAAGCTGTGGCTCTTCTACTTTGTAACCCCTGAGGGGGGGTTAAAGGTTACCTTTGAAATTGGTTCAAGTAGGCTTCGGCCTACACTCTGCTCCCCCTGCAGAGCCCGGGCTCCAACACCGCCAGTTGGGGCCCGGTACTGCTAGCTGCACAGAGCCAAACACCAGCCAATGTGTCAGTGGGGTTCAGCACCGCCAGCTGTTCCCCTGCTGTGCAGCCGGCAACGTGTCCTGCAACTGCCACGCAGGCACAACAGACCCAAAGCTGCCGCCAGTGCAGGCTTCGGCCTACACTCGGCTCCATCTCCTCCTCCTGCTGACCCCGGGCTCTAACACCGCCAGTTGGGGCCCGGTACTGCTAGCTGCACAGAGAAAAACACCAGCCAATGTGTCAGTGGGGTTCAGCACCGCCAGCTGTTCCCCTGCTGTGCAGCCGGCATCGTGTCCTGCAAAAGCCACGCAGACACTTGCTCTTGTACCTTCTGTTCCCCATCCTGGTTCCAGTACCGTCAGCTGGTTCCGGGCAGAGCCTTTGGCTTAGGTGCCTCCCTCTGGGTATCCGAGTTCCACCAACGTCAGGTGGTCCTTGGTAGTGCTTTCAGGCACGGGTACCTCCTGCTTAGTAACCGGGTTCCAGTAACGTCAGCTGGTCTTCGGTAGTTCCATTGGCTCTTGGACCTTCGGCTACCCATCCGGGTTCCAGCACCGTCAGCTGGTTCTCGGCAGTGTCTTTTGCTCTTGTACCTTCTGCTCCCCATCCTGGTTCCAGTACCGTCAGCTGGCTCCGGGCAGAGCCTTTGGCTTAGGTGCCTCCCTCTGGGTATCCAAGTTCCACCAACGTCAGGTGGTCCTTGGTAGTGCTTTCAGGCACGGGTACCTCCTGCTTAGTAACCGGGTTCCAGTAACGTCAGCTGGTCCTCGGTAGTTCCATTGGCTCTTGGACCTTCGGGTAGCCATCCGAGTTCCAGTTCCATCAGCTGGTTCTTGGCATTTTCTCAGCCTTCTTGTACCTTCTGCTACATTTCCAAGTTCAAGAGACTAAACACGATGACCCGGAAGACCACCCCTAAGATTACGACGACACCAGAGACGACAACCACCGTGATGACGACGACCCTGGAGACGATGACCCTGAAGACCACCCCGATGACGACGACCCCGGAGACGACGACCCTGAAGACCACCCCGATGACGACGACCCCGGAGACGACGACCCTCGAGACGACGACGACCTGGAAGACCGAGAAGCAGAAGAACAAGAGGCTGCAGAACAAAGAGCAGAAGAACATTAAGCATAACACTAAATATCAGAGCAAAAAATATTATCTAAATTATGAGCAGAAGAAGACTAAGCAGTGTATGGGGGTGAGTCCGTTCCTCCTCGTGGTGCCCCTGGATAAAGCCTGATGCTGCAGGCCAAACTGAACGCGGACAAATGTAACTCTTTTGTGACAGGCAGAACGGAAGGTGTAATCTTCAAACTTTTATAGATAACAACTACGGGAATGCCTGTCACAAATAAGAATATGATGAAGAAGTAGAATATGATGAAGATAATAGTAAAATAAAAAGAATATGAACAATGTAACCAAAAAAATAATAGGTAGAAGATGAAGAAGAAGATGAATAAGGTGAAGAAGTTGATGTCAAAGAAGCTGATGATGAGGATAATGAAGAAGAAAGTGTGGGAGAAGTAAAAAAGAAGGTGAAGGGCGTGGAAGTAGTGAAACATCAATATCTGACAAAATAAAAAAAAATTAACATAGTCAAAATCTTTCTACCGCCGAACGTCATAAAAAAAACAAAATCCTGCTATTCTATTACATTGGGCTAAACCTCTGTGCCTTTAATGTCTCCGCCACGTCCCCCAATACATCCTACATTTTTCTTAGTTGTTTTACTTCATGTAGAATGAACCTACAAGTTTATAAAGGGTTTATTTTAATTCCGATATTTTCGTCCCATTGACTTGCATTGGGATCGGGTATCGGTATCGGATTAGATCCGATATTTTAACGGTATCGGCTGATACTTTCCGATACCGATACTTTCCGATATCGGAAAGTATCGCTCAACACTAATTTTTACAGATCAATTTGTGAAGCACCTGGGGGATTAAAGTGCTCACTATGCATCCCGATAAGTTCCTTGGGGCGTCTAGTTTCCAAAATGGGGTCACTTGTGGAGGAGCTCTAATGTTTAGGCACACGGGGGCTTTCCAAACGCGACATGGTGTCCGCTAAAGATTGGAGCCAATTTTTCATTCAAAAAGTCAAATGGCGCTCCTTCCCTTCCAAGCCCTGCCGTGCGCCCAAACAGTGGTTTACCCCCAAATATGAGGTATGATCGTACTCAGGACAAATTAGACAACAAAGTTCATGGTCCAGTTTCTCCTTTTACCCTTGGGAAAATAAAAAATTGTTGCTAAAAGTTCATTTTTGTGACTAAAAAGTTAAATGTTCATTTTTTCCTTCCATGTTGCTTCTGCTGCTGTGAAACACCTGAAGGGTTAATAAACTTCTTGAATGTGGTTTTGAGCACCTTGAGGGGTGCAGTTTTTAGAATGGTGTCACTTTTGGGTATTTTCAGCCATATAGACCCCTCAAACTGACTTCAAATGTGAGGTGGTCCCTAAAAAAAAATGGTTTTGTAAATTTTGTTGTAAAAATGAGAAATCACTGGTCAAATTTTAACCCTTATAACTTCCTAGCAAAAAAAAATGTTGTTTCCAAAATTGTGCTGATGTAAAGTAGACATGTGGAAAATGTTATTTATTAACTATATTGTGTCACATAACTCTCTGGTTTAACAGAATAAAAATTCAAAATGTGAAAATTGCAAAATTTTCAAAATTTTTGCCAAATTTCCGTTTTTTTCACAAATAAATGCAGAAATTATCAACCTAAGTTTACCACTAACATGAAGCCCAATATGTCATGAAAAAACAGTCTCAGAACCGCAAGGATCCGTTGAAGCGTTCCTGAGTTATTACCTCATAAAGGGACACTGGTCAGAATTGCAAAAAACGGCCAGGTCATTAAGGTCAAAATAGGCTGGGTCATGAAGGGGTTAATCTTGTCTTTAAGGGTGGCATGTGGTTCAGAGATCGACGTATCTACGTCCCGGGGGTCGTCCGTCTGCAGATCCTCAAGTTGGTACATGACTCCAAGTTGGCTGGTCACAGGGGTTACAGAAGACACAAGAATTCCTGAGCTGATTCTTCTGGTGGCCAACTTGCCTGAAGGATACCAAGGACTATGTTCTCTCTTGCGAGGTATGTGCCCATTACAAGACTCCTCATGTGGCACCTACGGGTCTTCTACAACCATTACCTGTTCCATCCCGCCCTTGGGGGTCTATATCAATGGACTTTATTGTGGAGCTGCCTACATCGGGGGGCATGAATACAATCATGGTGGTAGTTGATCGCCTGACTAAAGCTGCTCATTTTGTTCCATGCACCGGCCTCCCCTCTGCTAAAGATACAGTGACAATAAGGAGAACTCAAGAGTTTTTTTGCGTATAAAAATAAATATATATTTTATTACATATAATGTTAACAAATATTTATTATTATAATGGTACTAAAGACAATATGTCAGTATGAAAACAAATTGATCCAACTTAGGTGATAGCGCAAGCGCAATCACTAACAGAGAACTGACAAAGTGCAAGAAAGGTTCCAAATGATTACTAGCTACCAAATAGGTGTGTACTAACTAACACAGAACAATACAACCTTGTGTTAGCTTAGGCATGACACATATTTACTAGTTTTCTCAAACTCATGTCTCAAGATAAAACAACAATTTCTACCTCTGACCGGGTTGAACAGGAGGCCTTGAGGGATCTCGAGGATCTCTTGCATGAACAGGAACCTGATAGTTCGGGTAGGTTTCCAAAAAATCTATATCCAAAATCAAAAAAATTTCCCCCCTTGTCGACTGTTCCAGCTGTGGATATTTTCACACGATTGGTAGCTCAGGAATTCAAGCAGATATCAACAAAACGTAAGTTTGATAACTTGACTGCTAGACAAAGACAAGCTGTGAATGAATTGCAATCCTTTGATGACATTGTCATCAAAAAGGCCGACAATGGGGGAAATGTTTTTCTTTGGCCGCGTTCGATGTACGAGCGGGAGGCAAGTAGGCACCTCAAGGATATCAATACCTATGCCAGACTTGATGGTAATCCTGTTCATAAATTTCAGAACCAATTGGAAGAAATTCTTCAAAGGGCATTAGAACAGGGAATTATCCCTAGAAAAATGTTTGATGGGCTTTTTACCAAATTTCCTAAAATTCCTACATTGTACTTTATTCCTAAAGTGCATAAATACCCATTGAACCCTCCTGGTCGTCCAATTGTCTCTGGCATAGGAGGGCTATGCGACCCAATTTGTAAATTTATTGATTATTATTTGAAACCTTTAGTTGAGTCGCTTCCCTCCTATGCCAGAGACACTTCCGATGTTCTTACCAGAATTAATGGCATACAACTCGAGGAGGATATGCTTCTGGTTACTGCGGATATAGAAACACTTTATACGTGTATCCGCCATGATGATGGCATGGAGGCGGTCCGCTTCTTTCTGGGGACTAGCAACTGGGATGGCCATACATATGAACTCATTCTTGAATTGTTGGATTTTATTTTAACAATTTTTTTTTTCGTATTTAAAGACATTTTTTATTTACAGAAACGCGGCACTGCCATGGGCGCGGCCTGTGCGCCATCTTTCGCCGGCCTCTTCCTGGGATACTGGGAGAGGGGAGTGTTCGGCGGGGATGGCGTCCGGGGCGCGGACCATGTGCAGTGCTGGTTACGTTATATTGATGATTTATTTATTATTTGGCAGGGTACTGAAATTCAATTACAGAAATTCATGCAGCAATTGAATTGCAATGACCTGAATATTAAATTGACATATTCCTGTAGTAGGAAGTCAGTTGAATTTTTGGACATCAATATTCAGGCGGATAGAGATCTGTTTTTGCAAACAGATGTACATAGAAAACCTACTTCTACAAATTCATTGCTGCATGCTAATTCCAGCCATCCTTTCAGTACTATTAAGGCTATCCCAGTTGGTCAATTCCTCAGAATGAGGCGGATCTGCTCTTCTGAATCTAATTTTCAATCTCAGGCCAGGGATCTCCGTGAAAGATTTTTGGAGAGAGGATATTCCAAGAAATGTATTAAGGCAGGGTACAATAGGGCAAAATCTTGCTCAAGAGAGGAGTTGTTATGCCCTAGGGTCAAATGCAGTGAAAGGGATAATAAAATCCATTATATTTCAACATATAATGGACATTGGTAAGAAATGAGAACCTGCATTCAAAAATACTGGCATGTCTTAAAAACTGATGCAGTATTGGCTGAGAGCCTCACTAGTTCACCTCTCATGACCTCTCGACGTAGTAAGAACTTGGGGGATTTATTAATGAGCAGCCACTATGTTCCAATTGTTGCACATGAGGGCGCATATTTCAGCTCAAGCGGACCTGTTAAGGGCTGCTTTTCATGCGGTAATTGCATAACATGCAAAAATATTACTAGATCTTCAAATTTCCATTCGGTAGATGGAAGACAGTTCAACATCAAACAACGCATAACTTGTAATACTGCACAAGTTATTTATTATGCCACTTGTACATGTCCCAAAATTTATGGGGGTCTAACCTCTAGACGTCTGGGCACTCGTGTTCGGGAGCATGTCCGAGATATTGCAGCCGCTAAAACAGAAACGGACATTACCCTTTTAAAAACACTACCCCAACATTTCCGTCAATTTCATAACTGCAATCCTAACCATCTTGCAGTTCGAGGTATAGAACATCTACAATGTGGCATTAGAGGTGGGGATATTAAAAGCCTGCTAGCGCAAAAAGAATGCAGGTGGATCTTCACCTTAGGCACAATGGTGCCGGATGGATTAAATGAAACTAATGGGTATTCATCATTCTTATAATGCCCTTTTGATATACCACCTTCCTTATTCGTTGGTCTTATTTGTGGCATTCTCGTTGTTTTTATGTGTTTTTATTCATTGTTTCTTCTTTTTTTTTTTCTTCTTTTTTATCTTATTTTGATTAGATTTATTGTGATCGTTGATTATTTACGGCAGACAATCTATTACGTCTATCAATTGTTCTTTATGAAGAAGATGACGTCCATCAAATTATTTATTCAGAATTATGTCGTTTTTTGCACAAATGTATATTTATGTTTATAATCACTTTGCACTTTATTGCATATATGAATTTTTGTAGTTTTATATTTTGTGTATATGTGCTGTTTGGCAAATTCTTAAATTATTATATTTTATTCTTTTTGTAATATTTCTACAGCACATTATGTAAAGTATTGTTTGTCTTTACTCATGATTAATATCGCACTTTATTGCACATCGTTGTATTTTATCTATTATATTGATATGTAATAATCTCACTTTATATATGTGTCTTCATCTATTCACTTATGCACTTTAAAGTAATTTGTTGCTGCCTTTACTCTCCGATCATGTTTTTATCTTTTTTCAAAATACCTTTTCCACATATTATGTATATATTTAAAGAAATAATGTCAATATGACTTGATCGCTTCATTTTTTGTGTGATTTTTCCCGTTGTCCGCCTCTGTACTGTCTCCTGGCTTTCTCCTGTTGCCTGTCGGGTGGTATGCGTCTTGGCGCTGGCCGCTGCTCCCGGCGGGTGCATGGGGATTGCTGATTGGCAGCTGTGAGTCCGGGAACGGCACTTACACTTACGTTCTGACGCGTCATGCTATTTGCCGGTCTCTTTCCATGTGACCGGATTAAGGTGATATTTAATGCTGACGCTCACCCCCCCTAAGGCAAAGCCCCCTTGAGGAAACGAGACCTTGTCTCGCGAAATGCGCGTCGGGGAGAGCGATCACTCGCAGAGCTGACATCTTCACAATATGGGTAATTAACCTTTCTATTGCTTTACTTTCTATGTGCGGTTCCTTAGCAAATGTTAAGTGTGACACTTAGCTATTACAAGATTAGCGCTGTTACTAAGGGTACTGTCACACAGTACCATTTTGATCGCTACGACGGTACGATTCGTGACGTTCTAGCGATATCGTTACGATATCGCAGTGTCTGACACGCAGCAGCGATCAGGGATCCTGCTGAGAATCGTACGTCGTAGCAGATCGTATGGAACTTTCTTTCGTCGCTTGATCACCCGCTGACATCGCTGGATCGTTGTGTGTGACAGCGATCCAGCGATGTGTTCGCTTGTAACCAGGGTAAACATCGGGTAACTAAGCGCAGGGCCGCGCTTAGTAACCCGATGTTTACCGTGGTTACCAGCGTAAACGTAAAAAAAACAAACAGTACATACTCACATTCCGGTGTCTGTCCTCCGGCGTCTCAGCTTCTCTGCAGTGTGAGCGCCGGCCAGCCAGAAAGCGAGCACAGCGGTGACGTCTGACGTCACCGCTGTGCTTTCCGGCTATGGCGCTTACACAGTGGAGAGAAGCAGAACGCCGGGGACAGACACCGGAATGTAAGTATGTACTGTTTGTTTTTTTTACGTTTACGCTGGTAACCACGGTAAACATCGGGTTACTAAGCGCGGCCCTGCGCTTAGTTACCCGATGTTTATCCTGGTTACCGGGGACTTCGGCATCGCTCCAGCGCCGTGATTGCAACGTGTGACCGCAGTCTACGACGCTGGAGCGATAATCATACGATCGCTGCGACGTCACGGATCATGCCGTCGTAGCGATTAAAATGGTACTGTGTGACAGTACCCTAAGCCAGCGCGACTTGGACCATTGTATTTAAATATGTGTCATGCCTAAGCTAACACAAGGTTGTATTGTTCTGTGTTAGTTAGTACACACCTATTTGGTAGCTAGTAATCATTTGGAACCTTTCTTGCACTTTGTCAGTTCTCTGTTAGTGATTGCGCTTGCGCTATCACCTAAGTTGGATCAATTTGTTTTCATACTGACATATTGTCTTTAGTACTATTATAATAATGAATATTTGTTAACATTATATGTAATAAAATATATATTTATTTTTATACGTAAAAAAACTCTTGAGTTCTCCTTATTGTTTATGATTATTTCTGAGTTTGGTATATTTATGTGAATTTATATTGCTGGTTCCTTTATATGTAAAGATACAGTGAACTTGGTTATACAGAATGTCTTTCGGTTGCATGGGTTGCCGGATGAGATCATCTCTGACCGTGGAGTACAGTTCACTTCAAGATTCTGGAAGGGGTTTTGCTCTGCACTCAATATTAACGTCTGTCTCTCTTCTGTTTACCATCCCCAGACAAATGATCAGACTGAGCGTACCAACCAGAGGCTGGAACAATATCTAAGATGTTATGTCAGCCATCTCCAGGATGATTGGTTGGAGTTGTTGCCGTTAGCCGAATTTTCATATAATAATTCTCAGAGCGCCTCCACTGAATTTACACCTTTCTTTGCCTATCTGGGTTATCATCCGTGTATTTTACCTAGGTCTCCAATTAATTCTCCGGTTCCAGCAGTGGAGGAAAATGCGATGAGACAAAATCTGGAGGTTCTGAAGGAATCCCTGACCACGGCTCAAGAACGTTATAAGAGATCGGCTGAGGAAGACTCTTGGGAACCTGTGGAAAACATCAATGCCCAACAGAAGATTTCTCGTTTTCATCAGAGATTCCCTGAGAAACCAGGTCCAGGATCGTCCTGAAGCCGCTTCTAAGGAGGGAGTAATGTCAGGACTCTGAACATTTTTTACCTTTTGTGCATTACTGGCCTTTTCCAACATGGCGTCTTTGGTCTCATGTGCACTTGTCTTCCTGCTATAAAACTCCACACCAGCCTTCAGTCTGTGCTAGATTATTCTGCTTTGCATCCAGCCCCTGATTAGTCCCTGGCCTTGCACCTGCTCCTGTGAACCTGTGTTGCAGATCCTGTCACTCTGCTCTGAGTTCCTGCTGCATACACCAGTGTTCAGTAATCCTCCTTCATCTGCTGCTCGTGTTACTTCCATCTGCATTTGCTGGACATGTAAGCTGTTTCTGCTCTGCAAAACCTGAGACTATTAACGAGGCCTCCCTGGTTGAGCTAAGATATGATTTGAACTGCCTAATAGCATATCTATCTGTGTCTGGACTAAGTCAAGGATCTATTCATGTCAAGTTTCCTCAAGTATAACTGTGCTTCATAGACTTTCAGCTTGATTGCATCTACCTCTGAAGTTTCCTATTGACTGCTAAGCTGCGTTTATTATTTGTACTAAGTGTTGTGGACTTGAGTTTCTCTCTGCACCTGCTTGAATCACCGTGTGATAATATAAACTTTACCACTTATAAAACTGTGTCCTGTTGTCTTGTTCCACGCAAAGAGTCTCCTGAATTATCCCCTATAATTATTACACAGACTAAGTGTGAACAGGTGCTGAACCCAGAGTCACCAACTCACATACAGTCAAGTAAACAAGGCAGCACACTGCAGCGCTGAAACATGCAAACATGAAACATGAAAACCGAACTGCATCACTGCACTAGAAATACGAAAAATGAGAGCGTTTAGGGCATAAAAATGGCCAATTTTAATGTGTACCTGGTAGCCACTCCAGGGCATCTCTCATATACCAGGTCCTACGCTTTCCTTTCCCTCACTGAGAATAAACGTCTCCATCTTAATGGGTACCTGTGAAACCTCTTCTTAGACTAACATTCTCTCTGTGGAGGGGTAATGGACCTGTTGCGATTAAAACACCTGTGGCTAAGAGGCGGAGTGCTCAGTCAGAAGGCTAAAGAATAATTTTCAAAAAACTGACCGTCACATCCAAACACAGACTAAGTGTGAACAGGTGCTGAACCCAGAGTCACCAACTCACATACAGTCAAGTAAACAAGGCAGCACACTGCAGCGCTGAAACATGCAAACATGAAACATGAAAACCGAACTGCATCACTGCACTAGAAATACGAAAAATTAGAGCGTTTAGCGCATAAAAATGGCCAATTTTATGTGAACCTGGTAGCCACTCCAGGGCATCTCTCGTATACCAGGTCCTACGCTTTCCTTTCCTCGCTGAGAATAAACGTCTCCATCTGAATGGGTACCTGTGAAACCTCTTCTTAGACTAACATTCTCTCTCTCTGTGGAGGGGTAATGGAGCTGTTGCGATTAAAACAACTGTGGCTAAGAGGCAGAGTGCTCAGTCAGAAGGCTAAAGAATACATTTCAAAAAACTGACAGTCACATCATGTTTCAGCGCTGCAGTCTTCTTTACTTAACTGTATGTTTACCCCTCCACAGAGAGAGAGAATGTTAGTCTAAGAAGAGGTTTCACAGGTACCCATTCAGATGGAGATGTTTATTCTCAGCGAGGAAAGGAAAGCGTAGGACCTGGTATACGAGAGATGCCCTGGAGTGGTTACCAGGTACACATAAAATTGGCCATTTTTATGCGCTAAACGCTCTCATTTTTCGTGTTTCTAGTGCAGTGATGTAGTTCGGTTTTCATGTTTCATGTTTGCATGTTTCAGCGCTGCAGTTTGCTGCCTTGTTTACTTGACTGTATGTGAGTTGGTGACTCTGGGTTCAGCACCTGTTCACACTTAGTCTGTGTTTGGATGTGACGGTCAGTTTTTTGAAATGTATTCTTTAGCCTTCTGACTGAGCACTCTGCCTCTTAGCCACAAAAACTTGGACAGAAATTCATTGGCCCTTTCAAGATCAACGGTATTGTGAGCTCTGTGGCCTGCCGGCTGAAACTACCTAGGACTATAAAGGTACACCCAGTTTTTCATGTATCTTTACTAAAGCCTGTATCTCCTAATACCTTCCAGGGACGTGTTGTGCCACCTCCGCAGCCTGTGGTGATTGATGGGCAAGAACAATTTGTGGTGGAGGAAATTATTGATTCCAGGATTCGCAGGAATCGGCTCCAATATCTGATAAGATGGCAGGGATATCCCCCTGAGGAAGACTCTTGGGAACCTGTTGAAAACATCAATGCCCAACAGAAGATTTCTCGTTTTCATCAGAGATTTCCTGAGAAACCAGGTCCAGGATCGTCTTGAGGCCGCTTCTAAGGAGGGAGCAATGTCAGGACTCTGAACATTTTTTACCTTTTGTGCATTACTGCCCTTTTCTGGGAAGGCGTCTTTGGTCTCGTGTGCACTGTGTCTTCCTGCTGTGGAGCTCCGCCCCAGCCTTCAGTCTGTGCTAGAGTATTCTGCCTTGCATCCAGCTCCTGACCTCTGGTGACTCCCTGGCTACATACCTGCTCCTGTGAACCTGTGAGGTTATCCTGCTGTTCTGCTCTGAGTTCCTGCTGCATACACCAGTTCCAGTAATCCTCCTTCATCTTCTGCTCGTGTTTACTTCCATCTGCATTTGCTGGACATGTAAGCTGTTTCTGATCTGCAAAGACCTGAGACTATTAACCAGGCCTCCCTGGTTGAGCTAAGATATGATTTGAACTTCCTTATAAGCATATCTATCTGTGTTCTGGACTAAGCAAGGACTTATTCGTGTCAAGTATTCTCAAGAATAATTGTGCTTCATAGACATTCTGCGTGATTGCATTTTCCTCTGAAGTTTCCTATAGACTGCTGAGCTGCATTTGATATTTGCACCAAGTGTTGTGGACTTGAGTTTCTCTCTGCACCTGTTTCAATCACTGTGTGATAATATAGACTTTACCACTTAGAAAACTGTGTCCTGTAGTTAACTTGTTCCACGCAAAGAGTCTCCTGAGTTATCCCCTATAATTATTACACTCTGATGGCAAGTGACTCAGGTACTGGCCCCCTTCCTCTCCACTTAGTGGAAAGAAAGAATGAATGAATAGAATGAAAGAACAAAACACTTCAACAGCTGATCAGGCCCCCTCACCTTCGGGGCCCCTGTGCAACCGCACCGGCTGACCGGCGGTATGTCCGCCCATCATATATATAGATGTCAGTGACACGCTGTTAGGGCTGGCGGAACGCACTGAATAAATATAAAGATAGTAAAAGGTGCGTTAACAGCCTGGGGTCCACCGTGCACGTGCAGAGATGAAACCTGCTGCTAGGTAATGGCGGCACTATATGGCGGTACTACGCCAGAATAAACACGGGTTCCGTCACCTGGTATGTACAAATGCGAACTCTGTTGCTTCACAGAGTCACAGGGAAACAAGGAAACACTGTGCCCTGTTAGCAGTAACAGGGTGCAGCAAATGAATACTAGTGGGATCCCAGCAATTCACCCCCACTATGCTGGTGATTGATCTGGCTCTGACCCTCAGTGGCTTTTGAGCCCATGCCTGAGGACACCCTGAGTCAGATGCTGAGATCAAGCGGGAGTTCCCACCCTACAGTGAAGTAATTAAAGATTGTCGCACAGAGTGCATACAGCGCCAGACTGGAGGTCACTGCTGGTTAGACACAGTAAGGATCGTGCTCTTGTGTATAGCACTGTCAGGCGCTAGGTAGTTCCAACATTCGTGAGCATTCAACATCACTAGGAATGGGAATGATTAAGAAGCAATCACCAGAACAGGCATACAACCACACACACACACGATAACAGGTTTATACTAGCGCATGGCTGTGTGGCCATGCAAACCTTTTATAGCTGTAGCTCTCCCGGACCTTCCTAGTGGTCCAATAGGAGCTGCTACAGGACCTGAGCGTGTGACCCCCGACCTCCAATGAGAGGTCTTCCCTTGGGCATGCTCAGAAGAGGAAAGCAGGACTTAGTCCCAGGAGCGCCTGCTCGCTGCTGATCAGTACTGGTTATAGTGGCTGAACCTGGAAGGGCAGCAGTAACCAAACGCGCAGTATCTGCCTAAGCCAGGCGCTGGGACTGATGTCTCTGCTGAGCAGGCTCCACTGCGGCTGAAGGAGAAAGAGAGACCACAGCGGAGGTGGTTCGAGATTTCCCCTGTGCAGCAGAGGGAACTCGACACCTAAAATTACCCCCCTCCTAGGGCCCCCTCCTTGGACCTCGCTAAGCTCGAAAGCAGCAATTAGCTGTGGAGCCCGAATGTGCTCAACAGGCTCCCAGGACATGTCTTCTGGGCCATAACCCTTCCAATCCACCAAAACAGAATTGTTTGCCACGTACTACGTTACACCCCATGATAGCGTTCACCTCATAATCATCCGTGGACGAACCCGATGTCCCGCCAGATGACTCGGAAAACCGGGACATGTGAATGGGCTTTAGAAGGGACACATGAAAGGTGTCAGTGATACCTAGGCATGTAGGAAGGGCCAGACGGTAGACCACAGGGTTAACCTGTTCCAGGACCTTGAAGGGAAACAAGTAGCAAGGTGGAAACTTAGTGGACTCAACTCGCAGCCTTATATTATGGGCGGAGAGTCACACTAAGTCGCCAGGAGCAAAAGTCGGAGCGGGATGCCGATGTGCATCGGCAGAGACCCTCATTCTCTCCTTGGAGGCCCGGATGGCATCCTGTGTGCGGTCCCAAATGTCACATGACTCCACTGCCCAGTCTGCCACCCTAGAATCGGTGGATGACACAGGTATGGGCCCAGGAACCCGCGGATGCTGGCCGTAGTTTAGGCTGCTTTCACACTAGCATCGGTACGGGGCCGTCACGCTGCATCGGCCCGACGTACCGACGCATACTGTGAAAAAAATGCCCGACATGGGCATTGCAAGGTCCGGGGAGGAGGGGGCGGAGTTTTGGCCGCGCATGCGAGGTCAAAAATGGCGGACTCTATGCACAAAAAAAGTTACATGTAACTTTTTTTGTGCCGGCGGTGCACCAAAACACGACGCAACCATCGCACGACGGTTGCGACGTTTGGCACTGCGTCGCTAATAAAAGTCTATGGAGAAAAAACTCATCCTGTGGGCAACTTTGCAGGATGCGTTTTTTCTCCACAACGACGCATTGCGACGTGCAGTGCCCGACGCTAGTGTGAAAGTAGCCTAAGGAGGAATGGGGTCTACCCGGTGGAGTTGGCTACGGCGTTGTTCAGCGCAAACTCCGCCGACAGTAGCAAGGATGCCCAATCATCCTGCCTGATTGAAACAAAATGTCACAGATATGTGACCAGGGTCTGGTTGGCCCTCTCTACTAACCCATTCATCTCGGGAAGGTATGCTGAAGAGAGATTCAGCTTGATGCTGAGTAGACGACAAAGTTCTCTCCAGAACCGAGACGCAAACTGGGGACCCCGGTCACTGACAATTTTGTCTGGCATACCGTGTAGGCAGAATATGTGTTGAATAAACAATGCTGCCAAGGCCCGTACAGAAGGTAGCTGTGGAAGAGGCACCAAGTGCACCATTTTGGAAAAATTGGTCAGTGATTACCCAAATAATGGTGCAGCTACGGGACCTGGGTAAACCCACCACAAAGTCCATCCCTACCATTTCCCAGGGCCTGTCCGCCACCAGCAGGGGTAAAGAAACCCAGCTGGCTGTTGTCAAGGAGACTTATTCTTGGTGCAGGAGACACATGCCCGAATATTGTCTCCAATGTCACGGGCCATATGCGGCCACCAGTATGTCCTCGCCAGCAGCTCAGATGTCTTCTTGGTCCCAAAATGTCCACCCACCCTGCACGAGTGAGCCCAAGAGAGAACCTCCGGTCGCAAATTAGATGGCACAAAAGTCTTGCCTGGGGGCACGGACTCTAGCAAAACGGGGGCCACGGTCCTCAGGCTCTCAGGAGGGACAATTAGCCAAGGCACCTCCTCTACTGATGACACTACGGAGCGGGAGAGAGCGTAGGCATGGATGTTCTTCTCCCTGGAAAGATAATGGAGAGTGAAGTGGAAACGGGAGAAGAACAAGGACCATCTGGCCTAGAGAGAGTTTAGCTGCTGGGCAGTCTGCAAATAAACCAAATTTTTGTGGTCGACATACACTAGCAAGGGAAATTGAGCCCCCTCCAGTAGGTATTTCCACTCCAAGAAGGCCAACTTCATAGCTAGCAACTCCCTGTCCCCGATTGAGTAATTCCTCTCAGCGGGTGTGAAGGTCTTGGAGAAAAAGAAGCAAGGATGCTTCCAACCTTGAGCATCCTTTTGGAAGAGGAGTGCTCCAGTACCGACGGATGAGGCATCCACCTCCATTATAAATGGTTTATCTACATCGGGGCGATGTAGGATGGGAGCGTTAGCAAAATGAGACTTAATGGAGAGGATGGCCTTGGAGACCTCCTCTGACCACAATTTGGGATTTGCTCTCTTCTTGGTGAGGGCTACCTAGGGAGCTACCAGAGTTAAGTGAGGAATGAACTGGCGATAATAGTTAATGAATCCCATAAAGCGCTGCACCGCTTTGAGAGAATGGGGTTCCTGTCAGTCCATCACAGCCTGTAGCTTGGCAGGATCCATAGCCAATCCCTGGGTGGAGATGATATAGCCAAGGAAAGGCAAGGTTGCAATAATGGGCAAAATCTAATAGTACCTTTGGGCCTAACCAGTTTTACACACATACCTTTTCCTCGTGCATGTGCTGAATTTGGTGGTGCAGAGCTTCCTGAAAATTTACCCACATATGTCAGAGCTGCTGCTGAAAATGTGGGTACTGTGTGTGCACTTTTCATGTTCTCACCCTGCTGCTGCTCGCCTGTCTGCACTGCAGCATCACTTCTGCCTTCCGACTCACGTCCTCATATGCGACGTACCAACAAGGTGGAACTCCACCTTGCATATGCTGGAGAGACTGTGCAAGCAGCGGCAGGCATTAGTGGAGTTTCAGCTGCAGCACACTAGGCTGAGTTGCACAGCGGAACAACACCACTTCACCACCAATGATTGGGCCTTCATCCAGGACATGTGTGGCGTGTAGCACTGCCTCGAATACTCCACCAAAATGACCAGCCCTGATGATGCCATCATGTGCGTTAGTGTATCACTTCAACACCTGCTGGAAAAAATATTTCAGGCGAGGATGAATGAGGAGGTGGCAAAGGAGGAAGAGGAGTAGGAGGAAAAGGGACCATTCACACCGTTATCAGGCATGTTGTCCACACATGATTCGGAAGGTGGGTTCCTGTACTAACAGTGGTCAAGTACACAACTGTCAAGCCAGGGGGCAGTTTTGGATATTGAACCATGTTCACAGCAGGTTGTCACTGAAAGCAGCTCACGGGCATCACTGGAGCATGGCTGAGGAGGGATTCAGAGGATGCAGACCATACACCTCACACCAATGACAGCTTTTTCATTGCTTCTGGGCTGCCTGGCACACATGAACCAATACAGCTATTTAAATAGTGTAGGTTAAACCATTTTGAGTATTGGCTTCTTTGTTGGTACATATCAATATGGTCTTACAGTATATAATTGGGCTCAAGAGATCTATATAGGCACTATAAGGGTAGACCTCTAAGAAATGATTGTATAGGTCCTTCTAGTGGAGCTAGTGTAGTATCAGTGCAATTTCTGGTCCCAGACTATGTTTTCATTCTTTGTTGTTTGTCATTTTTTATTGTGACTAAGGGAACATTCTAAAAGGATTATTAAAAGTTATATTTAAATTTTTCACCACCACCTTGCTATACACTCTTCCACCTTCACCGCTACGTCCACCTCCACCTACTCCTACACTTGGACCCGTGCTGCCTCTTAGTTCTAGATTGTTTTTTTTTTTTAATTCTATATTCTTTGTGTTTGGGATTCTTATGTTCCACATCTGAAACAGACAATGAATTATAATGTTAACATAGTTTTGCTACATCATTTACCAGAACTGAAAAAAAGCAATGCTAATTTCTAGTTTTTCTAAATGATCATATTGTTACTAACAACTTAATAATAAATCTAGGATTGCATGTAAGTATACAATCCCAATATGAAAACAACAACTATTGTTATTTTAATGCCCTCATACCTTTCCTGCTTTAAATACAGCTGCCACAGACAAGCAGGCTAAAGACACAACTCTTGGGCCAGTTTTTTGTATATGTTCCCCATGCTAAAGGTTGCCAGCCAGCCATTTGGCACAAATATGTCCAGTTGCATCACGTGTCCAAAATGCTATATCAAAGCAGTAATTAAAAAAATCCTACACTTGAAGATACGAAATTCATAATTTTCCACTGAACTGCTTCAAGAGACAAGTTGCAAATATGAGATGACTATTATTGAACAGAAGGCATTCAATTTGTATTAAAATTTTTCGACAGGTAGCTATTTTTTCTTTCTTTTTTTATTTCATGCCTTCCATGAGCCATAACTTGTAGTTTTGAATAACACCATCTATTTTACAACATAATGTATTGACAAAAAGGGAAACAATCCCAAATGGTGTGGAATCGAAGAAAATTCCAGCAAATCTACTTTTTCTTGTTTTGTCGTTATGATATTTGTGGTTTGTGCTTAAACATATAAAGGATTAATTTTCTAAGCCATAGTAAATGCATTCCTTCAGAGTAGATTATGAGGAAGCTCTCTGCAGGTACTGACAAGCTGAATACATTTGTACATGTTATATACATTCAGCGCTTATGATATAACAAAAGGTTGTTTCATTTTGAAAGTCTAATCGCATTTTTATTAGAACTTAGTCTCAAGTTTCATGACATGAAGTCATCTTTTTACGCTGTAAAATATAGATTGCAATTGACTGACTATACTCTGTATTAACTACTGTTGTTATAATACAACTGATTTACATGGCATTGTCTTGAATAACGTGGCAGGTAAATATAAAATTGCACGCAGTGTGTATTCTGTAAAGTTTGCTGTATGACATATAACAATATGTAATGTATTCTATTAAAATATCTTCCTTCAGGCTAAGTACATAATTAACCAGAATTTATTGCTAAGGAAATTAATCAAACTAGGCAAAGAACAAAGCAAAATATATGTTAAAGTGAAAAGATAATTTAATGATATTATTTCGGAACATTGCCTGGAAATTGGGGAAACATTTATGGTACAAATAAGAAATTTCAGACTCATACAGCCACTAACGAAGTAATACCTCCTGATGGTCCATTGAAATAAAATTACACTTAAAGCAAACCTGTCAGCAGGATTTTGCTAATTAAACTACAGATCATGTTGCCGTTGTTACACTGATTACAATGATACCTGGGGTGAAGAAATCTGTCTTGTGGTTCTTGTGCTATCAGTGTTAGAGTTAATGAGACTCTCGTGCTTTGGGGCGTGACTGTAGGTAGAGTCTTATCTTCCAGCTCTAAGCCATAGAAACCAAGGAAAGACCTGCCCACAGGCCCACCCCGATGTACAAACAGCCTGTCTCTATGATGAGGAACATGTTTGTTAACTTAAGTTTAATACCTTTACCAACACACTGTTATGACCTGGTGGTTAGGAGCACCCGAAGTGACCTGATGGTTAGAACAAAAAACCTGGGACAAGCTCTGAGGAAGTGGTAACTCTACTGAACGCAATCCCTAATCCTATCACACACACTAGAAATAGCCGTGGAGCGTACCTAACTCTCCCTAGACGCCTCTTCACAGCCTAAGAGCTAACTACCCCTAAAGATAGAAAAAGCAGCCTACCTTGCCTCAGAGAAATTCCTGAAAAGTAAAGGTAGCCCCCCACAAATATTAACTGTGAGTTAAGAGGGAAGTGACAAACACAGGAATGAAACAGATTTTAGCAAAGGAGGCCGAATCTTCTCTAGAAAGACAGAGGATAGGAAAGGGAACTATGCGGTCAGTATAAAAAACTACAAAAACCACGCAGAGTGTGCAAAAAGACCTCCACACCGACTCACGGTGTGGAGGTGCAGCTCTGCACCCCCAGAGCTTCCAGCTAGCAAGGAAATATCATAATAGCAGGCTGGACTGAAACATAGCATGTACTGAAAACTATATTCAAAAACCCATGAACAGCAAACAACTAGCAAGGACTTAGCTTCTGCTGGAGTAGTCAGGTCATCTGAGAATTCCAAGAGAGATCTGAACCAGTACTGAAACATTGACAGCTGGCATGGACTAACGACCTGGGCAGAGTTAAATAGGGAAGCCAGCAGCAACAATAAACGAGGGCAGCTGAGAAAGCCAACCTCAAAGATCAGCAGTTCCACTCAAAGCCACCAGAGGGTGTCCAAGGACAGAACTCACCAAAGTACCATTCACGACCACAGGAGGGAGCCCGAGAACGGAATTCACAACAGTACCCCCCCCTTGAGGAGGGGTCACCGAACCCTCACCAGAGCCCCCAGGCCGATCAGGACGAGCCAAATGAAAGGCACAAACGAAATCGGCAGCATGGACATCGGAGGCAACAACCCAGGAATTATCCTCCTGACCATAGCCCTATCATTTAACCAGGTACTGAAGCTTCCGTCTCGAAATACGAGAATCCAAAATCTTCTCCACCACATACTCCAACTCCCCCTCAACCAACACCGGAGCAGGAGGATCAACGGAAGGAACCATAGGCGCCACATATCTCCACAACAACGACCTATGGAACACATTATGGATGGCAAAAGAAGCTGGAAGGGCCAAACGAAACGACACAGGATTGATAATTTCAGAAATCTTATAAGGACCAATGAAACGAGGCTTGAACTTAGGAGAAGAAACCTTCATAGTAACATAATGAGAAGACAACCAAACCAAATCCCCAACACGAAGTCGGGGACCAACACAACGACGGCGGTTAGCAAAACGTTGCGCCTTTTCCTGAGACAACGTCAAATTGTCCACCACGTGAGTCCAAATTTGTTGCAACCTGTCCACCACAGAATCCACACCAGGACAGTCAGAAGGCTCAACCTGCCCTGAAGAAAAACGAGGATGAAAACCAGAATTACAAAAAAAAGGCGAAACCAAAGTAGCAGAACTAGCCCGATTATTAAGGGCGAACTCGGCCAATGGCAAGAAGGTCACCCAATCATCCGGATCAGCAGAAACAAAGCATCTCAGATAGGTTTCCAAGGTCTGATTGGTTCGTTCAGTTTGGCCATTTGTCTGAGGATGGAACGCTAAAGAAAAAGACAAATCAATGCCCATCTTAGCACAAAAGGACCGCCAAAACCTAGAAACAAACTGGGAACCTCTGTCCGACACAATGTTCTCCGGAATGCCATGCAAACGAACCACATGCTGAAAAAATAATGGAACCAAATCAGAGGAGGAAGGCAATTTAGGCAAGGGTACCAAATGGACCATCTTAGAAAACCGATCACAAACCACCCAGATGACAGACATCCTTTGAGAGACAGGAAGATCAGAAGTAAAATCCATGGAAATATGTGTCCAGGGCCTCTTCGGGACAGGCAAAGGCAAAAGCAACCCACTGGCACGAGAACAGCAAGGTTTGGCCCGAGCACAAGTCCCACAGGACTGCACAAAAGAACGCACATCCCGTGACTAGGAAGGCCACCAAAAGGACCTGGCAACCAAATCTCTGGTACCAAAAATCCCAGGATGACCAACCAACACTGAACAATGAACCTCAGAAATAACCCTACTAGTCCATCTATCAGGGACAAACAGTTTCTCCACTGGGCAGCGGTCAGGTCTATCAGCCTGAAACTCCTGCAGCACCCGTCGCAAATCAGGGGAGATGGCAGACAGAATCACCCCCTCTTTAAGAATACCAGCCGGCTCAGGGACTCAGGCAAAAAACTCCTGGAAAGGGCATCAGCCTTCACATTCTTAGATCCCGGAAAGTATGAGACCACAAAATCGAAACGGGAGAAAAATAGTGACCATCGAGCCTGTCTAGGGTTCAACCGCTTGGCGGACTCGAGGTAAGTCAGATTCTTGTGATCAGTCAGGACCACCACGCAATGTTTGGCTCCCTCAAGCCAATGTGGCCACTCCTCAAATGCCCACTTCATAGCCAACAACTCCCGATTTCCGACATCATAATTACGCTCGGTGTTGTGAACTCTGTTCTGGAACTCCCTCCTGTGGTCAGGAATGGTATTTCTGTGAGTTCTGTCCGTGGGTTCCCTCTGGTGGCTGAAAGTGGAGCTGCTGGTCTGGAGGTGGCTTCCTCAGCTGCATCGTTTAAGACTGGGCTGGTTCCTCTATTTAACTCTGCTCAGATCGCTACCTGATGCCAGTTGTCAATGTATCTGTACTGGTTCAGATCTCTCTTGGATCTCCTGATAACCTGTCTACTTCAGCAGAAGCTAAGTCCCTGTTAAGCTCATTTGTTGTTCATTTGTGTGCTGAATATATTTCTGAGTACCTGCTAAGTTTTGTCCAGCTGGCTATCATGATATTGTCTCGCTAGCTGGAAGCTCTGGGTTGCAGAGTGGCACCAACCGCGCCGTGAGTCGGCGCGGGGGGTTTCTTGCTCACTCTGCGTGGCTTTTTGTAGTTTTTTGTGCTGACCGCAAAGATCCCTTTATCTATCTTCTGTCTATTTAGTAAGTCGGGCCTCCTTTGCTGAAACCTGTCTCATTCCTATGTTTGTGCCTTCCTCTTAACTCACAGTCAATATGTGTGGGGGGCTGCTCTTTTCCTTTGGGGAATTTCTCTGAGGCAAGGTGAGGCTATATTTCTCTTTAGGGGAAGTTACCTCTCAGGTTGTGAAGAGTCGTCTAGGCAGAGTCAGGTACGATCCACGGCTAATTCTAGTGTGTGTGATAATAGATTAGGGCTGCGGTCAGCAGAGCTCCCACTTCCCAGAGCTCGCTCTATTTTGCAGTTTTGACTATCAGGTCATTCCCGGTGCTCCTAACCACCAGGTCCAGCCATAACAGTACAACTGGCCCGAAAGTGTTAATGCATCTCAATAGAGGGATAAGAGAAGTTCTGAGACCATTTTTTTTTTCTCTGCAGTGTGTTTAGTCTTTTTTTTCCCCTAAACCTCTGGGTGGTTCAGAAGTCAGGTGTAGATATGGACATTCAAGGTTTGTCCTCTTGTGTGGATAATCTCACTGCAAGGGTACAAGGCATTCAGGATTATATAGTTCAGAATCCTATGTTAGAGCCTAGAATCCCAACTCCTGATTTGTTTTCTGGGGATAGATCAAAGTTTCTGAATTTCAAGAATAATTGTAAACTGTTTCTTGCCCTGAAACCTCGCTCCTCTGGTGACCCTAGTCAGCAAGTAAAAATCATTATTTCCTTGTTGCGTGGTGACCCTCAAGACTGGGCATTCTCCCTTGCGCCAGGAGATCCTGCATTGCTTAATGTAGATGCGTTTTTTCTGGCGCTTGGATTGCTCTATGACGAACCAAATTCTGTGGATCAGGCAGAGAAAATCTTGCTGGCTCTATGTCAGGGTCAGGATGATGCTGAAATGTATTGTCAGAAGTTTAGAAAGTGGTCTGTGCTTACTCAATGGAATGAGTGTGCTCTGGCAGCGATTTTCAGAAAGGGTCTTTCTGAGGGCCTTAAGGATGTTATGGTAAGGTTCCCCACGCCTGCTGGTCTGAATGAATCAATGTCCTTGGCTATTCAGATCGATCGGCGTTTGCGGGAGCGGAAAGTTGTGCACCATATGGCGGTGTCCTCTGAGCATAGGCCTGAGCCTATGCAATGTGATAGGACTTTGACCACAACTGAATGGCCAGAGCACAGACATCAGAATGGGCTGTGTTTTTACTGTGGTGACTCCACTCATGCTATCTCTGATTGTCCTAAGCGCACTAAGCGGTCCGCTAGGTCTGTCACCATTGGTACTATACAGCCTAAATTTCATTTGTCCGTTACTTTGATTTGCTCTTTGTCATCCTACTCTGTTATGGCGTTTGTGGATTCAGGTGCAGCCCTGAATTTGATGGACTTAGAGTATGCCAGGCGCTGTGGTTTTTTCTTGGAGCCCTTGCAGCATCCTATTCCATTAAGGGGAATTGATGCTACGCCTTTGGCCAAGAATAAGCCTCAGTACTGGACCCAGTTGACCATGTGCATGGCTCCTGCACATCGGGAAGATATTAACTTTTTGGTGTTGCATAATTTGCATGATGTGGTCGTGTTGGGTTTGCCATGGCTACAGGTCCATAATCCAGTATTGGACTGGAAATCTATGTCTGTGTCCAGTTGGGGTTGTCAAGGGGCCCATGGTGATGTTCCAGCATTGTCAATTTCTTCTTCCACTACTTGTGAAGTACCTGAGTTTTTGTCGGATTACCAGGATGTATTTGATGAGCCCAAGCCCAGTGCCCTGCCTCCTCATAGGGATTGTGATTGTGCTATTAATTTGATTCCTGGTAGTAAGTTTCCTAAAGGCCGACTTTTCAATTTATCTGTGCCAGAACACGCCGCTATGCGGAGCTATATAAAGGAGTCCTTGGAGAAAGGGCATATTCGCCCGTCGTCGTCACCGTTGGGAGCAGGGTTCTTTTTTGTGGCCAAGAAGGATGGTTCTCTGAGACCTTGTATAGATTACCTCCTTCTTAATAAAATCACGGTCAAATTTCAGTACCCTCTGCCTCTATTGTCTGATTTGTTTGCTCAGATTAAGGGGGCTAGTTGGTTTACCAAGATAGATCTTCGAGGAGCGTATAATCTTGTGCGTATTAAGCGGGGCGATGAATGGAAAACCGCATTTAATACGCCCGAGGGCCATTTTGAGTATCTGGTGATGCCATTCGGGCTTTCTAATGCGCCATCTGTATTCCAGTCCTTTATGCATGACATCTTCCGAAAGTATCTTGATATATTCGTGATAGTATATTTGGATGATATTTTGGTCTTTTCGGATGATTGGGAGTCTCATGTGAAGCAGGTGAGAATGGTGTTCCAAGTCCTTCGTGCTAATTCCTTGTTTGTGAAGGGGTCTAAGTGTCTCTTTGGAGTTCAGAAGGTTTCCTTTTTGGGCTTCATTTTTTCCCCTTCTACTATCGAGATGGATCCAGTTAAAGTCCAGGCCATTTATGATTGGACTCAGCCTACATCTGTAAAGAGCCTTCAGAAATTCCTGGGCTTTGCGAATTTTTACCGTCGCTTTATCGCTAATTTTTCTAGTGTTGTCAAACCACTGACTGATTTGACCAAGAAAGGTGCCGATGTGGTGAATTGGTCCTCTGCGGCCATTGAGGCGTTTCAGGAGCTGAAACGTCGTTTTTCTTCGGCTCCTGTGTTGTGTCAGCCAGATGTTTCGCTCCCTTTTCAGGTCAAGGTTGATGCTTCTGAGATTGGAGCAGGGGCTGTTTTGTCTCAGAGAAGTTCTGATGGCTCTGTGATGAAGCCATGTGTTTTCTTTTCTAGAAAGTTTTCGCCTGCTGAGCGTAATTATTATGTTGGCAATTGGGAGTTGTTGGCCATGAAGTGGGCATTCGAGGAGTGGTGACATTGGCTTGAGGGCACCAAGCATCGCGTGGTGGTCTTGATGGATCACAAGAATTTGACTTATCTCGAGTCTGCCAAGCGGTTGAACCCTAGACAGGCTCGATGGTCACTGTTTTTCTCCCGTTTCGATTTCGTGGTTTCATACCTTCCGGGTTCTAAGAATGTGAAGGCTGATGCCCTTTCAAGGAGTTTTGTGCCTGATTCTCTGGGAGTTTCTGAACCGGCTGGTATTCTCAAAGAGGGGGTGATTTTGTCTGCCATCTCCCCTGATTTGCGGCGGGTTCTGCAGGAGTTTCAGGCGGATAGACCTGACCGCTGTCCTGCAGAGAGACTGTTTGTCCCTGATAGATGGACTAGTAGGGTTATCTCGGAGGTTCATTGTTCGGTGTTGGCTGGTCATCCTGAAATTTTTGGTACCAGAGATTTGGTGGCTAGGTCCTTTTGGTGGCCTTCCTTGTCCCGGGATGTGCGTGCTTTTGTGCAGTCCTGTGGGACTTGTGCTCGGGCGAAGCCCTGCTGTTCTCGTGCCAGTGGGTTACTTTTGCCCTTGCCGGTCCCGAAGAGGCCCTGGACGCATGTTTCCATGGATTTTATTTCGGATCTCCCTGTCTCTCAAAGGATGTTGGTTATCTGGGTGGTTTGTGATCGCTTCTCTAAGATGGTCCATTTGGTACCCTTGTGTTGTGAACTATGCCTTTTGGCTCCCTCTTGTGGTCACTAGTGATTTGGCACTTGGATTGTCTTTTACCAGGTTGGTACTCACCTGCTTCGTTAGACCATGGGTGTTGCTATTTAAACTTCCTGGATTCTCAGTCCAGTGCCTGGCATCGTTGTAATCAGTTCACTTCTGTTTGCTCCTGTCTTCAGGTCCTGGTTCTTTGCAAGATAAGCTAAGTCCTGCTTTCGTACTCTTGATCATTTGCATTGTTCATATTTTTTGTCCAGCTTGTACAATATGTGATTCCTGATATTGCTGGAAGCTCTAGGGGGGCTGATATTCTCCCCCCACACCGTCAGTCGGTTTGGGGGTTCTGGATATTCAGCGTGGATATTTTGCAGGGTTTTTTGCTGACCATATAAGTCTTCTTACTATATTCTGCTATTAGTCAGTGGGCCTCTCTTTGCTAAATCTAGTTCATTCTTACGTTTGTCTTTTCTTCTTACCTCACCGTTATTATTTGTTGGGGGCTTGTATTACTTTGGGGTCTTTTCTCTGGAGGCATAGAGGTCTTATTTTCCCTGATAGGGGTAGTTAGTTCTCCGGCTGGCGCGAGACGTCTAGAACCAACGTAGGCACGTTCCCCGGCTGCTGTTAGTGTTTGCGCTAGGATCAGGTATATGGTCAGCCTAGTTACCACTTCCCTATGAGCTGGTATTTATGTTTTGCAGACTTTGCTGTAATCTTTGAGGTTCCCTGCCATTGGAACCATAACAGTATGCCAGGCCTATAAATAGTTAATGCATTGCAGAAGTGGGATTAAAAGAAAAGAAATTCTGAGGGTTTTTTTTTTTTTTCTTCCTCCCCTTTATCTCTGAGTGGCTTGAAGCTTTGCTGCAGACATGAATGTTCAGACCTTGATTACTAGTGTGGACCAGCTTGCTGCACGTGTGCAGGGCATTCAGGATTTTGTTGTTAGCAGTCCTATGTCAGAGCCTAAGATACCTATTCCTGAGCTGTTCTCTGGAGATCTATTTAAATTTAGGAATTTTAGGAATAATTGTAAATTGTTTCTATCTTTGAAACCTCGTTCGTCTGGGGATTCAGCTCAGCAGGTCAGGGTTGTTGTCTCCTTCTTGCGTGGCGACCCTCAGGATTGGGCCTTCTCGTTAGCGCCAGGAGATCCTGCATTGGCGGATGTTGATGTGTTTTTTCTGGCGCTCGGATTGCTTTATGAGGAGCCTAATCTTGAAATTCAGGCAGAAAAAGCGCTACTGGCCATCTCTCAGGGCCAGGATGAAGCTGAGGTGTACTGCCAAAAATTTCGGAAATGGTCCGTGCTTACTCGATGGAATGAATGTGCTCTGGCCGCAAATTTCAGAAATGGCCTTTCTGAAGCCATTAAGAATGTGATGGTGGGTTTTACAATTCCTACAAGTCTGAATGATTCCATGGCGCTGGCTATTCAGATTGATCGGCGTTTGCGGGAGCGCAAATCCGCTAAACCTCTGGCGGTGTTGTCTGAACAGACACCTGTCTCAATGCAATGCGATAGAATCCTGACTAGAACCAAACGACAAAATCATAGACGTCAGAATGTGTTTTTACTGTGGTGATTCTACACGTTATATCAGCATGCTCTAAACGCCTAACCAAGGTTTTCAGTCCTGTCACCATTGGTAATTTGCAGCCTAAATTTATTTTGTCTGTGACTTTAATTTGTTCATTGTCTTCCTACCCTGTTATGGCATTTGTGGATTCAGGTGCTGCCCTGAGTCTTATGGACTTGTCGTTTGCCAAGCGCTGCGGTTTTGTCCTGGAGCCTTTAAAGGTTCCGATTCCTCTCAGAGGAATTGATGCTACGCCACTGGCGGAAAATAAACCGCAGTATTGGACACAAGTGACCATGTGCATGACTCCTGAACATCGGGAGGTGATTCATTTTCTTGTTCTGCATAAAATGAATGATTTGGTCGTTTTAGGTCTGCCATGGTTACAGACCCATAATCCTGTTTTGGATTGGAAGGCTATGTCTGTCTCAAGTTGGGGTTGTCTGGGAATTCATTGCGATTCTCCGCCGGTGTCTATTGCTACTTCTACTCCTTCAGAAGTTCCTGAGTATTTGTGTGACTATCAGGATGTATTCAGTGAGTCCAGGTCCAGTGCTCTTCCTCCTCATAGGGACTGTGACTGCGCTATAGATTTGATTCCTGGCAGTAAATTTCCTAAGGGACGATTATTTAATTTGTCTGTACCCGAGCATGCCGCGATGCGTTCTTATGTCAAGGAGTCTTTGGAGAAGGGGCATATTCGTCCATCCTCTTCCCCTCTCGGTGCGGGATTCTTTTTTGTGGCCAAGAAAGACGGGTCTTTGAGACCTTGTATAGACTATCGGCTTCTGAATAAAATCACTGTTAAGTTTCAGTATCCGTTGCCGCTATTGTCAGACTTGTTTGCTCGGATTAAGGGCGCCAAGTGGTTCACCAAGATAGATCTTCGTGGTGCGTACAACCTTGTGCGCATTAGGCAGGGAGATGAATGGAAAACTGCATTCAATACGCCCGAAGGTCATTTTGAATACTTGGTGATGCCCTTTGGGCTCTCTAATGCCCCTTCAGTGTTTCAGTCCTTTATGCATGATATCTTCCGGAAGTATCTGGATAAATTTTTGATTGTGTATCTTGATGATATTCTAGTTTTCTCGGATGATTGGGATTCTCATGTAAAGCAGATCAGGATGGTGTTTCAGGTTTTGCGTGATAACGCTTTGTTTGTGAAGGGCTCAAAGTGTCTCTTTGGAGTGCAGAAGGTTTCCTTTTTGGGTTTTATTTTCTCCCCTTCTGCCGTGGAGATGGACCCAGTCAAGGTCCGAGCTATTCATGATTGGACTCAGCCCACGTCTGATAAGAGTCTTCAGAAGTTCTTGGGTTCGCTAATTTCTACCGTCGCTTTATCGCTAATTTTTCTAGCATTGTTAAACCTTTGACGGATATGACCAAGAAAGGTTCTGATGTGGCTAATTGGGCTCCTGCAGCCGTGGAGGCCTTCCAGGAGCTGAAGCGCCGGTTTACTTCGGCTCCTGTTTTGTGCCAGCCTGATGTCTCACTTCCCTTTCAGGTTGAAGTGGATGCTTCTGAGATCGGTGCTGGGGCTGTTTTGTCGCAGAGAGGCTCTGTGTTCTGTGTTGAGACCATGTGCCTTTTTCTCTAGGAAGTTTTCACCTGCTGAGCGGAACTATGATGTTGGTAATCGAGAGTTGTTGGCCATGAAGTGGGCATTTGAGGAGTGGCGTCATTGGCTCGAGGGTGCTAAGCATCGTGTGGTGGTCTTGACTGATCACAAAAATCTGATGTATCTCGAGTCTGCTAAGCGCCTGAACCCTAGACAGGCTCGTTGGTCATTGTTTTTCTCTCGTTTTGACTTTGTGGTCTCATACCTGCCTGGTTCGAAGAATATTAAGGCTGATGCTCTCTCTAGGAGCTTTGTGCCTGACTCTCCTGGAGTCTCGGAGCCAGCTGGTATTCTTAAAGAGGGAGTGATCGTGTCGGCCATATCTCCGGATTTGCGACGTGTGTTGCAGAGATTTCAGGCTGGTAGACCTGACTCGTGTCCACCCGACAGACTGTTTGTTCCTGATAAATGGACCAGCAGAGTCATTTCCGAGGTTCATTCCTCGGTGTTGGCAGGGCATCCGGGAATTTTTGGTACCCGAGATTTGGTGGCTAGGTCCTTTTGGTGGCCTTCCTTGTCACGGGATGTGCGGTCATTTGTGCAGTCCTGTGGGACTTGTGCTCGGGCTAAGCCTTGTTGTTCTCGTGCTAGCGGGTTGCTTCTGCCCTTGCCCGTCCCGAAGAGGCCTTGGACACACATTTCCATGGATTTCATTTCTGATCTTCCGGTGTCTCAAGGAATGTCTGTCATTTGGGTGGTGTGTGATCATTTTTCCAAGATGGTCCATTTAGTACCCTTGCCTAAGTTGCCTTCCTCTTCCGATCTGGTTCCTTTGTTTTTTCAGAATGTGGTTCGGTTACACGGCATTCCGGAGAATATCGTGTCCGGCAGAGGATCCCAGTTTGTGTCCAGATTCTGGTGATCTTTTTGTGCTAAAATGGGCATTGATTTGTCGTTTTCATCTGCCTTCCATCCTCAGACTAATGGTCAAACGGAGCGAACTAATCAGACACTGGAGGCTTATTTGAGATGTTTTGTTTCTGCGGACCAGGATGATTGGGTGACCTTCTTGCCATTGACGGAGTTTGCCCTTAATAATCGGGCTAGTTCCGCTACTTTGGTTTCGCCATTCTTCTGCAACTCTGGTTTTCATCCTCGTTTCTCCTCGGGTCATGTTGAGTCTTCTGACTGTCCTGGGGTGGATTCCGTGGTGGATAGGTTGCAGCGGATTTGGAATCATGTGGTGGACAACTTGAAGTTGTCACAGGAGAAGGCTCAGCGTTTTGCCAACCGCCGCCACGGTGTGGACCCCGACTTCGTGTTGGGGATTTGGTTTGGTTGTCTTCTCGGTATGTTCCTCTGAAGGTTTCCTCTCCTAAGTTTAAGCCTCGCTTTATTGGTCCTTATTAGTGTTGAGCGATACCGTCCGATACTTGAAAGTATCGGTATCGGAAAGTATCGGCCGATACCGGCAAAGTATCGGATCCAATCCGATACCGATACCCGATACCAATACAAGTCAATGGGACTCAGGTATCGGACGGTATTCCTGATGGTTCCCAGGGTCTGAAGGAGACGAAACTCTCCTTCAGGCCCTGGGAACCATATTAATGTGTAAAAGAAAGAATTAAAATAAAAAATATCGCTATACTCACCTGTCCGACGCAGCCGGGACCTCAGCGAGGGAACCGGCAGCGTTGTTTGTTTAAAATTCGCGCTTTTACTTGGTTACGTGAGGTCCCGGCTTGTGATTGGTCAGGGCGGCCATGTTGCCGGGACGCGGACCAATCACAGCAAGCCGTGACGAAATTACGTCACGGCTTGCTGTGATTGGTCCGCGTCCCGGCAACATGGCCGCCATTAACCAATCACAAGCCGTGACGTCACGGGAGGCTGGATATGCGCGTATTTTGAAAAGCGCGCGTGTCCAGCCTCCAGTGACGTCCCGGCTTATGATTGGTCACGGCGCCATGTTGCCGGGACGCGGACCAATCACAGCAAGCCGTGACGAAATTACGTCACGGCTTGCTGTGATTGGTTAATGGCGGCCATGTTGCCGGGACGCGGACCAATCACAGCAAGCCGTGACGTGACGTCCCGGCTTGTGATTGGTTAATGGCGGCCATGTTGCCGGGACGTCACTGGAGGCTGGACACGCGCGCTTTTCAAAATACGCGCATGTCCAGCCTCCCGTGACGTCCCGGCTTGTGATTGGTTAATGGCGGCCATGTTGCCGGGACGTCACTGGAGGCTGGACACGCGCGCTTTTCAAAATACGCGCATGTCCAGCCTCCCGTGACGTCCCGGCTTGTGATTGGTTAATGGCGGCCATGTTGCCGGGACGTCACTGGAGGCTGGACACGCGCGCTTTTCAAAATACGCGCATGTCCAGCCTCCCGTGACGTCCCGGCTTGTGATTGGTTAATGGCGGCCATGTTGCCGGGACGTCACTGGAGGCTGGACACGCGCGCTTTTCAAAATACGCGCATGTCCAGCCTCCCGTGACGTCACGGCTTGTGATTGGTTAATGGCGGCCATGTTGCCGGGACGCGGACCAATCACAGCAAGCCGTGACGTAATTTCGTCACGGCTTGCTGTGATTGGTCCGCGTCCCGGCAACATGGCCGCCCTGACCAATCACAAGCCGGGACTTCACGTAACCAAGTAAAAGCGCGAAATTTAAACAAACAACGCTGCCGGTTCCCTCGCTGAGGTCCCGGCTGCGTCGGACAGGTGAGTATAGCGATATTTTTTATTTTAATTCTCTTTTTTACACATTATTACATTAATGTTGTTGCGATACCCGATACCCGATATCACAAAAATATCGGATCTCGGTATCGGAAATTCCGATACAGCAAGTATCGGCCGATACTCGATACTTGCAGTATCGGAATGCTCAACACTAGTCCTTATAAAATTTTGGAAGTTCTTAACCCGGTTTCTTTTCGTTTGGATCTTCCGGTGTCGTTTGCCATTCACAACGTGTTCCATAGGTCTTTGTTGTGGCGGTACGTTGTGCCTGTGGTTCCTGCTGTTGAGCCTCCTGCTCCGGTGTTGGTTGAGGGCGAGTTGGAGTACGTAGTGGAGAAGATCTTGGATTCTCATCTCTCTAGACGGAGGCTTCAGTATTTGGTCAAATGGAAGGGCTATGGTCAGGAGGATAATTCCTGGGTGGCCGCCTCTGATGTTCATGCGGCCGATTTGGTTCGTGCCTTCCACGCTGCTCATCCTGGTCGCCCTGGTGGTCTTGGTGAGGGTTCGTTGACCCCTCCTTAAAGGGGGGGTACTGTTGTGAACTATACCTTTTGGCTCCCTCTTGTGGTCACTAGTGATTTGGCACTTGGATTGTCTTTTACCAGGTTGGTACTCATCTGCTTCGTTAGACCATGGGTGTTGCTATTTAAACTTCCTGGATTCTCAGTCCAGTGCCTGGCATCGTTGTAATCAGTTCACTTCTGTTTGCTCCTGTCTTAAGGTCCTGGTTCTTTGCAAGATAAGCTAAGTACTGCTTTCGTACTCTTGATCATTTGCATTGTTCATATTTTTTGTCCAGCTTGTACAATATGTGATTCCTGTTATTGCTGGAAGCTCTAGGGGGGCTGATATTCTCCCCCCACACCGTCAGTCGGTTTGGGGGTTCTGGATATTCAGCGTGGATATTTTGCAGGGTTTTTTGCTGACCATATAAGTCTTCTTACTATATTCTGCTATTAGTCAGTGGGCCTCTCTTTGCTAAATCTAGTTCATTCTTACGTTTGTCTTTTCTTCTTACCTCACCGTTATTATTTGTTGGGGGCTTGTATTACTTTGGGGTTTTTTCTCTGGAGGCAAGAGAGGTCTTATTTTCCCTGATAGGGGTAGTTAGTTCTCCGGCTGGCGCGAGACGTCTAGAACCAACGTAGGCACGTTCCCCGGCTGCTGTTAGTGTTTGCGCTAGGATCAGGTATATGGTCAGCCTAGTTACCACTTCCCTATGAGCTGGTATTTATGTTTTGCAGACTTTGCTGTAATCTTTGAGGTTCCCTGCCATTGGAACCATAACACCCTTGCCTAAGTTGCCTTCATCCTCTGATTTGGTTCCGTTGTTTTTCCAGCATGTGGTTCGTTTGCATGGCATTCCAGAGAACATTGTGTTGGACAGAGGTTCCCAGTTTGTTTCGAGGTTTTGGCGGTCCTTTTGTGCTAAGATGGGCATTGATTTGTCTTTTTCTTCTACTTTCCATCCTCAGACAAATGGCCAAACTGAGCGAACCAATCAGACTTTGGAGACCTATCTGAGATGCTTTGTTTCTGCTGATCAGGATGATTGGGTGACCTGTTATGACCCCAATGGCAGAGGGTCTCAAAAGTAAATACCAAGTCTGCAAACACAAAAAACCAGCTCATAGGGCAGTGGTAACTGGGCTGACCGTATATCTAAACCTAGCACCACAAATAGCAGCAGCCGGGGAACGTGCCTACGTTGGTTCTAGACGTCTCGCGCCAGCCGGAGAACTAACTAACCCTAGAAGGGAAAAGATAGACCTTTCTTGCCTCCAGAGAAAAGACCCCAAAAGTTGGATACAAGCCCCCAACAAATAATAACGGTGAGGTAAGGAGAAAAGACAAACGTAAGAATGAACTAGATATTTAGCAAAGAGAGGCCCACTGACTAATAGCAGAATATAGTAAGATGACTTATACGGTCAGCAAAAACCCTATCAAAATTCCCACGCTGGATATTCAAGAACCCCCGAACCGTCTAACGGCCCGGGGGGAGAATACCAGCCCCCTAGAGCTTCCAGCAAAATCAGGAATCACATTTAGTACAAGCTGGACAAAAAAATAAGAGCAATGCAAATAACCAAAAAACAAAGAAGCAGGACTTAGCTTAATTTTGCAAGATCCAGGACCAGCAGACAGGAGCAAACAGAAAGGAACTGATTACAACGATGCCAGGCACCAGACTGAGAATTCAGGAAGTTTATATAGCAACACCCCTGGACTAACGACCCAGGTGGGTGCCAAAACTGAAGAAAGACAATCCCAGAGTCATATCACTAGTGACCACAAGAGGGAGCCAAAAAAGTCTAATTCACAACAGTACCCCCCCTTTAAGGAGGGGTCACCGAACCCTCACCAAGACCACCAGGGCGATCAGGATGAGCAGCGTGAAAGGCACGAACTAAATCGGCCGCATGCACATCAGAGGCAACCACCCAGGAATTATCCTCCTGACCATAGCCCTTCCACTTGACCAGATACTGAAGCCTCCGCCTGGAGAGACGAGAATCCAAGATCTTCTCCACTACGTACTCCAACTCGCCCTCAACCAACACCGGAGCAGGAGGCTCAACAGAAGGAACCACAGGTACAACGTACCGCCGCAACAAAGACCTATGGAACACATTGTGAATGGCAAACGACACCGGAAGATCCAAGCGAAAGGACACAGGATTAAGGATTTCCAATATCTTGTAAGGACCGATGAAGCGAGGCTTAAATTTAGGAGAGGAGACCTTCATAGGAACAAATCGAGAAGACAGCCATACCAAATCCCCAACACGAAGTCGGGGACCCACACCGCGGCGGCGGTTGGCAAAACGCTGAGCCTTCTCCTGTGACAACTTTAAGTTGTCCACCACATGATTCCAAATCTGCTGCAACCTATCCACCACAGAATCCACCCCAGGACAGTCAGAAGGCTCCACATGTCCCGAGGAAAAACGAGGATGGAAACCAGAGTTGCAAAAAAATGGCAAAACCAAAGTAGCGGAACTAGCCCGATTATTAAGGGCAAACTCAGCCAACGGCAAGAAGGTCACCCAATCATCCTGATCTGCAGAAACAAAACACCTCAAATAAGCCTCCAGAGTCTGATTAGTTCGCTCCGTTTGTCCATTAGTCTGAGGATGAAAGGCAGACGAAAACGACAAATCAATGCCCATCTTAGCACAAAAGGATCGCCAGAACCTGGAAACAAACTGGGATCCTCTGTCAGACACAATATTCTCAGGAATGCCGTGTAAACGAACCACATTCTGAAAGAACAAAGGAACCAGATCGGAAGAGGAAGGCAGCTTAGGCAAAGATACCAAATGGACCATCTTGGAAAAGCGATCACATACCACCCAGATGACAGACATGCCCTGAGACACCGGAAGATCTGAAATGAAATCCATGGAAATGTGTGTCCAAGGCCTCTTCGGGACAGGCAAGGGCAAGAGCAACCCGCTGGCACGAGAACAGCAAGGCTTAGCTCGAGCACAAGTCCCACAGGACTGCACAAATGACCGCACATCCCGTGACAAGGAAGGCCACCAAAAGGACCTAGCCACCAAATCTCTGGTGCCAAAAATTCCCGGATGCCCTGCCAACACTGAGGAATGAACCTCGGAAATGACTCTGCTGGTCCACTTATCAGGAACAAACAGTCTGTCAGGTGGACAAGAGTCAGGTCTACCAGCCTGAAATCTCTGCAACACACGTCGCAAATCCGGAGAAATGGCTGACAAGATAACTCCCTCTTTAAGAATACCAACTGGTTCTGCGACTCCAGGAGAGTCCGGCACAAAGCTCCTTGAAAGAGCATCAGCCTTCACATTCTTTGAACCTGGTAAATACGAGACCACAAAGTCAAAACGGGAGAAAAACAATGACCAACGGGCCTGTCTAGGATTCAGGCGTTTAGCAGACTCGAGATACATCAGATTTTTGTGATCAGTCAAGACCACCACACGATGCTTAGCACCCTCGAGCCAATGACGCCACTCCTCAAATGCCCACTTCATGGCCAACAACTCCCGATTGCCAACATCATAATTCCGCTCAGCAGGCGAAAACTTCCTAGAGAAAAAAGCACATGGTCTCATTACAGAGCAACCAGGGCCTCTCTGCGACAAAACGGCCCCTACCCCAATCTCAGAAGCATCCACTTCAACCTGAAAGGGAAGTGAGACATCAGGCTGGCACAAAACAGGCGCCGAAGTAAAGCGGCGCTTCAACTCCTGGAAAGCATCCACGGCTGCAGGAGCCCAGTTAGCAACATCAGAACCTTTCTTGGTCATATCCGTCAAAGGTTTAACAACGCTAGAAAAATTAGCGATAAAACGACGGTAGAAGTTAGCAAAACCCAAGAACTTCTGAAGACTCTTAACTGACGTGGGTTGAGTCCAATCATGAATAGCTCGGACCTTGACTGGGTCCATCTCCACCGCAGAAGGGGAAAAAATAAACCCCAAAAAGGGAACCTTCTGTACTCCAAAGAGACACTTTGAGCCCTTAACAAACAAAGCATGCTCACGCAAAACCTGAAATACCATCCTGACCTGCTCTACATGCGAGTCCCAATCATCAGAAAAAACCAGAATATCATCCAGATAAACAATCATAAATTTATCCAGATACTTCCGGAAAATATCATGCATAAAGGACTGAAACACTGAAGGAGCATTAGAGAGCCCAAAAGGCATCACCAAGTACTCAAAATGACCTTCGGGCGTATTAAATGCAGTTTTCCATTCATCTCCTTGCTTAATGCGCACAAGGTTGTACGCACCACGAAGATCTATCTTGGTGAACCACTTGGCACCTTTAATCCGGGCAAACAAGTCCGACAACAGAGGCAAAGGATACTGAAATTTAACAGTGATTTTATTCAGAAGCCGATAGTCAATACAAGGTCTCAAAGATCCGTCCTTCTTGGCCACAAAAAAGAATCCCGCACCAAGAGGGGAAGAGGATGGACGGATATGCCCCTTCTCCAGAGATTCCTTGATATACGAACGCATTGCGGTATGCTCAGGTACAGACAGAATAAATAATCTTCCCTTAGGAAATTTACTACCTGGAATCAAATCTATAGCACAGTCACAGTCCCTATGAGGAGGAAGAGCACTGGACCTGGACTCGCTGAATACATCCTGATAATCAGACAAATACTCAGGAACTTCCGAAGGAGTAGAGGAAGCAATAGACACCGGTGGGGAATCACCATGAATTCCCTGACAGCCCCAACTTGACACAGACATTGCCTTCCAATCCAAGACTGGATTATGGGTCTGTAACCATGGCAGACCCAAAACGACCAAATCATGCATTTTATGCAGAACAAGAAAACGAATCACCTCCCGATGTTCAGGAGTCATGCACATGGTTACCTGTGTCCAAAACTGCGGTTTATTTTCTGCCAATGGCGTAGCATCAATACCTCTAAGAGGGATAGGATTTACCAACGGCTCAAGAACAAAACCACAGCGCTTGGCAAATGACAGATCCATAAGACTCAGGGCAGCACCTGAATCCACAAACGCCATAACAGGGTAGGAGGACAATGAGCAAATTAAAGTCACAGACAAAATAAATTTAGGTTGCAAATTACCAATGGCGACAGGACTAACAACCCTTGTTGGGCGTTTAGAGCATGCTGATATAACATGTGTTGAATCACCACAGTAAAAACACAACCCATTCTGACGTCTATGATTTTTCCGTTCATTTCTAGTCTGAATTCTACCACATTGCATTAAATCAGGTGTTTGTTCAGACAACACCACCAGAGGATTAGCAGTTTTGCGCTCCCGCAAACGCCGGTCAATTTGAATAGCCAGCACCATGGAATCATTCAGACTTGTAGGAATGGAGAAACCCACCATCACATTCTTAATAGCTTCAGAAAGGCCATTTCTGAAATTTGCGGCCAGAGCACACTCATTCCACTGAGTAAGCACGGACCATTTCCGAAATTTTTGGCAATACACTTCAGCTTCATCCTGGCCCTGAGAAATAGCCAGCAAGGCTTTTTCTGCCTGAATTTCAAGATTGGGTTCCTCGTAAAGCAATCCGAGCGCCAGAAAAAACGCATCAATATTTGCCAATGCCGGATCTCCTGGCGCTAGCGAGAAGGCCCAATCCTGAGGGTCGCCCCGTAAGAAAGAGATAACAATTTTAACTTGCTGAGCTGAGTCTCCAGATGAACGGGGTCTCAGAGATAGAAACAATTTACAATTATTCCTGAAATTCCTAAACTTAAATCTGTCTCCAGTGAACAGTTCAGGAATAGGTATTTTAGGTTCAGACATTGGACTACTGGTAACAAAATCTTGTATGCCCTGCACACGAGCAGCAAGCTGATCTACACTTGTAATCAAGGTCTGGACATTCATGTCTGCAGCAAGCTCAAGCCACTCAGAGGTAAAGGGGAGGAAGAAAGAGAGGAAAAAAAAAAAAACTCAGAATTTCCTTTCTTATTATCCCACTTCTGCAATGCATTAAACATTCAACTTAGGCCTGGCATACTGTTATGACCCCAATGGCAGAGGGTCTCAAAAGTAAATACCAAGTCTGCAAACACAAAAAACCAGCTCATAGGGCAGTGGTAACTGGGCTGACCATATATCTAAACCTAGCACCACAAATAGCAGCAGCCGGGGAACGTGCCTGCGTTGGTTCTAGACGTCTCGCGCCAGCCGGAGAACTAACTAACCCTAGAAGGGAAAAGATAGACCTTTCTTGCCTCCAGAGAAAAGACCCCAAAAGTTGGATACAAGCCCCCAACAAATAATAACGGTGAGGTAAGGAGAAAAGACAAACGTAAGAATGAACTAGATATTTAGCAAAGAGAGGCCCACTGACTAATAGCAGAATATAGTAAGATGACTTATACGGTCAGCAAAAACCCTATCAAAATTCCCACGCTGGATATTCAAGAACCCCCGAACCGTCTAACGGCCCGGGGGGAGAATACCAGCCCCCTAGAGCTTCCAGCAAAGAAAACCAAAAAACAAAGAAGCAGGACTTAGCTTAATTTTGCAAGATCCAGGACCAGCAGACAGGAGCAAACAGAAAGGAACTGATTACAACGATGCCAGGCACCAGACTGAGAATTCAGGAAGTTTATATAGCAACACCCCTGAACTAACGACCCAGGTGGGTGCCAAAACTGAAGAAAGACAATCCCAGAGTCATATCACTAGTGACCACAAGAGGGAGCCAAAAAAGTCTAATTCACAACAGTGACCTTCTTGCCATTGGCTGAGTTCGCCCTTAATAATCGGGCCAGTTCGGCTACTTTGGTTTCACCTTTTTATTGTAATTCTGGTTTTCATCCTCGTTTTTCTTCAGGGCAGGTTGAGCCTTCGGACTGTCCTGGTGTGGATTCTGTGGTGGACAGGTTGCAGCAAATTTGGACTCATGTAGTGGACAATTTGACATTGTCACAGGAGAAGGCTCAACGTTTCGCTAACCGCCGTCGCCGTGTTGGTCCTCGACTTCGTGTTGGGGATCTGGTTTGGCTGTCATCTCGTTATGTTCCTATGAAGGTTTCTTCTCCTAAGTTTAAGCCTCGTTTTATTGGGCCTTATAAGATTTCTGAAATCCTCAATCCTGTGTCATTTCGTTTGGACCTTCCAGCTTCTTTTGCCATCCATAATGTGTTCCATAGGTCGTTGTTGCAGAGATATGTGGCGCCTATGGTTCCTTCCGTTGACCCTCCTGCTCCGGTGTTGGTCGAGGGAGAATTGGAGTATGTGGTGGAGAAGATTTTAGATTCTCGTATCTCGAGATGGAAACTTCAGTATCTGGTCAAATGGAAGGGCTATGGTCAGGAAGATAATTCCTGGGTTCTTGCCTCCGATGTCCATGCTGCCGATTTGGTTCGTGCCTTTCATTTGGCTCGTCCTTATCGGCCGGGGGGTTCTGGTGAGGGTTCGGTGACCCCTCCTCAAGGTGGGGTACTGTTGTGAACTCTGTTCTGGAACTGGAGGCTCAACAGAAGGAACCACAGGCACCACATACCTCCGCAACAAAGACCTATGGAACACATTATGGATGGTAAACGATGCCGGGAGGTCCAAGCAAAATGACACAGGGTTGAGGATTTCCAAAATTTTATAAGGACCGATAAAACGAGGTTTAAACTTAGGAGAAGAAACCTTCATAGGAACATAACGAGAAGACAACCACACCAAATCCCCCACACGAAGTCGGGGACCCACACAGCGACGACGGTTAGCAAAGCGCTGAGCCTTCTTTTGTGACAACATCAAATTGTCCACCACATGGTTCCAAATCTGCTGCAACCTATCCACCACAGAATCCACCCCAGGACAGTCAGAAGACTCAACCTGACCCGAGGAAAAACGAGGATGAAAACCAGAATTACAAAAAAAAGGCGAAACCAAAGTAGCCGAACAAGCCCGATTATTAAGGGCAAACTCGGCCAATGGCAAAAAAAGTCACCCAATCATCCTGGTCAGCAGAAACAAAACATCTCAAATAAGTTTCCAAGGTCTGGTTAGTTCACTCGGTTTGGCCATTCGTCTGAGGATGGAAGGCCGACGAAAAAGACAAATCAATGCCCATCTTAGCACAAAAGGACCTCCAAAATCTGGACACAAACTGGGATCCTCTGTCAGACACAATGTTTTCAGGGATGCCGTGCAGAGGAACCACATTCTGAAAAAATAACGGAACCAAATCGGAGGAAGAAGGCAACTTAGGCAAGGGCACCAAATGGACCATTTTAGAAAAACGATCACAAACCACCCAGATGACAGACATTCTCTGAGAGACCGGAAGATCCGAAATAAAATCCATGGAAATATGCGTCCAAGGCCTCTTAGGAACCGGCAAAGACAAAAGCAAACCACTGGCACGAGAACAGCAAGGCTTAGCCCGAGCACAAATCCCACAGGACTGCACAAAGGAACGCACATCCCGCGACAAGGAAGGCCACCAGAAGGATCTAGCCACCAAATCTCTGGTACCAAAAATCCCAGGATGACCCGCCAACACTGAAGAATGGAACTCGGAAATAACTCTGCTGGTCCATCTATCTGGGACAAACAGTCTCTCTGATGGACAACGGTCAGGTCTATCCACCTGAAATTCCTGTAACACCCGTCGCAAATCTGGGGAAATGGCAGACAAAATTACCCCCTCTTTGAGTATACCAACCGGCTCAGAAACTCCAGGGGAGTCAGGCACAAAACTCCTAGAAAGAGCATCAGCCTTCACGTTCTTCGAACCAGGAAGGTACGAGACCACGAAATCGAAACGTGAGAAAAACAATGACCAACGAGCCTGTCTAGGATTCAACCGCTTGGCCGACTCAAGATAAATCAAATTTTTATGATCAGTCAAGACCACCACACGATGCTTAGCTCCCTCTAGCCAGTGTCGCCACTCCTCAAATGCCCACTTCATTGCCAACAACTCCCGATTACCAACATCATAATTTCGTTCAGCCGGCGAAAATTTTCTTGAAAAGAAGGCACATGGCTTCATCACAGAACAATCAGAGCTTCTCTGTGACAAAACAGCCCCTGCTCCAATTTCAGAAGCATCAACCTCGACCTGGAAGGGAAGAGAGACATCTGGCTGACATAAAACTGGAGCCGAAGAAAACCGGCGCTTCAGCTCCTGAAAGGCCTCAACGGCCGCAGGAGACCAGTTAGTCACATCAGAACCCTTCTTGGTCAAATCCGTCAAAGGTTTAACCACACCAGAAAAATTAGCAATGAAGCGACGGTAAAAATTAGCAAAACCCAAGAACTTCTGAAGACTCTTAACCGATGTAGGTTGAGTCCAATCATGAATAGCCTGGACCTTGACTGGGTCCATCTCAATAGAAGAAGGAGAAAAAATAAAGCCCAAAAAGGAAACCTGGACTCCGAAGAGACATTTGGAACCCTTCACAAACAAGGCATTGGCACGCAGGACCTGAAATACCATCCTCACCTGCTTCACATGGGATTCCCAATCATCTGAAAATACCAAAATATCATCCAGATACACAATCATAAATTTATCCAGATATTCTCGGAAGATATTGTGCATGAAGGACTGAAACACAGAAGGGGCATTAGAAAGTCCAAAAGGCATCACCAAGTACTCAAAATGGCCTTCGAGCGTATTAAATGCTGTTTTCCATTCATCGCCCTGTTTTATACGCACAAGATTATACGCACCGCGAAGATCTATCTTGGTGAACCAACTAGACCCCCTAATCCGAGCAAACAGATCAGACAACAATGGCAAGGGATACTGGAATTTGACTGTGATTTTATTTAGAAGGCGATAATCTATACAGGGTCTCAACGAACCATCCTTCTTGGCCACAAAAAAGAATCCCGCACCAAGAGGGGACGAGGAGGGGCGAATATGTCCCTTCTCCAAAGACTCCTTTACATAGCTCCACATAGCGGCATGCTCTGGTACAGACAAATTAAACAGTCGTCCCTTAGGGAACTTACTACCAGGAATCAAATTTATAGCACAATCACAATCCCTATGAGGAGGTAGGGCACTGGATTTGGGCTCATCAAATACATCCTGGTAGTCCGACAAAAACTCAGGGACTTCAGAAGGAGTAGAGGAAGCAATTGATACCAAGGGAGCATCGCCATGAATTCCCTGGCAACCCCAACTCAACACAGACATAGCTTTCCAATCCAGGACTGGATTATGAGCCTGCAACCATGGCAGACCCAACACGACAACGTCATGCAAATTATATAACACAAGAAAGTGAATCACCTCCTGATGTGCAGGAGTCATACACATGGTCACTTGAGTCCAGTATTGAGGTTTATTCTTGGCCAATGGTGTAGCATCAATTCCCTTCAATGGAATAGGGAACTGTAATGGCTCAAGGATAAAACCACAGCGCTTGGCAAATGACAAATCCATCAGATTCAGGGCGGCACCTGAATCTACAAAAGCCATAACTGAGTAGGATGACAGAGAGCTAATCAAAGTAACAGACAAAATGAATTTAGGCTGTACAGTACCAATGGTGACAGATCTAGCAAAGTTTTTTGTGTGCTTAGAGCATGCTGAGATAACATGAGCTGAATCACCACAGTAAAAGCACAACCCATTCTGACGTCTATGATTTTGCCGTTCAATTCTGGTCAGAATCCTATCACATTGCATAGACTCAGGTTTCTGTTCAGAAAACACCGCCAGATGGTGCGCAGGTTTGCGCTCCCGCAAACGCCGATCAATCTGAATGGCCAAAGCCATTGACTCATTCAAACTCGCAGGTGTGGGGAACCCCACCATAACATTCTTAATGGCTTCAGAAAGACCTTCTCTGAAATTTGCAGCCAGGGCACACTCATTCCATTGAGTAAGCACCGACCATTTCCGAAATTTTTGACAATACACCTCAGCTTCATCCTGACCCTGAGAGAGAGCCAGCAAGGCCTTTTCTGCCTGGTTCTCCAGATTAGGTTCCTCATAAAGCAATCCAAGCGCCAGAAAAAATGCATCCACATTCAGCAATGCAGGATCTCCTGGCGCTAGGGAGAAGGCCCAATCTTGAGGGTCGCCGCGTAACAGAGAGATAACAATTCTAACTTGCTGAGCGGAATCACCAGAGGAACGAGGTCTCAAAGAAAGAAATAATTTACAATTATTCTTAAAATTCAGAAACCTAGATCTATCTCCAGAAAAAAACTCAGGAATAGGTACTTTTGGCTCAGACATAGGACTGTGAACAACAAAATCCTGAATGCTTTGCACCCTTGCAGCAAGATGATCCACACTAGAAGTCAGACTCTGAATATCCATGTCTGCAGCAGAACTCAAAGCCACCCAGAGATTAAGGGGAGGAGAGCAGCAGGACAGACTGCAGAGCAGAAAAAAATAAATTGAACTCAGGATTTCTCTTATCCCACTTTTGCGATGCATTTAACACTTTGGGCCTGTTGATCTGTTATGATCCTAGTGGCTTAGGATCACAAATCTAACCAGCTAAGTAGAAAATAATAGGACGAGCTCTGGGGATGTGGTAACTGGACTAACCGCAAACCTGATCCTAACCGCACACACTATAGGCAGCCGTGGAACGTTTCCTGAAATCCTAGACGTCTCTTCACGGCCTGAGAAACTGACTACCCCTAAAGAGAAAGTAAAGACCTCACTTGCCTCAGAGAAATCCCCCAGAGATATAGAAGCCCCCCACAAATAATAACGGTGAGTTAAGAGGAAAAGACAAACGCAGAGATGAAACAGGTTAAGCAAATGAGGGCCGCTAACGCTAGATAGCAGAAAATAGCAAGGGATCTGTGCGGTCAGTAAAATATCCACGCAGAGAATGCGAGAACCCCCACACCAACTAACGATGTGGGGGGAGCAACTCAGCACCCCAGAGCACCAGCAAGCAGGGAAATCACATATTAGCAAGCTGGACAAAAACTCATCATATACTAGGAAACATCTTGAACACAGATGAGCAAAAATAAGCAAACAGAACTTAGCTTCTCTTGGAGAGACTGATAACGGATGTAGACAGGAGCAATCAGAATAGCACTGAATACAACGGCAACAGGCAAGGAATGAAGGACCAGGTGGATTAAATAGGAAACCTAACTAGCAGATGACAAGACAGCTGATCCTGCCAGAAACCTGCAAAATAACAAAAAGAGCCACCAGGAGGAGCCCAAAGAGAGAACTCACACAGTACCACTCATGACCACAGGAGGGAGGCCGGAAACAGAGTTCACAACAGGAAACCTTCTGAACTCCAAAGAGGCATTTAGAGCCCTTCACAAAAAACGCATTAGCACGAAGGACCTGGAACACCATCCTGACCTGCCTTACATGAGATTCCCAATCATCTGAAAAGACCAAAATATCATCCAAATATACGATCATGAACCTATCCAGATACTTCCGGAAGATGTCGTGCATAAAGGACTGAAACACAGATGGAGCATTAGAAAGCCCGAATGGCATCACCAGGTACTCAAAATGGCCCTCGGGTGTATTACATGCTGTTTTCCATTCATCGCCCTGTTTAATACGCACAAGATTATATGAAGGTCAATCTTGGTAAACCAACTAGCCCCCTTAATCCGAGCAAACAAATCAGACAACAGAGGCAAAGGGTACTGAAATTTGACCGTGATTTTATTGAGAAAGCGGTAATCTATACAGGGTGTCAGAGAGCCATCCTTCTTGGCCACAAAAAAGTACCCTGCTCCCAACGGCGACGAAGACGGGCAAATATGCCCTTTCTCCAAGGACTCCTTTACATAACTCCGCATAGCAGAATGTTCTGGCACAGATAAATTGAACAGTCGGCCCTTAGGGAACTTACTACCAGGAATCAAATTAATAGTACAATCACAGTCCCTATGAGGAGGTAGGGCACTGGACTTGGGCTCATCAAATACATCCTGGTAATCCGACAAAAACTCAGGGACTTCAGAAGGAGTGGAAGAAGAAATTGACATCAAAGGAACATCACCATGTATCCCTTGACAACCCCAACTAGACACAGACATTGATTTCCAATCCAGTACTGGATTATGAACCTATAACCATGGCAAACCCAACACAACAACATCATGCAAATTATGCAACACCAAAAAGCGAATATTTTCCTGATGTGCGGGAGCCATGTACATGGTCAGCTGAGTCCAGTACTGAGGTTTATTCTTGGCCAATGGCGTAGCATCAATCCCCCTCAAGGGAATAGGACTCTGCAAAGGCTCCAGGGAAAAACCACAGCGCCTGGCAAACTCCAAGTCCATCAAGTTCAGGGCAGCGCCCGAATCCACAAATGCCATAACAGAGTAGGACAACAGTGAGCAAATCAAAGTAACAGATAAGAGAAATTTAGGCTGAAAAGTACTAATGGTGACAGACCTAGTGAACCTCTTAGTGCGCTTAGGACAATCAGAGATAGCATGAGAGGAGTCACCACAGTAAAAACACAGCCCATTCTGACGTCTGTGTTCTTGCCATTCAGCTCTGGTCAAAGTCCTATCACATTGCATAGGCTCAGGCCTCCGCTCAGAGGACACCGCCAAATGGTGCACTACTTTGCGCTCGCGCAAACGCCGATCAATCTGAATGGCCAAAGACATTGACTCATTCAGACCAGCAGGCGTGGGGAACCCCACCATAACATCATTAAGGGCTTCAGAAAGACCCTTTCTGAAAATTGCTGCCAGGGCACACTCATTCCATTGAGTAAGCACAGACCACTTTCTAAACTTCTGGCAATATACTTCTGGCCTCATCCTGACCCTGACATAGAGTCAGCAAGACCTTTTCTGCCTGATCCACAGAATTACGTTCGTCATAAAGCAATCCAAGCGCTAGAAAAAATGCATCCACATTAAGCAATGCAGGATTTCCTGGATCAAGGGAGAATGCCCAGTCTTGCGGGTCACCACGCAACAAAGAAATAACAATCTTTACTTGCTGAATGGGATCACCAGAGGAGCGGGGTTTCAGAGCAAGAAACAGTCTGCAATTATTTTTGAAATTCAAAAATTTAGATCTATCCCCAGAAAACAAATCAGGAATTGGAATTCTAGGCTCTAACATCGGATTCTGAACTACATAATCTTGAATACACTGCACCCTAGCAGTGAGTTAATCCACACAAGAGGACAAACCTTGAATATCCATATCTACACCTGAGTCCTGAACCACCCAGAGGTTAAAGGGAAAAGAAAGACAAAACAAGCTGCAAAGAAAAAAAATTGACTCAGAACTTCTCTTATCCCTCTTTTGAGATGCATTAACACCTTGTTGGCCAGCTGTTCTGTTATGACCTGGTGGTTAGGAGCACCCGAAGTGACCTGATGGTTAGAACAAAAACCTGGGACAAGCTCTGAGGAAGTGGTAACTCTACTGAACGCAATCCCTAATCCTATCACACACACTAGAAATAGCCGTGGAGCGTACCTGACTCTGCCTAGACGACTCTTCACAGCCTAAGAGCTAACTACCCCTAAAGATAGAAAAAGCAGCCTACCTTGCCTCAGAGAAATTCCCCAAAGTAAAGGTAGCCCCCCACAAATATTAACTGTGAGTTAAGAGGGAAGTGACAAACACAGGAATGAAACAGATTTTAGCAAAGGAGGCCGAATCTTCTCTAGAAAGACAGAGGATAGGAAAGGGAACTATGCGGTCAGTATAAAAAACTACAAAAACCACGCAGAGTGTGCAAAAAGACCTCCACACCGACTCACGGTGTGGAGGTGCAGCTCTGCACCCCCATAGCTTCCAGCTAGCAAGGAAATATCATAATAGCAGGCTGGACTGAAACATAGCATGTACTGAAAACTATATTCAAAAACCCATGAACAGCAAATAACTAGCAAGGACTTAGCTTCTGCTGGAGTAGTCAGGTCATCTGAGAATTCCAAGAGAGATCTGAACCAGTACTGAAACATTGACAGCTGGCATGGACTAACGACCTGGGCAGAGTTAAATAGGGAAGCCAGCAGCAACAATAAATGAGGGCAGCTGAGAAAGCCAACCTCAAAGATCAGCAGTTCCACTCAAAGCCACCAGAGGGTGTCCAAGGACAGAACTCACCAAAGTACCATTCACGACCACAGGAGGGAGCCCGAGAACGGAATTCACAACAGTTGTCAATAAGTGGGCAGCGGCTTTCTCCTCTTACCCTATAAAAGCTTTTTTTCAATTTAATGACTACAGCCAGCTTTAGAATCTTCCCAGTTTAGCTAGCCTTATTTCACTCCAATTGTGATGCTGCTCTACTGTCCTACAATTGAAAACAACAAGGAAATTAAACCACACTAATGCATATAAAAATAATAATAATAAGAATAATACAAATAATTTACGTGGAGTGTGGTTTAATGGATAGTGGAAACCACTAAAAATAGTAGAGAACAACACCAACCCAGGAGACGGAAATCAAGGAGAAAGAGAAATACAGCCAAGGAGTTCATACAATTATATTTTTATTAGGGCAAATAGCAGAACAATATATAAAAAAATTTTTTTATTTAACAAAAATATTAAAAAATATATATATATTTATACATCAAATATTAAAAAATGTGCAACGTGAGATAAAAAGGTACAAATAATTGATAAGAGGTCCTATGACCGGAATAGATATAAATAAAACACTGATCTCAGGCCATAAATAAAAAAAGATAATTTTTTATATATAAAAATATATGTATATATATATAAAAAAATGAGGAGGCACAATATATATAAAAGAATTAATGTGAAAAAAAGGGGGTGAAACACTGTAGACAGCAAAATATCAACTGCAAAGGGATAAAGTGCATAAGTGTCATAACATCAGTAGAAGGGAGGGGGAGTTCATGTAAATACAAAAACCTCCTAAAAGTGCATCAAATAAGCAAACCCAAACTGTGAATCTTATCACACAGTAAATAACTTGTGACACTGTGAATAATTAGTGATAAAAGAAAAGCTTAGTGCCGAAAAAAAGTAGCCACATGGATAAAATACTGCTTAAATGCAGCTGAACCGGAGATCAAGCAAGGAAGATAGATTATATAAAACCGGACATAGGTAGTACCTTATAACTTGAGTCTCAGCGTGCACACGCGCCCCGACGCGCGTTTCGGTATTAGTTCCTTCGTCAGGGGGAATTAAATGTGCTGTTTAACATCAGATATTTATAGGAAAAATAATCCTGGTGATAACGCCGCCCGGGCCTGAGCGGCGCATGCGCCGCCTGGAAGACCAGGAAGTCCCGTGACATCACATCACATGACCGGACGCACGGCATTAAGAATCCGGCGTTGCCAAGGCCACAGAGATGCAATGCCCCGGACCCCGAGGACACAAGCCACGCATGCGCACAGCCAAGGGCGCGTCATCAGCAGGAAAAATAGGGCCAAAGTAAGTAGCGACATGAAAGTCCCTAAATAAATTTATTTAAGGTTACAGCAAAGGTCCCTATAATAAAAAAAGGGGGGATAAGCATATGGCGCTATATTCTTATATTGGCCAAAAAAAATTTTTGTCCTACAATTGAACATAAGAGCTAGATTAGACAACAGACCGTACCTAGACACCATTGCTTCTGTGTATGCCTCTGGGTACATCTAATTTGATAGTAGCCAAAATAAGCAGATATAGTTATGGCCTCAAGCCGTTGTTACTGGCATTGTCCACTTAACGACTGCCACGTGGACAGTGCTTGTGGCCCGGGACTCTACCTTTTCCTGACGGCACATGGGTGAACATTGTGGAGGCTGGAGCTGAGTTACACACTGGAACAGCGCATGTGCTCCCGATGCCGAGGATTGCTGGCCCTACTTCTATCAGGATTAACTATACCTCCTACAGTAGTTACTACTCCCCTTCCGGCTCCTCTTCATCCAATCTCCAATCTGGCATCTCAGAGTGCATTGTCCACATCACCCAGAAACTGGAAGTTCTGCAGCACTGCCTCAGCGAAGCGGCAGCAGACTCTGCCGAAGCTAATTTGTCTAGGAGGCAAACTAAACACCACGGCAAAGTTACTTAATCCTGCTGTTTTGTTCAGTCAAAAATTACCGAATTTGAAATTGATTTTTTTTTAAATATTCATTATGCGGTTCTAAAACTCGTGGTTAATTTACTTTTCCTCATTTGAGGGGGTCTTACTATGGGTATTTTTTTTATTTTTTTTACTTTTTGCTTCTTTTTTTTTTTACACTTGTACTGTTCAGTCAAAAACTCTCTCTCTCCGGAGAAAGGCCTGGCTATTCATTGCTTGCGTTGAGAAACACGTGATGGTGTCTCCGCAGCTTACTTTACATGCATTTGCATATTTCCCATAAGGGATGGGGGCAGTGTTCTGGATCACTGCGTTGAGAAACACGTGATGGTGTCTCCGCAGTGTTGGATGTTTTGGTCTCCCCGAGGTCATTCATCTGTTCCTTCATAGCCTTTCACCAGGCACTGCTCCTAATAGCTAGTTTGTGGATGGATACCATGCTTGGCATAGGTGGTCTTCCTTTATTGGATATTCTCCTTTATTGGATGCTGCCCTTCCCGTGGTTGTTCCTTCCCGGAGAAAGGCCTGGCTATTCATTGCTTGCGTTGAGCAACACATGATGGTGTCTCCGCAGCTTACTTTACATGGATTTACACATACATACATTTTCAAATTACGATACTGCAGATGGACTCGCTTCCAGTATAGTTATGTGCAAAAAAATTTCCCTGCATCTTATTTACCCTGCTGCTCATATAGAAATAGTTCAATTCAGTTGTCAACATTTCACATTGTAAATGAAAAGATTTTCTTATTTTCCTTGTGTTAGCTGGTTCTCTTAGGGTATTGTCACACAGTGGCACTTTTGTCGCTACGACGGTACGATCCGTGACGTTCCAGCGATATCCATACGATATCGCTGTGTCTGACACGCAGCAGCGATCAGGGACCCTGCTGAGAATCGTACGTCTTAGCAGATCGTTTGGAACTTTATTTCGTCGCTGGATCGCCCGCTGTCATCGCTGGATCGTTGTGTGTGACAGCGATCCAGCGATGCGTTCGCTTGTAACCAGGGTAAACATCGGGTTACTAAGCGCAGGGCTTAGTGACATCGCCGCTGTGATCTGCTTTCACTTTACGGCGGCACTCAGTCAGAGCGGGAAGCAGACTGCAAGGGACCTGACGGACACCAGAAAGTGAGTATGTACTGTTTGTTTTTTTTTACTTTTACGCTGGTAACCAGGGTAAACATCGGGTTACTAAGCGCGGCCCAGCGACCTCGGCATTGTTGGTCGCTGGAGATCGGTCTGTGTGACAGCTCCCCAGCGACCACACAACGACTTTCCAACGATCACGGCCAGGTCGTATCGCTGGTCGTGATCGTTGGAAAGTTGCAAAGTGTGACAGTACCCTTAGGGTATGTGCACATGTTGCAGATTTGCCTGTGGAATTTTCTGTGCAGATTCTTGCCAGGAAACGCAGGTGTGGATTTGATGCGTTTTTGATGCTTTTTTTCATTCAGATTTGTGTGCCTTTTTGAAAGCTAAATCTACTGAACAAAAAAAAAGAATTTTGATGTCATTTCTTGTCCAACCTCTTCATTTACATACTCCATTGAAGAATAATGTTTACACACACCGAAAGATAGATAGATAGATAGATAGATAGATAGATATATGATAGATAGATAGTTAGATAGATAGATAGATAGATAGATAGATAGATAGATGCTAGATAGATAGATAGATAGATAGATAGATAGATAGATATATGATAGATAGATAGATATATGATAGATAGATAGATAGATAGATAGATCTATAGATAAATAGATAAATCTATAGATAGATAGATCTAGAGATAGATCGATCTATCTATCTATCTATCTATCTATCTATCTATCTATCTATCTTATATATCTATTTATCTATCTATCTTTCTGTGTGTATCTGTGTGTGCTTGAGAAAGGATTTGTTTTATCCGAAACGCTGCCACGTCACAGGGCATTAAAGTCCTCTTTTTTACATCTTTTTGTGCTGTTTCCCTTTTTGTTTACTCTCTGAAAGGCCATTGGAATGCTGGTCAGGGAAGCGTGCACGCTTTAAGGTATTTTTTCTGGTGCTGTTCCTCTTTTTCTACCTATCTATCTATAGATATATCTATCTATCTATTTATATATATATAGATATATCTATCTATATATCTATACATCTATCTATAGATATATCTATCCATATATCTATCTATAGATATATCTATCTATATGTATGGTAAAAAAGGAACAGCACAATAATTACTGGCGGGTGCCAGGCCTCCAGGCAAACAGTCTAATACTTGCCAAATCAAACAGAAGAAAAAAATGAAGGCAGCACTCCAATTGACAAAGGCTCAGGAGGAACCGAAACTTTGCCCAGGATGAGTGGGGAAGAATAAAGTTTTTCACTAGTGATGAGCGAATATACTCGTTACTCGAGATTTCCCAAGCACGCTCGGGGGTCTTCCGAGTATTTTTTAGTGCTCGGAGTTTTAGTTTTTAGTGCCGCAGCTGAATGATTTAAATCTGTTAGCCAGCATAAGTACATGTGGGGGTTGCCTGGTTGCTAGGGAATCCCCACATGTACTTATGCTGGCTAACAGATTTAAATCATTCAGCTGCGGCACTAAAAACTAAAACGCCGAGCACTAAAAAATGCTCGGGAAATCTCGAGTAACTATTTTTCACCTATCTATAGCTAAATCTATCCATCTATCTATCTATCTATCTATCTATCTATCTATCTATCTATCTATCTATCTATCTATCTATCTATCTATCGGTATATCTATAGATAGATATATCTATAGATAGATAGATAATGCGAAGCCCGATGTTTAGTGATAAACATAATAAAATGGTACTTAAAGAGTTAAATAAGGCTGCTTTCACACTAGCGTCGTACGACGCACGTCGCAATGCGTCGTTTTGGAGAAAAAACGCATCCTGCAAAATTGCCTGCAGGATGCGTTTTTTCTCCATACACTTGCATTAGCGACGCATTGCAACGGATTGACACACGTTGCATCCATCGTGCGACGGATGCGTCATGTTGTGGCGGACCGTCGGCACAAAAAAAGTTACATGTAACTTTTTTTGTGCGTCGTGTCCGCCATTTCCGACCGCGCATGCCTCCGCCTCCGCCCCCGCCTCCCCAGACATCACAATGGGCCAGCGGATGCATTGTAAAACTGTATCCGCTGCCCCCGTTGTGTTTTTTTTTCACAGTATGCGTTGGTACGTCGGCACGTCGCATTGCGACGTGCGTTGTACGACGCTAGTGTGAAAGTAGCCTAAAGACACACACATACACAAAATCTGCATTGGCCGGGGTCACACTTGAGAGAAACTCGCACGAGTCTCTCACCTCAATACCCAGCACTGCTGCCAGCACTGGGACTGGAGCGTTCAGCTACATAGAAATACATGCAGCTGCACACTCCGGTCCAAAGTGCCGGTGGCAGTGCCAAGTATTGAAGTGTGAGACTTGTGTGAGATTCTTGCAAATGTGACCCCTGACCTTAAATGCAATATCTGTTAAATTTAAAAAAATGGTGTGGGCTTCCACGCAATTATCAAGTTCAGAGTGGGAAAGCCAGCGACTGGGGGGCTGATGTTTGTAGCCAGGGAAAGGGTTAATACCCATGGATCTTCCCAGGCTATGAATCTCAGCCCGCAGCTGTATATTTAGCCTTTAACTGGCTATTAAAATAGGGGGACCCCCCAAAAAATGATGTGGGGTCCCTCTATAATTTATAGCTAGAAAGGCTATCCAGACAGCTGCGGGCTGATATTCATAGCCTAGAGAGGGGTCATGGATATTGGCCCCGTGGCTACAAATACCAGCTCCCAGCTGCATCAGAAATGGCGCCTCTCTCTATTCCCACTGCCCTGTAGCGGTGGCATGTGGGGTAATAAGGGGTTAATGTCACCTTTGCATTGTAAGGTGACATTAAGCCCGGTTAGTAATGGAGAGGCATCAATAAAATACCTATCCATTACTAATCCTATAGTAGTGAAAGAGATTAAAAAAAGACACAGCCAGAAAAAAGTATTTTAATATTCTTAATTTCACCATCTTACAACCACACCTAATTCCCTGAAGCCATCGATCACCTGCAAAAAATAAAAACTAATAAACCAACCGTATACTCCCTGTCCGATGTAGTCCAATTAATAACAAGTGTCCCACGATGATCTCCCCTATAGAACACTGACATCGGGTTATGTCACTGCTCTATAGGCCTCCCATGATATACAGACAGGAGATAATGCCTCCTGCAGTGCATCGCTGAAGAGGTTACCTGAGTTCACTCCCTCGCTTTAAGGCAATGCTGCTTGGGAATTTTCTCACACAGCATTGCCGGTGTGAAAATTAACTTAGGTGACCTCTCTCCTGGCAGCAGCGGAGGGATATACATTGTGGAGGATTACGCTCACTGTCAGTTCATGGCGGGGCCCCTGTAGAACGCTGACATCACCCGATATCACTGTTCTACATGGGAGATCATCGTGGGACACTCATTATTAACTGGACTATGTCGGAAAGGTAAATATAGGTTGTTTATTATGTTATTTTTATTACAGGAGAATCGAGGGCTTCAGGGACTAGGTGATTGGTGAGTATGTTATGTGTTGTATGTTATGTGTATGTACTGTATGTTATATTTCTGTATGTATAACATAGCCATTGTCTGATGGGATTACTGTTATGGTTCTCAATGGCAAGAGAACATAGCCCAGCAAACATACGAACTAGCTCTTGGAAGGATGGAAACTAAACTGACCATGAACTAAACCTGCCGCACAACTAACAGTAGCCGGGTAGCGTAGCCTGCGTTTTATCCCTAGACGCCCAGCGCCGGCCGGAGGACTAACTAATCCTGGCAGAGGAAAATATAGTCCTGGCTCACCTCTAGAGAAATTTCCCCGAAAGGCAGACAGAGGCCCCCACAAATATTGGCGGTGATTTTAGATGAAATGACAAACGTAGTATGAAAATAGGTTTAGCAAAATTGAGGTCCGCTTACTAGATAGCAGGAAGACAGAAAGGGCACTTTCATGGTCAGCTGAAAACCCTATCAAAATACCATCCTGAAATTACTTTAAGACTCTAGTATTAACTCATAACATCAGAGTGGCAATTTCAGATCACAAGAGCTTTCCAGACACAGAAACGAAACTACAGCTGTGAACTGGAACAAAATGCAAAAACAAACAAGGACTAAGTCCAACTTAGCTGGGAGTTGTCTAGCAGCAGGAACATGCACAGAAAGGCTTCTGATTACAATGTTGACCGGCATGGAAGTGACAGAGGAGCAAGGCTAAATAGCGACTCCCACATCCTGATGGAAACAGGTGAACAGAGAGGATGAAGCACACCAGTTCAATTCCACCAGTGGCCACCGGGGGAGCCCAAAATCCAATTTCACAACAGTACCCCCCCCTCAAGGAGGGGGCACCGAACCCTCACCAGAACCACCAGGGCGATCAGGATGAGCCCTATGAAAGGCACGGACCAAATCGGAGGCATGAACATCAGAGGCAGTCACCCAAGAATTATCCTCCTGACCGTATCCCTTCCATTTGACCAGATACTGGAGTTTCCGTCTGGAAACACGGGAGTCCAAGATTTTTTCCACAACGTACTCCAACTCGCCCTCAACCAACACCGGAGCAGGAGGCTCAACGGAAGGCACAACCGGTACCTCATACCTGCGCAATAATGACCGATGAAAAACATTATGAATAGAAAAAGATGCAGGGAGGTCCAAACGGAAGGACACAGGGTTAAGAATCTCCAATATCTTGTACGGGCCGATGAACCGAGGCTTAAACTTGGGAGAAGAAACCCTCATAGGGACAAAACGAGAAGACAACCACACCAAGTCCCCAACACAAAGCCGAGGACCAACCCGACGCCGGCGGTTGGCAAAAAGCTGAGTCTTCTCCTGGGACAACTTCAAATTGTCCACTACCTGCCCCCAAATCTGATGCAACCTCTCCACCACAGCATCCACTCCAGGACAATCCGAAGATTCCACCTGACCAGAAGAAAATCGAGGATGAAACCCCGAATTACAGAAAAAGGGAGACACCAAGGTGGCAGAACTGGCCCGATTATTGAGGGCAAACTCCGCTAAAGGCAAAAAAGCAACCCAATCATCCTGATCTGCAGACACAAAACACCTCAAATATGTCTCCAAGGTCTGATTCGTCCGCTCGGTCTGGCCATTAGTCTGAGGATGGAAAGCAGACGAGAAAGACAAATCTATGCCCATCCTAGCACAGAATGCTCGCCAAAATCTAGACACGAATTGGGTACCTCTGTCAGAAACGATATTCTCCGGAATACCATGCAAACGGACCACATTTTGAAAAAACAGAGGAACCAACTCGGAAGAAGAAGGCAACTTAGGCAGGGGAACCAAATGGACCATCTTAGAGAAACGATCACACACCACCCAGATGACAGACATCTTCTGAGAAACAGGAAGATCCGAAATAAAATCCATCGAGATGTGCGTCCAGGGCCTCTTCGGGATAGGCAAGGGCAACAACAATCCACTAGCCCGAGAACAACAAGGCTTGGCCCGAGCACAAACGTCACAAGACTGCACGAAGCCTCGCACATCTCGAGACAGGGAAGGCCACCAGAAGGACCTTGCCACCAAATCCCTGGTACCAAAGATTCCAGGATGACCTGCCAACGCAGAAGAATGAACCTCAGAAATGACTTTACTGGTCCAATCATCAGGAACAAACAGTCTACCAGGTGGGCAACGATCAGGTCTATCCGCCTGAAACTCCTGCAAGGCCCGCCGCAGGTCTGGAGAAACGGCAGACAATATCACTCCATCCTTAAGGATACCTGTAGGTTCAGAATTACCAGGGGAGTCAGGCTCAAAACTCCTAGAAAGGGCATCCGCCTTAACATTCTTAGAACCCGGCAGGTAGGACACCACAAAATTAAACCGAGAGAAAAACAACGACCAGCGCGCCTGTCTAGGATTCAGGCGTCTGGCGGACTCAAGATAAATTAGATTTTTGTGGTCAGTCAATACCACCACCTGATGTCTAGCCCCCTCAAGCCAATGACGCCACTCCTCAAAAGCCCACTTCATGGCCAAAAGCTCCCGATTCCCAACATCATAATTCCGCTCGGCGGGCGAAAATTTACGCGAGAAAAAAGCACAAGGTCTCATCACGGAGCAATCGGAACTTCTCTGCGACAAAACCGCCCCAGCTCCGATTTCAGAAGCGTCGACCTCAACCTGAAAAGGAAGAGCAACATCAGGCTGACGCAACACAGGGGCGGAAGAAAAGCGGCGCTTAAGCTCCCGAAAGGCCTCCACAGCAGCAGGGGACCAATCAGCAACATCAGCACCCTTCTTAGTCAAATCAGTCAATGGTTTAACAACATCAGAAAAACCAGCAATAAATCGACGATAAAAGTTAGCAAAGCCCAAAAATTTCTGAAGACTCTTAAGAGAAGAGGGTTGCGTCCAATCACAAATAGCCTGAACCTTGACAGGATCCATCTCGATGGAAGAGGTGGAAAAAATATATCCCAAAAAGGAAATCTTTTGAACCCCAAAAACGCACTTAGAACCCTTCACACACAAGGAATTAGACCGCAAAACCTGAAAAACCCTCCTGACCTGCTGGACATGAGAGTACCAGTCATCCGAAAAAATCAAAATATCATCCAGATACACAATCATAAATTTATCCAAATAATCACGGAAAATGTCATGCATAAAGGACTGAAAGACTGAAGGGGCATTTGAAAGACCAAAAGGCATCACCAAATACTCAAAGTGGCCCTCGGGCGTATTAAATGCGGTTTTCCACTCATCCCCCTGCTTAATTCGCACCAAATTATACGCCCCACGAAGATCTATCTTAGAGAACCACTTGGCCCCCTTTATGCGAGCAAACAAATCAGTCAGCAGTGGCAACGGATATTGATATTTAACCGTGATTTTATTCAAAAGCCGATAATCAATGCACGGCCTCAAAGAGCCATCTTTCTTAGCCACAAAGAAAAAAACGGCTCCTAAGGGAGATGACGAAGGACGAATATGTCCCTTTTCCAAGGACTCCTTTATATATTCTCGCATAGCAGCATGTTCAGGCACAGACAGATTAAATAAACGACCCTTAGGGTATTTACTACCCGGAATCAAATCTATGGCACAATCGCACTCCCGGTGCGGAGGTAATGAACCAAGCTTAGGTTCTTCAAAAACGTCACGATATTCAGTCAAGAATTCAGGAATCTCAGAGGGAATAGATGATGAAATGGAAACCACAGGTACGTCCCCATGCGTCCCCTTACATCCCCAGCTTAACACAGACATAGCTTTCCAGTCAAGGACTGGGTTATGAGATTGCAGCCATGGCAATCCAAGCACCAACACATCATGTAGGTTATACAGCACAAGAAAGCGAATAATCTCCTGGTGATCCGGATTAATCCGCATAGTTACTTGTGTCCAGTATTGTGGTTTATTGCTAGCCAATGGGGTGGAGTCAATCCCCTTCAGGGGTATAGGAGTTTCAAGAGGCTCCAAATCATGCCCACAGCGTTTGGCAAAGGACCAATCCATAAGACTCAAAGCGGCGCCAGAGTCGACATAGGCATCCGCGGTAATAGATGATAAAGAACAAATCAGGGTCACAGATAGAATAAACTTAGACTGTAAAGTGCCAATTGAAACAGACTTATCAAGCTTCTTAGTACGCTTAGAGCATGCTGATATAACATGAGTTGAATCACCGCAATAGAAGCACAACCCATTTTTTCGTCTTAAATTCTGCCGTTCACTTCTGGACAGAATTCTATCACATTGCATATTCTCTGGCGTCTTCTCAGTAGACACCGCCAAATGGTGCACAGGTTTGCGCTCCCGCAGACGCCTATCGATCTGGATAGCCATTGTCATGGACTCATTCAGACCCGCAGGCACAGGGAACCCCACCATAACATCCTTAATGGCATCAGAGAGACCCTCTCTGAAATTCGCCGCCAGGGCGCACTCATTCCACTGAGTAAGCACAGCCCATTTACGGAATTTCTGGCAGTATATTTCAGCTTCGTCTTGCCCCTGAGATAGGGACATCAAGGCCTTTTCCGCCTGAAGTTCTAACTGAGGTTCCTCATAAAGCAACCCCAAGGCCAGAAAAAACGCATCCACATTGAGCAACGCAGGATCCCCTGGAGCCAATGCAAAAGCCCAATCCTGAGGGTCGCCCCGGAGCAAAGAAATCACAATCCTGACCTGCTGAGCAGGATCTCCAGCAGAGCGAGATTTCAGGGACAAAAACAACTTGCAATTATTTTTGAAATTTTGAAAGCAAGATCTATTCCCCGAGAAAAATTCAGGCAAAGGAATTCTAGGTTCAGATATAGGAACATGAACAACAAAATCTTGTAAGTTTTGAACTTTCGTGGTGAGATTATTCAAACCTGCAGCTAAACTCTGAATATCCATTTTAAACAGGTGAACACAGAGCCATTCCAGGATTAGAAGGAGAGAGAGAGAGAAAGGCTGCAATATAGGCAGACTTGCAAGAGATTCAATTACAAGCACACTCAGAACTGAGAAAAAAAAAAAAAAAAAATTTTCAGCAGACTTCTCTTTTCTCTCCTTTCTCTGTCAATTAATTTAACCCTTGTGGCCGGTCAAACTGTTATGGTTCTCAATGGCAAGAGAACATAGCCCAGCAAACATACGAACTAGCTCTTGGAAGGATGGAAACTAAACTGACCATGAACTAAACCTGCCGCACAACTAACAGTAGCCGGGTAGCGTAGCCTGCGTTTTATCCCTAGACGCCCAGCGCCGGCCGGAGGACTAACTAATCCTGGCAGAGGAAAATATAGTCCTGGCTCACCTCTAGAGAAATTTCCCCGAAAGGCAGACAGAGGCCCCCACAAATATTGGCGGTGATTTTAGATGAAATGACAAACGTAGTATGAAAATAGGTTTAGCAAAATTGAGGTCCGCTTACTAGATAGCAGGAAGACAGAAAGGGCACTTTCATGGTCAGCTGAAAACCCTATCAAAATACCATCCTGAAATTACTTTAAGACTCTAGTATTAACTCATAACATCAGAGTGGCAATTTCAGATCACAAGAGCTTTCCAGACACAGAAACGAAACTACAGCTGTGAACTGGAACAAAATGCAAAAACAAACAAGGACTAAGTCCAACTTAGCTGGGAGTTGTCTAGCAGCAGGAACATGCACAGAAAGGCTTCTGATTACAATGTTGACCGGCATGGAAGTGACAGAGGAGCAAGGCTAAATAGCGACTCCCACATCCTGATGGAAACAGGTGAACAGAGAGGATGAAGCACACCAGTTCAATTCCACCAGTGGCCACCGGGGGAGCCCAAAATCCAATTTCACAACAGATTACTTTCCCATCATAGGCAATGCTGTCACTAGGAGCTATCATTGCCAGATGGGAGCAGTACTCCCATCAGACAATGGCTGCTTACACAGACATGCACACACACAGGGACAAACGCACAGACACGCACACACACAGGGACACACACACAGACACATACATGCATTCCCCCGCACACACTATACATGCATATAGCTCCGCCCACACTCCACACACTCCCTCATCCCGATCTGCAGCATTTCATCCACAGCTAAACTGCAGATCTTTTTTACATGTGCCTGACTCAATGGAAGTCAATGGGTGCAGAAATGCTGCAGATCCGCTAAAAAATTGACATGCTGCACAAAAATAAAACTGCGATTCCGCGTTTTTTTCCAAAGCATGTGCACAGCAAATATCAATTTCACTACCAGTGGCTGTACACTACACTGCAGATTTGATGTGAATCCATGCTGCCAAAAATGCCATGGAAATGGATCAAAATCCACAATATGTGCGCATAGCCTTACTGTGTAATGCCGACCTGAAAAGAGCACTAATAAATTCTGTCTGACAAATGTGCTTGTTTTACTGTGGGCTATCTTATGCTAAAGGGTGGTGTTTTCTCTGAACTTATCAGTAGACAATTACCATACTAGTCTTTTCAGTTACTTCACTTTCAGTACAGCTGGAGAAAACACAGAGAGAGCACATGTCCTTCTTCTCCTCTCGCTTCCTCAAACTCAATGTGGACAAATCTGAACTCATCATCTTTCCTCCATCTCATAGATCTTCTTTACCTGACTTATCTATCACAATTAATGACATTACGCTTTCCCCCGTACTAGAAGTCCGCTTCCTCGGAATAACCCTTGACTCTGCCCTGTCCTTCAAACCGCACATCCAAGCTCTTTCCACCTCCTGTCACCTCCAGCTCAAAAATATCTCCAGAATCCATCCTTTCCTCAACCGTCAATCTACTAAAATGCTTGTGCATGCCCTCATCATCTCCGGCCTTGACTACTGCAACATCCTTTTCTGTGGCCTCCCTGCTAACACCCTTGCACCTCTCCAGTCCATCCTTAACTTTGCTGCCCGACTAATTCATCTCTCTCCTCGCTTCTCCTCCGCTTCCCCCCTCTGCAAATCTCTTCACTGGCTCCCATTCCCTCAGCGTATCCAGTTCAAATGACTAATACTAACCTTTGAAGCCATACATAACCTGTCTCCTCCATATATCTCTGAACTAATCCCCTGATATCTTCCCTCACATAATCTCTGATCCTCCCAAGACCTCCTTTCTCTCCTCTACACTTATTCCCTCCTCACCCAACTGCCTCCAAGACTTCTCCCGATTATCCCCCATTTTCTGGAACTCTTTGCCCCAACACGTCCGACTATCAACCACATTCGGATCCTTCAGACGGAACCTGAAAACCCACCTCTTTAGGAAAGCCTACAGCCTGCACTGACCCAGCTGCCTCCTCACCACTACCGAAGCTACCGCCTCACCAACACTGTAGCTCCTGCAACCCTCAACCTATTGTCTCCTTCTCCACCATCATGTAGAATGCAAGCCCACAAGGGCTGGATCCTCACCCCTCTGTATCAGTCTGTAATTGTTAGTTTGCTTAGTGTAAGTGATATCTGTAATTTAGATGTAACCTCTTCTCATGTACAGCACCATGGAATCATGTAGATTGTGAGCCTTCGCGGGCAGGGTCCTCACTCCTCCTGTACCAGTTATGACTTGTATTGTTTAAGATTATTGTACTTGTTTTTATTATGTATACCCCTCCTCACATGTAAAGCGCCATGGAATATATGGCGCTATAACAATAAATAATAATAATAATAATAATAATAATCAATGGTGCTATATAAATCAATAATAATAATAATAATAATAATAATATATAGACGTCAGAACTCTGAAAACTCATCTTTATAGGTATTTAGCAGATAAATTATTCTTTTATTCTCAAATTATTCAATTCTTTTGATTAGATTGTATAGTGTAAAGCAGCATTTTTTTTTGCTCAGCCATTGGTTGATTACTGTGTCATGATGTAAGTTTATAGTTTATAGTTCTATGTTATATTTTACTAAGGATACAACAGTAGTTTCTTACGTTCCCAAAAAACACAAACGGGTCATTCTGATGAGCACAATGCACCATGATAGTGCAATCAGTAATCGAGACGACAGAAAGCCAGAGATGATTTTACATTACAAAGCCACAAAAGGGTCAATTGATACTCTAGATCAACTCATAGGAACTTACACCTGTAAACGCAAAACAAATCGGTGGCTAATGGTTGTTTTTTACAACATTCTTGATATGTCGGCATACGATGCATTCGTATTGTGGCGTGAAATAGACCCAAATTGGAAAAAAAATAAACTATATAAAAGTTAAATTTTTATAGAGGAGTTGGGAAAATCACTGGTTATCCCATATATCGAAGAAAGAAAAGTAACACCCAGAGATGATGGAGTGGCAGCCATTGTCCACAGGATCCAACATCATGCTAAAGGAAGTGAACCAACAGCTTCCAAAAGCACAGCTACGATACCCACGGCCTCCAACAGCAACGCAGCCAGCTTCAAACTGAAACTATGCGCCTTCTGTCCAACATCAAGTAGTCACAAAACAAATGTGGTATGTTTCAGTTGTGCAAAGTACTTATGCAAAAGACATGTAAATTATACTTGTGATGAATGCAAACCGTAAGTTTAGCACCGTGAACCTTATTTATAATTTTATATAGATAAAACTGAACTTTTTATTTTTTCTGTTTTTTTTTTTAGAAAAAATATATTTACATATACAGTTTGATCCTATTAGTTATAGTTTACAGTTATATAAAAAAATGTTTTTATGTGCAAATGTGCATGAATATTGCAATAAGGCCATGTAACATTTTTTGAGAAAAATAAATAAGTTTTTGATTTCATTTTTCATTTGTTTATGAACAACCATGTTCTTATACAGTGTAATAATGCAACAGATGTTCAAATAAAACACTTAAATTAGCTAAAAATCCAGTCAAAAATGACGGGAACGTTATAAGTGTCTAGTAGACCTGAACAGAACAGCAGGGTTTAAGGAATAACACACGAGACAGATCTGAGTTTTTTGCCTCGGAACCTCCAACCAGGCATGGTCATGTGTGATAATGGGCATAACCTGGCGGCTCTGAAGCTTGGCAAGCTCACACACGTACCATGCTTGGCACATGTGCTCAGCTTGGTAGTTTATCTTTTTCTGAAAACATACCCAGATTCGCCAGAGCTTCTGGTTAAGGCCCCTTTCACTCATCAGTTTTTTGCTCTCAGTCGCAATCCGTCGAATTTTGAAAAAAACTGATGCAGCCGGATCCGGTTTTTTCTCGTAGACTTGTATTAGCGATGGATTGAGACAGATGGCCTCACGTTTCATCCGTCACTCGCCGGATCCATCAAAAATTGTTTGTCCAGCGGCTGGAGACAACGGACAAGTAACGTTTTTTGTGTACATCGAAAAAACGAACAGCGACGGATCTGTCGCCGGTCGTCGTTTGCTCGAATGGAAGCCTATGGGCACCAGATTCCGTTATTTGACGGATTCTTCTTTTTTTAACTGAGCATGCTCCGATTTATTTAGGATCCAATTAGCCCGATCCGCTAGTTGGATCCGTCGAAACAAAGAATATGTCGCATCAGTTTTTCCCAATCTGCGATGGATCCGTTGATCCATTGAGCCAACGGATTGTGACTGACGGCAAAAAACTGATGTGTGAAAGGGCATAAGGTATGGCACATCAGCACCCATTTCCAAAAATCAGCTACAGCTGCACTGGCAGCACTACAGCAAAACTTACAAGTGCCAGCTCACTGACTGGTGTGCGATATTATCGTGCACTGGAACTCCACACTGCACATGCTGGCAAGGTTTTGTGAGCACAAGAGGACAGTGATTGAGAACCAGCTCCAACACATCTGTCAGCATTCTGGTCAGCCTTCGCACATAACAACTGAAGACTGGGCATGAATGTCTGACATTTGTGCACTTCTCCAAGACTTTGAGGACTACACAAAGATTGTGAGCGGCGATGACACCATTCAGCACAACTATCACTCTTCTGTGCCTACATAAACAATCGCTGCTCACAATTAAACATGAAGCTTTACATGTGGAGCAGCTGGGTATGGATAAAGGCATAGCACAGAGACATTGTAGCCAGCTCATCTGCTCAGCATATCAATGAGGAGGTGGACACTGAGAAGGAGGAAGAGAAGGAACAGGAGTTAGTGGCTAGCTCAACAGAGGCTAGTAGCCACACAATTTTTGTCCCGTCTCTCCTACATGGATGGGCTGAGGATGGGAATGAGGAGGAGGAGAAGATGGAGAGTCATCATGGTGGAGACAGGGAAATGATGGCTGCATGGAACTGGACACATATGGCCGATTTTATGTACCGCTGTCTTTCCCATTACATTCTTCTTGGCCAAAAAAGAGTACTGGTTGTTCACCCTGCTAGACCCATGCTACAAGGAGAACTTTGTATCTCTTCTTCATGATGTGGAGAGGTCTTTTAAAATACTGCTATACCAGAATGCCATTGTGGAAAATATGTTGAAAAAATTCCCATCAGACAACCCAACCAAGAAGTAGAGACCAGAGAGACACACATTAGAGGCAGGAGTACACTGTAAGAGGTGTGGGCAAATTTTGTGACACCAACCCAGGGTTTGATGACCAGGTATTTTTGACAAGGAGGGAAACATTTTTAAAGATGGTCAAGCAATACCTGGCCAACTAAACCAACGTACTCCCTAATTCCTCTGCCACTTTATTGGGTCTAAAAGCTGGATACCTGGCATGAGCTGTCCCTCTATGCCTTGGAGGTGTTATGGTGCCCTGCTGCAAGCATCTTGTCTGAGGGTATTTTTAGTGCTGCTGGGGGAGGGTAATAACAGACAGGCACCTTAGCGTTTCAACAGACAATGCAGACAGGACACTCTCATAAAAATGAACAAAGCATGTATTAGCCCACACTTTTCCACACCACCAGATGACAGCAGCACATAAAATGTTTTTAATACGCAATATTTTAATGAGGCCCACCAGTTGTTATTTTTCAGGGGTCTATGGATGACCCTCCTCATAACTTCAGTCTGGCTTTGCATTTTCTGCAAAGTTTTTAAGGCATTTTAAGTACATCAACTACACTTTCAAAACATTTGAGTTCAAAAATTTTAATAGATTCAATGGATCATCCTTACAGTTTAACACGGTTATTGTTGCATTACAGTGGAATGTAAAACGTACAAAAAGTGTAGAAAAATATTTCATGATAAGACTACTCATCCATACAGTATTATGTGCTTTCTGTCACATTTTGGTGGTATATAACAGTACAAAAAAGAGTTTGAACATTTTGTTTGTTTGTTACCATTTCTTACCCATACTATTCCGTTTTCTGGGGCACATTTTTGTGATATATAACACTCAAAAACAGTGTTTAAAAATGTTGCTGGGTTACATTACTCAGCCATATAGCATTAAGTGGTCCTGGGTATATTTTGTTGGTATATAACAGTAAAAAAATTATTTAAAATTTTATCGCTATTTTATTGCTCACCCATAGACAATTTCATGGTCTGGAGTACATTTCCTTGGTATATGACCCTTAAAAAACATAATCGTAATTGTAAACGTAATAAAAATGTAATCAGTATTATATTGCTCATCCACAGGGTATTACATCTTCTTGGGTAAATTTCATTGCTATATAAGCATCAAAAAATTGTTCAAAATGTGATCAATTTTATACTGATTACCTAAAGGGAAGTACATCTTCTTGGGCACATTTCGTTGCTTTAAGAGCCTCAAAAAACTTGTTAAAAATGTATTGGTATTATATTGCACACCCATAGACTATTCCATGATTTGGAGTACAGTTAGTTGGCATTTAACCCTCAAAAAACTTGTTCAAAATGTTAGCGTTGTTATTTTGATCACCCATAGACTATTCTATGGTCTGGAGTAGAGATGAGCGAATTTGTTCGGAAAGCGTTCGCCAATCTCAAATTCAGCACGAATGTAGCATATTTGGATTCATGTTAATTTTTTTCCTCAAAGTCAGCAAAATTCGGTCACAGTTCGGTAAATGATCGCATTTCAACTAATGCTTTTGTTAGGGCTTTGGCTACGATAGCGATTCTGTATGATAAGTGTGGGGGGATGTGTTTTATGAGGAGAGGGAGTGTGTATAGGTCAGAGGAGTGGTGAAGTGTAATTTTTTTTTCCTATCCTGGCCTTTTTTGAGACCACAAAGGATGACACAACTCACTTTATCTGCCAAATTTTCCAAAAATGACTCAGTAGAGGATAAAATTACAATAATTTGACTAGTACATGCATGAACTGGCACATGCGAGATCAACATGCCTTAGTCTGGTAATCACGCTGCTCTAAAATGTGGACTATTGTGCCCCGCTAACTACCAGTCATCCCATCACCAGGGCAAGATATCTCACACAGGTCTCCAGCCGCACAACCTCCACTTGTTTACCCCCCTATAGATGGGGTGAGCGAGAGCTCATCAGCTGTTACAGAAGTTGAGTCACCTGCTGTTTTTGTTTCATTGAACACAACACATCTTTCTTAGTCTACTATAACAACTTCACCTGTACCTCACTCACAGTCCAGCAGTTTGTCCTGTTCACCCTACTCCACCCTCTCCCAGCACAGCAGCCAGCTCTTGGTCTTGCAGTTGTGGTCACATAAAAGAATGTTTCTTCCTACACATGCCAAAGCTAAGAGCTTGAACTCTACCATCTCCAATCTGTTAGCCACGGAAATCCTGCATTTCTGCTTGGTGGATACAGACGATTTCCAAAAGTTGATGGCCATCACAGTCCCCCAGTACTAGTTGCCCAGTTACCATTACTCCTCTAAGTAAGCTGTGTTGGAGCATATCATATACATAGGGATAGGGAATTTAGATTGTGAGCCCCAATGGGGACAGTGATGATAATGTGTGCAAACTGTAAAGCACTGCGGAATATGTTAGTGCTATATAAAAATAAAGATTATTATTATTACTATTATTATAGACATCACTAGTGATGATTGAATAGTGAAATATTCGAATTCAGGAAAATCGGCAAGAATAATTTCTAATATCTGTGTATTCGTACCGAACAACGAATCCAATGCAAGTCAATGGGAAAGCCGAATATTTTTCAGTTGGACAAATAGGTCTGGGGGCATAGGAAAAAAAGCTGAAATTGATGGAAAAGAACTAATACTAAATGGCAACAGCATGGAGAAGATGTCTGCATGTGTTTCTGACTCACATATGGTATCTGGGAATAATGTTGTCAGACTATTGCACCGGTGTTATGGAATTTTCAAAAGACCTACCAAACCAAACCTAATTTTTTTTAAAAGGGAAAAATGCTAAGAAACATTTTCTCCATCATAACTACATGTATATAAGGCAAAATAGGAAAAAAAAAAAACCTCCACTTTAGCATATGTTCACACTGAGCTTTTGGCTTTATTTTTTTCCTTTAACATTAGTGAGGGCTCTCACTCCTACATTTGGGAGGTCCCTCCCTCCTTCCAATTTGTTAGTAAAATAGTGGAATACATATCCCCCATCCCTTTACAATGCCATTTCAAACATGCCCATTTGAATTTTGGGCTTTGCCCGCCACCACCACCATGTCCACCCCCATGTCATTATGTGGCCATCACTTACAATTTGCAGAGTGCCAGCAGGTGCCGTGAAACCTGAGTTTGGTAAGGGCCCTCAGATGGCCCTGTATTATACATTTTGGAGAGTTATCACTCCTACATTCGGGAGGTCCCTCCCTCATGCTAAATAGTTAGCAAGATAGTGGAATACATATTCCCCATCCCTTTAAAATGCCATTTCAAACATTCCCATTTGAATTTTGGGCTTTGCCTGCCAACACCACCATGTCTACCGCCATGTCATTATGCGATCCTCGCTTTTAGTTTTCAGAGAGTCACCAGGTGCTGTGAAACCTGCATTTTGTAATGCGCACAGTTCATTTTTGCCACCGGATCCCAATGGAACCACTGTCATAGCAGGTGAAGCCGCCCTAAGGTGAATATAATACAGGAGTTGGGGAGCTGTATGATCAATGTCAGGAAATTGGATTCTACCAGACACCAAAAGCATTAGAATTAAATTCGGAATACAGTGTATGCAAGTGAGGGCCTGTACTGTGGTCAGTCTGTCAGGCCTGAAACCCATGTCACGAACATGTACAAGCCTCATTTTACTTGGAAGCAGTCTCCTCAAGGGAAAGAGACAGGAGTGCCATTGACTAATCTGCACAAGACCAAGCACTTCTTCTGGAAACTACTCAACCAGGCAGAATGTATGTATTGCACGGTGTTGAGCAACAATGGAGTAATTACAGACATGTGCCAGAGAGTGTAGAGGTCTTTGGATTTTATTACTCAGGTGACAGGCAGTGCTTTAGAGCACTAAAGGCCTTAGCGTGGAAATTATCATGTTCCAATATGTGGATTGCTGCGGCCTGAATAGGTGTCACGGGGGTACTGGGTAGACTACAGCTGATTACCTGGGCCCCTGCAATATCCCTCAGACTAGGGAAACCATGCCTGTCCCTCTCCAGAGTTTACACTGAAGGTGTGCATGTCTGGGCCGCCAGGCCTGACCCTGACTCCTGATTCAGTACTAAGCTGAAACCACCACCCGCCACCCAGTGATAAAACCTCTCACCAACCCCTACAGAAAGCACAGACAGGGAAAACTAAAAATGTACCACACCGCAGAGACACAGGAAAACACTATAATGCGGAATTACCGCTGTCTGTCGAACGCTCTAGTGTGAATAGCGTCCGACATGACAATAGGTCTGTGGAGTGTACTTACCCAGTCTCTTAGACGTGCTTAAAATGTACAGAAACTGGACACTACTCCACTACCATTTTTTTGTAAGGACCCAAATGTAGAAAATGAAAGGGAAGCGCCAGTTTAATAAAGAGACAGAAGTCTCATTTAGGATCCTGGAAAAATCAGCAATGGTCTTTGTACAGCATCGGACAATGTAAAGTGCTAATGAATATGTATGCCCTATCTAACTAACAATTCGTGAACAGACATATATGCTGACAAGGGACAACTGAACTCTGCGCAGGCTGGTTTTGTATATGCTGGTACTACATAATATTATTTCCCTCTACAAATAGCTGATTTTTATATATTGGTACTGGATGAAATCCTCCTTATTTCACCCTAATCCTACAGTCTGTTCATAATACTGGAGCGCCCGCCAGAGCCGTGGGGTACTCGGTACCGGGCCAGTCAGGTCTTAAAGGGGTGGTCACAGCAGCTGTGACCCGGTCCTTGGCCCAAGGTGTCCGTGGGAAAATATGTGTGAAGTAAGGGGAATGAGGATTGTAGAGGATTAAGGGAATAATGTTCGTGAATCCACCTGTGGTGTTTGGTCAGTGTGATTGTTCAGACCCTCTGAAACTGGTGGTATGGCAGCAAGGTTGTTTCAGCTCACCACAGGCTGTGCTTAGTTACAGGGCAGATGTAAAGACTCGAGGCAAAAGGATAGTGATTTGTAGTGGTGCTGAGCAGATGACACAGAAATAACTTTCAGGACACAGCAGGATGCAGTTTTCCAGATTTTACTCACAGATTCCAGGGTGCACACGCCTGCTTGGTGCTGTGTCCTCCAGGCAGGGGATCCAGCCAACTACCAAGTAGATTGGTGACACTTGCCCAGGACTCCTCTCTATGTTCCTCACCTGGCTGTCTCCCTACACTGGTGTCCTCCTCTCCTGCCTGATGTCTTCACCCACAGGGTCCCATGCCAGCAGCCTGGAACCTGGTCAGGCGACATCCTCAGCATTCCCTGGGTCCTATGCAGCTGCTTTTTTGGCAAAGTATGGGTGGTGTTAGGGTGTAGCACTTAAAGATACTACACAGCCTCCGGCTTGCTAGCTGAGCCTGATGGTACTTTCCTAGTCTTGAGGGTCGGTTCCCCACCCTGTGACCTGGTCCCTCTACCCGATGGCTGTCGGCGTGGAACGAGCCCCACAGGTAGTTTAGTCACTACCCATGCCTCTGGAACCTTTTCAGTCCTCCCAGGAACTTCCTTCTTTCCTCTCCCTCTTGTCTTGCTTTTTCTGTCAGCTCTCTCTAGCTGACCCACTTTTGCAACTCTCTCCTCCTCACCCTCCTCAGAGCAACTCTCTCTTCTAGAAACTTCTTCTTTCTACCTCACCTAATAAACCCCTCCCCTTTTCCTACCTCCTACACCCATCCCCATCACTTAACGCCCTACAGCCAGGGATGAGACCTTCCATGTGTCCTAATTTCAGTGCTAAGTGTTGGATGCGAGTGTAAGAGTCCCGGGCAGTGTCCCCTCCTTACCTGAGAGTGGAATACCACACTTCTGGATGAAGTGCAGTACCTTTGTGGTGACTGGACCCTCAGGGGCACCACAATACTAGCTGCTATACAACCCAGTGGAAAATAGTAGAGATCTGCACTATGTACTTGCAATGATAAGAACATCCAGGTGCCTGCCTTTCACCCTCCCTACTATTAAATACTATTAAATCTCCCCCTACTTAAGTCCCCGCCTAACAAACAAATAATCTCTTTTCAATCCAGCTCATAAAAGGGCTTTTTGGAAATTAATACTACAACTTTCTATCACTCTCCCTATGCTCCTTTCTCCCTACGCTGAAACTATGCTTTCCCTTCGCTGTTTCCAGCTGCAATGTGTGCAAGATGGCGCCAGCAACCTTTAAATATCCCCTATGATGCTGGAAGGCCAGCCCATCACGGTAATGCCACACCAAAGATGGAATTACTGTGATTGGCAAGCCAGCCCAGCATGTTCATTGGCTGCAAATACAGCGCCAAACATGCTGGGCGGGTCACCCAAATATACTGATGCGAATACCTAATTACCCGCTGAGTAATGAATAGCCCAAATACCGTACTATTCTTGTGAGTAATGAATAGCACGAAATGTATTTGCTCATCACTACCAAACATGCATATTTACTAAGTTGTGCCAGATCAGGACTAGGCTCCCTGACACTTTTCCCCCTACCCCTTCTTCTAACTGTTACCCAGCTACCTATTTCCGCATCCTGATCTTCCCCATCTACACGCTGCTCTATATCACTGACCCCAGCCAGAGCATGCTCAGTGAGCGCTAAACTTCTCTCCAGGTTTGTAATGCTGCTGAGTGTTCCAAGTTGCATATTTACATCCGATACCTGGGCTTCCAAATATGTAACTCACTGACATTGAGCGAAGACATATTCACCATCAAACGGCTGTTCAAGGCATGCATACATCTCACAAGATGCACACCTGGTTGCATTGTCCATGGAGCACAAACTAAATGGGGATAGACAGTACAGATAAAAGCAGAAAGCAATGGAAAACTAGCAAGGAAAGTACCAAACTATGCTCTTATGTTAAACTATGATATTGTGTTTAAATATGCACTTATCTGCAGCCCCACATTTAAAATGCAGCCCCCGCTTTGCTCAGCTACCCTTGCTTAGGATCTGTGGAACATGTAGTTCTCCAACCATCAATGAACAGGTGTGGCTACTGTGAACACTTAAATCTAGCTATAAGAAAATTATTGATATACTTTTGACATACCACAAATGTCACAGTATTTAATACCCATTTAATTTTTATTGGGGCCCCAGATTGGTTTAGTATGACAATGTGGCTCTTAAAAAAGGTTGTGCACCCCTACTCTAGTGCATACATCACAAAGGCTACACCAAGACTCTAATATATATATCACATTACTGAAACTGCTGCATATGTCACATAGGAAACACTGAAACTTTGATGTATACCTCTCATAAGATACATTGAGACTCTGCTGTATACATCAGAATTTCTCAACTTAAATCCTCAAAGCTGCCCAACAGGCAACAAATCATTTGTTCAGACTGGCCTTCCACCTCAACGGTTTAACCTAACTATCCCTGTGTGGCCCGCTCAAAAAAACTTAAACCATAACCAGGTTCCTCGCATCATGTTCTCATACACTTTATACAGTTAATAGCCCTCTGTGTCTGTACTGTTACATATTTAGGCTGATAACTGGTTCATGCAGCTTTACATGAACACCCGAGCCTTACACTATGGTTGGTCCGAACAACGAAAGCAACTGTTACCATCCACCTCTCGTGTCTCCCCTTTTCATCATAGTTTGTAAGCTGGCGAGCAGGGCCCTCATTCCTCCTGGTATCTATTTTGAACTGTGATTTCTGTTATGCTGTAATGTCTATTGTCTGTACAAGTCCCCTCCATAATGTAAAGCGCTGCGGAATATGTTGGTGCTATATAAATAAAATTATTATTATTATTATGTGTGTGGATATTCTGTAGAGAGAATCTGTGTCAATTTCTAAAGACCTGCCAATGATTCCAAGGACATCCTGAAAACTGGACCTGGTCTTGAGGACTGGAGTTGAGAATCAAACGTATTCATCAAATAGGATACACTGGCAATCTGCTGTGTACATCACATAGGGTACAAAGAGACTCTGCCATGTATATCTCATACGATATATGACCAATAATGTTCCAGGTGAGTGATGAGAGACAAATCCAGAGATGATATAATTCATAGCCAGACTTCCTATAAAGAAGGCAGGAATGGGCCCTTGCCATCTCTGCCTTCCTGAATGCCAAATATAGCACTTCCCCCTCCAATCCTAACAATCATGTGATCAACAGATACCTTTAAAGAGCAGTGGCTGCTGTGTCCTAACTGAACCAGATCAACTCTGTTCAATCAAGAGGATGAATTTACCCTGTACCTGGGACTTGTTTGCCAGCCTCAGTTATAGGGTAAATCAGATATATTGTATTTAAGTGTTTTAATGTCTTGAATTACCTTATGGGTTCCCAGTGTCTGAAATAAATGAAAAAAAAAAGAAACATATAAAAGAAGCGGAAAAATATAAAAAAAAGAAAGTTGCTGCCATTCCCTGCTCATATGATAAAAAAAATATTAAAATAATTGTTACATAAATGGAAAACAATTTAAAATGTATTTTCGCCATCTTTTATGGCCATAATAAATGTTAAAAAATGAGAAAAACAGAAACATTTTCTCTATATATTCTCCAAAATATCAGCAACAAGAAAAAAAAGACTATAAAAATGAACAAAAATTAGGAACTATGTATTACAAAATAGGCAAAGATTATATGAAAGTCTGAACAAGAAATTTTTTTGGAGCTCTTAAAACCGCATGTTCGAGTAAACCCTAAAATGTGTCTATAAATGTGTAAAAATATGAGGTTTCGAATGGCTTATTGATCCATTGGTCACAAAGACAAGGAATAAATCTATTTCTGGATAGGAAATTGCTACTTGAGGAGCAACTAGTGCAGTTATAAAACTAAACAATAGCTTCTCCAGTATCCTCCTTCACACCCACAATCACACAATCATAAAACTCCCAATGAACACTTTATAAAATGTGTTTTGTTGCAATAGACTTCCCCTTAAAATTAGTTTTAAACTTTCACAGATGTACAAATACTGTGGCCAAACCTTTAGAGATACTGCCCATTCCTCTCTGTCAGATCTGGTAGGTACTAAATCCTTTATAAGACACCATTTGCCCATTAAAATGTATTTTCTTTAGTAGTTGGATCAGGGAGAAATTCCTTTGATACATTTCTCATCTGCGTTCTCACTGTTAAATGGCAGGAAATATTTGTCTCCAATGAGTGTCTCTATATTCGGCAGATCTCTAACTGCCATGCTGATGCCAGGGTGAATGTTCTCCTCAGGATAATGTGTCATTTTCCTATCAGTTGAGTTTTAGAGACAGTTTCATTACATTACTTTGTGTCTTTGTTTTAGAAAAAAAAAGTAAAGTTCACAGTAATGCAATATGGACACAACATGAATATTGAAATTTATATTCAGTAGTTTAGCATGAAATAATGAATAAATAAATAATGGATAAGTACAAACCTTTTTTGTGTATATCGACTTTCCCATGTACCCATTTGCGACTTATTTGTGATGAGTCTATGGGTCCATGGTTTCCTGAAATATTTATTCATTTTACTGACTTTATTTAGTGCCATTAATTCCACAGTGCTTTACAAACATAATTGGCATTCAACCTAAATTCCCTATCAGTATGTTTTTGGAGTAGCAATACACCAAATAATAGCAAAGAAGAAAATAAATCAGCCCACCTGTGTGGTATACGGCAATTTCACTCTGTAGACAATGTATAAATTCAATATATAAGGCTGGTTTCACACTTGCGTTTTTGTAAGCTGCGTTTTAGCGCTAAAAAACGCAAAAAAGCATGCGTTTTCTCCCTATACCTAACATTAAAAACGCATGCGTTTTTTCGCATGCGTTTTGACGCGTTTTCGGCAACGCATGCGTTTTTTGACGCGTGCGTTCATTTGCAGAAATGCAACCTGTAGCAATTTCTAGCTGCGTTTTTTTGCCGCAAAAAACGCATGCGTTTTTTCGCGGCAAAAAAACGCAATGCTGTCCATGTAAACGCATGCGTTTTTAAGCACATGCGTTTGTTTGCTTTAAAACGCATGCGTTTTTATAGAAAACACAAGAAAACACAAAAAAAAACAAGAAAACCCTAACCCTAACCATAGGGATCCAAACCCTAACCCTAACCCTAAGGTTAGGATCCCTAGTAACCCTAGGGATCCTAACCCTAACCCTAACCCTAGGGATCCTAACCCTAACCCTAACCCTTAGGGTTAGGGTTAGGATCCTAACCCTTAGGGTTAGGGTTAGGATCCCTAGGGTAACGGTTAGGGTTAGGGTTAGGATCCCTAGTAACCCTAGGAATACTAACCGTAACCCTAGCCCTAGGGATCCTAACCCTAACCCTTAGGGTTAGGGTTAGGATTCTAACCCTTAGGGTTAGGGTTAGGATCCCTAGGGTTATGGTTAGGGTTAGGGTTAGGGCTAGGGGTAGGGTTAGGGGTAGGGTTAGGGGTAGGATCCAAGGGTTACGGTTAGGGGTAGGGTTAGGGGTAGGGTTAGGATCCCAAGGGTTATGGTTAGGGTTAGGGGTAGGGTTAGGCTTAGGGTTAGGATCCCAAGGGTTAGGGTTAGGGGTAGGGTTAGGGTTAGGGTTAGAGGTAGGGTTAGGGTTAGGGTTAAGGGTAGGGGTAGGGTTAGGATCCCAAGGGTTATGGTTAGGGTTAGGGTTAGGGTTAGGGTTTGGATCCCTTTATCACCTTGATGGTGGTGGGTGGCTTATCAGTGACCTGGACATTCTAATAAAAAGCTACCCCTAACCCTAACCCTAGGGATCCTAACCCTAACCCTAGCTAATTCTATTAATAGTGTGTTTTCTAGTTGATTTTGATGATTGGCAGCTGTCACACACTTCTCAGCATGCGTTTCAAAAACACAAACGCGGGAAAAAAACGCATGTAAATGCGGGAAAACGCCGCGTTTTGCCGCGGTTTTTTTTTTGTCGCAAAAACGCATGCGTCTAAAAAACGCACCGTTTGCATGCGTTTTCATGCGTTTTTTCACCACATGTGTTTTTTTTTAAACGCTGCAGATCAAAACGCAAGTGTGAAACCAGCCTAAGTTTGTCAATAAATCCAGCATTTATTGACTTAAATATATCCGAAAATATGGACATATGCATAAAAAATGCAAAAATGTCAGCTTTAGTACCACAGATATGGTCAGTTCTGATTTAACCTCCGATGAGTCTACATTTGAAACTAGATGGGCCAAAAACCAGGATAAAAGCACTGTCCTACTCAAACAGGAATGGTAGACCTGAATCAAGAAATGAGGTAGTAGAGTAGGTCAGAAAGTTTATAGGAAGATATCCCCAGTGGGGTCACAAGAAGAAGATCAAACATGATTGAATACGTTGTTGTGAATTTATCATTTATAATTATTGCCACCCAAACATCAGTATTTTCTAAGGCTATGTTCACACTTTGCGGATTTGCCGCTGCGGATCCGCAGCAGTTTCCATGCAGGGTACAGTACAATGTTACCCTATGGAAAACAAAAACCGCTGTGCCCACTTTGCGTTTTTCCGCTGGAAAATCCGCGCGGATTTTCTGCGGAAAAAAAGAAGTAGCATGTCAATTCTTTCTGCGGAAAGTGCACCAATAGGAAAGTGCAGTTGGAAAACCGCAGTGGAATCCGCAGTAGAAACCGCACAAAAAACCGCATTGAAAACCACCGCGGTTTTGCACTGCGGTTTTTGCAAATCCGCTGCGGAAAAATCTGCAGCTAATTCCGCAAAGTGTGAACAAGCCGTTAGGGTTTCGCTCCTTCATACCATTTTGATTTATATGACACAATTCTAGATATGAACAGATTCATAAGTGGAGATGAGCGAATATGTTCGGCTCCCTCCTTATTCGGCAAGCTATAGCGCTTACCGAATAAGCTGCAGAGGAAACCCGGATACATGGAGCGCGCCGGCTAATCAGGTGTCTGGTTCCGCAGCTGCATGTGTCATGGCTGTGTGACAGTCACAACACACAGGCTCTCCATACATGTGTTGTGACTGTCACTCAGCGGCAACACATGCAGCTGCGGAGCCGAACAGCTGATTATCAGGAGCCACCCAGGTATCCGGGTTCCCTCTGCAGCTTATTCAGTAAGTGTTATAGCTTGCCGAATTTGCAAGTACCCAACCAAATTCACTGATCTCTATTCTCTCTCATTTTTCCAGTCCGTGTTAATTTGCTTTGACTTAATTAGTTTGTTTTTTGGCAGCCACAACATTGACTTTGTCGTAGCTGTTTTCATTCTGACCCAAATGTCAGCTGACAGATCACCAGTGAGTCCTAATTGTGGATTTACGCCCTTAGTTGACAAGCGCTTGGAGACAAAAGACACCTCACACGTATCCTGTGAGCAAGTCACTTTTATCTGATATATAAAAAGCCAAAGCAATGTTTTATACCATTTACATCCAATGCATTTCAATGTAACTCATGTAGCCCCCACCAGCACCCAGGGTCATATTCTATTTACCATAGCTCAGAACATATTGTAACTCACTATTGAGAACATACATGTTAAGAAGTGTAGTCTCCTTGGAGAGGAGACCATCAGACTACTGAGTCAACAGATTCTAGTAATTCTAACACTTAAAGGTAAAAGGCACTTAAAGGCAAGGCAGTTAAAGGCAAACTATTAACCCTTCTATAACAATTTCCCCCTTTTGTAAATGGTATAACCTCTGCTATGGGGTCCGCTGATGTCCACAAAGGAGCTACTGTCGTAGCTGTTTTCATTCTGACCCAAATGTCAGCTGACAGATCACCAGTGAGTCCTAATTGTGGATTTACGCCCTTAGTTGACAAGCGCTTGGAGACAAGAGACACCTCACACGTATCCCGTGAGCAAGTCACTTTTATCTGACATATTAAAACCAAGGCAATGCTTTATACCATTTACACAGCATGCATTTCAATGTAACTCATGTAGCCCCCACCATCACCCAGGGTCACATTCTATTTACCATAGCTCAGAACATATTGTAACTGACGATTGAGAACATACATGATAAGAAGTGTAGTCTCCTTGGAGAGGAGACCATCAGACTACTGAGTCAACAGATTCTAATAATTCTAACACTTAAAGGCAAAAGGCATTTAAAGGCAAGGTAGTTAAAGGCAAACTATTAACCCTTCTATAACAATTTCCCCCTTTTGTAAATGGTATAACCTCTGCTACGGGGTCCGCTGATGTCCACAAAGGAGCTACTGTCTCATGGGTCTAGTACCCACAAGGGGACTTCCTACCTGCTTCGCCCATCCACCCTCAATGTGGACACTCAACTTCCCCATCAGCAGTGGCCATACGGGGCCTATGATATACTACAGAAGGTTCAGCCTTAGATAATACATATATTAGCGCTTTTACGGCTACATAAAACAATAAGCAAAGCAACAAGATTTGCATACAAGTCTGAAAAATACCAAAAATAATCCATCCTGCTAGGCCGCTAAGCCAATCGGCTGGATTTAAAAAGAAGTCTTCTATATTGTATTAGTCTCATTAAGAGCCTTAAGGAACCTAGAAAACCTGAGTCCAAGTCTCATTGGGTATGCTGAGTGGTGTTAATACCTTCCTTGGCTCCAGGGGTAAAGGCTAAGTACAGCATAGCCCTTACAAATACTGGGCTGTGTATACAGATCCAACAGACCAGCAGTTTTTGTCCTTCCGCGTCGCTTGTAAGAAAAGCAAGATGCTGAATAAGTTTGTTGTCCTTGTCAACATTTAAAAGTTTATCCAGTGTCTCTGTAAGGTGCAGACATCCTACCACTGCTGATGGGAAGTTGAGTGTCCACACTGAGGGTGGATGGGCGAAGCAGGTAGCAAGTCCCCTTGTGGGTACTAGACCCATGAGACAGTAGCTCCTTTGTGGACATCAGCGGACCCCATAGCAGAGGTTATACCATTTACAAAAGGGGGAAATTGTTATAGAAGGGTTAATAGTTTGCCTTTAACTGCCTTGCCTTTAAGTGCCTTTTACCTTTAAGTGTTAGAATTACTAGAATCTGTTGACTCAGTAGTCTGATGGTCTCCTCTCCAAGGAGACTACACTTCTTATCATGTATGTTCTCAATAGTGAGTTACAATATGTTCTGAGCTATGGTAAATAGAATATGACCCTGGGTGCTGGTGGGGGCTACATGAGTTACATTGAAATGCATTGGATGTAAATGGTATAAAACATTGCTTTGGCTTTTTATATATCAGATAAAAGTGACTTGCTCACGGGATACGTGTGAGGTGTCTTTTGTCTCCAAGCGCTTGTCAACTAAGGGCGTAAATCCACAATTAGGACTCACTGGTGATCTGTCAGCTGACATTGCAGCTTAGGGCTAAACCCCCCCATACAGCCTGATATCCCGAAAATGAAAACGTTATGGGTCTCAAAAAATGGCGACAAAAGCAAAACTTTTTTTTCTTATAAATAGGGATGACAGAACCCATCAATGTTTGGGTTCGTTGAGTTCGGGCAAACTAGAGTTTAAAGTTTGGTTCGGTATCCGAACGTGACCTTAAACTTGACCCCGAATCCCGTAGAGGTCAATGGCGACCCAAATTTTGGTGCTTTAAAATGGCTGCAAAATGGTCATAGTAAAATTTAGGGTGCTGTAGAAGGAAGCAAAATGGGGTAAGAGCAGGAAAGGTGCCCTGTAAAAAAAATGTGGATAGGAAAATGACTTAAAATAACATAGAATCCCCCCTAAAAGTATTCCTGCAGCAGAGGCAAGTCTGAGCTTAAAAGAGGCGTTGCATAGGCCCCCATGCCCTCGCTCCTCTCCCGATCACCCTGTGAGTCGCCTTTGGTGCGATGGTTCACAAGGCAGGGCAGCTGTGGTGTTCTCTTTAGGCCATTCACCTACCCTCCCTGTGCAATTGTTGTTTTCTGTATGCCTGCCGCTTTGGGACCTGCTCACATAGCGAGACGCTCTCCCAATTACCCTTTGTGCCGTAGGGGGTCTGTTCCATGGTTACCACTGGTAACTGATAATCAGGGTTCTATTCCAGAAAGGCAGCCTAAACGGATACCACATCCAAGGAAGGGAACAGTCAAGCAGACCATTTAATCAATGATGATCTTGTGCCTTGAAGGAGGTCAGTCAACAGCATGGCAATCATGGCGAAACTTGAGATAAATCTCGGGTAGTAACTCACAATTCCAAGAAACACCCTCACTTGTAGTGATGAGCGACTTTGTTTGGAAAATGATCGCCAAAGATAAATTCGGCAAGAATATGGCACATTCGGATTCGTGATCAGAAACACGAGCAAAATTTTATAAAATCAGGAAAAATCTGTAATATTCAGTAAAAAGTATGGGACATGTTTGCTTTGCCACAAAAGAGCTTTCAGCACTTTTGCAACAATATTGGTGGTGTGTCATGAGAGTTTGGCACGTGTTTGATGGGGGCATGGAGTTTGCAGAGCTCAGAAACGCGGCGTTCTTGTAAACTGTAAAATCTTTCTTTCTTTTCCTAACCTCATGTGTGCACATTGCGACTAACCAATCAGTGCACAGGAAACATCCACAATGTCCTTATACAAGGGCTTGTGTAATTGGCTGCTGAAATCACATGTCCCTTTCCATATAAAGAGCGGACATCATGTTTTAGCACCATTTTACACTGTAACAGCACAAAGAGGCTGTTCCTGAATGCAAGGTAACTAGATGGTTGCTCAGATGGTAGTCAGATAGTTTAGCTACGTAGTGTTCTGTGTGGCTATGAAATCGACTTTCCAGCAATTTTTTTTTTTGCCCATACTGAGGTCCACAGACAAAGCCAGCAGGGCACATCATACAAGTGTGTTGTGCACTACTTCTATTGTGCTCCATACACAAGTATAGCATTCTAAATCTTATTTTTTCACTAGCTAAATATGAAAAGCCTGCTGTATCCCAGAATTATTAAACCTAATCAAGGGGGGAACTGGCAAAAGGAACTCATGTTGCGGGCAGCTTTCTGGATTCTCCATTTGTATACCAAATATCCAAATGGCATGAACCATAAAAACGATCTCTTATACATTTATTGAAATACATAGTCATACTTTTCAATACTAAATGCAAACAATATTTTAAGGCTAAAGTATATGAATTAATTATAATTTACTACATCTTGCATTCCCTGAACACCTGTTTCTGCTTAAAGCTGACAACTCAGCCCATCCAATTGCAAATCAGTCCATACACCACATCACTCTCAATTCAATCACCATTACACTTGTGAGTTTCATTCTCTATACATATATACAGTATATGATCATATTGGCATTACTATGTATCTTATCATTAAAGGGAACCTGTCACCCCCCCAGGCAGACATTTGTAACTAAAAGAGCCACCTTGTGCAGCACTAATGCTGCATTCTGACAAGGTGGCGCTTTTAGTTCTTGTTCCTGCCACTGCTGAAAGAATTGTTTATCAAATTTGTCCCTCATACCTTGAAATCTTTCCCCCCTAAGACAGACGCACCACAGCTGTCAGTTACTTTCTCATGTTTACAGGGTGTCGCCTCCTCAGCATTATTGAACTTTTCCGGCGCCTGCGCTGTGATCTTAGGCTTTGGGCATGTGCAGTTAGCGCTGCCCGTCCACTGACATCACTTGATGTCTTTCATATTGTGCCTGCGTGGATACACGACCCGAGATCTCTCTCTTCTGATTTATTCACACTGCAGGGCTGGGAATCTTGGGCATGTGCAGTAGTTCTCTGCGGCTCTCCCTCATCTCCCTCCGCCTTTCCTATTGTGCAGCATCATAGGAATCGTCAAATATCGTCAGATTCCTCTGACGCTGCACAGTAGGAGAAAGGCGGAGGGGGATGAGGGAGAGCCGCAGATAAGTACTGCGCATGCCAAGGAATCCCAGCCCCGCAGTGTGAATAAATCAGAAGAGACTGAGGGGCGGGATCTTGGGCCGCGTGTCCACGCAGACGCAATAAGAAAGACAAGTGATGTCAGTGGATGTTCAGCGCTAACTGCACATGCCAAGGCATAAGATCACAGCACAGGCGCCGGGAAAATTTAATAACGCTGAGGAGGCGGCGCCTTGTAAACATAAGGAAGTAATTGACAGCTGTGGTGCGTTTGTGTTAGGGGGGAAAGATTTCAAGGTATGAGGGACAAATTTAATAAACGATTCTTTCAGCAGTGGCAGGAACAAGAACTAAAAGAGCTACCTTGTTAGAATGCAGCATTGGTGCTGCACAAGATGGCTCTTTTAGTTACAAATGCCTCGGGGCTGACAGGTTCCCTTAAAGGGCACTGACGTGCCAGAAACACATCAGGTTTTGGTTGTAATCATGTTTTTCACTTAATACATTTTTTAATTTTATTTACTGGAAGTTTTTTTTCTGAGCTTCATCCTCCCCTCCTGATCTACTTTGCTGCAATCACCGGCTGGATTAGCACCTTCCAGGAACATATCGAACCAGGACTTCACATTGCACAGTGTGGCAAGCTGTTTTTTCCTTTTCAATAGCGTGTGTAGTTCATGCACATTAAATAAAATTATATCACAATATCCTAAAAATTATAGTGCAACCTCAAATAGAATCCATAAACAAAAATCCCCATCCATAAAAGGGATAAAGAGGCAACAACAAAAAGAAAATTAAAATTAAAATATTTTATTATTAGATGTATTTAAAACTGATTTACCAAGACATTTTTGCACAATAAGGGTATTTCATTAAAAAAAAAGTAGCAAAGAAAGGGGCAAATGAATAAGGAATATAGCAGCATATCAGAATTTCATAATAATGTGTATAGCTAAAAAAAGAAAATACAGAAAAATACAATTACATGATTTGATGGAAAAATATCTGAATGTAAATAGATATAAATAAATGCAAAAAGTGCAAAGTGCCTTAAGGATAATTAATGATCATTAGTGTTGAGCATTCCGATACCACAAGTATCGGGTATCGGCCGATATTTGCGGTATGGGAATTCCGCTACCGAGTTCCGATATTTTTGCGATATTGGGAATAGGTATCGGGATCCATATTCATGTTTAAAATAAAGAATAAAAATAAAAAATATTGATATACTCACCCCTCCGGCGGCCCCTGGACCTTACCGATGTAACCGGCAGCCTCCGTTCCTAAGAATGAGCACGTGAAGGACCTTCGATGACGTCGCGGCTTGTGATTGGTCGCGTGAGCAGTCACATGTATTCATTTTACACATGAATATGGATCCCAGGGCCTGAAGGAGAGTTTCCTCTCTTTCAGACCCTGGGAACCATCCAGGATACCTTCCGATACTTGTGTCCCATTGACTTGCATTGGTATCAGGTATCGGTATCGGCGATATCCTATACTTTTTGGATATCGGCCGATACCATCCAATACCGATATCTTTGAGTATCGGAAGGTATCGCTCAACACTAATGATCATATCAAAATCAAGTAACAAAATTATGCTGATTAACCCTATAATAAGGAAAGTAAATTTGAACCTTTGAAAGTGCCATGTGCTAGCAGCCCACATTGGATAAATTGCAATGTGTTTAGATAAGTAAGAGCAAAGTTGCATAATAAATAGTGTTGAGCGATACCGTCCGATACTTGAAAGTATCGGTATCGGAAAGTATCGGCCGATACCGGCAAAGTATCAGATCTAATCCGATACCGATACCCGATACCAATACAAGTCAATGGGACACCAAGTATCGGACGGTATCCTGTATGGTTCCCAGGGTCTGAAGGAGAGGAAACTCTCCTTCAGGCCCTGGGATCCATATCAATGTGTAAAAGAAAGAATTAAAATAAAAAATAGGGATATACTCACCCTCTGACGCGCCCTGGACTTTACCGCCGTAACCGAGAGCCGTTGTACCTAAGAATGCGCGCTTGAAGGGCCTTAGATGACGTCACGGCGCTCTGATTGGTCCGTAGCGGTCGCGTTACCGCTACGCGACCAATCACAAAGCCGTGACGTCACCTAAGGTATTTCAAGCGCTTGAAAGACCTTAGGTGACGTCACGGCTTTGTGATTGGTCGCGTAGCGGTCACGCGACCGCTACGGACGAATCAGAGCGCCGTGACGTCATCTAAGGCCCTTCAAGCGCGCATTCTTAGGCTCCCGGTTACGGCGGTAAAGTCCAGGGGCCGCCGGAGAGGTGAGTATATCCCTATTTTTTATTTTAATTCTTTCTTTTACACATTGATATTAATCCCGATACCGATTCCCGATACCACAAAAGTATCGGATCTCGGTATCGGAATTCCGATACCCACAAGTATCGGCCGATACCCGATACTTGCGGTATCGGAATGATCAACACTAATAATAAACTAACATATATTGCAAAAAAGGGACTGAAAGTAAAGTGTACATACATTAAAAGGAATACAATAATTAATGTGCGCTTGCTACCACCACGACAGCGCCGTGTCTCCTACTAGGCTTCTTCCATATGGGGGTTTGTGTGTAATGGCCGAATAGTGCCCTTTAAATAGTGTAGTATGATTGCCACAGCTGTTTCACATGTCAAACTCAGATGATTTCATTGTGCATGTGTCGCTAGCTGAGTTGCTCCTATTTAAATAGTGACTTCCGGTCCACCGTGATTGGAACGCAAGCGGGGAACGCTCACGTCACCGAGTGCGCGGGGCTGGAAATCACAGAGCGGCTCCGAGCGGAGCATGCGCAGACTGAGCAGTGAGGAGAGAGAGCATATCGCTGTCGCAAGTGGTGAGGTTTTTCAAAGGGGCGTGTATGCAGCAAAAGGAGGGATTAGAGCAATAAATGCAAGGAATCTCAAGAACCTATGGAGTCTGAAATAAGAGATGTAGAAAGGACGTGACCAGTGAGTGAATGTGCAAATGAATGTAAGAAGTCTATGAGTAATGTAAGAGGTTCATGATTACCAATATCATAGATCATTATTATAATGAAAGAATATGAATAATAAAAAATAATAATAAAGAAGTGACTTAAAATAATAATATGTGTCAAAACAAATGGATGGGGAATATAGTGAAATGATAAAAGTTGGACCCTCATTAACGAGAACACAACCCATGTAATTAATGTGTCTAAAAAATATATACCTTATTAAGTAATAAAAACTATTAACAGACTATAAGGATGACACACTTATATTAATATACTGTATCTAAACACATGTATACCTTACTTCACAAACAATATCAAAAATTGGACTAAAAGGAAGGAGTATCCCAAACCAACGGCTATAAAAGGGAGGGAGAAAGGAAAAGGGAAACCAAAAAGAAAGGGAATGACTAAAGCATACAAGACCCAACCGAACACATATAACGACCTGATGAAAATAAACAATAAATGGCGAATCTAGACAAAGAACAATGGTAAGTATAAATTAAAATCGGATAATAGTCCAATTCCATTCTGGAACAATAGACTGTAGTGTCAATAATTCAATATCTAAGAATGGAGAAGTTCAATGATGAGTGATAGTTAAGGTGATGTCCATAAATACTCCTCCATTCAGAACTGTTGGATTTTCTACCATCCTGATAACCGGAAACAAAATTACCAAAAGGCAAATAGTAATCTAAACTACAAAATAAATATTAGGATACACAAAAATCAAAACACACACTAAAAACAAGCACAGGATATGGAAAATAATTATAAAACTGGATAAAAACAGGAAAATGTTTACAGGAAGGAACTAAAGCCCATAGTCTCATTAAGACCCTGTGGTGCAAAGCTGGTAATTCCATCTGCTCTCTCTCTGGGCCAAAATATTCACCAAATCTCCCCCACTATTGTTAAGCACCTGTCATGTCGGACGCTGTTCACACTAGGGCATTCGACAGACAGCGGTAATTCCGCTTTTGTCCACTATGCGCTCAGTGGCGTCGGCTAGATTTTATCTAGCTGTCCGGGGTTAATTTAGCTGGTACTCGGATTGGAAGCTGGGTCACGCCCACTGCCTTTAAATAGTTCTGCTGAACATTGGGCGTCGCCGATTATAGCTTCTGTCTTGTGCTTGGTTATCTCGGTCTGGAGTGGTGGTCTAGGAGAAAGAGTATCGTATCTGGTGGTGTATTTCCATTTGTCATATTTTCTCCTTCCTATATTTGTATTTGTTTTGCCCTGTGCACATATAGTGTATTCCTATGTGACTGCGGTGTGGTGCATATTTTCCGTTATCCTTGTCTGTTCTAACTGTGGGTATTGGTGTGTGGTCTCCTCACTGGGTGGTGGGTTGTGGTTTCAGCTTAGGGTTGAAACAGGAGACAGGGTGAGGAAGGAGGCCCAGACATGCACACCATCAGTGTAAACTCTGGGAGAGGGTCAGTCAGGGTTTCCCTAGTCTGAGGGAAATCGCAGGGGCCCGGGTTATTAGCTTTTGCCTACCTAGGCTTCCCGTGACATTATAATCAGCCAGTATTATTTGAATTCCATGGATCCCATCACTTACATAACCCGCCAGTTGGAGGCGCTGTCCCTACAGGTCACTGAGTTGAGGGGGGCAGTGCAGCAACAGGGACTAGTAGTATCTAATGTGCAAGCTGAAGCGACAGGTAGAGTTGCTGAGCCTAAGTTTCCTTTACCTGAAAGGTTTGCTGGGGAACGCAGTAAATTTGTTACTTTTCGTGAAGCTTGCAAACTATATTTTCGTATGTGCCCGATCTCCTCAGGTAATGAGGCTCAGCGTGTCGGCCTGGTGTTGTCATTACTAAACGGGGACCCCTGTTATGACCTGGGGGTTAAGGAACAACACTGTTATGACCTGGTGGCTAAGGAGCAACACTCTTATGACCTGGTGGTTAAGGAGCAACACTGTTATGACCTGGTGGTTAAGGAGCAACACTGTTATGACCTGGTGGTTAAGGATCAACATGGGACGAGCTCTGAGGAGGTGGTATCTGTACTGACTGCAGTTCCTAATCCTAACACAAACACTAGCAGTAGCCGTGGGATGTTCCTGTCACTCCCTAGACACCTCGTCACAGCCGGAGATCTAACTACCCCTAAAGATGGAAACAGAAAGCTATCTTGCCTCAGAGAAAACCCCCAAAAGGAAAGACAGCCCCCCACAAATATTCACTGTGAGTGGAGAGGGAAATGACATACACAGAATGAAACCAGGATTTAGCAAAGGAGGCCACTTCTAACTATATAGACAGAACAGAAAAGAATACTGTGCGGTCAGTATTAAAAGCTAGAAAAATCCACACAGAGTTTACAAAAGAGGATGAAAACCAAAGTTACAAAAAAAGGCGAAACCAAGGTAGCTGAACTAGCCCGATTATTAAGGGCAAACTCGGCCAACGGCAAGAAGGTCACCCAATCATCCTGATCAGCAGACACAAAGCATCTCAAATAGGTTTCCAAGGTCATATTGGTTCGCTCAGTTTGGCCATTTGTCTGAGGATGAAATGCTGAAGAGAAAGACAAATCAATGCCCATTCTAGCACAAAAGGACCGCCAAAACCTAGAAACAAACTGGGAACCTCTGTCAGACACAATATTCTCCGGAATGCCATGCAAACGAACCACATGCTGAAAAAATAATGGAACCAAATCAGAGGAGGAAGGCAACTTAGGCAAAAATACCAAATGTACCATCTTAGAAAACCGGTCACAAACCACCCAGATGACAGACATCTTCTGGGAAACAGGAAGATCCGAAATAAAATCCATGGAAATATGCGTCCAGGGCCTCTCAGGGACCGGCAAAGGCAAAAGCAACCCACTAGCACGGGAACAGCAAGGCTTGGCCCGGGAACAAGTGTTATGACCCCAATGGCAGAGGGTCTCAGAAATAATTACTATGTCTGCAAACACAAAAAAACAGCTCATAGGGCAGTGGTAACTGAGCTGACTGTTATGGTTCTCAATGGCAAGAGAACATAGCCCAGCATACATAGGAACTAGCTCTTGGAAGGATGGAAACTTAAACTGACCATGAACTAAACCTGCCGCACAACTAACAGTAGCCAGGTAGCGTAGCCTGCGTTTTATCCCTAGACGCCCAGCGCCGGCCGGAGGACTAACTAATCCTGGCAGAGGAAAATATAGTCCTGGCTCACCTCTAGAGAAATTTCCCCGAAAGGCAGACAGAGGCCCCCACATATATTGGCGGTGATTTAAGATGAAAATGACAAACGTAGTATGAAAATAGGTTTAGCAAAATCGAGGTCCGCTTACTAGATAGCAGGAAGACAGAAAGGGTACTTTCATGGTCAGCTGAAAACCCTATCAATACACCATCCTGAAATTACTTTAAGACTCTAGTATTAACTCATAACATCAGAGTGGCAATTTCAGATCACAAGAGCTTTCCAGACACAGAAACGAAACTGCAGCTGTGAACTGGAACAAAATGCAAAAAACAAACAAGGACAAAAGTCCGACTTAGCTGGAAGTTGTCTGGTAGCAGGAACATGCACAGAAAGGCTTCTGATTACAATGTTGACCGGCATGGAAGTGACAGAGGAGCAAGGTTAAATAGCGACTCCCACATCCTGATGGGAACAGGTGAACAGAGGGGATGATGCACACAAGTTCAATTCCACCAGTGGCCACCGGGGGAGCCCAAAATCCAATTTCACAACAGTACCCCCCCCCTCAAGGAGGGGGCACCGAACCCTCACCAGAACCACCAGGGCGATCAGGATGAGCCCTATGAAAGGCACGGACCAGATCGGAGGCATGAACATCAGAGGCAGTCACCCAAGAATTATCCTCCTGACCGTATCCCTTCCATTTGACCAGATACTGGAGTTTCCGTCTGGAAACACGGGAGTCCAAGATTTTTTCCACAACGTACTCCAACTCGCCCTCAACCAACACCGGAGCAGGAGGCTCAACGGAAGGCACAACCGGTACCTCATACCTGCGCAACAATGACCGATGAAAAACATTATGAATAGAAAAAGATGCAGGGAGGTCCAAATGGAAGGACACAGGGTTAAGAATCTCCAATATCTTGTACGGGCCGATGAACCGAGGCTTAAACTTAGGAGAAGAAACCCTCATAGGGACAAAACGAGAAGACAACCACACCAAGTCCTCGACACAAAGCCGAGGACCAACCCGACGCCGGCGGTTGGCAAAAAGCTGAGTCTTCTCCTGGGACAACTTCAAATTGTCCACCACCTGCCCCCAAATCTAATGCAACCTCTCCACCACAGCATCCACTCCAGGACAATCCGAAGATTCCACCTGACCGGAGGAAAATCGAGGATGAAACACCGAATTACAGAAAAAAGGAGACACCAAGGTGGCAGAGCTGGCCCGATTATTGAGGGCAAACTCCGCTAAAGGCAAAAAAGCAACCCAATCATCCTGATCTGCAGACACAAAACACCTCAAATATGTCTCCAAAGTCTGATTCGTCCGCTCGGTCTGGCCATTAGTCTGAGGATGGAAAGCAGACGAGAAAGACAAATCTATGCCCATCCTAGCACAGAATGCCCGCCAAAATCTAGACACGAATTGGGTTCCTCTGTCAGAAACGATATTCTCCGGAATACCATGCAAACGAACCACATTTTGAAAAAACAGAGGAACCAACTCGGAAGAAGAAGGCAACTTAGGCAGGGGAACCAAATGGACCATCTTAGAGAAACGGTCACACACCACCCAGATGACAGACATCTTCTGAGAAACAGGAAGATCTGAAATAAAATCCATCGAGATGTGCGTCCAAGGCCTCTTCGGGATAGGCAAGGGCAACAACAATCCACTAGCCCGAGAACAACAAGGCTTGGCCCGAGCACAAACGTCACAAGACTGCACAAAGCCTCGTACATCTCGTGACAGGGAAGGCTACCAGAAGGACCTTGCCACCAAATCCCTGGTACCAAAGATTCCAGGATGACCTGCCAACGCAGAAGAATGAACCTCAGAAATTACTTTACTGGTCCAATCATCAGGAACAAACAGTCTACCAGGTGGGCAACGATCAGGTCTATCTGCCTGAAAATCCTGCAAGGCCCGCCGCAGGTCTGGAGAAACGGCAGACAATATCACTCCATCCTTAAGGATACCTGTAGGTTCAGAATTACCAGGGGAGTCAGGCTCAAAACTCCTAGAAAGGGCATCCGCCTTAACATTCTTAGAACCCGGTAGGTATGACACCACAAAATTAAACCGAGAGAAAAACAACGACCAGCGCGCCTGTCTAGGATTCAGGCGTCTGGCGGACTCAAGATAAATTAAATTTTTGTGGTCGGTCAATACCACCACCTGATGTCTAGCCCCCTCAAGCCAATGACGCCACTCCTCAAAAGCCCACTTCATGGCCAAAAGCTCCCGATTCCCAATATCATAATTCCGCTCGGCGGGCGAAAATTTACGAGAAAAAAAAGCACAAGGTTTCATCACGGAGCAGTCGGAACTTCTTTGCGACAAAACCGCCCCAGCTCCGATTTCAGAAGCGTCGACCTCAACCTGAAAAGGAAGAGCAACATCAGGCTGACGCAACACAGGGGCGGAAGAAAAGCGGCGCTTAAGCTCCCGAAAGGCCTCCACAGCAGCAGGGGACCAATCAGCAACATCAGCACCCTTCTTAGTCAAATCAGTCAATGGTTTAACAACATCAGAAAAACCAGCAATAAATCGACGATAAAAGTTAGCAAAGCCCAAAAATTTCTGAAGACTCTTAAGAGAAGAGGGTTGCGTCCAATCACAAATAGCCCGAACCTTGACAGGATCCATCTCGATGGAAGAGGGGGAAAAAATGTATCCCAAGAAGGAAATCTTTTGAACCCCAAAAACGCACTTAGAACCCTTCACACACAAGGAATTAGACCGCAAAACCTGAAAAACCCTCCTGACCTGCTGGACATGAGAGTCCCAGTCATCCGAAAAAATCAGAATATCATCCAGATACACGATCATAAATTTATCCAAATAATCACGGAAAATGTCATGCATAAAGGACTGAAAGACTGAAGGGGCATTTGAAAGGCCAAAAGGCATCACCAAATACTCAAAGTGGCCCTCGGGCGTATTAAATGCGGTTTTCCACTCATCCCCCTGCTTAATTCGCACCAAATTATACGCCCCACGGAGATCTATCTTAGAGAACCACTTGGCCCCCTTTATGCGAGCAAACAAATCAGTCAGCAGTGGCAACGGATATTGATATTTAACCGTGATTTTATTCAAAAGCCGATAATCAATACACGGCCTCAAAGAGCCATCTTTCTTAGACACAAAGAAAAAACCGGCTCCTAAGGGAGATGACGAAGGACGAATATGTCCCTTTTCCAAGGACTCCTTTATATATTCTCGCATAGCAGCATGTTCAGGCACAGACAGATTAAATAAACGACCCTTAGGGTATTTACTACCCGGAATCAAATCTATGGCACAATCGCACTCCCGGTGCGGAGGTAATGAACCAAGCTTAGGTTCTTCAAAAACGTCACGATAGTCAGACAAGAATTCAGGAATCTCAGAGGGAATAGATGACGAAATGGAAACCAAAGGTACGTCCCCATGCATCCCCTTACATCCCCAGCTTAACACAGACATAGCGTTCCAGTCGAGGACTGGGTTATGAGATTGCAGCCATGGCAATCCAAGCACCAACACATCATGTAGATTATACAGCACAAGAAAGCGAATAATCTCCTGATGATCCGGATTAATTCGCATAGTTACTTGTGTCCAGTATTGTGGTTTATTACTAGCCAATGGGGTGGAGTCAATCCCCTTCAGAGGTATAGGAGTTTCAAGAGGCTCTAAATCATACCCACAGCGTTTGGCAAAGGACCAATCCATAAGACTCAAAGCGGCGCCAGAGTCGACATAGGCATCCGCGGTAATAGATGATAAAGAACAAATCAGGGTCACAGATAGAATAAACTTAGACTGAAAAGTGCCAATTGAAACTGACTTATCAAGCTTCTTAGTACGCTTAGAGCATGCTGATATAACATGAGTTGAATCACCACAATAAAAGCACAACCCATTTTTTCGTCTAAAATTCTGCCGTTCGCTTCTGGACAGAATTCTATCACATTGCATATTCTCTGGCGTCTTCTCAGTAGACACCGCCAAATGGTGCACAGGTTTGCGCTCCCGTAGACGTCTATCGATCTGGATAGCCATTGTCATGGACTCATTCAGACCCGCAGGCACAGGGAACCCCACCATAACATCCTTAACGGCATCAGAGAGACCCTCTCTGAAATTCGCCGCCAGGGCGCACTCATTCCACTGAGTAAGCACAGACCATTTACGGAATTTTTGGCAGTATATTTCAACTTCATCTTGCCCCTGAGATAGGGACATCAAGGCTTTTTCCGCCTGAAGCTCTAAATGAGGTTCCTCATAAAGCAACCCCAAGGCCAGAAAAAACGCATCCACATTGAGCAACGCAGGATCCCCTGGAGCCAATGCAAAAGCCCAATCTTGAGGGTCGCCCCGGAGCAAGGAAATCACAATCCTGACCTGCTGAGCAGGATCTCCAGCAGAGCGAGATTTCAGGGACAAAAACAACTTGCAATTATTTTTGAAATTTTGAAAGCAAGATCTATTCCCCGAGAAAAATTCAGGCAAAGGAATTCTAGGTTCAGATATAGGAACATGAACAACAAAATCTTGTAAATTTTGAACTTTCGTGGTGAGATTATTCAAACCTGCAGCTAAACTCTGAATATCCATTTTAAACAGGTGAACACAGAGCCATTCCAGGATTAGAAGGAGAGAGAGAGAGGAAGGCTGCAATATAGGCAGACTTGCAAGTGATTCAATTGACAGCACACTCAGAACTGAAGGAAAAAAAAAAAAAAAAAAAAAATTTCAGCAGACTTCTCTTTTCTCTCCTTTCTCTGTCAATTAATTTAACCCTTGTGGCCGGCCAAACTGTTATGGTTCTCAATGGCAAGAGAACATAGCCCAGCAAACATACGAACTAGCTCTTGGAAGGATGGAAACTAAACTGACCATGAACTAAACCTGCCGCACAACTAACAGTAGCCGGGTAGCGTAGCCTGCGTTTTATCCCTAGACGCCCAGCGCCGGCCGGAGGACTAACTAATCCTGGCAGAGGAAAATATAGTCCTGGCTCACCTCTAGAGAAATTTCCCCGAAAGGCAGACAGAGGCCCCCACATATATTGGCGGTGATTTAAGATGAAAATGACAAACGTAGTATGAAAATAGGTTTAGCAAAATCGAGGTCCGCTTACTAGATAGCAGGAAGACAGAAAGGGTACTTTCATGGTCAGCTGAAAACCCTATCAATACACCATCCTGAAATTACTTTAAGACTCTAGTATTAACTCATAACATCAGAGTGGCAATTTCAGATCACAAGAGCTTTCCAGACACAGAAACGAAACTGCAGCTGTGAACTGGAACAAAATGCAAAAAACAAACAAGGACAAAAGTCCGACTTAGCTGGAAGTTGTCTGGTAGCAGGAACATGCACAGAAAGGCTTCTGATTACAATGTTGACCGGCATGGAAGTGACAGAGGAGCAAGGTTAAATAGCGACTCCCACATCCTGATGGGAACAGGTGAACAGAGGGGATGATGCACACAAGTTCAATTCCACCAGTGGCCACCGGGGGAGCCCAAAATCCAATTTCACAACAGCTGACCATATATCTAATCCTAGCACCACAAATAGCAGCAGCCGGGGAACGTGCCTACGTTGGTTCTAGACGTCTCGCGCCAGCCGGAGAACTAACTAACCCTAGAAGGGAAAAGAAAGACCTTTCTTGCCTCCAGAGAAAAGACCCCAAAAGTTGGATACAAGCCCCCAACAAATAATAACGGTGAGGTAAGAGGAAAAGACAAACGTAAGAATGAGCTAGGTATTTAGCAAAGAGAGGCCCACTAGCTAATAGCAGAATATAGTAAGATGACTTATATGGTCAGCAAAAACCCTATCAAAATATCCACGCTGGATATTCAAGAACCCCCGAACCGTCTAACGGCCCAGGGGGAGAACACCAGCCCCCTAGAGCTTCCAGCAAAGTCAGGAATCACATTTAGTACAAGCTGGACAAAAATAAGAGCAAAGCAAATAACCAAAAAACAAAGAAGCAGGACTTAGCTTAATTTTGCATGAACCAGGACCAGCAGACAGGAGCAAACAGAAAGGATCTGATTACAACGATGCCAGGCACTGGACTAAGGATCCAGGAAGTTTATATAGCAACACCCCTGGACTAACGACCCAGGTGGGTGCCCAACTGAGGAAAGACAATCCAAAGACAATCCCAGAGTCATATCACTAGTAACCACAAGAGGGAGCCAAAAAGTCTAATTCACAACACACAAGTCCCACAGGACTGCACAAAAGAACGCACATCCCGTGACAAGGAAGGCCACCAAAAGGACCTAGCAACCAAATCTCTGGTACCAAAAATCCCAGGATGACCAGCCAATACTGAACAATAAACCTCAGAAATTACCTTACTAGTCCATCTATCAGGAACAAACAGTTTCCCCACTGGACAGCGGTCCGGTTTATCAGCCTTAAACTCCCGAAGCACCCGCCATACATAAATCAGGGGAGATGGCAGAAAGAATCACCCCCTCCTTGAGAATACCAACTGGCTCAAGGACTCCCAGAGAATCAGGCAAAAAACTCCTAGAAAGGGCATCAGCCTTCACATTCTTAGATCCCGGAAGATACGAGACCACAAAATCAAAACGGGAGAAAAACAGAGACCATCGAGCCTGTCTAGGATTCAACCGCTTGGCAGACTCAAGGTAAATCAGATTCTTATGATCAGTCAAGACCACAACGCGATGCTTGGCTCCCTCAAGCCAATGTCGCCACTCCTCGAATGCCCACTTCATAGCCAACAACTCCCGATTGCCGACATCATAATTACGCTCAGCAGGCAAAAACTTTCTGGAGAAGAAGGCACACGGTTTCATCAAAGAGCCATCAGAACTTCTATGAGACAAAACAGCCCCTGCCCCAATCTCAGAAGCGTCAACCTCAACCTGAAAAGGGAGAGAAACATCCGGCTGACGCAACACAGGGGCAGAAGTAAAACGACGTTTAAGCTCCTGAAAGGCCTCCACAGCTGCAGAGGACCAATTCATCACATCAGCGCCTTTCTTCGTCAAATCGGTCAGAGGCTTAACCACACTGGAAAAGTTAGCAATGAAGCGGCGATAAAAATTAGCAAAGCCCAAAAATTTCTGAAGGCTCTTCACAGACGTGGGTTGAGTCCAATCATGAATGGCCTGGACCTTAACAGGATCCATTTCAATAGCCGAGAGAGAAAAAATGAAACCCAAAAAAGAAACCTTCTGAACTCCAAAAAGGCACTTAGACCCCTTCACAAACAACGCATTAGCACGAAGGATCTGAAATACCATCCTGACCTGTTTCACATGAGACTCCCAATCATCGGAAAAAACCAAAATATCATCCAAATATACAATCATGAATTTATCAAGATAATTCCGGAAGATATCATGCATAAAGGACTGAAACACAGATGGAGCATTAGAGAGCTCGATTGGCATCACAAGGTATTCAAAATGGCCTTCAGGTATATTAAATGCTGTTTTCCATTCGTCACCCTGTTTAATACGAACAAGATTATACGCCCCTCGAAGGTCAATCTTAGTAAACCAACTAGCACCCTTAATCCGAGCAAACAAATCAGAAAGCAAAGGCAAAGGGTACTGGAATTTGACCGTGTTCTTATTGAGAAGGCTATAATCAATACAGGGTCTCAAGGAGCCAGCCTTCTTGGCAACAAAAAAGAATCCCGCTCCCAACGGTGACGAAGACGGGCGAATATGCCCCTTCTCCAAAGACCCCTTAACATAACTTCGCATAGCGGCATGCTCTGGCACAGACAGATTGAAAAGTCGGCCTTTAGGAAACTTACAGCCAGGAATCAAATTAATAGCACAGTCACAGTCCCTATGAGGAGGAAGGGAACTGGACTTGGGCTCATCAAATAAATCCTGGAAATCCGACAAAAACTCAGGAACTTCAGAAGAGGGGGAAGAGGAAATTGACATCAAAGAAACATCACTATGTATCCCTTGACAACCCCAACTAGTCACAGACATAGATTTCCAATCCAGCACCGGATTATGTACCTGTAACCATGGAAAACCCAGCACAACCACATCATGCAAATTATGCAACACTAAAAAGCGACAATATTCCTGATGTGCTGGAGCCATGTACATGGTCAACTGTGTCCAGTACTGAGGTTTATTCTTGGCCAATGGCGTAGCATCAATCCCCCTTAAGGGAATAGGGCTCTGCAAAGGCTCCAAGGAAAAACCACAGCGTTTGGCGAACTCTAAGTTCATTAAGTTCAGGGCAGCGCCTGAATCCACAAATGCCATAACAGAAAAGGACGATAATGAGCAAATCAGGGTAACAGACAAGAGAAATTTAGGCTGTACAGTACTAATGGTAACAGACCTAGCGACCCTCTTAGTACGCTTCGGGCAATCAGAAATAGCATGAGCAGAATTACCACAGTAAAAACACAGCCCATTCTGACGTCTGAATTCCTGCCGTTCTGCTTTAGTCAAAATCCTATCACATTGCATAGGCTCAGGACTCTGCCCAGAGGACACCGCCATATGGTGCACCATTCGTTCAAACCAGCAGGCGTGGGGAACCCCACCATAACATCTTTAAGGGCTTCAGAAAGACCCTTTCTGAAAATTGCTGCCAGGGCATACTCATTCCATTTTGTGAGCACTGACCACTTTCTAAATTTCTGGCAGTATACTTCTGCCGCTTCCTGACCCTGACACAGAGCCAGCAAGGCTTTTTCTGCCTGATCCACAGAATTAGGTTTGTCATACAGCAATCCGAGCGCTTGAAAGAATGCGTCTACATTGAGCAATGCAGGATTCCCTGACTCAAGGGAGAATGCCCAGTCCTGCGGTTCTCCACGTAGCAGAGAAATGACAATCTTCACCTGCTGAATGGGGTCACCAGAGGAACGGGGTCTTAAAGCAAAAAACAATCTGCAGTTATTTTTAAAGTTCAAAAATTTGGATCTATCCCCAAAAAACAAATCAGGAGTAGAAATTCTAGGCTCTAAAACCGGGGTCTGAACAACATAATCTTGGATACTCTGTACCCTTGCAGCAAGTTGATCCACACGAGAGAACACACCTTGAACCTCCATATCAGCACCAGAATCCTGAACCACCCAGAGATTAAGGGGAAAAAAAAAGACAAACAGACTGCACAAAAAAAAAATGGCTCAGAACTTTTCTTTTCCCTCTTTTGAGATGCATTCAACACATTGTGGGCCAGCTGTACTGTTATGACCTGGTGGTTAAGGAACAACACTGTTATGACCTGGTGGCTAAGGAGCAACACTGTTATGACCTGGTGGTTAAGGATCAACATGGGACGAGCTCTGAGGAGGTGGTATCTGTACTGACCGCAGTTCCTAATCCTAACACAAACACTAGCAGTAGATGTGGGATGTTCCTGTCACTCCCTAGACACCTCGTCACAGCCGGACATCTAACTACCCCTAAAGATGGAAACAGGAAGCTATCTTGCCTCAGAGAAAACCCCCAAAAGGAAAGACAGCCCCCCACAAATATTGACTGTGAGTGGAGAGGGAAATGACATACACAGAAATGAAAACAGATTTAGCAAAGGAGGCCACTACTAATCTAGATAGACAGAATAGGAAAGGATACTGTGCGGTCAGTATTAAAAACTAAAAGTCCATGCAGAGTTTACAAAAAATAATCTCCACACCGACTCACGGTGTGGAGGGCAAATCTGCTTCCCCAGAGCTTCCAGCTAGACTGAATAAATCATCTTGACAAGCTGGACAAAAAAAACATAACCAGAGCTGAGCAATTAAGTCCACAGCAATGGACAACCAAAAGAACTAGCAAGAACTTATCTTTTGCTGAAATGGACAGGCCACAAGAACAATCCAAGGAGAGATCTGAATCCAACCCTGAAACATTGACAGCTGGCACGAACTAAAGACCAGAGCCAAGTTAAATACCAGAGCCAAGAGAGATGATAAGTGGAAGCAGCTGCTACTGCTAGATCCAAGGAGCAGCAGTTCCACCTGAAACCACCAGAGGGAGCCCAAGGGTAGAACTCACAAAAGTGCGATTCACAACCACCGGAGGGAGCCTAAGAACGGAATTCACAACAGACCCCCAAGCATGGGCGTTTTCTTTGCCATCTGATTCTACTGCATTTAGCTCAGTGGAAAGTTTTTTTTTCTGCTCTTGGACACATTTACGATGACCCTGACAAAATGGCTCTAGCAGAATCTAAGATACGCGCTATTCGCCAGGGGGAGCGTGTTGCAGAGGATTACTGTTCGGAATTTTGCCGCTGGGCGGTCGACACACAATGGAATGATCCCGCGCTGCGGAGTCAGTTTATTCATGGGGTTTCTGGAAGGGTTAAAATAGCCCTTCTGATGTACGAGACTCCTGCTTCTCTAGATTCCGCTATGAGTCTTGTTGTCCGCATTGATCGCCGTTTGCGTCAGGGGGAGCATGAGACGCCGCCTATGGGAGAGGGTTTAGGTACACGTGAGGTTGCTGCAGGTTTGCCCATGGAGCCTATGCAAATCGCAGGGGTGTCTGTCATGAATCCCAATGGCTAGGGATAGCACAGGACAAGCAAAGTACAAATATATTACGGACGAGCTCTAGGGTGATGGAACCTGGGCTGACCGCTGCCCTACGCCTGACAAACGCAACTAGAGATAGCCAGGGAGCGTGCCTACGTTGGTTCTAGACGCCACCCACCAGCCTAAGAGCTAACTAGCACTGCAGAGAAAATAAAGACCTCACTTGCCTCCAGCGGAATGAACCCCAAAAGATATAGTTGCCCCCCACATGTATTGACGGTGAAATGAGAGGAAGGCACACACATAGAGATGATATATATAGTTTTAGCAAATTGAGGCCCGCTGTAAACTAGAAAGCAGAACGATACAAAAGGGGACTGAGCGGTCAGCAAAAAACCCTAATCAAAAAAACCATCCTGAGATTACAAGAACCCATGTGCCAACTCATGGCACATGGGGAGAACCTCAGTCCACTAGAGCTACCAGCTAGCATAGAGACATAATAAGCAAGCTGGACAAAAAAACCAAACAACTGAAAATCAGCACTTAGCTTATCCTGAAAGATCTGGGAGCAGGTAGGCAGGAACCAAACAGAGCACATCTGAATACATTGATAGCCGGCAAGGGAAATGACAGAAAGGCCAGGTAAAATAGGAAACACCCAGCCACTGATGGACAGGTGGAAACCAAAGGCCGCAACCCACCAAAGTCACCCAGTACCAGCAGTAACCACCAGAGGGAGCCCACAAACAGAATCCACAACAGTACCCCCCCCTTGAGGAGGGGTCACCGAACCCTCACGAGAACCCCCAGGGCGATCAGGGTGAGCTCTATGGAAGGCGCGGACCAAATCAGTCGCATGAACATCGGAGGCGAACACCCAGGAATTATCCTCCTGACCATAACTGAATAAAGACCTCAACTGAATAAAGCTGAGCTTCTACCTTCTGGCTCTGATTAAGCTTTTTTTTTTTTTTTAATTGCTGGATGGGGCCTAATACCTCTGTTTGCTGCTCCCTGGTGTTTGTCCTCAACTGAATAAAGCTGAGCTTCTACCTTCTGGCTCTCATTAAGTGCTGTTTTTTAAAAGATTGTTGGTTCCGGCCTACTAACGGTGTCTGCCCCTGCCTGGTGTTGTCCTCAACTGAATAAAGCTGAGCTTCTACCTTCTGGCTCTGATTAAGTGCTGTTTTTTAAAAGATTGGTGGTTCCGGCCTACTAACGGTGTCTGCCCCTGCCTGGTGTTGTCCTCAACTGAACAAAGCTGAGCTTTCACCTTCTGGCTCTCTTTAAGTGCTGTGTTTTTAAAAATAGGTGGTTATGGGCCTACTAACGGTGTCTGCCCCTGCCTGGTGTTGTCCTCAACTGAATAAAGCTGAGCTTCTACCTTCTGGCTCTCATTAAGTGCTGTTTTTAAAAAAATTGGTGGTTCCGGCCTACTAACGGTGTCTGCCCCTGCCTGGTGTTGTGCTCAACTGAATAAAGCTGAGCTTCTACCTTCTGGCTCTGATTAAGTGCTGTTTTTTAAAAGATTGGTGGTTCCGGCCTACTAACGGTGTCTGCCCCTGCCTGGTGTTGTCCTCAACTGAGTAAAGCTGAGCTTCTACCTTCTGGCTCTGATTAAGTGCTGTTTTTTAAAAGATTGGTGGTTCTGGCCTACTAACGGTGTCTGCCCCTGCCTGGTGTTGTCCTCAACTGAATAAAGCTGAGCTTCTACCTTCTGGCTTTTGGCCTACAGTAGCAAATATTAAACTGCATTTGGCCTATTAGTGTGTTTGGGCCCTTAAAACAGTGTCTGCTGCTCCTGGGTTTGCTACTCCACTCAACAAAGCAATGCCGCCTGTTTAGCCTGTTACCAATTTTGAACTGCATTTAGCCTACTTTATTCTTTGGCCCTATATCTGTTTCCTCCTCATCCTGCCCATTCCCCAGCCACTGCTAGATGAGTCTGCTGGTACATTGACCTAGACCACTACATTCCCCTTGCACTCTACACAGCCAGAATCTGACCCTGCTGAAAGTAAGGTTCCCCTTCCCGCATGTTATACCACCTTACACAGGGACAAAGAGGAAGGTGCAGATGAAAGTGCAGGTTCCTTCATCAGGTGGGGGGGGCATACTCATTGGCGATGTCACTGGCACAGGGCCCCTCAGAGTACACAAAAGTGTCGCTGCTGGTGGGAGGCGCCCCCGCCGTGCAAACACACCGCTGTACTTTGAGGGGCCCTGTGCCAGTGCCAATGCCAACGAGGGGGCCTCCCTGCTTGCTTAGGATCACAGCACTTGCAAACTTGACATACTTACCTCTCACTGCTCCACCGCCGTGACGTAGTCTACGATTCCTGGGCCCACTAAAAGCTTGAACCAGCCCTACCCTCCACAACTTTTGCAAAATGACCCCCAATTCCAATGCCCAACTATTATTATAAAGTTAATTAAGATTGACAAGCTTCAGAAACAAGAGTGGATGTTTTTGGCATTAAAATGGGCACTGTAGGTGTTTTCCTGGCCTCCACTCACTGCCAACTATGCTTCCCCATTGACTTGCATTGGGTTTCGTGTTTCGGTCGATCCCCGACTTTTAGCGATAATCGGCCGACTGCACTCGACTCGACTCTGGACAAAGTCGGGTTTCAAAAAACCCGACTCGACCTTAAAAAAATGAAAGTCGCTCAACCCTAATTGGGACATAGCCTCCGTTTCTGCGAGAGAGGGGATAGACATGTCCCCGAGGAGGTTCTTCTCCAGGCAAGAGATCTATAGGACAGTCATAGGGACGGTGAGGCGGAAGGATCTTCGCAGCCTTTTTGGGGAAAACGTCTGCATAGGACCAATAGCATTCGGGAAGAGAAGAGAGATCTGCGGGTATCTCCGTGGTGGAAACCTGAACGCACTCTTTCACACATCTGCCCTTACAAGATTCACTCCAACCCAGTATCTTCCCTGAGGTCCACTCAATATGTTGAGAGTGGAAACTGAGCCAGGGTATTCCCAGTAGAATCTCATCCATTCCCACGGGAAGGACCAGAAGGGAAATAATCTCCTGGTGGGATGGGGACATGGCTAATGTGAAAGGGACAGTCTGGTGTGTGATTTGTAATGGAAGTGTCGACCCATTCACCACTCTAGCAGTTACTGGTTTGGTGAGCATCACCAGAGGTACTGCGTGGCGCAGGGCAAAAGCAGAGGACATGAAATTTCCCTCTGCACCTGAATCCACACAAAGCTCAACTGCAAGAGTGGATGAGCCCAAGAGAATTGTCCCTTTAAAGGACAGCTTGGAGGAAAAGGCCGCTGTGTCTAGTGAACCTCCTCTTATGGTCACTAGATGCGATCGTTTTCCCGACCGCTGTGGACACTTATTAGCATAATGTCCCAGTTATTGACAATTTTTACACACCACAGGTACTCGAGCGGTCTGAGACTTAGGTCCCGCTCGAGAAGCCTCCATGGCCTCATGGGAGTCGGACGCCAGAACAGGAGATTCTAGAGGTTTGGCGAAGGTGGGAGCCAGCCGAAACCTCAGCCTCCACTGGGTCCGCTCCAACCTCCGCTCGTTAAAACGGAGGTCGATGCGGGTAGATACTGAAATGAGCTCCTCCAGTGTGGCGGGAATCTCCCTGGTGGATAAGGCGTCCTTTACATGATCTGCCAGTCCTTTCCAGAACACCGGAATAAGGACTTTATCTGGCCATTCTAGCTCAGAGGCTAGAGTCCGGAATTGAACAGCAAACTGGCTGACCATGGACGAACCCTGAGTAATTGCCAACAATTGGAGCATGGTATCGTGAGTGACACGAGGTTCCAAAAAGACCTGCCTCAGAGCATCCAGGAAGAGAGGAGCACTCTGCACCACACGATCATTGCGCTCCCAAAGCGGCGTTGCCCACTCCAACGCCCTGTCTGACAAAAGAGATAAAATAAATCCCACTTTCGCCCGTTCCGTAGGAAAACGTGTAGCCAGGAGCTCGAGATGTATGGAGCACTGGCTCATGAATCTCTGACATAGCTTACTGTCACCAGCAAACTTGTCTGGAAGCGGGAGATGGGATATAGTCAGAGCAGGGGTGGTTGCGGACAAACTAGCTGCAGCTGCACTTGCAGCCTGAACAGCGACAGCAGTGACGTCCACAGCTGAGGTTGTACGCTCTAGAGCCGCCAACCTACCCTCCAGCTGCTGGATGTACTGCTGTAGATGCTGATCGTCCGCCATTTACTAGCCAGACCCTGGCGCTAGTATACTGTTAGGGCTAGCGGAACACACCAAGAAAATATAGTTTTTTATTGTTGTTATTGGTGCGTTTGCAGCCTGGGGTCCACCGTGCAGGAAACCCTGCTGCTAGCAAAATGGCAGCACTATATGGCGGTATTGGCTAGCTCTGTTAACTCACAGAACAGCCTTGAAAGCAAAGCACTGTGCCCTGTTAGATTTCACAGGAGCACAGGCTAACTGCCCAACAGAGAGCAGTCAGTGGTCATGCATGCACACAAAACTCCTCACTGGAGGTGCCAGCATTCTAGGGGCTTATTTCAGCCAGGTCCCTGAATACACACAAACACACAAACTCCTCACCAGAGGTGCCAGTATTCTAGGGGCTTATTTCAGCTGGGTCCCTGAACACAATCTTACATGACCACACTTGCGCAAAGCACATAACTTTGAAAGATACTAGCGTATGGCCGTGCGGCCATGCAAGCCTTTTATAGCTGCAGCCAGAACAAGACCTTCCTAGAAGGACCAATGAGAAGCTGCCACAAAGCCTGAGCACCTTCAGGACCTTCCTGGAGGACCAATGGGCTTTGCTGCAGTATCCAAGCATGTGACCCTTGATCTCCAATGAGAGATCTTACCCTGGGCATGCTCAGAAGGAGAAAAGCAGGACCTTTAGAACTTAGTCCTAAAAGCATCTGCTCGCCACTGCCCAGCACTGACTTCAATGGCAGAAGCTGGAAAATCAGCAGTAATCCTCTTCACAGAGTCAGATTGAGCGAGACGCTGAGACCTACGTCTCCGCTGAGCAGCCTCCACTGTGGCAGGAGAAGAATGGGGGACTGTAGCAGAGATGGCCTGAGATTCCCCCTGTGCAGAGGTGGGAACCCGACCCCCAACACTCATGACCCAATACCCACATGGGTTTGCTAGGGACCATTCCTGTCAGACAAATCTGATCAATTTCTATGAGGAGGTAAGTTCAAGACTGGACCAAGAGAACCCAGTGGACGTAGTGTATATGGACTTTTCAAAAGCTTTTGATACGGTGCCACACAAAAGGTTGATACATAAAATGAGAATAATGGGGATAGGGGAAAATATGTGTAAGTAGGTTAAGAGCTGGCTCAGGGATAGGAAACAAAGGGTGGTTATTAATGGATCACACTCAGACTGGGTTGCGGTTAGCAGTGGGGTACCACAGGGGTCAGTGTTGGGCCCTCTTCTTTTTAACATTTATTTATGTCCTTGTAGGGGGCATACAGAGCAGACTTTCAATATTTGCAGATGACACTAATCTCTGCAGGGTAATCAATACAGAGGAGGACAATTTTATATTACAGGATGATTTATGTAAACTAGAAGCTTAGGCTGATAAATGGCAAATGAGCTTTAATGGGGATAAATGTAAGGTTATGCACTTGGGTAGAAGTAATCCACTATATAATTGTCTAAGGGTCACTTCCGTCTGTCTGTCCTTCTGTCTGCCTGTCTGTCACGGATATTCATTGGTCGCGGCCTCTGTCTGTCATTGAAATCCAAGTCGCTGATTGGTCGCGGCAAAATGGCCACGACCAATCAGTGACGGGCACAGTCTGGCAGTAAATGGCCACTCCTTCCTCCCCGCAGTCAGTGCCCGCTCCATAATCCCCTCCAGTCAGCGCTCACACAGGGTTAATGGCAGTGGTAACGGCCCGCGTTATGCCGCGGGTAACCTACTCCATTACCGCTGCTATTAACCCTGTGTGACCAACTTTTGACTATTGATGCTGCCTATGCGGCATCAATAGTTAAAAGATCTAATGTTAAAAATAATTTAAACAATAAAAAATCGTTATATACTCTGTTGTGAATTCTGCTCTTGGGCTCCCTCCGGTGGTTATAAGTGGTAGTGCTGCTGACTTCGATCGCAGCATTTCATCAGGTGTGTCCACTTAATGCAATCCACTGGGCTATTTAGTTTTGCTTGACCCTTTAGTCAGTGCCAGTTGTCCATTGTTCCTGGAGGATTCACATCTCTGCCTGGTCTCTCCTGGTTTGCTGTTCATTTCAACAAAGATAAGTTCTGGCTTTGTTTTTGCAGTCCACATGCTGTGGGCCTTATAGTTCAGTGCATTTCTATGTTTTGTCTTGTCCAGCTTGGTCTGTATAAGGACTTGATCAGCCAAGCTGGTATCTGTGGAGATGCAGATATACCCTCCATACCTTTAGTTAGATGTGGAGATTTTGTATTTTCTGAGGTGGATATTTTCTAGTGTTTTAATACTGACCGCATAGTACTCTGTCCTATCCTTTCTATTTAGCTAGAATGGCCTCCTTTGCTAAATCCTGATTTCAGTCTGCGTATGTTAATTCCCTCTCCTCTCACAGTCAATATTTGTGGGGGGCTGTCTATCCTTTGGGGATTTTCTCTGAGGCAAGATAGTTTTTCTGTTTCTTTCTCTAGGGGTATTTAGTCCTCCGGCTGTGTCGAGGTGTCTAGGGAGTGTCAGGTACATCCCACGGCTACTTCTAGTTGCGGTGTTAAGTTCAGGGACCGCGGTCAGTACAAGTACCACCTTCTCCAGAGTACGTCACATGCTGCTCCTAGGCCACCAGATCATAACAGTACAACTGGCCAACAATGAGTTAATTGCATCTCAAAAGAAGGGAAGGAAAGTGCTGAGCCATTTTTTTTCTATAGTCTGTTGTGTCTTTTTTTCCCTCTTTACCTCTGGGTGGCTCAGGAGTTTGGCGCTGGCATGGATGTTCAGGGATTGGCTTCTCGTGTGGATCAGCTTGCTGCTAGAGTACAGGGTATTTCCGATTATATCGTTCAGACTCCCGTTTTAGAGCCTAGAATTCCAACTCCTGATTTGTTTTTTGGGGACAGGTCCAAATTTTTCAGCTTTAAAAATAACTGCAAACTGTTTTTTGCTCTGAAACCCCGTTCCTCTGGTGATCCCATTCAGCAGGTTAAAATTGTCATCTTTCTGCTACGCGGTGATCCTCAGGATTGGGCATTTTCCCTGGAATCTGGGAATCCGGCTTTGCTTAATGTAGACACCTTTTTTCAGGCACTAGGGTTATTGTATGATGAACCTAATTCAGTGGATCATGCTGAGAAGACCTTGTTGGCCTTGTGTCAGGGTCAAGAAGTGGAAGAATCGTATTGCCAGAAATTTAGAAAATGGTCTGTGCTGACTAAATGGAATGAGGATGCCTTGGCGGCAATTTTCAGAAAGGGTCTTTCTGAATCCGTTAAAGATGTTATGGTGGGGTTCCCCACGCCTGCTGGTTTGAGTGATTCTATGTCTCTGGCCATTCAGATTGATCGGCACTTGCGCGAGCGCAGAGTTGTGCACACTATGGCATTGTCTTCCGAGCGGAGTCCTGAGCCTATGCAGTGTGATAGGATTTTGTCTAGAGCTGAACGACAAGGATTCAGACGTCAGAATAGGTTGTGTTTTTACTGCGGCGATTCTGCTCATGTTATTTCTGATTGCCCTAAGTGTACAAAGAGAATCGCTATTTCCGTTACCATCAGTACTGCACAGCCTAAATTTCTGTTATCTGTGACCCTGATCTGCTCATTATCGTCATTTTTTGTCATGGCATTTGTGGATTCAGGCGCCGCTTTGAACTTAATGGACTTAGAATTTGCCAAACGTTGTGGTTTCCCCTTGCAGCCTTTGCAGAACCCTATTCCTTTGAGGGGTATTGATGCTACACCGTTGGCTAAAAATAAACCTCAGTTTTGGACACAGCTGACCATGTGCATGGCGCCAGCCCATCAGGAAGACTGTCGTTTTCTGGTGTTGCATAATATGCATGATGCTATTGTGCTGGGTTTCCCATGGTTACAGGTACATAATCCGGTGTTAGATTGGAATTCTATGTCTGTGACTAGTTGGGGTTGTCAGGGGGTTCATGGTGACATTCCTTTGAAGTCAATTTCCTCTTCCCCCTCTTCTGAAATTCCTGAGTTTTTGACAGATTTCCAGGATGTATTCGATGAATCCAAATCCAGTTCCCTTCCACCGCATAGGGACTGTGATTGTGCTATTGACTTGATTCCAGGCTGTAAGTTCCCTAAGGGCCGACTTTTCAACCTGTCTGTGCCAGAACATGCCGCCATGTGGAGTTATGTTAAGGAGTCTTTGGAGAAGGGGCATATTCAGCCATCTTCTTCACCATTGGGAGCAGGTTTTTTTTTTGTTGCCAAGAAGGATGGCTCCTTGAGACCCTGTATTGATTATGGCTCTTGAATAAGATCACGGTCAAATTCCAACACCCTTTGCCTTTGCTTTCTGATTTGTTTTCTAGGATTAAGGGGGCTAGTTGGTTTACTAAGATTGACCTTCGAGGGGCATATAATCTTGTTCGTATTAAGCAGGGTGACAAATTAAAAACTGCGTTTAATACGCCCGAAGGCCATTTTGAATACCTTGTAATGCCATTCGGGCTCTCTAATGCTCCATCTGTGTTTCAGTCCTTCATGCATGATATCTTTTGGAGTTATCTTTATACATTCATGATTGTATATTTGGATGATATATTTTGATTTTTTCCGATGATTGGGAGTCTCATGTGAAACAGGTCAGGATGGTATTTCAGATCCTTCGTGATAATGCTTTATTTGTGAAGGGGTCTAAGTGCCTCTTTGGAGTGCAGAAGGTTTCTTTTTTGGGCTTCATTTTTTCTCCCTCATCTATAGAAATGGATCCAGTTAAGGTTCAGGCCATTCATGATTGGATTCAGCCCATATCCGTGAAGAGCCTTCAGAAATTTTTGGGCTTTGCTAATTTTTATCGCTGTTTCATTGCCAACTTCTCCAGTGTGGTTAAACCCCTGACCGATTTGACGAAGAAAGGCGCTGATGTGACGAATTGGTCCTCTGCGGCTGTTTCTGCCTTTCAGGAGCTTAAACGCTGATTTACTTCTGCCCCTGTGTTGCGTCAGCCGGATGTTTCTCTTCCATTTCAGGTTGAGGTTGACGCTTCTGAGATTGGGGCAGGGGCCGTTTTGTCTCAGAGGAATTCTGATGATTCCTTGATGAAACCGTGTGCCTTCTTTTCTTGAAAGTTTTCGCCTGCAGAACGCAATTATGATGTCGGCAATTGAGAGTTGTTGGCTATGAAGTGGGCATTTGAGGAGTGGCGACATTGGCTTGAGGGGGCCAAGCACCGTATTGTGGTCTTGACCGATCATAAGAATATGATTTACCTCGAGTCTGCCAAGCGGCTGAATCCTAGACAGGCTCGATGGTCCCTGTTTTTCTCCCGTTTTGATTTTGTGGTCTCGTATCTTCCGAGTTCTAAGAATGTTAAGGCTGATGCCCTCTCTAGGAGCTTTTTACCTGATTCTCCTGCGGTCCTTGAGCCGGTCGGCATTCTGAAGGAAGGGGTGATTCTTTCTGCCATCTCCCCTGATTTACGACGGGTTCTTCAGGAATTTCAGGCTGATAAACCTGACCGCTGTCCAGTGGGGAAACTGTTTGTTCCTGATAGATGGACTAGTAAAGTGATTTCTGAGGTTCATTGTTCTGTGTTGGCTGGCCATCCTGGGATTTTTGGTACCAGAGATTTGGTTGGTAGGTCCTTTTGGTGGCCTTCTTTGTCACGGGATGTGCGTTCTTTTGTGCAGTCCTGTGGGACTTGTGCATGGGCTAAGCCTTGCTGTTCCCGCGCTAGTGGGTTGCTTTTGCCTTTGCCGGTCCCTGAGAGGCTTTGGACGCATATTTCTATGGATTTTATTTCAGATCTTCCGGTTTCCCAGAAGATGTCTGTTATCTGGGTGGTTTGTGACCGGTTTTCTAAGATGGTTCATTTGGTACCTTTGCCTAAATTGCCTTCCTCTTCTGATTTGGTTCCATTGTTTTTTCAGCATGTGGTTCGTTTGCATGGCATTCCGGAGAATATTGTGTCCGATGGAGGTTCCCAGTTTGTTTCTAGGTTTTGGCAGGCCTTTTGTGCTAGGCTGGGCATTAATTTGTCTTTTTCTTCTGCATTTCATCCTCAGACAAATGGCCAAACTGAGCGAACTAAACAGACTTTGGAAACTTATTTGAGATGCTTTGTGTCTGCTTATCAGGATGATTGGGTGGCTTTCTTGCCATTGGCCGAGTTTGCCCTTAATAATCGGGCTAGTTCTGCTACCTTGGTTTCGCCCTTCTTTTGTAATTCTGGTTTTCATCCTCGTTTTTCTTCAGGGCAGGTTGAGCCTTCTGATTGTCCTGGGGTGGATTCTGTGGTTGACAGGTTGCAGCAAATTTGGGCTCATGTGGTGGACAATTTGGTGTTGTCTCAGGAGGAGGCTCAGCGTTTTGCTAACCGTCGTCGGTGTTGGTTCCCAGCTTCGGGTTGGGGATTTGGTCTGGTTGTCTTCCCGTCATGTTCCTATGAAGGTTTCTTCCCCTAAGTTCAAGCCTCAGTTTATTGGCCCTTATAGGATTTCTGAGATTATTAATCCAGTGTCTTTTCGTTTGGCCCTTCCAGCCTCTTTTTCCATCCATAATGTTTTTCATAGATCTTTGTTGCTTAAATATGTGGTGCCTGTTGTTCCCTCTGTTGATCCTCCTGCCCTGGTGTTGATTGATGGGGAGTTGGAGTATGTGGTTGAGAAGATTTTGGATTCTCGTTTTTCGAGGCGGAAGCATCAGTATCTTGTCAAATGGAAGGGTTATGGCCAGGAGGATAATTCTTGGGTTGTTGCCTCCGATGTTCATGCTGACGATTTGGCTCGTGCCTTTCATTTGGCTCATCCTGATCTGCCTGCGGGCTCTGGTGAGGGTTCGGTGACCCCTCCTCAAGGGGGGGGTACTGTTGTGAATTCTGCTCTTGGGCTCCCTCCGGTGGTTATAAGTGGTAGCGCTGCTGACTTCGATCGCAGCATTTCATCAGGTGTGTCCACTTAATGCAATCCACTGGGCTATTTAGTTTTGCTTGACCCTTTAGTCAGTGCCAGTTGTCCATTGTTCCTGGAGGATTCACATCTCTGCCTGGTCTCTCCTGGTTTGCTGTTCATTTCAACAAAGATAAGTTCTGGCTTTGTTTTTGCAGTCCACATGCTGTGGGCCTTATAGTTCAGTGCATTTCTATGTTTTGTCTTGTCCAGCTTGGTCTGTATAAGGACTTGATCAGCCAAGCTGGTATCTGTGGAGATGCAGATATACCCTCCATACCTTTAGTTGGATGTGGAGATTTTGTATTTTCTGTGGTGGATATTTTCTAGTGTTTTAATACTGACCACATAGTACTCTGTCCTATCATTTCTGTTTAGCTAGAATGGCCTCCTTTGCTAAATCCTGATTTCCGTCTGCGTATGTTAATTCCCTCTCCTCTCACAGTCAATATTTGTGAGGGGCTGTCTATCCTTTGGGGATTTTCTCTGAGGCAAGATAGTTTTTCTGTTTCTTTCTCTAGGGGTATTTAGTCCTCCGGCTGTGTCGAGGTGTCGAGAGAGTGTCAGGTACATCCCACGGCTACTTCTAGTTGCGGTGTTAAGTTCAGGGTCCGCGGTCAGTACAGGTACCACCTTCTCCAGAGTACGTCTCATGCTGCTCCTAGGCCACCAGATCATAACAATACTCACCATCCGTCGGCCCCTTGGATCTAGAACCGGCCTTTCCCGCTCCTCGCGACGCTCCGGTGACCGCTCCATGCATTGCGGTCTCGCGAGATGATGACGTTGCGGTCTCGCGAGACTGCTACTTCATCATCTCGCGAGACAGCAATGTACTCTTGGGACCAGAGTGCGTGAGGAGCATTGGTAAACACCTCACTTGGATCCGGGGCCAACGGAAGGTGATTATATAATGATTTTTTATTTTAATTCTTTTTTTTTTTACAGGGATATGATGCCCACATTGCTATATACTGCGTGGGCTGTGCAATATCCTACGTGGGCTATGCAATATCCTATGTGGGCTGTGCAATATAATACGTGGGCTGTGCAATATAATACGTGGGCTGTGCAATATACTACATGGGCTGTGCAATATAATACGTGGGCTGTGCAATATACTACATGGGCTGTGTAATATATTACTTGGGTTGTGCAATATAATACGTGGGCTGTGCAACATAATACGTGGGCTGTGCAATATACTACATGGGCTGTGCAATATACTACGTGGGCTGTGCAATATAATACGTGGGCTGTGCAATGTACTACATGGGCTGTGTAATATATTACTTGGGTTGTGCAATATAATACGTGGGCTGTGCAATATACTATGTGGGCTGTGCAATATACTACGTGGGCTGTGCAATATACTACGTGGGCTGTGCAATATAATATGTGGGCTGTGCAATGTACTACATGGGCTGTGCAATATACTACATGGGCTGTGCAATATACTACGTGGGATGTGCAATATACTACGTGGGCTGTGCAATATAATATGTGGGCTGTGCAATATAATACGTGGGCTGTGCAATATAGTACGTGGGCTATGCAATATAATATGTGGGCTGTGCAATATACTACGTGGGCTGTGCAATATAATACGTGGGCTGTGCAATATACTGCATGGGCTGTGCAATATAATACGTGGGCTGTGCAATATACTACGTGGGCTCTGCAATATACTACGTGGCCTGTGTTATACACTACATCACCTGTGTTATACACTATGTGGCCTGTGTTATACACTACGTGGCCTGTGTTATATACTGCGGCGTGGGCTGTTATATACTACATGAGCTGTGTTATATGCTATGTGGGCTGTTATAAACTACATGGCTGTGTTATATGCTATGTGGGCTGTTATACACTCCGTGGGCTGTGCTATATACTACGTGGCTGTGCTATATACTCTGTGGGCTGTGGTATATACTACGTGGCTGTGCTATATACTCCGTGGGCTGTGCTATATACTGCTACAAAAAGCTGGAATGGGCTGCAAAACCATAAGTAAGACACTGGGTGAGAAGGAGACAACTATTGGTGCAATAGTAAGAAGATGGAAGAAATGCAAAAAATGACTGTCAGTCGACATCGATCCGGGGCACCATGCAGAATCTCAGCATGTGGGGTATTCTTGATCATGAGGAAGGTGAGAGATCAGCCTAAAACTACACAGGGGGAACTTGTTAATAATCTCAAGGCAGCTGATACCACCATCACCAAGAAAACTATTGGTAACACATTACGCCATAAAGGTTTAAAATCCTGTAGTGCCCACAAGGTCCCCCTGCTCAAGAAGGCACATGTGCAAGCCCATCTGAAGTTTGCCAATGAACACCTGGATGATTCTGTGAGTGATTTGGAGAAGGTGCTGTGGTCATATGAGACAAAAATTGAAGTCTTTGGAAAGAACACCATCCCCACTGTCAAGCATGGAGGTAGAAACATGTTTTGGGTGTGTTTCTCTGCTAAAGGCACTACTTCACTGCATCAATGGGAGAATAGATGAAGCCATATACCGTAAAGTACTGATTGAAAACCTCCTTCCCTCTGCCAGGACATTGAAAGTGGGTCGTGGCTGGGTCTTCCAGCAAGACAATTACCCAAAACATACATTCAAGGCAACAAAAGAGTGACTCAAAAAGAAGCACATTAAGGTAATCGAGTTGCCTAGCCTGTCTCCAGACCTTAATCCCAGAGAAAATTTATGGAGGGAGTTGAAGCTCTGAGTTGCCAAGCGACAGCCTCAAAATCTTAATTCCAAAATTCCTCCTGACGTGGGTAAACCTCATCATCAGCTAGAAAAAATGTCTGACTGCTGTGCTTGCCAACAAGTGTTTTGCCACTAAGTATAAAGTCTTGTTTGCCAGAGGGATCAAATGCTAATTTCTCACTGCAAATTTATATAATTTATAGAATGTGATTTTCTGGATTTTATTTTTGATATTCTATCTCTCAATGTTAAAATTAACCTACCTTAAAATTATACATTGTTCATGTCTTTGTCAGTGGGCAAACTTAGAAAATTAGCAAGGGATCAAATACTTATTTCCCCCACTGTAAGTGTACATCATCTACTTAGAGTGGACCTTTCATCAGGACAAACATGATTTATTTTTGTTTTTATTTTATTTCACTGCTCTCCTGAGTGTTCCAACTTCAGTTTTTCTTGAAAATTTGCCATATGGTTCCAGAGATATGAGCATTTTTATTTAGTGCTAATTTCATGGTCTTTAATGAGGGGGCGTAGCTCACATGATCCTCTGGAGCATGTCTTTAGGCTGCGCTGCATAAATAGCCTGTGAAGAACATCCCTTTCAGAAGACCCTAAAAATTTTCACTAAATACAAAGGTTTATATCTCTGGAGGTCTGTGGAGGAATTAAAAATAAAAAAAGACAGGACACTCGGGAGAAGCGAGAATAAAATAAGAGCAAAAACTGGACATGTTTCACCTGTTGACAAGTCCTCTTTACGCTTAAGCTTACAAGACTGCAAAAAATTCGTACCTAAAAACCGGACTATTTTTCATCTGTATTATTGTCTGTATGGCATTTGTTTTTATATGTCAGTGGTGGAAAAAATGTAAAAGTCCAAATACTGGTTCCTTTGTTAAAGCACCACTGCAGAGGGTTTTTTTCATTGCAGAGCTGGAGTGGTGCTACTAATGCAAGGTCCCTGCACCTAATATTATACTCACCAGCCACTATCTTCAGCTATTTCTGGTGTCACTCTGGTCCCGAGTCATCATCTTGCGATGACAATATCAGACTCACCAGAAGTCACAGGCAACAGTCAGAAGCTCTCAATGCAAGTCTGTGAGAGGCACGTCCTGGTCACTTTGGTTAGTCCCCAGCAGTTTTGCTCCAGTGTTTGCTGTATGATCTTGAAGTCACAACTCAATGTAAGCCTGAGAGAGCCAGAACGAGGCCAGAATGAGGTTCTCATAGACTTAAATTGAGAGATTGTAACTGTTATCGCTGACTTCCAGGCAGTCAGAAGAAGTGGTCACAAGATGGCAAAGCGGGACCGGAGCAGTGACAGAAAGAGCTTAAGATGGTGGCTGCTAAGTATATTACTAGGGTCAGAGAACTTAAATTAGCTTCATCCTTCCAGTGCTGAAATAAAAAAAAGCTGGAATGGTGCTTTAAATTTGTATTGTAGGAAATTTGAGTCCATCACCAAATTCATGGAAAAGTAAGGATGGAGACATCTGAAACTCCTCCCTAATTCACCACTATTATTGAGATGGACTAGTCATTCACATCTCCCATTTAGAAACCAGTAAGAAAGGAGCAGCAGTTCCACTTAAAACCACCGGAGGGAGCCCAAGGGCAGAATTCACAAAAGAGCCATTTACAACCACCGGAGGGAGCCCAAGAACGGAATTCACAACAGGTTTCCCTGAAAGGAGAGACTCCCAGCGGATGAGGGCTAGGAAGATGGCTCTGATTTCCAAGAGGTTGATAGGGAGGCGCGCCTCCTGAGCAGTCCAGCGGCCCTGGGCCGTGAGGTGGAGAAAAACTGCTCCCCAACCTTGGAAACTGGCGTCGGTGGTGATCACCTGCCAGTGAGGAGGGAGAAAAGACCTCCCGCGCAGCATGGAGGTGGATAGCGTCCACCAAGAGAGATACTGTTTCACTCAGAGAGAGGCGAAACGGGCGATCCAGGGAAAGTGGATTCCTGTCCCAGGCCGACAGAAGGGCCAGCTGGAGGGGACGAGAGTGGAACTGGGCATAGGGGACTGCCTCGGTGGAGGTGACCATCTTTCCCAGAACTCTCATGGCGAGGCGGAGAGACGGAGGATTCGGGCTCTTTAGAGCTCTGACCCGCCGACGAAGAGAAAGGAACTTCCCCTTGGGAAGAAAGACCTGAGCCTGAGAGGTATCGAATTCCATGCCCAGGAACTCCAGCCGCTGAGATGGAATCAGGGAAGACTTCTGGTAGTTGATTATTCAGCCAAGGCGAAGAAGCGTGTCCAGAGTACCTGGAGGCTCTGGCTGCAATCCCGACGGGACAGGCCCTTGATCAAGAGGTCGTCGAGGTATGGGATTACCAGAATACCCTTTTGAACGTAGGATGGCCATGACAGCTGCCATGACCTTCGTAAAGACCCTGGGCGCAGACGCCAGACCGAAAGGGAGGGCCATGAACTGATAGTGATGGCCTTGGATTGCGAACCGCAGGAATCTCTGATGACGTACGCAAATAGGGACGTGAAGGTACGCATCTCGGATATCCACGAACACAGAAACTCTCCCGGCTCCATGGACGCGATTACCGAGCGTAGAGATTCCATCCTGAAACGCCGAATCCAGAGATGGCGGTTCAGCTGCTTGAGATCCAAAATTGGATGGAGATAGCCATCCTTTTCTGGAACCACGAACAGGTTTGAGTAAAAACCCCAAAAAAGACTCGTGATGAGGCACCGGAACTACTACTCCTGAGGTGAGGAGAGAATCGACGGCCTGGAGAAGTCCTGAGAGGTGGGAGGACTGTTTGGGAGGACGAGAGAGCAGGAAACATCTTCCTGGGGGCGAAGAAAATTCTATCTTGTAGCCTGACGTGATGATCTCCCTGACCCAGGCGTCATCGACTACCGATAGCCAAACCTCTGAGAACAGGAGAAGCCGGCCTCCCACCCTGGAGGGATTTCCAGGTGGGGGAGACCCGTCATTTATTAGAGAACCTGTGGCCCTGAGATCCAGATGGTCTAGCTGGGTTTATTTTAGCCCTCCAGCGCGGTGGAGGCCTGAAAGAAGGTTTTCTTCGGTCTCCTTGTGAGGAAGAACGGACCTGGCTGGGGTTTCCAGATGAGGCGAAGGAATGGGGTAAGGAAGTACTCTTACCACCCGTAGCTTCTGAGATCATTTGATCCAGCTGCGTGCCGAAGAGTCTAGATCCCTGGAAGGGCAGACTAATGAGAGATTTCTTAGAAACAGGGTCAGCGTTCCATGCCTTTAGCCAGAGAATCCGGCGAATGGCCACAATGTTGCTGTTAGCCCTGGTGGAACAGGCAGCCGTATCAAGGGAGGCATTCATGAGGTATTTACCCGCAAGAGAAATCTGATCCGCCAAGTCAGACAATTCCTCAGCAGGAGCAGAGGCCAAAATGCCTCTGCGCAGGGTCTTGGCCCAGGCTGACACAGCCTTGGCTACCCAGGACGAGGCGAAACTAGGGCAGAGGGAAACTCCGGAAGCCCCAAATGCCGATTTTGCTAATGCCTCAATTTGCCTGTCCGTGGGGTCCTTAAGGGAAGCCGCGTCCGGGATAGCCTGGAGATGGGTGGGTTGACCTTAGGAGACTCAGAACATTTGGAGACAAGGTTGGAGTGAAAAGGGTATAAACACGTCAAGCCGTTTCCTGCCAGGGAAACGCTTGCCAGGGTTTTTCCATTGTGTAGAGGTAGTGTTGTCAAACTCCCTGTGATTAGGAAAAAACCTAGAGGGACGTTTAATCCGTTTAAACGCAACGGAGGCGTCCTGAGAGCTTGCCTCATCCTCCTTAAGATCAAGCGTCTGAATGATAGCTGAAATAAGGCTATCAACCATCTCCTGTGTACCGGAAGTCTGATCTGCATCGGAGTCAGATTCCGACTGAGAGGAAAAGTCAGACCCGATGTCCGCCTGCGAGGAGGGGGAACGGGCAGATATGGGAATCCCGTCTAGGGAACTGGAAGAGGAACTGGATAAGTGTTATGATTCGGTGGCTTAGGAACGGCATGAGACTTTCTCAGGAGGAGTGGAATCTATACTGACCGCAATCCCTGAACTTAACACCGCAACTAGAAGTAGCCGTGGGGTGTACCTAACAAACCCTAGACACCTCGACACAGCCGGAGAACTACATACCCCTATAGATGGAAATGGGAAAGCTAACTTGCCTCAGAGCAGAACCCCAAAGGATAGGCAGCCCCCCACAAATATTGACTGTGAATAGGAGAGGAAGGACACACACAGGCAGGAAAACAGATTTCAGCAAAAGAGGCCACTCTAGCTAAATAGGGAAGGATAGGACAGAATGCTAAGCGGTCAGTATTAAAAGCTAATCAAAAAATATCCACAGCAGAACATACAAAAGTTCCACAACTAACTAAAGCCATGGAATGTATATCTGCCACTCCTGAGAATCCAACCAGACTGAGAAAATACTGACACAATTAAGCTGGACAAAAAAACAATGAATAGCACAAGTAATTAAGCACATAGCATATGTGCAAAAACAAAAACACAAGCCAGACACTTATCTTTGTAGATATGGCAGCAAGGCAGGTAGAACCAGGCAAGGACATAACCTCCAAAAACAATGGACAACTGGCACTGACTAAAGAATCCTGCAAGCCTAAATACCCCAGTCAGAATTGCAATAAGCGGATACACCTGATGAAGGCTGCAATCCAGAGACAGCAGCATTACCACTTACAACCACCGGAGGGAGCCCAAGAGCAGAATTCACAACAGTACCCCCCCCTTAAAGAGGGGTCACCGAACCCTCACCAGAGCCCCCAGGCCGATCATGACGAGCCAAATGAAAAGCATGAACCAAATCGGCAGCATGGACATCGGAGGCAAAAACCCAAGAATTATCCTCCTGGCCATAACCCTTCCATTTGACAAGATACTGAAGCCTCCGCCTCGAAAAACGAGAATCCAAAATCTTCTCAACCACATACTCCAACTCCCCATCAACCAACACAGGGGCCAGAGGATCAACAGAGGGAACAACGGGTACCACATATTTCCGCAATAAAGATCTATGGAAGACATTATGGATAGCAAAAGAGGCCAGAAGCGCCAATCGAAAAGACACAGGATTAACAATCTCAGAAATACTATAAGGACCAATAAACCGAGGCTTAAACTTAGGAGAAGAGAACTTCATAGGATTATGACGAGAAGACAACCAGACCCGATCCCCAACCTGAAGCCGGGAACCAACACCCCGACGACGGTTAGCAAAACGTTGAGCCTTCTCCTGAGACAACACCAAATTGTCCACCACCTGAGTCCAAATCTGCTGCAACCTGTCAACCACAGAATCCACACCAGGACAATCAGAAGGCTCAACCTGCCCAGAAGAAAAACGAGGATGAAAACCAAAATTACAAAAAAAAGGCGAAACCAAAGTAGCCGAACTAGCCCGATTATTAAGGGCAAACTCGGCCAATGGCAAAAAGGCCACCCAATCATCCTGATCAGTGGACACAAAGCATCTCAAATAAGTCTCCAAGGTCTGATTAGTTCGCTCGGTTTGGCCATTTGCCTGAGGATGAAATGCAGAGGAAGAAGATAGATCAATGCCCAGCCTAGCACAAAAGGCCCGCCAAAATCTAGAAACAAACTGGGAACCTCTGTCAGACACAATATTCTCTGGAATACCATGCAAACGAACCACATGCTGAAAAAACAACGGAACCAAATCTGAGGAGGAAGGCAACTTAGGCAAAGGCACCAAATGAACCATCTTAGAAAACCGGTCACAAACAACCCAGATAACAGACATCCTCTGGGAAACCGGAAGATCAGAAATAAAATCCATAGAAATATGCGTCTAAGGCCTCTCAGGGACCGGCAATGGCAAAAGCAACCCACTAGCACAGGAACAACAAGGCTTGGCCTGCGCACAAGTCCCACAGGACTGCACAAAAGAACGCACATCACGTGACAAAGAAGGCCACCAAAAGGACCTACCAACCAAGTCTCTGGTACCAAAGATACCAGGATGACCAGCCAACACAGAACCATGAACCTCAGAAATCACTCTACTAGTCCATTTGTCAGGAACAAACAATTTCCCTACAGGACAGCGGTCAGGTCTATCAGCCTGAAATTCCTGAAGAACCCGTCGTAAATCAGGGGAAATGGCAGAAAGAACCACCCCTTCCTTCAGAATGCCGACCGGTTCCAGGACCTCAGGAGAATCAGGCAAAAAACTCCTAGAAAGGGCATCACCTTAATATTCTTAGAACCAGGAAGATACGAGACCACAAAATCAAAACGGGAAGAAAACAAAGACCATCGAGCCTGTCTAGGATTCAGCCGCTTGGCAAACTCGAAGTAAATCAGATTCTTATGATCGGTCAAGACCACAATACGGTGCTTAGCTCCTTCAAGCCAATGTCGCCACTCCTCAAACGCCCACTTCATAGCCAACAACTCCCGGTTGCCGACATCATAATTGCGTTCAGCAGGCGAAAATTTACGGGAAAAGAAGGCACATGGTTTCATCAAGGAACCAACAAGATCCCTCTGAGACAAAACAGCCCCTGCCCCAATCTCAGAAGCGTCAACCTCAACCTGAAACGGAAGAGAAACATCAGGTTGACGCAACACCGGAGCAGAAGTAAATCGATGTTTAAGCTCCTGAAAGGCAGAAACAGCCACAGGGGACCAATTCGCCACATCAGCGCCTTTCTTTGTCAAATCGGTCAGGGGTTTAACCACGCTGGAAAAGTTAGCAATGAAACAGCGATAAAAATTTGCAAAACCCAAAAATTTTTGAAGGCTCTTTACAGACGTGGGTTGAATACAATCATGAATGGCCTGAACCTTAACCGGATCCATCTCAATAGATGAAGGTGAAAAAATAAAACCCAAAAAAGAAACCTTCTGCACCCGAAAGAGACACTTAGACCCCTTCACAAACAGAGCATTGTCACGAAGGATCTGAAACACCATCCTGACCTGCTGTACATGAGACTCCCAATCATCAGAAAAAATCTAAATATCGTCCAGATATACAATCAAGAATTTATCAATATAATTACGGAAGATATCATGCATGAAAGAATGAAAAACAGATGGAGCATTAGTGAGCCCGAACGGCATCACAAGGTATTCAAAATGGCCTTCGGGCGTATTGAACGCAGTTTTCCATTCATCACCCTGCTTGATACGAACAAGATTATAGCCCCCCGAAGGTCAATTTTTGTAAACCAACTAGCCCCCTTGATTCTAGCAAACAAATCAGAAAGCAATGGTAAAGGGTATTGAAACTTGACCGTGATCTTATTCAAGAGGCGATAATCAATACAGGGTCTCAAGGAGCCATCCTTCTTAGCAACAAAAAACCCCCCTGCTCCCATCGGTGAAGAAGATGGCCGAATATGGCCTTTCTCCAAAGACTCCTTAACATAACTCCGCATAGCGGTATGTTCAGGCACAGACAGGTTGAAGAGTCGACCCTTAGGAAACTTACAGCCTGGAATCAAATCAATAGCACAATCACAGTCCCTGTGCGGTGGGAGAGCACTGGACTTGGGCTCATTAAATACATCCTGAAAATCAGACAAAAACTCTGGAACTTCAGAAGAGGAAGAAAAGGAGATGGACATTAACGGAACATCATTATGAACCCCTTGACAACCCCAACTAGTCACAGACATAGTCTTCCAATCCAACACAGGATTATGTACCTGCAACCACGGAAAACCCAGCACGATAGCATCATGCAAATTATGCAACACCAGAAATCTACAATCTTCCTGATGGGCTGGCGCCATGCGCATGGTCACCTGTGACCAAAACTGGGGTTTATTTTTTGCCAGAGGTGTAGCATCAATGCCCCTTAAAGGAATAAGGTTCTGCAAAGGCTGCAAGGGAAAACCACAACGCCTGGCAAACTCTAAGGGTACCGTCACACATTGAAATTTTCATCGCTGCGACGGCACGATTCGTGACGTCGCAGCGTCGTATAATCATCGCTCCAGCGTCGTAGACTGCGGTCACACGTTGCAATCACGGCGCTGGAGCGATGCCGAAGTCCCCGGGTAACCAGGGTAAACATCGGGTAACTAAGGGCAGGGCCGCGCTTAGTAACCCGATGTTTACCCTGGTTACCAGCGTAAACGTAAAAAAACAAACAGTACATACTCACCCGTCGGTGTCCTTCAGGTCCCTTGCAGTCTGCTTCCTGCTCTGAGTGCAGCCGTACAGTGAGAGCGGAGCGCAGCACCGCTGCGCTCTGCTCTCACTTTCCGGCCGGCACTCAGAGCAGGAAGCAGACGGCAAGGGACCTGAAGGACACCGACGGGTGAGTATGTACAGTTTGTTTTTTTACGTTTACGCTTGTAACCAGGGTAAACATCGGGTTACTAAGCGCGGCCCTGCGCTTAGTTACCCGATGTTTACCCTGGTTACAAGCGAAGACATCGCTGGATCGCTGTCACACACAACGATCCAGCGATGTCAGCGGGTGATCAAGCGACGAAAGAAAGTTCCAAACGATCTGCTACGACGTACGATTATCAGCAGGGTGTCTGATCGCAGTAGCGTGTCAGACACAGCGATATCGTAACGATATCGCTAGAACGTCACTAATCGTAACGTCGTAGCGATGGAAATTTCAATGTGTGACGGTACCCTTAGTCCATTAAATTCAAAGCGGCACCTGAATCCACAAACACCATGACAGAGAATGATGACAATGAGCAGATCAAGGACACAGATAACAGATATTTAGGTTGTACAGTACTGATGGTAAATGAACTCACGATTTTCTTTGTCCACTTAGGGAAGACTGAAATAACATGAGAAGATTCGCCACAATAATAACACAACCCATTCTGACGTCTGAATCCTTGTCGTTCAGTTCTAGACAGAGTCCTATCACACTGCATTGGCTCAGGACTCTGCTCTGAGGACAACCCACAGTGCGCACAACTCTGCGCTTGTGCAAACGCCGATCAATCTGAATGGCCAGAGACATAGAATCACTCAGACCGACAGGCGTGGGAAACCCCACCATAACATCTTTAACGGATTCAGAAAGACCCTTTCTGAAAATTGCCGCCAAAGCATCATCATTCCATTTAGTCAACACAGACCATTTTCTAAATTTCTGGCAATACAACTCTGCCGCCTCTTGACCCTGAGACAGGACCAACAAGGTCTTCTCCGCTTGATCCACAGAGTTAGGTTCATCATACAATAATCCTAAAGCATGCAGAAAGGACTCTACATTAAGCAAAGCCGGATTCCCAGATTCCAGAGAAAATGCCCAATCCTGTGGATTGCCACGCAGCAAGGAAATAATGATTTTAACCTGCTGAATGGAATCACCAGAGGATCGAGGTCTCAAACCGAAAAACAGTTTACAGTTATTTTTAAAACTCAAAAATTTAGACCTGTCACCAAAAAACAAATCAGGAGTAGGAATCTTCGGTTCTAACACAGGAGTCTGAACAATATAATCCGAAATTCCCTGCACCCTGGCAGCAAGCTGATCCACACGAGAAGCCAATTCATGCACATCCATACTAACACACAACTCCTCAGCCACCCCAGGATAAAGAGGGAGGAATAAGCAAAGCAGACCACAGAAAAAAAATGGCTCAAAACCTTTCTTCCCTTCTTCTGAGATGCATTTAACTCATTGTTGGCCAGTTGTACTGTTATGATTCGGTGGCTTAGGAATGGCATGAGACTTTCTCAGGAGGAGTGGAATCTATACTGACCGCAATCCCTGAACTTAACACCGCAACTAGAAGTAGCCATGGGGTGTACCTAACAAACCCTAGACACCTCGACACAGCCGGAGAATTACATACCCCTATAGATGGAAATGGGAAAGCTAACTTGCCTCAGAGCAGAACCCCAAAGGATAGGCAGCCCCCCACAAATATTGACTGTGAATAGGAGAGGAAGGACACACACAGGCAGGAAAACAGATTTCAGCAAAAGAGGCCACTCTAGCTAAATAGGGAAGGATAGGACAGAATGCTAAGCGGTCAGTATTAAAAGCTAATCAAAAAATATCCACAGCAGAACATACAAAAGTTCCACAACTAACTAAAGTCATGGAATGTATATCTGCCACTCCTGAGAATCCAACCAGACTGAGAAAATACTGACACAATCAAGCTGGACAAAAAAACAATGAATAGCACAAGTAATTAAGCACATAGCATATGTGCAAAAACAAAAACACAAGCCAGACACTTATCTTTGTAGATATGGCAGCAAGGCAGGTAGAACCAGGGAAGGACATAACCTCCAAAAACAATGGACAACTGGCACTGACTAAAGAATCCTGCAAGCCTAAATACCCCAGTCAGAATTGCAATAAGCGGATACACCAGATGAAGGCTGCAATCCAGAGACAGCAGCATTACCACTTACAACCACCGGAGGGAGCCCAAGAGCAGAATTCACAACAGATAAGGTCCGTTTTCTGTCTCTTTTGTCCGGTCTGCCTCTGTGAGAGTCTAGGACAGGTGCGAGCGAATCGCCATGTGGGACGTTCGTGGCACTGGTGGCATTAGAGAGAAGCAGGATACGTTCAAGTGCCTGGACCAGGGACTGAGAAACCTTAGTCAGGTCAGACACTGATTGAGACATAGCAACAGCCCACTCTGGGGGAGGGGGAGTGCACTCATCCCGGGACCTAGGCCTGAGGGACTGACATGGTGGGAGGAACGCAGGATGGGCATAAAGGTGAAGGCTGACCTGAGGCCCACTTTTTCTTATAGTGAGCGCAGGCGTAATGGATGGCCGTAGCGGCAAGGGCCTGAGTGGGGTCCGACATAGGTGGATATTACCTTGTCCTGGAGAGAAGAAGTACTGCCGAGAGCAGTAGAAAAAAAGCGACAGTGGTAGCCGCAGATGCCTGTGTTCCCCCGAAATTCTTCTGTCCCACGAGGTGAGCAGACGCTGACAGGGAGCAGGAAGTCACAGAAAGAGCGCTGAGACAGCGCGACGCTGTGGGCGTGCACTGGCGCTGAAGGGGGGGAAGCATAAGAACACCTCTAACAGCGCTGAAAGATTCCCGGTCGCAATAATGCCAGCCGCCACCAGAGGGCACTCAAGCGCCAAAAAGAAAGTGAAGAAAAGCCGGGAGAGGAAAAACTCCTGGCCGCAATAATGCCAGCCGCCACCAGAGGGCGCTCAAGCACCAAAAAAGGAGAAAAGCCGGGAGAGACAGAGAAAAAAATGGCGGGCGCGCTCCTGCAAGTTTAAATAAAAAGGAGGGAAAGAATGCCAGCGTTAAAGTGAAGCCTTTTCCCGCGGTTTAGCTCGTCCCAGCGCCTGAAAAAGAGACCCTCTCTTCTATCACAGGGGAAGCCTGGTAAGCTATATGGAGATCGCTGCCGGGCAGGGTGAGGGAAGGAGGGGGGCTTTGTTGATTGAAGATCCCTTACCTGGAGATGAGGAACCATCAGGATCCCTTGTAGACTAGAGGGTCCTGGAAGAAGTCCTCCTTCCCGTGCCACGAACTCTCCGGCGCAGAAGACGGCGTCGACCCCTAACCAGGGGGATAGGGTCACTGGAAGTGACTGCCATCTTCCTTTCAGCCCACTCCGAGGAGAGGGATGAGGAGGGAAAACTGGCAGGACTGGCCACCAAGGAAGAAGGTCACCCTGAACACCCGAATGGGTGACAGGGGACAAGGTCCTGCCCAGCGGGTCCGAGAGGGTGCGATGTGAGTGATACCACACTGCTCTCTCAGTCGCTCAAAGTGGGGAAAGCAGGGTGAGAAAACTGCACCCTGTTACCCTGTAGAAAGTATCTGAAAAAAAGGGGAAATGATTAATAACACACACCAAATCCCTGTAAAAGAAATGCGGATCTGATGTTAGATCCAGGTCCGCCTCCTACAGACACTAAGCAAAAACTGAGTTACCTAGTGCCGGGGAGGAGTTACTTCTTCTTTATTTGCATAGTGTCAGCCTCCTAGTGACAGCAGCATACACCCATGGTTACCTGTGTCCCCCAATGAAGCGAGAAAGAAATGATATTTTAGCCCCCAAATTTTTATTTTCCCAAGGGTAACAGGACAAATTGGACCCCAAAAGTTGTTGTCCAACTTGTCCTGAGAACGCTGATATCCCATATGTTGGAGGGAACCACTGTTTGGGCGCACAGGAGAACTCGGAAGGGAAGGAGCACTGTTTTAGTTTTTCAAAGCAGAATTGGCTGGAATTGAGATCGGACGCCATGTCGCGTTTCCAGAGCCCCTGATGTGCCTAAACAGTGGAAACCCCCCAATTCCAACTGATACCCTAACCCTAACCCTTACCCCAGCCCTAACCCTAGCCCTAACCCCAACCCCAACCCTAGCCCTAACCCCAACCCCAACCCTAATGGGAAAATGGAAATAAATACATTTTTTTAAATTTTATTATTTTTCCCTAACTAAGGGGTCATGAAGGGGGGTTTGATTTACTTTTATAGCTTTTTTTGGTGGATTTTTATGGTTGGCAGCCATCACACACTAAAAGACGCTTTTTATTGCAAAAAATAGTTTTTGCATCACTACATTTTGAGAGCTATAATTTATTAATATTTTGGCCCACAGAGTCATGTGAGATCTTGTTATTTGCGGGACGAGTTGGGGTTTTTATTGGTACCATTTTTGGGCACATGATATTTTTTGATTGCTTTTTATTCCGATTTTTGGGAGGCGGAATGAACAAAAAACAGCAATTCCTGACATTCTTTTAGGGGGGCGTTTATACCGTTCCACGTGTGGTAAAATGGATAAAGCAGCTTTATTCTTCAGGTCAGTACGATTACAGCGATACCTCATTTATATAATTTTTTTATGTTTTGGCGCTTTTACACAATAAAAACTATTTTATATAAAAAATAATTGTTTTTGCTTCACTTTATTCTGAGAGCTATAACTTTTTTATTTTTCTGCTAATGATGCTGTATGGCAGCTTTTTTTTTGCAGGACAGGATGACGTTTTCAGTGGTACCATGGTTATTTATATCCGTCTTTTTGATCGCGTGTTATTCCACTTTTTGTTCGCCTGTATGATAATAAAGCGTTGTTTTTTGCCTTGTCTTTTATCTTTCTTTTTGCGGTGTTCACTGAAGGAGTTAACTAGTGGGGTAGTTTTATAGAGCGGGTCGTTACGGACGCAGCGATACCAAATATGTGTACTTTTATTGTTTTTTTAATTTACCGTACATAAATAAATGGATTTACTGGGAAATGTTTTTTTTTCCGTTATTTGGGGATTTTTTTTTTCTTTTTTTATACATTCTATTTTTTTTTTAACTTTCTACCATTGTCCCAGGGTGGGACATCACTGTATTAGATCAGATCGCTGATCTGACAGTGTGCATAGCACTCTGTCAGATCAGCGATCTGACAGGCAAGTTCAGGAGGCTTTCCGGCGCCTGCTCTCAGCAGCTCTGAGCAGGCGCCGGCTAGCCACGTCATTTCATGACCCAGAAGGAGTCCCGTGGCCATCTTGGATCCTGGGACTCCTTCCGGATCACCGGAGCAATGCGATCTCATCGCGTTGCTCCGGTGGGAGAGCGCAGGGAGCCCCTGTCCCTGCGTGATCCCCCTCTATGCCGCTGTCACTACTGACAGCGGCATCAGAGGGGTTAAATGACACCCGCACCCGATCACCGCGGCGATCAGCATGAGACCGTGGTGATCGGTGCGCCGTACTAGTACTGCTGCTGGCACAAATGCAGTGCCCGCAACGCAGTACTAGTACGGCGCATGTCACAAAGGGGTTAAGTGTATTTCGCTCCCCTTCTTCCCAGAGGCATAACTTATTGTATTTTTCCGTAAATATGGCCATGTGAGGGCTTGTTTTTTGTGGGACGAGTTGTACTTTTGAACAACACCATTGGTTATACCATTTGGTGTACTGGAAAACAGGAAAAAAATTCAAAGTTCAGTGAAATTGCAATATAAATGCCATTTTTTTTAACCATGTTCACCAAATGCTAAAACTGACATGCCTTTATTATTCTCCAGGTCATTAAGAGCTTGGAGTTAGTAAACAGGTCTAGGTTCTTTTTTAAGTGGTGAAAACAAAATTCAAAGTTTGTTTAAAAAAAAAAAAAAAAAAAAAAGAAAGCTGTATTTTCGGCATTTTCCAAGACCCATAACATGTTTATTTTTAGTGATCTGGAGCTGGGTGATGGCTTATTGTTTGCGCATCGAGCTGGTGTATTTATTAATACCATTTTGATGTAGATACAATGTTTTCATCACCTGTTATTGCAATGTTGCAGCGACCCCACCCCCCAAAAAAAAAGATTTTTGTGTACTCACCGTAAAATTTCTTTCTCTTAGCCTCTAATTGGGGGACACAGGACCATGGGTGTTATGCTGCTGTCCACTAGGAGGCGACACTATGCATAATCTGAAAAAGATTAACTGTTGCTCCTCCTCTGCAGTATACACCCTTGGACGGCGTCAGCCTTCTCCAGTTATGTGCAAAAGCAGTAGGAGGAACGTAACATGAATAACATAGACATGCCTATAAGAAGGCCACTATGTACGAGCTCAAAAAACAATATGAGAACTCAACAGTAACAACAGCCCGAAAAGGGCAACAGGGTGGGAGCTGTGTCCCCCAATTAGAGGCTAAGAGAAAGAGATTTTACGGTGAGTACACAAAAATCTCCTTTACTCTGTCGCCTCATTGGGGGACACAGGACCATGGAACGTCCTAAAGCAGTCCCTGGGTGGGAACCAATGGACGAATATTGTGCAGACAGGCCCCTATACTTAGGGCACCGCCGCCTGCAGAACACATCTACCCAGGCTCGCGTCCGCTGAGGACTGGGTATGAACCCTGAAGTGTTTAGTAAACGTGTGTAGGTTAGTCCAAGTGGCCGCCTTACACACTTGTTGTGCCGAAGCCTGGTGCCGAATGGCCCAGGAGGCCCCTACCACCTGTGTAGAGTGTGCCGTAATACCGGCTGAAAGAGGAGAATTCTTAAGGCGGTAGACCTCTTGTATGGTGGATTTGATCCACCTGGCAAGGGTAGCTTTGGAAGCTGGCAGACCCTTGTGGCCGCCTTCCGGAAGGAGGAAAAGAGAATCAGACCTCCGGAAGGACGCAGTCCTAGACACATATATACGCAATGCCCTGATGAGGTCAAGGGTATGCAGAGCCGTCTACACTCTATGAACCGGAACCGGACAAAGGGATGGTAGTGAAATTTCATCATTGAGGTGGAAGTTGGACACAACCATCGGTAGGAAGGATGGGACCGTACGAAGAACTACCTTGTCCTGGTGAAAGGCCAGGAAGGGCCTTCTGCAGGAGAGTGCTGTCAGTTCAGACACCCTGCGTAGCGAGGTGATTGCCACCAGGAAAACCACCTTCTGGGAGAGAAGGCAGAGCGGGACCTCCTTAAGGGGTTCGAAAGGTGGTTCCTGCAATGCTGTCAGGACCAGGTTGAGGTCCCACGTTTCTAGTGGTCGTCTGTAGGGGGGGAACCAATCGGGAAACCCCCTGAAGGAAAGTCCTTACTTGCGGCTTGGTAGCAACGCGCCTTTGAAAAAGCACTGAGAGGGCTGACACCTGGCTCTTAAGCGAGCCCAATGACAGCCTGGCCTCCAGACCCGATGGGAGAAAACCAAGTACTTTGGGTAGGGAATAAGGGAGGGGGTCTGGCTACGAGATTCGCACCAGGTAAAGAAAGCTTTCCAGGTATGGTAATAAATCTTGGCAGAGGTTGGCTTCCGTGCCCTGATCATGGTTCCAATAACTTCCGGTGAGAGCCCTGTCTGGGTTAGAACGCAGGTCTCAAAGGCCACGCCGTCAAATTGAGAGCCCCTGAGTTCTGGTGGTAGAATGGGCCTGGTGATAGAAGACCGTGGCGGTCGGGGAGACGCCAGGGGGCGTCTGCTGTAAGTTGTACGATGTCGGCGTACCATGTACATCTGGGCCAGTCTGGTGCAATTAGGATGGTTGGAACTCCCTCTTGTTTGATCTTCCTCACCAATCTGGATATCAGGGGAGAGGTGGAAAAATGTACAGAAGCTGGAACTGGGTCCACTCCTGAACCAGAGCGTCTGCTCCGAGCGACCGCGGATTGTGTGTCCTGGCCATGAAGTTGGAGACCTTGGCATTGAAGTGGGATGCCATTAGGTCCACATCTAGGGTCCCCCAGCGGTGACAGATCTGGCGAAAAATTTCGGGATGGAGAGACCACTCTCCCGAGTCTATTCCTTGTCGGCTGAGGATGTCTGCTTCCCAGTTGTCCACACCCGGAATGTAGACTGCCAAAAAAACCGACCCTGTGTCCTTCGCCCAGCTGAGGATGTGTGACACTTCTCGCATCACCTGGGTACTGCGGGACCCCCTTTGCTGATTCACATATACAACGGCCGTGGCATTGTCCGACTGTATTCTGATGTGAGAGGCTGCCAGTAAGTGATGAAAGGCCCTCAATGCCAGGAGGATGGCACGAATTTCCAGGATGTTGATGGGCATGGTCGCTTCCACTGGGGACCACTTGCCCTGTGCCCTGTGGTGTAGGTGCACCGCACCCCAACCCGTCAGGCTCGCGTCGGTGGTCAGAACCTTCCACTGACCTGTGAGAAAGGATTTCCCCTTTGCTAGCGAGGTTGGCTTGAGCCACCAGTGAAGGACCTCCTGGTTGACGACGTTAGCTGGAACTCCCTGTTGAGAGAAAAGGGATTCCTGTCCCAGGACTTGAGAATGGCTAGTTGGAGAGGCCTGAGGTGAAACTGGGAAAATGGGACCGCTTCTTTTGCTGCCCCCATCTTGCTGAAGACTCTCATGGCAAACCGGAGAGAACGAGGGGGTTTGCGGAGGAGGGTGCGAACTCCTAGGCGGAGAGCCAGTGCCTTGTCCTTGGGAAAAAGCACGAGACCCCTGGAGGTGTTGAATAGCATTCCCAGGAAGGTCAGGGACTGACTCAGGGTTGGTGATGACTTTTGTAGGTTGATTAACCAGCCCATGCGACTGAGATTATCGGTTGTGATTGAAACGCTGAGCTCGCAGTCCTTGAAGGTGGGAGCCTTGATGAGTAGATCGTCCAGGTATGGAACGACTACTATGCCTCTGGAGTGCAGGATGTCCATGGTGGCTGACATGACTTTGGTGAACACTCTAGCAGCCGTGGCGAGTCCAAAAGGGAGAGCCACGAATTGGTAGTGGTCCTGGCCTATTGCGAACCTGAGAAACCTCTGATGGGCAGGTGCAATGGGTATATGCAGGTATGCGTCTTGTATGTCTATGGAGGCAAGATATTCTCCCTTCTCCATGGACGCAATGATGGACCGAAGGGACTCCATGCGGAAGTGACGGACCCGTACATATTTGTTGAGCTGTTTTAGGTCTAGTATGGGCCGAACGCTGCCTCCTTTCTTGGGAACTATGAATAGATTGGAGTAGAACCCTCGGAAGCGGTCGGTCGTGGGGACTGGTACTATGACTCCTGCTTGAAAAAGCGAGGAGACCGCTTGGTGGTAGGCACGAGCCTTGGCTGGCGGTTTTGGGGGGACAGAGAGGAAGAATCGGTCCGGTGGGTTGGAGGTGAAGTCTATTTTGTATCCGGAAGACACTAGTTCCCTGACTCACCTGTCTTCTGTAATAGGCAGCCAGACTTGATGAAAGAGCAAAAGTCGGCCGCCTACGGGTGTGGTGTCTTCCGGAGTTCGTGAGTCATGATGAGGAGAAAGTCTGAGATTTTCCCCTCTGGTCTTAGGCTGGCCTGCTTTTGACTGCCAGGTCTTGTCCGACCTTTGTGTCGATCGTGAGTTGTCCCTGCGTGGGGAACGGTTACGATTTTGTGCTGGACGCGAGACGGACCAGCCCGAGGAATTCCGAAAGGATCGGAATCGAGTTCGGTTACGCTTCTTGTAAGTGCGTTTAGGTCTGAGTTGGGGAAGAGAAGTTCTCTTACCCCGGGTAGCGTTGGATATCATAGTGTCCAACTGTTCACCGAAAAGTCTCCCACTGAGGTAGGGGAGGTGCGTGAGGGACTTCTTTGAGGCTGCGTCCGCTTCCAATAATAATAATCTTTATTTTTTTTATTTTTATATAGCGCTAACATATTCCGCAGCGCTTTACAGTTTCCACACATTATTGTCGCTGTCCCCGTTGGGGCTCACAATCTAAAGTCCCTATCAGTATGTCTTTGGAATGTGGGAGGAAACCGGAGTACCCGGAGGAAACCCACGCAAACACGGAGAGAACATACAAACTCTTTGCAGATGTTGTTCTTAGTGGGGCTTGAACCCAGGACTCCAGCGCAGCAAGGCTGCAGTGCTAACCACTGAGCCACCGTGCTGCCCTGATTTTCATTCCCGCAGCCAGAGTATACGCCGAATTGTAATGGCGTTTGATGCTATCCCCGCTACTCCCCTTGCTGAATCCAGAGCTGCATGAAGCATGTAGTCTGCTACAACTGCTATTTGAACCGCTTGGTCCGACAGCTCAGGAGCGGATGCTTGGAGAGCTTGTAAATTTTTGGCCCAGGCCAGAATGGCCTTGGCAGCCCAAACTGAGGCGAATGCGGGAGCCAGGGATGCCCCTGCTGCCTCGAAAATTGAACGAGCCATGTGTTCTACCTGCCGGTCTGCTGCGTCCCTGAGAGTTGAGCTATCTGGCAGTGAAAGGAGGGTCTGTGCTGCTAGCCTAGAGACTGGTGAGTCCACTTCGGGTGGATCGGTCCATTCCTTGGTGTCCTTCTGTGGGAAGGGGTACCTCGCCTCCAGATATTTGCGATTAGCAAATTTTTTCTCAGGCTGTGAGAGCTGCTTTTTAAGGATCGCCTTAAACTCTGGGTGGTTAGAGAAAACCTTAGGCGGTTTCAAAGGTCCTTCAAAGGAAATCTTATGTTCTGGGGCCTCTGGTGGTGGATCAGAAATGTCCAGCACCCAATGGATGGAAGCGATTATGTCCTCAACTAGCGCTGTATTGCTAGGGGGGGATTTTGATCAGGGACCCCTCCGTTTCCCTGACTGAGTCAGAGTCGCAGATGCCTTCTGAATCCTGTGTATCACTGAGGCGTCCCCTGCTGAGTGAGCCGGGGAGGAGGCCTTCTCTGGTCGGGGATTACAGAGATCTGCATTGTCTGTCCCTGGAATAGAACGGTCTAGATGACCTGGAGCTACGGTGTCTCTCCTTAGAGGGGGATGACCGTGTGCTACGGGATGATGCAGATGGACTTGAGCTATGGGTCCGCTTGCGTCCTGACCTAGACGTGGATGTGCCAGAGTCATCTTGTTCCTGAGTCAGGCTCTCCCTTTGCTGGGTAACGGTCATAGCCGAGGCATGACCCTGCAGAGCCTGAAGCAATGTGGAGATTAGGTTATCTATAGACTGCGTCATAGATTGCGATATCTGAGTAGCCCATTCCGGCGTTGCATTAGACACCGAGGCATTGGCAGGGGCTTCTTGTGGCTCTGACACATTAGTTCATTGCAGTTCTGGCAGTGTGGGTACGTGCTGCCACTGGGGAGAGCGGTCCCGCAGGCTGTGCAGAATGCATAATAGCAGTTCTGCCTGGTTCTCTTGGACCTTGAGCCCGGCATATTGCACAGTGCAGAAGGGCTGCTATGTAGAGAAACCTATAGTGATTGCAGAGAAGCCTATAGGGAAGCCTTATAGGGAATATGGATTCACAGCTGAGTAAAAAACCCAGCTTTGATCTTACCCCACCAGTGTGCCCCTAGGGTCCAGGGCCAAAGATCCACAGTCCTGTGCTCCCCGGAGACTGGCTGCCTGGTCCTGCAGACCGGGAAATGCAGGGTTAATCTGCAGCAGAAAATGGCTGCTGAGAAGGAGAGGAAGGGGGAGAAGGGGGCGGAGAGCTGGAAAAAGGCGGCAAAGCTGGTTAAAATCGCGCCCTTTCTGGCTCGATCTGCCCACTCTATGATACTGTAGAGTGTCATATTTGTCATCCGGGGGCGGGCCGGGGGGCGGAGAGGAGGCGGCGGCTTCAGCTAGGCCGAAGCCGGAGCCTAAATTAGATGCCTGAGGCCCAGAAGAGCTCCAGGCCGGCACGAAAGTCCGGGAGGGGGTCGGATCTGAACCGGACCCCCCTGGATTTAAAGGCAGGATGGCGGTGGGGCTATAAGAGGAAGGGGGAGCCCGTGTGAGGTCCCCCTGAGGCAGTATAGAGCTGGTGCTGCCGCAGAGACAGGGGCGCAGGGAGCCCTGTGTCTGTATGTGCCATGCCTGCCTGCACTCCCCCCGGACCCAACAGGAGCCCGCAGCTGGGCTGGGGTCCCTGGATGCAGGCGCAGTGTGCTGGCCCATTGCTGGGAGCTGTAGAATGCTGCCTGTACAGGCCCTACCTGAGGTGTCTCAACCTAATACCCCCAGAGGGGGATAGGTTGGGTGCTGTGTGACCATCAGGGGGCTTTATCCTTGCTTCGACCTCAACCCAGAAACCAAAAGGAATTGGGGAAGGAGGGCGGGTCTCGACTTCGAACCAGCACCCGAGGGACTGGGGAAGGAGCAACATGGGGAATAGCCATCTCCACTTCAACCGGGCACCCCATAATAGGGGGCCGAGGAAGGAGCCATGCCGGGAGTCTCACAGGAGACCCTCTTTTCTTCATCTGTAATCCCGTCGGAAAAAAACGGAGTAAAGAAAAATTTTTTAGGTGTGCCTCCTATGCGACACTAAGCAAAAACTGGAGGAGGCTGACGCCATCCAGGGGTGTATACTGAAGAGGAGGAGCCACGGTTAATCTTTTTCAGATTATGCATAGTGTCGCCTCCTAGTGGACAGCAGCATAACACCCATGGTCCTGTGTCCCCCAAAGAGGCAACAGAGTAATAATTGTAATTCTGGAGTTTTGATCTTTTTTCTTGTTACGCAATTACGGATCAGATTAATTATTTTTTATTTTGATAGATCGGACGATAACAAATGTGTATTTTTATTATTATTATTGCTTTATTTACAATGGGGAAAAGGAGGGGGGGGTGATTTGAACTTTCAGATTCTTTTTTAATATTTGTTTTTTTTACTTATAGTATCCAGAGTGCAGGTGATAAATATATGCCCCCCGCAATCCCAAGAACAAGTGATGAGGGTGGTGCCAATGCATCACGACTTCTCCATTCACTTCGATGGGCGCATAGGAGTAGTGTATACAGTGCAAAGCTCCCATAGACTGTGAATAGAGCGGTGCTGCTCCTCGCATCGGGGGCATCCTTCTGTCAGGATCAGCGGGGGTCTGGCCAGTTATTACCTACCCTATGAATTGGCGATAAATGCTGGTCATGGGACAACCTCTGTGTTTACAGTCTATGTGGCTGCATTTCTGTGCTAAGAAACCTGAAGATGGCCAAGAGACTTACATGTCAAAAGCGCTGAACTCCAAAGTGAGTCGAGTTGGAAGCCCAGTAGGATCACCTGACGAGAGATCACCATAAGGTTAGTTTACAGGGAATGTATCATATATAAAAAAACAAGAACAAAAAAACACAATTATAAATATGTCAAGTATTAAACGGGTGTTCCCATCTTCAAGATCCTATACAAATATGTAAAAGATGCAATAATAATAATAATAATAATAATAATAATAATAATATTATTAACAAATGCCCCCAATTAGAAATGAAAGATAGTTCTTCTCATTGGCCATGTCATTAACAACATATGCAGGGCATTGCAGTAGCTTAGGTATCCATGGTTACAACCAATAATATAGTGACAGCTGTTAGTGCTCGTAACCATGGATACCTAAGCTATTGCAATGCCTGCACATGAGGTAAGCGACATAGTGAATCAGAAGAACTATGCTACATTTCTAATTGAAAGTATTTGCTGACAATAATAATATTATACCTACCACATATTGGGGGTCTTGCAGATGGGAATACCCCTGTAATGTTACATTTTCTCAAACATGTAAACCAAAAATGCATGGCATAAAATATGAGAAAATGTAATTATATATATATATATATATATATATATATATATATATATATATATATATATATATAAAAAAGGGATGCCTCTTCCTAGAAAAGCTGGGTGGTACGCTTTTCAAAGAAGAGATTTTCAAAGGATCCAGCTTTCCTGGGAACAGATGCAAATAGCAATGGATAAAGAAGATAACATGAAGAAGTGTTAGAGGAGCGCCTGTAAAACCTAAAAATGGTGCAAACTTTTAATGGAATCCAATTGAAAAAAAATATATATTTTTAATCGAAAATTTTTTTTTAAAAGACACAACAGGTAGACAAACCCTTTGATGACATACACGGTAATGCGTTCTCTCAGCAAACCGTAAGTGGGGTAATAACTTGCAGTCTCTCCATTTTACACTTTCCTCACGTACGGCCATTAATAAGCTGCTGCTTCTTTAGTTTATTAAACAGTGGCACAAAAGCGAGCCAGCGTTCATGTCTGCGCCCGAATAACAGGAGACGCAATCTCCGCTCTTACCGTTGTAGTAATGGCTCTTGATGGCTTTGGCCGATTCGTCCAGCCGGTATTCATTCAGTTTCTTTTGTGTGATCTGATGCCAAAAACCTGCGTCTAGAGCGCTGGCAAAGGGGACGAACTGCAGTTTGGGGATGCTTGGGGCCGGCTTGTCACCCATGTCTTCACTCTCGGAGGCCATTTATGACTTCAGAATGCAACTGGGGAGGAAGGAGAATTATTATCATGTTAGGGCGGCATGTCGGCTTTCCATTGTAGACACGTTTCGATTGTACCTAGGTTACAAGAGCCGGCAGCCAGCGTTCTCCTATTTTGGAAATTATCATCATCATTGAAAATTCACTTCTGCAGTAAAAAGCTTTATGCAAAGGAGAACTGTGTGATGCATGAGTAATCATCAGGGATCGGGGGTGTAAGGAAGAGAACGGATTCTCACTCCCAGTAATAAATATGAGAACGATTAGAGGTGTCGATAGGATTTCACAAATCCATACAAAAGTGTTGTAGACAGAGTAGCACAAGATACAATTTATTGCTAAAGTATGTGCCCCCTCCACATTACCCCTACTGGACCTTTAGTGACCTCACGTTCTATAAAATAAGGCTTAAATACACAGTCCGCCCTTTTTTAGAGACGTCCGCCCTAATTTTTGCCCATTTATCCAGGAGAGCATTTGTGATGTCAGACGCTGATGATGGAAGAAAGATCCGACCGGTCATCTTCTTCCAAACCAAACTCTGCCAACTATGGGCACAGTTATGGAGAACAGAAAATGCCCATCCCCCAAACTGTTCATACAAAGCTGGAAGCTACAACTCTCCAAAATGTCTTCAGATTTCCCTCCACTGGAACAAGACGGGAATAGGGCAACCCCTGAGAAACAAGCCCATAACTTTATCCTTCCTCCATCAAACATTGCAGGGGGCACAATGCACTCAGGCGGGTAACGTTCTCCTGGCATTCACCAAATCCAGACTCCTCCATCAGATGCCAAATAGACAAGCGTGATCCTTTGCTGAACAGAACATGTTTCCTCCAGAGAGCAGTTGTGGCAGCTTTACACCACTCCATCTGACACTCGGCATTGTGCTTGGTGATGTACGCCTGCAGGCAGCTGCTCGGCCATGAAGCTCCTGGTGGGGGCGCAGTGCTTGTGCTGATGTTGATACCAGAGGAGGTCTGGACTCTGCAGTTATGGGGTCAGCAGAGCGTTGGTGACTTTTCTGCCCCCCGCTCGTAATATCACCTGGTCTCCACTCCATGGCTGTGGTTTCTACCCTTTTTCAATAATATCACTCAGAGGATGGGGGAACACATTCAGGGGGCTGCGCTGCCTTGTCTGGAGCCCTGTCGCCATCAGTTTGCCAGGCACAGCTCTCTAGATTTGTAGAGGCTGTGTCTGTTTTTGCAGATAAATGTCATTTAGGCAGAAACCCCCCATCGGAGCCATTGTACAATGGTACAACTTAAAAAAGGAGATCAGAGTCTAAACTTGTAGATTTTGGACTCTGACTCGCTGTTCTCAATGGCCCCAATCTGTGTAACTCCTGTCTCTCTGGGCTGCAGAAAGAAGCTCCCGACAGAGGCGTGAACAGGAGCCGAGACGTGGGGAGAAACTAACATGGATACAGAAGATAAGCTGCCTTCTAAGAAAGCAACCGCTTCCCTCCTTTAATTTAATCTGATCCTTGACCGTGTATGGCCAATATGGCTCCCTCTATTGTAACACCCCCCACCCACCAATTGTGACAAACTCAATCACAAAAAATAAAAACGTGACACCAGAATTCTTTTGGATAATTATGGCCACAGCGGCCAGTTTATTAACAAACAAACAAAAAACATTGTATTCAACATTAGCATAAATTATGCAAATTAGAGGGGAGGGTTCTTGGAGCCCACCGGGAAAAATTCTGGCTTAAATTATTTTGGCAAAACCAAAAAACATAAAACACCTCAATTTTACCCCCAGCCATACCACCAGCTCGAGGGCACCATAATTCCCGTTTTCGGGAAAAAATTAACCACCACCAGCTCCCAGGGTAACCACCCCGTCCAGAGCCTGTAACCAAAATGCCAGAACACCAAACCCGTTTTACTGTCCGGAATTTCCTTCAAATTCCTTCGCTGCTGAATCTGTATAAACTCTAAGAACCGCAACCCCCCTGCCTCAGCCACCGTGACAAAAACAATAATAATAATAATAATAATAATAATAATAATAACAATAACCCTAACATATGAACCACCTACTACCAAAAAAAAAAACCCAAAAAAGGGAGAGGGCGGGTGGGTCACTTTCAGACTTCCTAACTGCCAGTGTGCCCCGTTTTCCCGCACTTTCTGCTTATATAGCCCCCCACTACCCCCCACTCATAACCCCTCCCACAACACCTAACATCCAATCATTTTTTCCCAATTTTATTTAAAAAGAGAGCCCATGCCCAAGCACAGTCATGGGGGGCCTCCATATATCTCCGCCTATTCCTGCCCCCTCCTTGACCGTGTATGGCCAATATGGCTCCCTCTATTGTAACACCCCCCACCCACCAATTGTGACAAACTCAATCACAACAAATAAAAATGTGACACCAGAATTCTTTTGGATAATTATGGCCACAGCGGCCAGTTTATTAACAAACAAACAAAAAACATTGTATTCAACATTAGCATAAATTATGCAAATTAGAGGGGAGGGTTCTTGGAGCCCACCAGGAAAAATTCTGGCTTAAATTATTTTGGCAAAACCAAAAAACATAAAACACCTCAATTTTACCCCCAGCCGTACCACCAGCTCGAGGGCACCATAATTCCCGTTTTAGGGAAAAAATTAACCACCACCAGCTCCCAGGGTAACCACCCCGTCCAGAGCCTGTAACCAAAATGCCAGAACACCAAACCCGTTTTACTGTCCGGAATTTCCTTCAAATTCCTTCGCCGCTGAATCCGCATAAACTCCAAGAACCCCAACCCCCCGCCACAAACTCGCAGCCCTGAACACCTCAGGCCTGCGAGTGCCCCAAAGCCACCAACGCTTTTTCAATTCCTTCTTGAATGGACAAGGCCCATAAATCAATGCCAATCTCGTTCAGGTGCACCCCGTCTTCCTTCCAAAATTCACCAACTCCAGACTCTAAATCAAAATGTCGCACACCTATACCTTCATTTCTGGATACAAACTTGCTAATAGCTCTATTTAACTTCACACGAGCCCTGTTGATCCCCTTTACGGACCGCGCACCCCTCCATTTTTTACGGGGGACAATATCTGACCATACCGTTAATACCCCAGGGAAGGACACCCACAACCGGAGAAAATCAGAACGAATATCCCATATTAAATCCTTCACCGGTTTGGCTCCTAAATCATTCCCACCCAAATGAAACACCACAATATCCGGTGCTCTATCCAAACGGGCAGCCCGAAAAAAATAATGCATAGCCCTGTTCTACACCATACCCCAAAAACCGAGCCACCGAACTAAAGCATCCGTACGGCTGAATCCCAACTGCCTACCGTCAGGCCTGGCGTCCGCCCGGAGCGCCCCCCAATAAACAAAAGGATGTCCGAAAATCCAGACAAGATAAGGATCCGGACCTGCAAAATACAATAACAATAGCCGTTACAGTAAGGCCAGTTACAAGAAACAACAACAAAAACTTTTTAATGCCGAATATAAGACAAATAACGGCTTGAACTCCAGCGTCCAATACGCTTTATAACCTCAGGCCCCAAGCCTAGGCTATCTGCCTCCGACGCTGCCCCAATCCTGAAGGAATGCGATCCAAATTCGTCCCGCGAAAAACCCAAGGCCCTCATGCACCTATGCATAACTGCAATGAATTGGAAACGGGACAAGAACACCCCATCCTCATGGCACAACAGTGGGCCCACACGACCAGCCCATAAACTCCAATACTCCCGTAAACATTGATCAGGGCACATAACTGACCCCGTAACCTTACCTAAAACAACCCTTTTTCCGACCCCCAATTGATCCGTCTTGGAACGCCAAATCCAAAAAACGATGCCCCCCGTCCAAAAATCCACATCCTGAGCCAATAAACCACCCGCAGAAACTCTGCTGCGTGAGACCAACTCCCCCACACGTAATGCACCAAAAAAGGCAAGGGAAAAAGCCAACCGAAACAACACCGTTTCGAAATGAGAGCAACACACATCAGCCAAAACAACACCCAAACGTTCAAGAACCTGAAACGATATAGGCCTGCGCCCATCAACACCTCTAATATCCCTACGATACCCTCTTAACGCCTGCGGCACTAAAAAATTCTTTGTCACGTCTACCGAGCCCTCCAACTTAAAACCAAAGGCTAACCCAGTCGCAAACTTATTAACTTTGGAAACCGACCAACCTGCCTCCGCTGCCCTACCGACCAAAAACAAAACAGCTAACAACTTGTCCTCATCAGACTCCAAATCCCACCTGTCCAAGACTGAACTACGCCAAACCTGCCAGGAAGCTTCATATGCCGCCCAAGTCTGATCCATAACCGAAGCCCAAATCAACCGTCCCGCTTCTTCATAGGAATCCGCCACAAGTGCGAAGGGCATACCACTCCTGCTGCGTCCGCTTCTGGTGCCAGCTCCCGGAAACGCTCCCACTGTAAACAAGATGATGCATCTGCTAACGAATTTTGAACGCCCGGAACATGCACCGCCGAAATCCAGGTATTGATCCTCAAACATCTTAAGACCAGCTCTCTTACCAACTTAATCACTGGCGGAGAAGATGCCGATAGCGAATTGATCACCGCCACCACACTCATGTTGTCACAATGAAATCTAATCCTGCGATTAGCAAACGCGTCCCCCCAAATGAACACCGCCACCACAATGGGAAACAATTCCAACAAAGCAAGGTTCTTCGTGAACCCGCTCGCGCGCCAGGAATCCGGCCACGCTCCAACGCTCCAATGACCAGCGTAATAGGCCCCGTAACCGACACTACCTGCTGCATCAGTGTAAATTTCGTTGTCAAAATTGTTAACCACCTCCTGCTGCATCAAAGAGCGACCGTTATAATGCACCAAAAAATTATGCCATACCAACAAGTCGTCCTTATGCTCCTGACCAAGTCGAATGAAGTGATGCGGAGCACGCACCCCCGCCGTTGCCCTGGACAACCTCCGACAGAATATACGTCCCATGGGCAGGATCCTGCACGCAAAGTTCAGCCGACCAAGCAAAGACTGCAACTCTTTCAATGTGACCTTCTTGAGCCGAACCACGCGACCCACTTCCTGCTTCAGAGCCAACAATTTATCATCAGGCAATCGGCATTCCATGTTTTCTGAGTCTATCAAGATCCCAAGAAAACACAAAACCGTACAAGGGCCCTCAGTTTTTTCCTTAGCAAGGGGAACGCCAAAATGCTCCGCCACCCACTCCATAGCAGCCAGTGAACAAAAAGTCATCCAAATAATGAATGACAGATGAGACACCAGCCACCTCTCTAACAACCCATTCCAGAAAGGTGCTAAACGTCTCGAACAAGGAACGAAATAGCACAACCCATCGGGAGGCACCTGTCCGCGTAATAACTGTCATTCCAAAACATACCCAGCAACGGTATACTATCCGGATGAGTAGGAAGCAAACGAAAGGCAGATTCCACATCTGTCTTTGCCAACATAGCTCCCGGCCCATAGAAACGCACCCAGTGAACTGCCATATCAAATGACGTATAAACAACCGAACACAAATCCTGAGAAATGCCATCATTCACAGACAACCCCTTCGGGTATGACAAGTGATGAATTAGGCAAAATTTATTCGGCTCTTTTTTGGGAACCACCCCCAACGGAGAAATGACCATCCCGTCAATCGGTAAACAAGGAAACGGCCCAGCAATTCGCCCTAACTCCACCTCCTTATTCAACTTGTCACTAACCACACCTGCGTGAACCATAGCCGACCTCAAATTTTTAAGCGAAAATGGAACAACATGCTCCGGGGGAGGAATACGAAAACTGTCCGCAAAACCCCATGTAATAACAGTAGCCTTCTCCTGATCCATATACCTACTTAGAAAGGGGGCCATCTTTTCCAACCTCACCGGAGTCACTCCCTTGACCGGTACCCATTGCCGGCTTGCCTCTTGCTTTCTTGAAGCATTTGGAAGCCCCATGCGAACTTCCGTTGCAATGGGAACACACGTGTTTAAACTTACAGGTGTTCCCGAATTTACACTGGCCCTCATTAAATTGCCAGCAAATTCCCGTTTTTTCTTTAGCACCCTGTCCTCCCTGACCACTGCTGCTGTGTCCCGCCTGTTGGCCGGCATTGCTTCCGCCCCCATGAAAGGACTGCCCGTACCTACTCGGAGCCATCACTTTTAACCAGAGCCCTATGTCCTTCTGATCCCAACGTATCTCAGGCCGAACCGCCTTCCTCTGCCTGAACTGTTTATCATAGCGCAACCACGCCTGTCCACCATATGTACGTTGCGCCTCCCCAATCGCATCGAGATAACAAAATAAACCGGAACAATTCTCCGGAGCCTTCTCACCTATGACACTCGCTAGTATAGCGAACGCTTGTAACCAGTTAACAAACATCTGCGGTATAAGTCGCCACCTTCTCTTCTCCTCTTCCTCTTTTTTACTATCATCCTTCTTACCTTTTTTAAGATTAAACTTTTCTAGCGGAAGTAAAGAAAATATCTCCACATAATCATCGCGCCAGATCTTTTCCTTAACCTCCTTCTTCAAATGAGCCCCCAACGGCCCTTCAAAACAGACGTAAACCTCGCCTTTAGCTCTATCATCCAACTTCACCGCGTCTCCTTTATTCTTTTCTGTTTGCACGGACACTGACACACCAGACACTGATGGCGACTGCTCGCTCGTGAACAAACACCCCGTATCACTCACGGACGACTCCACCACCCCAGATCCGGGGGTCCATGCCCTGGCTGGTGATACCCCCGCTTCTCTACCCGCCCCGCTCTGCAAGCTGCTCAAAAGTTGCGAGACGCTCGCCAATACCTCCCGTAGCGCGGGCTCTGACACCCCACTGCTCCCCCCAATAGCAGTCGCCCGTCTCCCCGACGCCTGATCAACTCTAGCCTTCCCATCAAAAGCCCCTCTGGGCGACAAACTAGACATGGAGTGAAACTCACCAAGCTGCACAGGTGCTGTGTCCCTGCCAGCCGTTCGTCCTGGATCCTGCCGCTCATCCCCAACGTCCTGATCGCCGTCCGACAGAGATTCTTCAGCACCGTCGTGCTGCTACCGGCCCGCGCCCCTGGCCTCCACGTCACCAGGGGGGACCGGAGCGTTAGCTGCTCCAGGCTCGACCGACCTCCTCACAGACCTGGACAGTACTTGTCCTGAAGGCCTCAACTCCCCTTCTGGCACCCGACCACTCCTCTTGCCAGGCAGGGGTCCATCACTGCCCGCCGCTCTTCCTGTCACGTGCCTGACTGTCGCCGTCCTCTGCGCAGTCGCCGCCTGCGACACCGCTTCACCCGCCGGCCGACGTCCTGTGCGCCCTCTGGAAATTCCTGCTCCTGCCATCCCCCGACCACTACTGCTGGAACGATCCTCCATGCCGCTGGCACCCGCTGCCATGGAAATGCTGCCACTTGCTCCGGCCTCCATGTTGTTCCCCCGGGGCTCCGGTCCTGCCACTGTAGATCTTCTGGTCCTCTGTGACGGGGACCGCGCCGCTGCAGCGGTCACATCCGGCGCCGCTCCTCCTCTGCGCTCCACTCCTGCTGCAAGCGCCAGCCGGCCGGCGTGGAGGATTCCTGCCAGAGGGGGCGCAGCGGGGGGATGCCACACCGCTACACCCAGCCTCCGCAGGGTCCCCGGAGGGGCTCCTAGGCCTGCGCTGACCGCGCGCGCTCACCTCTGGTGAGAGTCGTTGCGGGGGCCTCGTGCGCCGGCCTCTCCTGCTGCTTGCTTCCTGAGCTCCCGCCGTGCCGAGCAGCGCCGTCAGCTGCTCCTCCAGCCAACCGCCTCTCCTGGACCTGGCAGCCTCCCTGAGCCGACCGACCAGAGCATTCACCAATTCCATATTCTTGGGGTAAGGTACACCGGAGGGGTGCGCTGCACTGGGTCACTTTCAGACTTCCTAACTGCCAGTGTGCCCCGTTTTCCCACACTTTCTGCTTATATAGCCCCCCCACTACCCCCCACTCACAACCCCTCCCACAACACCTAACATCCAATCATTTTTTCCCAATTTTATTTAAAAAGAGAGCCCATGCCCAAGCACAGTCATGGGGGGCCTCCATATATCTCCGCCTATTCCTGCCCCCTCCTGATGACTTATCCAAGGGACTGGTCATGATTACCAGATCGATTGTTTCCAACCCCCGGTGTCCACACATATTTGTAACATTTATTGAAAAGTTAAATCAACACATCTGTTAAAACAAATGAAAAAAGCCAAAATAAAAAGATGAAATCAATCAAGTCAATGCAACACTGGAAATACTGGTAATCGGATGTGTGGCAATTTCCCTGTTTGTGTAATAATGCTCGTTAACTCCTTCTACGCTTTCTGTCACAACATGGAAGAGGCAGATTTTGACTCAAAATAAACATATTAAAGAAAATCAAGGGACATTAAAAAAAAACCCTCTTCCTCCTGTTAACACGACGCCAACCTCGAGAGCCCCCATAACACGGCGCCAGCCTCGCAAGCCCCATAAGTAAGCCCCCATAACACAGCGCCAGCCTCGCAAGCCCCATAAGTAAGCCCCCATAACACAGCGCCAGCCTCGCAAGCCCCATAAGTAAGCCCCCATAACACGGCGCCAGCCTCAGGAGCACCATAAGTAAGCCCCCATAACACGGCGCCAGCCTCGGGAGCCCCCCATAACACCGCGCTAGCCTCGTGAGCCCCTCATAACACGGCACCAGCCTCGGGAGCCCCTCATAACACGGCGCCAGCCTCGGGAACCCCCATAATAAGGCTCCAGCCTCGGGAGCCCCCGTAATACGGCGCCAGCCTAGAGGGCCCCCGTAACACGGCGCGAGCCTCCGGAAACCCCATAAGTAAGCCCCCATAACATGGTGCCGGCCTCAGGACCCCCATAACACGGTGCCGGCCTCAGGACCCCCATAACACGGCGCCAGCCTCAGGACCCCCATAACACGGCGCCAGCCTCAGGACCCCCATAACACGGCGCTAGCCTCAGGACCCCCATAACACGGCACCAGCCTCAAGACCCCCATAACACGGCACCAGCCTCAGGACCCCCATAACACGGCGCCGGCCTCAGGACCCCCATAACACGGCGCCGGCCTCAGGACCCCCATAACACGGTGCCGGCCTCTGGACCCCCATAACACGGCGCCAGCCTCAGGACCCCATAACACGGCGCCAGCCTCAGGACCCCCATAACAAGGCGCCAGCCTCAGGACCCCCATAACATGGCACCAGCCTCAGGACCCCCATAACACGGCACCAGCCTCAGGACCCCCATAACACAGCGCCAGCCTCGGGACCCCCATAACACAGCGCCAGCCTCAGGACCCCCATAACACGGCGCCGACTTCAGGACCCCCATAACACGGCGCTGGCCTCAGGACCCCATAACACAGCGCCAGCCTGAGGACCCCCATAACAGAGCGCCAGCCTCAGGACCCCCATAACACGGCACCAGCCTCAGGACCCCCATAATACGGCACCAGCCTCAGGACCCCCATAACACAGCGCCAGCTACAGGACCCCCATAACAAAGCCAGCATCAGGACCCCCATAACACAGCGCCAGCCTCGGGACCCCCATAACACAGCGCCAGCCTCAGGACTCCCATAACACGGCGCCGGCCTCAGGACCCCCATAACATGGCGCCGGCCTCAGGACCCCATAACACAGCGCCAGCCTCAGGACCCCCATAACACAGCGCCAGCTTCAGGACCCCCATAACACGGCACCAGCCTCAGGACCCCCATAACACGGCACCAGCCTCAGGACCCCCATAACAGAGCGCCAGCCTCAGGACCCCCATAACAGTGCAATGGTGAATGCCTCACTATCTCGGACAGCCCTTTCCCCCGGCTCCGGCCACAGCACACACCCAGCAGAAGCCTCACAGCCGGCGGATACCTGCGGAGGATTACAGCGCTGCAGAGCACATAGCAGATGACAGCGGCTCCTCCACAGCGCGACTGCTGCTTCCTGCTCTGCCGCTATCACGTGACCTGCGGCTGTCAGCTGACTACGGGGCGGCAGCGGGACAAACCTCTGCCATGCGCTCCGTGCGCCTCTCTCTCCTGCTGTGCCCGGATGACACGGGGGTTTTGCATTCACAAAGGTGATTGGGGACCAAGTAGAAAATAAGACTCCGGAACTATTTCTAAAGAGCTCCCTCTAGCGGCTGCTCTTCATTACTGCATTGCTAGCTACTCAGTCACCCGATGAGTAGTGATGAGTGAACGTGCTCGCCATTACTCGTTACTCGCCCGGCCCGAGTATCAGTGTACTCAGTGTACTCGGCGTACTCGGCGAGCACCGAGTATTTCCGGCATTATTCGGCAGGAGCTCAGGTCTCTGCCCTGCAATTCTGGCGTTCTTTAGAGCGCCAATGACAGTGCAGGGATTGTCAGCCATACAGTGTGATGCGGCAGCCATCTTTGTTGTGGCATTACAGTGATTGGCTTGGCTGCACAGCATCATCCCGAGTATAAGAGACCTGGCGCTGCCTTGCTCGCCAAATTCTGTTCCTAATTCAGCGAGAGTAGGGAGAGCTGGTGCGGAGATAGGGTCAGAATCGTGGTTTTAGGGCTCATTTCCACATGCGAGAAACACGTCCGTATCTCGCATGTGGAAACCAAGCTGTGGTGCCGGCACTCCAGAGCGGAGCATGCGGCTGCGTAGGAACACATGGAGCTGCATGCTCCGCTCCAAAGTGCCGGCACCACAGCTTGGTTTCCATATGCGAGACACGGACGTGTGTCTCGCAAGTGGAAATGAGCCCTTAGAGTTAGGCTACTTTCACACTAGCGTCGTGCACTGCACGTCGCTATGCGACGTTGCGGAGCACCGACACAAACTGTGATAGCGCCGCACAAAGGTGGCAGCGGATGCAGTTTTACAACGCATCCGCTGCCCCATTGTGATGTGCGGAGAGGCGGGGGAGGAGTTCTGGCCGCGCATGCACGGTCGGAAAAGACGGTAACGACGCACCAAAAAACGTTACATGCAACGTTTTTTGGTGGCGATGGTCCGACGCAACATGGATGTGTCTTTTCTACAAAACGCAGTGCACGACGCTAATGTGAAAGTAGCCTTAGTGTAAGGGCACCTTTCCACTTGCGAGAAACTCGTCCGTATCTTGCATGTGGAAACCAAGCTCTGGCGCCGACACTTTGGAGCAGAGCGTGCAGCTCCATGTGTTCCTATGCGGCTGCACAGCTCCGCTCCAAAGTGCCGGCTCCACAGCTTGGTTTCCACATGCGAGACACGGACGTGTTTCTCGCAAGTGGAAAGGGGCCCTAAGTCTGCAACTCTTACATCCACAACTCCTCAGAAACCCACAGTCCTTTTTAGGTCTAATTCATGGGTCCCGATATTGCAGCACTAGGTAGGCAGGGCACAGCATATCCACATCAGTGCAAGGCCTGCAGGTACTGTATGTGCGTCCATTGCTCCCACTGCATCCCTCCCAAAGCTCCATAACTGCCTGCTGCTGCTTCTTTACTATATACCAAGCTGCAGTTTTCTGTGCCAATTTTTTTTTGCTTCACCTCATACCTGCTCCTTTTATTCTAAAGCAATCCATAGCCTCCTTATTTCTTCTACATGTATTTGCGTGTTCACGCTGCAGACTACAGCTAGGTCATTCTAATCGAAGAGCGTGCAAATCTAATATTTTTTTTGTGTCATGGCCAACTTTTCACACCATTTAGTGGTGCCCCAAAAAATCAAGGCCACGTTTAGCTCAGTCTGTTTTGTCAGGCTGAGGCCTGTTGTATCTGTGGTGGAAAAATCGTAACTTCTTAGGCATAAGTTGCATAGTTCTGTGTGCTAGCCTTGTTCCACTCATTTTTTTTTTTATCAAAAAATCATCCAAAATAAAACAAATATATATATAGTCTGTGATGTCAGGCTGAGGAGTGGTGTATCTGTGGTGAAAAATTCATAGTCTCGCAGGCATACGTAGCATAGTTCCGTGTGCTAGCCTTGTGCAACTCTTTTTTTTTTTTCAAAATTTCACATACAACAGAAAAACTTGTAGTATCTGTGGTGGAAAAATCATAGCTTTGAAGGCATACTGATCAGATATAATTTTACTCCAAATTTTGTTTAATTATATATTACAATTTTTTTTTTACATGAAAACAATTTTTTTTTTAATTTTCTTTTTGAGGGCTCATCATATTGTCATGGCTCTATCTTTTTCATTTTTCTGTAAACCGAGCTGTATGAGGGCTTGTTTTTTTCTGTAATGAGCTGTCGCTTTTATTGGTGCCATTTTGGAATACATATACGTTTTTGATAACTTTTTATTACATTTTTCTTGAGCGAAGAATAAAAAACTTCTATTATTGCATAGATTTTAATATTTTTTTTAACAGTTTTCAGCATGTGGGATCAAAAATTATATTGTTTTATGGTATAGAGCGGCAATACCAGATATGTGTAATTTTTGGAAGGATATATATATATTTTTTTAAATAAACTTTTTTTTTTACTATTAACCCCTTTACCTCCCAAGCCTGTTTTCATTTTCATGACCAGGCCAAATTTTACAATTCTGACCAGTGCCACTTTATGTGGTAATAACTCTGGAATGTTTCAACAGATCCCACTGATTCTGAGATTGTTTTCTCGTGACGCATTGAACTTCATGATAGCAGTAATAGTTGTGTAATGTGACTTGCGTTTATTTGTGAAAATATCAGAAATTTGGGTAATATTTAGAAAATTTCACAATTTTCAATTCTTTTGTCCTTAAACCAGAGTTATGTCCCACAAAATAATATATAACTATCATTTACCACATGTCTACTTTACATCTGCATACTTTTTGAAACATAATTTTTATTTTGTTAGGAAATTAGAAAGGTTGAAGATCAAATGATCTCTAAAAGGCAAAAAAATAGTAATTTTTTATTGTTTTAAAATTTATAAAAAGGAAAATAGGACAATGCAAAAGTTTGAGCACCTTTGGAGATTTGTGTGCTCAGATAACTTTGTCAAGATTTCAGATCTTAATTAGCCTTTAATGGTTATGGCTTGTTCACTATCATTGTTAAGAAAGGCTAGGTGATGCAAATTTCCCAGCTTTATAAAAACCCAGCCTCCTCTTACCCTGTGCCACAATACTGCAGCCATAGAATCTTCTAAGCAGCTACCTAGCTCTCTAAAAATGGAAATGGTGGAGGCCCACAAAGCAGGAGAAGGCTATAAGAAGATAGCAGATTTTCCATTTTCCTTTTCCTCAGTTAAAAATGTAATTAAGAAATGGCAGGTAACAGGAACAGTGGAGGTCAAGATAAGGTTTGGAAGACCAAGCAAAATTTCAGTGAGAGCTGCCCATGGGATGGCTATAGAGGCAAATCAGAATGACCACTTGAATGCAAAAGACCTTCAGAAAGATTTAGCACACTGTGGATTTGTGGTACATTGTTGTTCTACTGTTCAGAGACACCGGCACAAATATGGCCTTCATTGAAGAGTCATCAGAAGAAAACCTCTCCTGCGTTCTCATCATGAAATTCAACATTGGAAGTATGCAAAAGAAAATCTAAACAAGCCTGATACATTTTGGAAACAAATCCTGTGGAACAATGAGGCTAAAATAGAACTCTTTAGCCACAATGATCACAGGTATGTGAGGTGAAAAAAAAGACACAGAATTTCCGGAAAAGAACATGTCGCCAACCATTAAACATGGGGTTGGATCAATCATGCTTTGGGGTTGTGTTGCACCCAATGACACAGGGAACATTTCACTGGTAGAGAGAAGAATAGATTCAATGAAATTTGAGCAAATTCTTTATCCAAACATAACACCATCTGTAAAAAAGCTGAAGTTGAAAAGAGGAAGGTGTCACGGGAGACCTAGACAGGAAAGAGCTAGTAACCCGGGCCCCTGCGATTTCCCTCAGACTAGGGAAACCCTGACTGACCCTCTCTCAGAGTTTACACTAATGGTGTGCATGTCTGAGTCTCCACCCTCGCCCTATCTCCTGTTTCAACCCTAGGCTGAAACCACCACCCACAACCCAGTGAAGAGACCACACTCCAATACCCACAGTTAGCACAGACAAGGATAACGGAAAAAATAAGCACCAAGCCGCAGTCACACAGGAATACACTATAAATGCAAAGGGCAAAACAAATACAAATATAGGAAGGAGCAAATGAGACAAAAGGCAAATACACCACCAGCAACGATACTCCAACTAATAGCTCACCACTCCAGACCGAGATAACCACGCACAAGACAGAAGCTATAATCGGCAACGCCCAATGTTCAGGAGAACTATTTAAAGGCAGTGGGCATGGCTGTTGTGAATTCCGTTCTTGGACTCCCTCCTGTGGTCGTGAATGGTACTTTAGTGAGTTCTGTCCTTGGACACCCTCTGGTGGCTTTGAGTGGAACTGCTGGTCTTTGAGGTTGGCTTGCTCAGTTGCCCTCACTTAGTGTTTCTGCTGGCTTTCCTATTTAACTCTGCTATGGTCGTTAGTTCATGCCAGCTGTCAATGTCTCAGTACTGGTTCAGATCTCTCTTGGAATTCTCAGATGACCTGTCTACTCCAGCAGAAGCTAAGTCCCTGCTAGTTCATTTGTTGTCCATTTGTTTTGAGTATATTTCTCAGTACATGCTATGTTTCTAGTCCAGCTTGCTATTATGATATTTCCTTGCTAGCTGGAAGCTCTGGGGGTGCAGAGTTGCACCTCCACAATGTGAGTCGGTGTGGAGGTCTTTTTGCAAACTCTGCGTGGTTTTTGTAGTTTTTAATACTGACCGCACAGTTCCCTTTCCTATCTTTTGTCTATCTAGAGAAGAATCGGCCTCCTTTGCTAAAATCTGATTTCATTCCTGTGTTTGTCACTTTCCTCTCAACTCACAGTCAATATTTGTGGGGGGCTATCTTTTCTTTGGGGAATTTCTCTGAGGCAATGTAGGCTTCTATTTCTATCTTCAGGGGTAACTAGTTAGCTCTTAGGCTGTGAAGAGGCTTCTAGGGAGAGTTAGGAACGCTCCACGGCTATTTCTAGTGTTGTGATAGGATTAGGGTTTGCGGTCAGTAGAGTTACCACCTCCTCAGAGCTTGTCTCAGATCTCCATTTTATCTATCAGGTCATTCCGGGTGCTCCTAACCACCAGGTCCATAACAGTACAGCTGGCCCACAAAGTGTTAATGCATCTCAAAAGAGGGATAAGAGAAGTTCTGAGTCAATTTTTTTTTTCTTTGCTGCTTGTTTTGTCTTTCTTTTCCCCTTAACCTCTGGGTGGTTCAGGACTCAGGTGTAGATATGGATATTCAAGGTTTATCCTCTTGTGTGGATCAACTCACTGCAAGGGTACAAAGTATTCACGATTATGTAGTCCAGAATCCGATGTTAGAGCCTAGAATTCCAATTCCTGATTTGTTTTCTGGGGATAGATCTAAATTTTTGAATTTAAAAAATAATTGCAGATTGTTTTTTGCTCTGAAACCCAGCTCCTCTGGTGACCCCATTCAGCAAGTGAAGATTATTATTTCTTTGTTGCGTGGTGACCCGCAAGACTGGGCTTTCTCCCTTGAGCCAGGAAATCCTGCATTGCTTAGTGTAGATGCATTTTTTCAAGCGCTCGGATTGCTTTATGATGAACCTAATTTTGTGGATCAGGCAGAAAAGACCTTGCTGGCTCTATGTCAGGGTCAGGATGCAGCAGAGGTATATTGCCAGAAGTTTAGAAAGTGGTCTGTGCTTACACAATGGAATGAGTATGCCCTGGCAGCAATTTTCAGAAAGGGTCTTTCTGAAGCTCTTAATGATGTTATGGTGGGGTTCCCCACGCCTGCTGGTCTGAATGAATCAATGTCTTTGGCCATTCAAATTGATCGGCGTTTGCGCGAGCGCAAGGTTGTGCACCATTTGGCAGTGTCCTCTGAGCGGAGGCCGGAGCCTATGCAATGTGATAGGACTTTGACCAGAGCTGAACGGCAAGAACACAGACGTCAGAATGGGCTGTGTTTTTACTGTGGTGACTCCACGCATGCTATTTCTGATTGTCCTAAGCGCACTAGGAGGTTCGCTAGGTTTGTCACCATTGGTACTGTACAGCCTAAGTTTCTCTTGTCTGTTACCCTGATTTGCTCATTGTCGTCCTATTCTGTTATGGCATTTGTGGATTCTGGCACTGCCCTGAACTTAATGGACTTGGAGTTTTCCAGGCGCTGTGGTTTTTCCTTGGAGCCTTTGCAGAGCCCTATTCCCTTAAGGGGGATTGATGCTACGCCATTGGCCAAGAATAAACCTCAGTACTGGACTCAGCTGATCATGTACATGGCTCCCGCACATCAGGAAGATATTCGCTTTTTGGTGTTGCATAATTTGCATGATGTTGTTGTGTTGGGTTTACCATGGTTACAGATTCATAATCCAGTACTGGATTGGAAATCAATGTCTGTGTCTAGTTGGGGTTGTCAAGGGATACATAGTGATGTTCCTTTGATGTCAATTTCTTCTTCCACTCCTTCTGAAGTCCCTGAGTTTTTGTCGGATTACCAGGATGTATTTGATGAGCCCAAGTCCAGTGCCCTACCTCCTCATAGGGACTGTGATTGCGCTATTAATTTGATTCCTGGTAGTAAGTTCCCTAAGGGCCGACTTTTCAATTTGTCTGTGCCAGAACATGCCGCTATGCGGAGTTATGTAAAGGAGTCCTTGGAGAAAGGGCATATTCGCCCGTCTTCGTCACCGTTGGGAGCAGGGTTCTTTATTGTTGCCAAGAAGGATGGCTCTCTGAGACCCTGTATAGATTATCACCTTCTCAATAAGATCACGGTCAAATATCAGTACCCTTTGCCTCTGCTGTCAAATTTGTTCGCTCGGATTAAGGGGGCTAGTTGGTTCACCAAGATAGATCTTCGAGGGGCATATAATCTTGTGCGTATTAAACAGGGTGATGAATGGAAAACAGCATTTAATACGCCCCAGGGCCATTTTGAGTACCTGGTGATGCCTTTTGGGCTTTCTAATGCTCCATCTGTGTTTCAGTCCTTTATGCGTGACATCTTCCGAAAGTATCTGGATAGATTCATGATAGTATATTTGGATGATATTTTGGTCTTTTCGGATGATTGGGAGTCTCATGTTAAGCAGGTCAGAATGGTTTTCCAGGTCCTTCGTGCTAATTCCTTGTTTGTGAAGGGGTCTAAATGTCTCTTCGGAGTTCAGAAGGTTTCCTTTTTGGGCTTCATTTTTTCCCCTTCTACTATCGAGATGGATCCTGTTAAAGTTCAGGCCATTTATGATTGGACTCAACCTACATCTGTGAAGAGCCTTCAGAAATTCCTGGGCTTTGCTAATTTTTACCGTCGCTTCATTGCTAACTTTTCCAGTGTGGTTAAGCCTTTGACTGATTTGACGAAGAAAGGCGCTGATGTGGTGAATTGGTCCTCTGCGGCCGTTGAGGCTTTTCAGGAGCTTAAACGTCGTTTTACTTTGGCCCCTGTGTTGCGTCAGCCAGATGTTTCGCTCCCTTTTCAGGTCGAGGTAGATGCTTCTGAGATTGGGGCAGGGGCTGTTTTGTCTCAGAGAAGTTCTGATGGCTCTTCGATGAAACCATGTGCTTTCTTTTCTAGAAAGTTTTCGCCTGCTGAGCGTAATTATGATGTCGGGCAATCGGGAGTTGTTGGCTATGAAGTGGGCATTCAAGGAGTGGCGACATTGGCTTGAGGGAGCCAAACATCACGTGGTGGTCTTGACTGATCACAAGAATTTGACTTACCTCGAGTCTGCCAAGCGGTTGAATCCTAGACAGGCTTGATGGTCGCTGTTTTTCTCCCGTTTCGATTTTGTGGTCTCGTACCTTCCGGGATCTAAGAATGTGAAGGCTGATGCCCTTTCTAGGAGTTTTTTGCCTGATTCTCCGGGAGTCCTTGAGCCGGCTGGTATTCTCAAGGAGGGGGTGATTCTGTCTGCCATCTCCCCTGATTTGCGGCGGGTGCTGCAGGAGTTTCAGGCTGATAGACCTGATCGCTGTCCAGTGGAGAAACTGTTTGTTCCTGATAGATGGACTAGTAAAGTTATTTCTGAGGTTCATTGTTCGGTATTAGCTGGTCATCCTGGGATTATTGGTACCAGAGATTTGGTTGCTAGGTCCTTTTGGTGGCCTTCCTTGTCCCGGGATGTGCGTTCTTTTGTGCAGTCCTGTGGGACTTGTGCTCGGGCCAAGCCTTGCTGTTCTCTTGCCAGTGGGTTGCTTTTGCCTTTGCCTGTCCCGAAGAGGCCCTGGACGCATATTTCCATGGATTTTATTTCTGATCTTCCTGTCTCTCAGAGGATGTCTGTCATCTGGGTGGTTTGTGATCGGTTTTCTAAGATGGTCCATTTGGTACCCTTACCTAAGTTGCCTTCCTCCTCTGATTTGGTTCCATTATTTTCTCAGCATGTGGTTCGTTTGCATGGCATTCCGGAGAACATTGTGTCTGACAGAGGTTCCCAGTTTGTCTCTAGGTTTTGGCGGTCCTTTTGTGCTAAGATGGGCATTGATTTGTCTTTTTCTTCAGCGTTCCATCCTCAGACAAATGGCCAAACCGAGCAAACCAATCAGACCTTGGAAACCTATCTGAGATGCTTTGTTTCTGCTGATCAGGATGATTGGGTGACCTTCTTGCCATTGGCCGAGTTCGCCCTTAATAATCGGGCTAGTTCGGCTACTTTGGTTTCGCCTTTTTTTGTAATTTTGATTTTCATCCTCGTTTTTCTTCAGGGCAGGTTGAGCCCTCTGACTGTCCTGGTGTGGATTCTGTGGTGGATAGGTTGCAGCAAATTTGGACTCATGTGGTGGACAATTTAACGTTGTCTCAGGAGAAGGCGCAACGTTTTGCTAACCGCCGTCGCTGTGTTGGTCCCCGACTTCGTGTTGGGGATTTGGTCTGGTTATCTTCTCGTCATGTTCCTATGAAGGTTTCTTCCCCTAAGTTCAAGCCTCGTTTTATTGGTCCCTATAAGGTTTCTGAAATTATCAATCCTGTGTCGTTTCGTTTGGCCCTTCCAGCTTCTTTTTCCATCCATAATGTGTTCCATAGGTCTTTGTTGCAGAGATATGTGGCGCCTATGGTTCCTTCCGTTGATCCTCCTGCTCCGGTGTTGGTTGAGGGGGAGTTGGAGTACGTGGTGGAGAAGATTTTGGATTCTCGTATTTCGAGACGGAAGCTTCAGTACCTGGTTAAGTGGAAGGGTTATGGTCAGGAGGATAATTCCTGGGTTGTTGCCTCCGATGTCCATGCTGCCGATTTGGTTCGTGCCTTTCATTTGGCTCGTCCTGATCGGCCTGGGGGCTCTGGTGAGGGTTCGGTGACCCCTCCTCAAGGGGGGGTACTGTTTTGAATTCCGTTCTTGGACTCCCTCCTGTGGTCGTGAATGGTACTTTAGTGAGTTCTGTCCTTGGACACCCTCTGGTAGCTTTGAGTGGAACTGCTGATCTTTGAGGTTGGCTTGCTCAGCTGCCCTCAATTAGTGTTTCTGCTGGCTTTCCTATTTAACTCTGCTATGGTCGTTAGTTCATGCCAGCTGTCAATGTCTCAGTACTGGTTCAGATCTCTCTTGGAATTCTCAGATGACCTGTCTACTCCAGCAGAAGCTAAGTCCCTGCTAGTTCATTTGTTGTCCATTTGTTTTGAGTATATTTCTCAGTACATGCTATGTTTCTAGTCCAGCTTGCTATTATGATATTTCATTGCTAGCTGGAAGCTCTGGGGGTGCAGAGTTGCACCTCCACACCGTGAGTCGGTGTGGAGGTCTTTTTGCAAACTCTGCGTGGTTTTTGTAGTTTTTAATACTGACCGCACAGTTCTCTTTCCTATCTTTTGTCTATCTAGAGAAGAATCGGCCTCCTTTGCTAAAATCTGATTTCATTCCTGTGTTTGTCACTTTCCTCTTAACTCACAGTCAATATTTGTGGGGGGCTATCTTTCCTTTGGGGAATTTCTCTGAGGCAAGGTAGGCTTCTATTTTTATCTTCAGGGGTAGTTAGCTCTTAGGCTGTGAAGAGGCGTCTAGGGAGAGTTAGGAACGCTCCACGGCTATTTCTAGTGTTGTGATAGGATTAGGGTTTGCGGTCAGTAGAGTTACCACCTCATCAGAGCTTGTCTCAGATCTCCGTTTTATCTTTCAGGTCATTCCGGGTGCTCCTAACCACCAGGTCCATAACAGTGCTCCTAACCACCTGTTCTATAACACATGGCCCAGCTTCCAATCCGAGCAGCAGGTAAACTAACCCCGGACCATCTAGATAAAACTTAGCCGATGCCAATGAGCGCATAGTGGTCATAAGCGGAATTACCGCTGTCTGTCGAACGACCTGGTCTGAACATCGTCCGACATGACAGAAGGTTTCTACAATTGGCTAATGATCCTAAACACACTTCAAAATCCACAATAGACGACCTCAAAAGGTGTAAGCTGAAGGTTTTACAATGGCCCTCACAGTCCCCTGATCTGAACATCATTGAAAATCTGTGGCTAGACTTCAAAATAGCAGTGCATGCAAGACGCCACATGTTTCTCACAAAACTGGAAGAATTTTCCAAGGACAATGGATGAAAATCCCTCAAACAAGAATTGAAAGACTCTTGGCTGGCTACAAAAAGTGTTTACAATCTGTGATACTTGTGCAAGAGGGTGCTACTAGGTACTAACCATGCAGGTTGCTCAACCTTTTGTTTCTACTAGTTTTCCTTTTTGTAATTTTTTAAATGTAAAAAATGACAATGGGCATCGGTGCTCAGGAAGGATATAATGGAACTAGAGCGAGTAACAGGAGGGCAACAAAATTAATAAAGGAGATGGGGGAACTACAATACCCAGAGAGATTAGCAAAACTAGGATTGTTTATTCTAGAAAAAAGAAGACTGAGGGGAAATCTAATAACCATGTATAAGTATATAAGGGGACAATACAAATATCTCTCCGAGGATCTGTTTATACCAAGGAAGGTGACGGTCACAAGCAGGGCCGGACTGGCCATCGGGCACTTCTGGCAAATGCCAGAAGGGCCGGTGCCAGTAGTGGGCCGCTGCACTGTTCCTCCCCCTCCCCCGCCGTCGCATTTAACTATTCCGGCGTCTATGACGCCGGTATAGTTCAATGCAATGATGGAGGAGAGAGCGTCCGCTGACGCCCCCTCTCCCATCATTCCCCGCTCTGCCTCTGACACTGCGGGTGCGCGATGATGTCATATCATCACGCACCTGCTGTGTCCTGGGCAGACTGCAGCCGCCGAGACAGGAGCCAGGAGCCAGGAGCAGTGCGGAGCGCGGGCAAAAGGAAAGGTGAGGAGAGTGTTTTTTTTTTTTTAACTGGACTGTGGGGCCATTATCGGGGGGGGGGGGGTGACGAGATGTGGGCTCTGCTGTATACACCCCTGTGTGGGCTCTGCTGTATACACCCCTGTGTGGGCTCTGCTGTATACTGTGTGGGCTCTGCTGTATACACCCCTGCGTGGGCTCTGCTGTATACTGTGTGGGCTCTGCTTTATACTGTGTGGGCTCTACTGTATACTGTGTGGGCTCTGCTGTATACTGTGTGGGCTCTGCTGTATACTGTGTGGGCTCTGCTGTATATACCCCTGTGTGGGCTCTGCTGTATACTGTGTGGGCTCTGCTGTATATACCCCTGTGTGGGCTCTGCTGTATACTGTGTGGGCTCTGCTGTATATACCTCTGTGTGGGCTCTGCTGTATATACCCCTGTGTGGGCTCTGCTGTATATACCCCTGTGTGGGCTCTGCTGTATATACCCGTGTGGGCTCTGCTGTATATACCCCTGTGTGGGCTGGGCTGTATATACCTCTGTGCTGTGCTGTATATACCCCTGTGTGGGCTGGGCTGTATATACCCCTGTGTGGGCTTGGCTGTATATACCCCTGTGTGGGCTGGGCTGTATATACCCCTGTGTGGGCTGGGCTGTATATACCCCTGTGTGGGCTGGGCTGTATATACCCCTATGTGGGCTGGGCTGTAAATACCCCTGTGTGGGCTGGGCTGTATATACCCCTATGTGGGCTGTGCTGTATATACCCCTATGTGGGCTGGGCTGTATATACCCCTGTGTGGGCTGTGCTCTATATATCCCTGTGCAGGCTGTGCTCTATATACCCCTGTGCGGGCTGTGCTCTATATACCCCTGTGCGGGCTGTGCTCTATATACCCCTGTGCGGGCTGTGCTCTATATACCCCTGTGCGGGCTGTGCTCTATATACCCCTGTGAGGGCTGTGCTCTATATACCCCTGTGCGGGCTGTGCTCTATATACCCCTGTGCGGGCTGTGCTCTATATACCCCTGTGCGGGCTGTGCTCTATATACCCCTGTGCGGGCTGTGCTCTATATACCCCTGTGCGGGCTGTGCTCTATATACCCCTGTGCGGGCTGTGCTCTATATACCCCTGTGTGGGCTGTGCTGTATACTATGCAAGTTTTGCTATATACTATGCGGACTTTGCTATATACTATAGGGGGTATATTATATTCTATGGGGGAGGCCATGTTATGTACTATGTGGCTGTGTTATATACTATTGGGGGGGTATATTATATTCTGTAGGGGAGGCTGTGTTATACTATGGGGGTATATTATATTCTATGGGGGAGGCTGTCTTATACTATGGGGGCTGCATTATATATTATGGGGAGGTGGGCTGTATTATATTCTATGGGGGGCTGTATTAGATTTTATGAGGGATGATTGCATCATACTCTGATAGGGCTGCATTATATTCTATGGGGAGGTGGGCTGTATTCTATTCTATTTGGGGCTACATTAAATTCTATGGGGGGGGGGGCTGTATTATATATATATTCTATGAGGGGTGATTTCATCATACTCTATTGGGGGGGGCTGCATTATATTCTATGGGGGGTTACATTATACTCTGTAGGGTGGTGGCTGGATTATACTCTGTAGGGTGGTGGCTGCATTATACTGTATGTGGGCTGCATTATACTGTATCGAGGACTATGGGGAATACGTTATACTATATGAAGAACTATGGGGTGCATTATACTATGGGAAGTGAATTGTACTACATGGATGACTATGGCGGTGCATTATACTATATGGAGCACTATGAGGAGTGTATTATGCTCTGTGGAGGACTGAGCAGTGTATTTTAATATATGGAGGACTATGGTGCACATTATAATATATGGAGGACTATGGGGTATATTTTACTAAACAAGTAAAATGCTGCATATTCAGATTGTTTTTGCCGGAACAAAAATCATTGTTCTCAGCAGCACATCGCCAGCGTAAACTTTAGATGTGCTGCTGATAACATGATACTGTATGTTGATCTGTTAGTGATCGTTCTGTCCCATCATTCTGTCTCAGACGGTGGAAAGAGGCCGGGAAACAAGCATTGAACAACTTCAGTATGGTCGATCAAACTCATTTAGCGGCCTGAGATCAGCGCATGTAAGTAAATACAACCGAAATGCTTTTGTGTGATGTGCAATATGTTAGCATTTGGGGCCCCATTTTAAACTTTGCCTAGGGCCCCACTTTACCTAAAACCGGCCCTGCCTACAAGTGTACAAAGATATTATACAGTCACCGTGTGACAAGTGGGCCTGTGTAACTTCAAATGCCAGGGCTGAATTTTAGTCCCAGTCCGGCCCTGGTCACAAGGCAGCATTCTCTGTGGAGGAGAGAAGTTTTTTTCCACCAACATAGAAGAGGATTCTTTACTGTTAGGGCAGCGAGAATCAGAAATTCCTTGCCTGAGGAGGTGGTGATGGCGAACTCAGTCGAGGGGTTCAAGAGAGGCCTAGATGTCTTCCTGGAGCGCAATAATATTGTATCTTACAGTTATGAGGTTCTTTAGAAGGACGTAGATCTGGGGATTTATTCTGATGGAATATAAGCTGAACTGGATGGACAAATGTCATTTTTCGGCCTTGCTAACTATGTTACTATGTATATATATATATTTTTTTTTAAATTTGTTTATTAACAACAAAATAAACTGTGTTACATACACATTTGTATCCAAGGTTATTGAACATAATATGCAGTATATATAAACTGTGCATCGTTAAGCATATAATAAAATACAATTTTCGCCTATAACCAGCGTTATCTTGTGCTTGTTATAAATGTTGAATCAATTGTAACATATGTATTATGTAAATAAGAAAACTTATAAAACCGGAACTCTTGAATTAGAACTGTATCTACTCTAGCTACTAATTCGCTGCATTACCTCGTGCCTGTCCCTCCATGCGATATCCCCAACCCACGACAAATCTACAGAGTAAGATGGGAAGAATTCCATCTACCCCAAATTTTGTCAAATTTTCCAGGACACCCTCTGTTCTGATATAGCGTGCGTTCATATGGAATTATCGAGTTAACCAGATCAATCCAAGTTCTTGTAGATGGACATGAGCTCCCCATCCACCGCAATGCCAATACCTTCCGGGCCATAAAGAGCGTCTCACGCAAGAAAATGTCAATGTAATGATCCCATGTCTCCTCCTCCCATACTCCAAATATACAAACCAGTGGATCAAGGGGAACAGGAATTGATAGCAATGATGCTAGTAGTGATGTCACCTCTTTCCAGTAATGAAGAATAATAGGACATCTCCATATCATGTGGATGAAGTCTGCATCCGATGAGTGGCATCGCACACACTCTGATGTTTGGAACCGACCCATTTTAAAAAGCCGTATCGGGGTTAAGTATGATTGGTGTATTATATATAGCTGGGTCATCCCGTTGTTAACTGATGGGGATACTTTAATTGGAGATTCAAGAATGTCGTCCCACTCCTCCTCCTGCATATTAGAAAGAAATCCCCCCACTTCTCCTTAACAGAATTGACAGTAGACGTAGCTCCCGAAGATAGCATATAGGTATATAAAGAAGAGATAAGACCTTGCAGGCCTTGCGATTTAAGAATTCCTATCAAGGGTAGAGAGGATATAGCTCGATCTGCACCTGTATGTCTCATATATGATTGAACGGCTGACCTAAGTTGTAGATATCGAAAAAATTGGGATCTCGGTATACCATGTTTGGTTTGCAATTGCTCAAAAGACACAAAGAACCCCCCATCATACAGATCACCTATTGAGGAGACACCATGCCCGATCCAAAAGTCAGTGGATGAGTGGCTCAATAAAGTTGGAAAATAGCCATTTTCCACAGGGGCATCTCTGCTATAAAGTCTATGAATCCGACTGTTTTCTTGATTTGCCTCCAAACTGTCGGCGCCAAACGAAGCAGGGCTAGCAGACGGGGGATACTAATTTTCTCCAACTCCAGGAAGTTTAGTGGACAATCAGTTTGGGCCGAGTGAAGTAAGTGGCTTTCTGAGTTGGGAAGGTAATTATTGGGCATCCATTTATTTAGAGCTCTAGCCTGACCAGCCAAGCAATATAGATAAAAATCCGGCAACGCCGCTCCACCCTCCTGCTTTGGTCTCTGTAGTGTAGATAGCTTAAGTTTGGGCCTAAATTTCCCCCATATGAAAGTTGTGATTTGAGAATTCAGATTTGAAAAGAAGGATTTAGGAATTAACACAGCACTGTGTTGAAGACAGTAGCTGAGCTTGGGGAGCAATATCATTTTGATTAAGTTGATACGACCGGCTACAGATAGTGGGAGTTTGTTCCAAGCTGCAAATTTAGATTTAACTAATTAACAATGGGAATATATTAAGTTGTAGGTCAGATCTACTATATTGAGAAATGTATATGCCTAGATATTTGAAGCTGGGTACAATAAGGAGGGAGGAAAGGGGCCCAAGGCCAGGCATGAGAGAGGCATCAACGCGGATTTATCCCAATTTATGTATAGGCCTGAGTATCTACTAAATTTATCTATGGTAGCAATTACCTGCGGCAATGTTTCCTCCGCCTTATCCATAAATATCACCATGTCATCAGCGTAAAGACCAATGGTGTCCACACAACCAGCTATATTTATACCTTTAGTGTCAGTAGAGGACCTTACGCGTATCGCCAGAGCCTCTATTGCGAGGGCGAAGAGGGTCGGGGAGAGGGGGCACCCCTGGCGGATCCCCCTGTATAATGAGAAGGGTTTAGAAATGGAGCCATTAACAATTATACGGGCCCTGGGCTTCATATGCAATAGACCCACCCACTTCAAGAATTTATCCCCAAAACCATATTTTTTCAAACATGCTGATAGAAAGGGCCACTCGAGAAAGTCAAAGGCTTTGGCCGCATCCAGCGATGCCAGTGCCCAGGAGTTGTCTGGTACCAATGAGCTATATTGGACTACTGACTGTACCCGTCTAATGTTGATAGAAGTATTTTTGCCCTGCATAAAACCCGTTTGGTCCGGATGTATAAGGTCAAGTATAATCGAGTTCAGTCTAGTAGCTAGGATTTTTGTAAAGATTTTATAGTCTACATTTACTAATGATATAGGCCGGTAAGATCCACATTCCAATGGGTCTTTCCCCTCCTTTTTAAGTATAATAATGTTCGCCTTATAAAATGTGTCAGGCATAGAACCCTCTTCCCACATCCCCCGAAACACTTTTAACAAGAGTGGTGCCAATGTATCATGATACTTCCTGTATAATTCAATGGGAAACCCGTCTGGACCAGGGGCCTTCCCAGAGGCCATATCCGTCAAAGCATGTTCAACCTCTTCTAGGGTAAAAGCCGCATCCATAAAGGCTCGCTAAGCTGAGGTCAGTACGGGAAACGTTACATCCGATAAATAATCCAGGTTCTCCAGAACATCAAAGTCACACTTAGATGTATATAGCGACTTGTAATAATTGTGAAAACAGTGAAGTATCTCCTCAGTTGAGGACACCAATGATCCGTCTGGTGTTCAAATCTGTAATATAGTATTGGATACGTTATGTTGGCGTACCAAGAAAGCCAAGAATTTGCTAGCTTGGTTTCCCAATTCAAAATAGGATTGCCGAGTAAAAAATAGTTTACGTTTAGATTTAGTGTCTGTATGCTGAACATATAGCCTCTGGGAAGTCAACCACTCAAGCCTATTACCATTAGTTGGATCAGATATATATGCAGACTCCGAATCTTTTAGTCGTTGTTCGACCTCGTCATCCTCCCTTGAGGTCACCTGTCAGGACTCTGAACATTTTTTATTACCTTTTTGTGCATTACTGCCCTTTTCCACGATGGCGTCTTTGGTCTCATGTGCACTGTGTCTTCCTGCTATAAAACTCCACCCCAGCCTTCAGTCTGTGCTAGAGTATTCTGCCTTGCATCCAGCTCCTGACCTCTGGTGACTCCCTGGCTATATACCTGCTCCTGTGAACCTGTGGGGTTATCCTGCTACTCTGCTCTGAGTTCCTGCTGCATACACCAGTTCCAGTAATCCTCCTTCATCTGCTGCTCGTGTTTGCTTACATCTGCATTTGCTGGACATGTAAGCTATTGCTGCTCTGCAAGAACCTGAGACTATTACCCAGACCTCCCTGCTTGAGCTAAGATATTATTTGAACTGCCTTATAGCATATCTATCTGTGTGATTTGGAGCGCCCCCACGTTAAGGGCAATGGGGTACTCGGCACCGGGTCTATCTCTCTCGGTTCTGGGGATGTCACGGTGGCCCGCCCGGTCAGTGGCCCTTCTGAGGAGCGTCCAATTAAAGGGATAATTTGTATGGTGTTCGTGACGCAACCTGTGGTTGTCGGTCAGGGTGACCGACGCTGCTTAGGGGTCCACTGGGGGGATGGAATGGCAGTTAGATGGTATACCTTCCCACAGGTGAAGTATGTCCCCAGGGCTTCCCGGATGTGTAGGTGGTGATGGTGGACGTTGTAAGGCGCAATGAATAACGAAGACACAAAGGTTGCAGTCTCTTTACCTTTTACTGAAGACTTCAGGGTCCACAGTACAGAGTACCATTCACAGGGCAGGCAAAGTCCGGCCGGTCCGAAGGCAAATCCAGAGTTCTCTCAACCAGGTGGAAATCAGTAGCCTTCCTACTAGCGCCTGTGTGTTGTTACATAGTTACATAGTTATTAAGGTTGAAGGAAGACTTTAAGTCCATCTAGTTCAACCTCCCTGCTGAGCACCACGGGATAGTCCTCACAACTTTCGTGGATGTTTCTGATGTTCTCTTTCTCTCTGTCCCCAGGTGGTATGGATAGGACAACCCGTATGACTGGGATAGCCTGGGGCTTGTTTATAGGGACCCTAGAGACGCCCCGACCCCCACAATTTGCCACTGTGTCTTCTTAGGTATTAAGGTCGGGCAGCCAACTTGGAATTGACTGTCCTTCCGGTCTCTGAAGTAATGCTTATAATCAATTACTCCCTCGGTGTTCCGGCCACCAGCTACACGCCTCAGAAGGAGGCTGCCGATCTTGGGGCAGAACTCCTCCCGGTATTATCTCCTTGTGCCATGATCTCGCCTCTCACTCTCCACAATACACTTCGCTTCGTGTCCTTTCTTAGGATGCTGCCGCACGTAGGGGCAGGCGCAGCTCCGTAGCTATCTATCTTGTGCTAGGCCTCTGTCAGGATCCCACCTCTGACAGGGACCCTCTGTCTGCAGCTCAGATGTTCCTCCTTCTCCCCCTGTCTGCCTGACAGGTCCTCTCTGGGTCAAACCCAGGTAGCTTCTGCCTAACTTCCTATCCAACCCACCAGTTTTACCCGTGTGTGATGAGTGCCATAATAAATTGAAGCAAGGCTCCCCCTGGTGGACTGGAGTGTGAAGTGTGGTGTGTGACTTGTGATACCTGGCAAGGTGAACTCCTTTAGTACCATCACAAGTAATATCACTCCCCCTGGTGGAAGAGCGACACTACTGCAACAACCAGGACTCTGGGGCGCTGCATTTTGGACTAAGCAAGGACTTATTCGTGTCAAGGATCCTCAAGAATAATTGTGCTTCATAGACTTTCTGCGTGACTGCATTTTCCTCTGAAGTTTCCTATAGACTGCTGAGCTGCATTTGATATTTGCACCAAGTGTTGTGGACTTGAGTTTCTCTCTGCACCTGTTTGAATCACCATGTGATAATATAGACTTTACCACTTATAAAACTGTGTCCTGTAGTTGTCTTGTTACACGCAAAGAGTCTCCTGAGTTATCCCCCAATAATTATTACATCACCCTTTTTATGTAAGATATTGTAGAAGATAGACACCCCCTTAGATATGCCTTAAGGGCGTCACAAAATAGATTGGTGTTTTTTTGGGGCCCCGGGTGGGACGAAATAAAGCAATTCAACTGGTCGACAGTTCTATCACTGGAGTCTATTAATTTAAGCCAAAACGGATTCAATTTCCAAACTATGCCGCTATTTGATTGCCCATATTTAAGTTTAAGAATGACCGGACTGTGGTCAGATATTCTCCTATTACCATGTTCAACACTATCTACCCATACTGCCAACCCTTCGGATCCAAATATATAGTCTAGGCGAGAGAGAGAACGTTTGGTAGATGAGTGACAGGTATAGCCTTTTACCCCCGGATGGCACGTTCTCCACAGATCCAACCAACCACTCCCTTCAATAAATAAAGCCAATTGGGATGGAGCCTGAGAGGAGGACTCCTCAGCTATCTCATCACCAAGTCTCAGCCTATCAAGGCGGCTATTTATGACTAGATTAAAATCTCCCATACATATGACGTTTGCATCCAGGAAACTTAGGGCAAAGCTCATTGCCATCCGAAGTATTGATATATTAGCTGGAGGACGGTTGTGAACACATAATATTACATATTCACGAGAGTTAATTAATGCATGTACAAAGACGAACCGACCTTCAGAGTCCCTCCTAGCTTCCCTCATCTCCCATCTAACATCTCTATGAATTAACAGTGAGACCCCTCTTGAGTAGCTGGTGTGAAACGTGTGTATGGACCAATGTACCACGGTTTCTGTACACATCGGGCCGTGTCTCTAGTCAAATGTGTCTCTACCAACGCTACAATATGTGGATGGTAGCGCTTGATCTGCGAAAATACCTTAATCTTTTTCCGGGGAGATTTAATGTTATGCACATTCCAGGTCATGCATATTATTTCAGACCCCATACTCACTCATCAAGACATGATAAATAGTATTGTCCTGGCAAAGTCTAGGGATAACACATAGAGGCCGAGAGATCCATTGGCGGCGATCTCTACCTACAGAACAGATAAAACAAACATAGAAAAAGAAACAGAGCAAAAACCAAACAATGTAGGAGCGTAGTCCCTTGCTCCTATTATCAAGTGAAAACGGGGATACTCTCGCAAGATTCAGTGTCCGGTATTGTTGTTAGGTTAGACACCCACACAGAAAGCTCCATTTTATAATTATCCGCACAAGTACATTAGGATTTCTTTACATTGGACACCTTGTGGACCCGTAGCCACTCAGCCACCTCCTCCAGATCAGTGAAGAATATAGAGGAACCCTCATGAACGACCCGTAGTCGGGCGGGATAAATCACGGTGTATACAACATTCCAGTCTCTAAGTTGTTTCTTAATTTCCATGAACCGTGCCCACTGCTTCTGAAGCTCCATGGAGAATTCCTGAAAGATCGAAATTGTGGCATTGTGGAATTTGATGGGGCTCTTCTGCCATGCCAGACGTAGAATAGCGTCTCTATCCTTGCAGTTGAGAAAACGTGCCAAAAAAGGTCTAGGCGGAGCTCCAGGAGGGAGGGGTTTCGTGGGAACCCTATGGGCCCTCTCCACAGAGAAGGTTGAGGAGAATTCGCCTCCCAGAGAAGTCTTAAGCCTATCCTATAGGAATTCCTCAGGCCGTTGGCCCTCCGAGCATTCCGGCAGACCAATAATTTGAATGTTATTCCGACGCAGTCTGTTCTCCAGGTCATCTGCCTTTTGTTTCCAGGCATTTATGGAGCCAGCCAACCTTGTAAATTTAGCCTCCATGGGCGTGATGGTATCTTCTATTTGTGACACTCTTGTTTCCACCTCAGTGATGCCTCCTCCCATGGTCTGCATATCTAGTCTCAGATGGCCCACCTCAGTGTGCACATCTTCTATTTTTTCAGTAAGAGAAGATCTGGTTAAGGAGATAGCCTGCATTAATTGTTCAGAGGCCTGTTTGAGGGTTAACTCATCTTGTTCCCCCTCCTCATTACTATCAGAAGGACAACTTTTATATTGAGCCTGCGAGGGGTTATTCCTAAGGGTCCGCACACCATCTGAACGGTGCTCTCTGGCATATTTTTTTAGTCTATCAGCCGTTCCTGATACTTTGGAGTGCTGCATAGCTGACAAGAATGAGAGGCAGCAAAGTAGCCAAAGTTATAATCTGAAATTGTTCCAAGTTCCAATCACAGAAATAGCAGAGCCAGCAGAAATTGTTTATGTGATGTTATGGGACAGCCTTAAATGGGTAAAGTGCTTATAGTAGCAGATGTAACAGCACCCAGGTTATAGTAAAGCTCTATGCTCCGGGGGGGGGGGGGGGGTCCGCAGCAGAGGCAGCAGGGAGGAGGAGGGGCAGACCCTTCAAATCACAAGCACCGGTAGGGCAGGTGTCCTCCAGATAGGGGAACGCGGGGCCCAATTTCCCAGAGCACTCACCGCTTGTCCCCTCAATGTATTGCAGGA